>NC_143395.1:136855228-137462343 GCF_052110815.1 Crocodylus siamensis | reverse complement strand
TCCCCTTGGACCCATAACCATTGCCACAGTCATAAGGGGCTGATTTGATTTCCCCAGGCCCAGGGTACCTCCTTCTCCCTGACAGCCAGCTATGTTCTCTACTTCGTCTGCAGCCTGCAGACATGGACTGCCTGCCCTAGTCCAAAGACTGGGTTTATATGCAGCTAAACACTGCCCTTTCCAGCCACCTGACAGCTGCCTTTGGTTATGTACCCAGCGGTTCCTATTCAGCCTAAACGGGCTGCTTGGATTCCCCTGTCGCACAGCCCTTTTTAGCTGCTTAGAAGTCGCAGGTGCTGAGGTCTGGTGCTGGTGGCTACAGTAGTCTGCCCCTGTGGCCAGAAAAGTCCTGCTTCCCTGAGGCCCCCACTCTTCCCTCCCTCTCCCCTTCACCCTGTAGTTAACAGTGTTGGGGTTCTCTGTTACACCAAGTCTTAGAGGAAAAGACAAAAAGCCTCTAACAGACAACTGAGGAATAAGTTGTCCACTGGGGAAGTGTCTTCCTAACCCCAGTCAGTTAGTACATAAATTAGGCCAGGAAACATGACAATTTAAATCTCATTAGCCTATCTAATGTGATTTGGATGTTGCATTACCTACATAAATGTCTAATCCTTTTTGGACCCTCCTGAATTCTTAGCCTCAATTATGGCCAGATTCTGATATGCCGGGGCCAATTTGTGCTTGTCAGTTAGTTTATAGGAGAGGTGGCCAACATGTGGCATGCATACCACTAGTGGCATGAGCAGCTTCTGTATGTAGCTCATGGCAGATCAGGGAGAAAGCAGGAAACAGAGCAAGAGATCAGGCAAGGGAAGAAGATCAAATTGGCACTTGTGGAGAGTGCCGGGCTTAATCTGTGGCATGTTTGCCAAAAAGGTTGGTCTCCTCTGGTTTATGGCAACTGAAAAGCTGGATTAATCAGCTACACAGAGATTGTCCAGATAACAGAGAGTTTGCATAATATGTAAATGTCACATCCTTTCTGCTCCGACATCCTGAAGCTGTTATATAAGATGTGCAGCCACTAAGACATTTATTTACGCCTTGCCAATAAAGAGCTGTCACGCTAAAGCCAGCTTCTGCTTCCTTTTTGGGACTCGTGTGCCATAAAAGGGACAGAACAGAGACCAGGATCTAACCTGGAGAGTGAAGTTCTGTGAATAAAAGGGGGTATGAAATTGTATAGCTCCATGCATGAATGACTCATGCCCCCAGCAGCTGAGGGGGCACGGCAGCGGCAGGAGCACAGCAGCGGTAAGTGGGAGATCACGCAGATGCCACCGGCACTGTTGGCATCGGGGTGGGGGAGGGTGGCGAGCACCAACCAGGGGCTAGCGACCACCTGCAGACACTGCTGGCAGTGGTGGCAGCGGCCAGCATGGATTGCTGACTGCCTGCAACCGCTGCCAATGGTGTCGGCATGGGGGTGAGGAGGTGGTGGCAAGCAGTGACCACCCGCAGGCACTGCTGACAGTTTTGGCAGCACCTTTTTGTAGGGGGTGGACTGCCACACTCAGGGGGTGCACGTGCACCCATGTGCACCCCCTACGCATTGCCCCTAGCTCCATACATACCTTCAGCCACTACAATTGCAGGAGAACTTAGGAAAAAACACATGTAAACAGATAGCAAGGTATCTGCATGCTCATTTGCACAGAGGGACCATTAGAGCTACTAGCGGAAGAAAATTAGCCAGAAACTGACCTGGATGGTGAGACATAAGAAAGGGAAAAGAAGAAAGAAGTGTATGAGATCAAGACGGGAGAGCTGTTGGAAGATGAAGTACTGTTGGAGGTACCGTGTTGGTTGCAAGCAAGAAAGAAAGATAGAAGCTTCAGAAAAGGAGAAAAACCTCTGATCTGTCTAGATAAGACTTGGACCAGCAGCTAAATTTTGAAAGCATTTCTGCAAATTAAGGCATCTGATATTCATTCATCACCACTATAATTTATTAGTACAAGACTTTGCCATGCATATGAAAGTGGAATAAATAGTGTAATTGCTCCTCCAACTCTGGATGAGTCTTGGCATCCTCAGGAGTTCCAAAACCCTGGCGCACATATACGTACATGCAGCCAAAGGTGTCTATTCAAAACTAATTTGAAATCCCAAGAAGTCCACAGATTACAGAACAGGCAGTGAAAGTAAATCTACACAGACCAGCTGATATTAAACATCTATTGATGCCAGGCTCCTGGTGTCTCTCTCTCCTTGCCACTGAATACCAAGCAGGAATATTCCATACACCCATCCTATTAGCAAATCTGCACACCTTTGGTCTCACGGGCCTTTTTATGCATGCTCCGGGGAGGCATGGGGGGGCACTTTAATTAGTGAGCTGCACTAAATAAAAATGCCCAACTGTAACGTGCCCACACTGAAAAAATGGTAGCAGGACACTTTAAACTAAAGTTCATTTGACAAGCTTTAGTTCAAAGCTCCCCACCACCATTTTTCAGCATGGGGATGCTGATACACATGACACTAGAGTCTGCTGGAGCACATTTATTTCCATGCTCGATTTCAAGTACCTTGGAGCAGGCTTCCTGCACGTGTGTAGGAGCCTACAGAGACTTCCAACAGCTTTCCAGTGACAAAGGACAGTAATGGCGCAACAACAGTATGCTACAAGAATAAAGAAGGGTCTTTCCAAATGAGATCATGACATTGACATTATTGCACCCTTGGGAGCCATCTGAAACCACCCAGTTTATTTCATTTTAAAATCATAGTTTCCTTCATTCCCAGTGGTGAGCAACCAGTTTTCTTCTCCACAAATAATTCAGCCTCACAGCCTATTCACTATTTCATTTGTCATCTCCAACTCAATGTGTCACAGTTCATTTCTCACACTATCTCCACACCAGTCTGGAAAATATCTTTCCTTTACTTATTACACAATATTTGCTAATTCTTCAGTTTCAAGATCAAAGCAGTTGGAATCACTCCAGGAAATGATTTTCTAGCCTGTGGCTGTGTATCAGCTATAGGTCAGGAAAAGTTTCAAGATCAAATGCTGGTTTTGCTAAGTAAGACTTTGCAAACGTTAGCGAACATTTCAACACCAGAGAGAAAAAACAAAGAGAAGATTCCAGATTTAAAAACAAATCCAGGATTTAAGATTTGTAATGAGACACAACCAATTCTCTTTTTAACTTTGCCAAAAACGTGCTCAAAGGAACAAGGAAGCTAATAGGAAACATGTTTTCCTAAAGGCCCAGGCCAGCTATGATTATAGTCAATGACAAGATTTTCAGTGGTTTTGATAGGATTTGGATCAGACCCAAAATGCACCCAAATTTGTTGACTGGGAAACTGATTAGAGCAAACCATTCAAAGAGAGCATTTTGGGGAGAGAATGTTAGGTCAAAATTATATCTAGGTCATATCTGGAGCTGAACTTCCCCAAAGGTGTTTTGAACCTTTGCAAACATCTGGATCCAGACACACACTTCTGTCCAGCCCAGAGTCTTTTGAATTTGAGATTCTGACCGCGGTTCATCTTTAGTGTAAATAAGAATCTAGCAAGACTGTTTCTCTCCCAGAATCTAGATTCTGTTTGCCCATCCTGCCCATGAAAAAACCCACAAACCTGGACCAGATCCCAAACTCAGCATCCAGGCTTGTGACTGAGAATCTCCCTTATTGAGTTTGGACTCTAATTCCTCACAGTTAAAAATCATTTGGATGATCTGAGCCAAGAAAATAAAATTAAACAGCCTCCAAATGCCAGCTTAGTGCTAATGAAATCAAGAAGTTGTATTATTAAAAGTCATTGCTGCTTTCATTTTGTCATGGCATGTGACAGCTTACTTTATGTATTGGTTAGCTAAACTAGGGCCTTCTAACTTCTAAGGAGCCAAAGGATGTGCCCCCCACTGGCTATGCCAACAGGAGCTGTGCAGCGTACAGACCACACAAAAGCAACCCATGAGTCCCCCAGGACCGCACACTACATGGGCGCCCTTCCACCATACTATGTGGGGATGCCTAAGGCTACACTTTCCCCTAACATTGCAGGTGTAGCTCAATTCTGTCTAGCTCCAGACCCTAGGGAGGAGCAGGAAATGGAAGCCAAAGGAGAGACGGTGAGCCCTGAAACCCCCACTGCTGCTGCAGCCAGAGTGATAGAGAGAGTGGAAGCTGGGTGGGAGCCCAGAGGCTGCAAATTAACCCCTTGCAGGTGACCAGCTTGACTACCCTGAGCTAAAGAATGGTAACCTTGCTACCCTTGCATTTCAGATGATAGTGAAGAGTCTCTTCACAACAAAGAGTCTCTTCTTTTGCAAGAAGTATCTTTGCTGTCATTCAATCCACATAGGCTACTGCACTGGAATGTGTTTCAATCTTTCTCTGTCACCTAGACCAAACTGCAATGTTTTTCCAGTTCACACAAGTTCAGATAAGGATCTGGTGGTTCATACATTAAGACAGACCTATCAAATACACAATGTGCTCCAGAACTTGTAGAGACCCAAAAGCAAAATATGGCTCAGAGTATGGGAACTGCATCTACAACGTGAGAAGGAAATAGGCTTCCAAATGAGGCACCCCTGAAAACTTTGATATATAACTCTCTTCCTTTCCATAAAGTAAAATAACAAATGATATTTACAATGCTGAAAAAGCTTGGTCCTTGCCAAAGTTAAGATTTAGCCAATGATTTGCACTCTGTTTATCTAAAGTGGATAAATAAGCTGATGTCAGAGTAAAGGTCAATGGAATATTTGTCTTAACCCTAAGTTACACAACAGTGTGTGAGTGTGCAGACATTACTTCATAATAACTATCTCTGCTTTGTGTTTTATGAACATTAAGTTCTTAACAACCCATATGTGAATACTCCTCCTTTTGATTTTTAAAAGGGTAAAGAGCAAATTTCCAGAGATCCCACTCCAAAATGTAGCCATGTAAAGTTGTTATGGAAAGATGGAACCCAGCTAAATATCACAACTTATCAAGAACAAGTTTAAATATTCAGAAAATAAAATCTGAAAAGGGAAAAACTTGTAGCCAGGGTAATTCTGAGAAGTAAATATATATATAACCCTCAGGTTGGATTTTTTGTAGAGATTCATCCAATTATTTAGACACAATATTGGAGAGGGAGGATATTTACCCAGGAGCAAAAGATAACTTGGAGCTTTGGTGTGAGGCAGCAACAAATATCAAAAAGTGTGAAATCAGGCCATAAAAGAATCCTTTCTATAAAACAATTCCATTATAACTCTACTGAGTAACTACTGAACCCAATAGACTTACATGAAGTGATATATACAGGTATAATCAGAGCTGACCTGAGCAGGGTGTGGGGCCTGGGGCAAATCAGCCAATGTGGGGCCCCACCCCAACTCTGATCTGGGCCTCGGACCTGAAGAAGCTGCTGCCACCAATGGCAGCAGCAGCATCAGTGGCGGTGGGGTAGTGAGCAGCTGGATGCAGAGCAGCTGCAGCGCAGCTGCTCTGCCCTGCTCTGCAGGGCCACCCAAAGCACAGGGCCCAGGGAGGTTGCCCCGATTTGCCCCCCACCCCCAGGACGGCCCTGGGTATAATTGAGAGGTGAAACTGAAACACAACCATACTAGGCACTGTACAAAATAAGATATCTTGGGGCATTTATATATGTGCTCTGAGTGGGGAGGGTAGGGGGAGGCCCAAATTATTAGAGCAGCTCCAAGAGCCGCTTTAATTAAAGCACATGGAGCATCCCGTGTATCAGAGGCCCCATGCTGAAAAATGGTGGCAGGGGCACTTTAACTAAAGCTTGTTCAACCCCCCCCCACCATTTTTCAGTTCAAATAATTTTGGTCTTCCATTTTGGTGAGTAAATAACAACAAAACTGAGGCCAATCAAACCATTTTATATTTAAATTTATTTTCAGTGAATGAACCAAAAAATCAATTATTTGCACAGCCCTACTACCATTATAGTTAATAGAAGTTTTGCATTTGATTGAAATGGAGCAGGCGCAGGCCCTAAAAACCCTGTTAAAGGTCTAATTCTTCCATAATGCCTAGAAAAAACTCATTAAGTCATTCGTGTACTTATTTCATGACTATGTGCATCACAAATCTTCATCAGAAAAAGCAAATTCACTGTATCAATTATTGGTGATGAATTATTCATCCAGCTCTATTAAATGCAACATTCTAACATTAACTCTTAATTTACCAGAATCTCAATTTTGTCTTAACATTACTTAACAGCTAGAGCTAAATGTGCTGGGATTTTCCTTTAAAAACAACTAATTTTCAGCTTCTTTTTCAGCTTTGTATAGCAAAATCTTTCCAGGTTGAATAGTTATATATAGCCTCAGCCATTAAAGAATGCTTTGCACCATTTGGTAAAGCAATAATCCTATCATGCAGAAATCTAAGATTTAGTTTGACTTGAATACTGCTGGATGTTAATAACAAATAAAAAGTTTAAGAATTCTTGTATTAGAACAAAATTGAAATACACTTTGTTGCATGCAGCTAATTACTATTTCATAAACCAAAGACAAGGAAGGAGAATTAGACCACATAGTCTGTTTTCTTGTATAATGCAACACATTAACTTCATCCATTTGCCCCAATAGCCAGAATTAATTGCTTAATCTGATTCATTAGGTGCCCTGGGTGTTTGTAATCTTAAAGAGAGGTTGAGGGAACTAGGCTTATTTAGTCTGGCGACTAAATCTAGAAGACTAAGGGCAGTAACCTTCAATCAGCGGCAACACATTGAGGGTGCACGGGGGTGCATGTGCATCCCTGAGAGTTCCGGTGCACCCCGTCAGGCCACGCTCCCTGTTCAGGCAATGGGAAGGCGGGCCAGGAGGGAGCACTGGTGCCCCTGTTGCAAAAAGCGGTTCATTTCTTTGGAGGCCCGCAAAGAACACAGACACACAAACATCAGCCAGCACAAAAGGATGTATTTGTTTGCAAACAAGGGCAGAGTGGGGTATTGATGCCCAAATCAGCTTCTGACAAACTAATTGTGTTTGCAAGCAGAATTTATCTCCTCTCTCCTGAGCACGTGTGCAGACACCGGAACTCTTACAGCTACTTCCGTTTCATACAAGCATACATGTAGTTACATCATTACTTACATCGCATGTATAGTATAATTAGCTACTTAAGTATGCAGGGCGGAGAGGTAAATATGCATCAGCTTATTAAGCATGCTCAGAAACTACAACAGTTCACCAAAAGTTCATACCCCAAGGCCACAGTCAATTGAATTCCAGCTTCTGCAATCAGCATGAGAAAGACTAAGGCATGAGAAAGACTAAGGCGGGTCCGGGGGAGAAAGGAGCCTTGGGCAGTATTTCTTTCTTATCAGGTGCAAGATGCAAGCTGCGCATTTCTAACAATATTCCATTTCTAACACCCCTTCTGTGAGCACCGGCTGGGGAGTGCAAGCACCAGGTGTAGGCCGCTTTCAGGAGCACTGTGGTGTGGGGGTACTTCCCCGTGCGGCCGGTGAGATTCGCTGCAGGGGACCATCCCCAGTTGGTGTGATCTGCCATAGGGTCACTGTGGGGGGAAGGTGCCCCCACCTGGCCTAAAGTGGTACCAGTCACCCATGCCTTCAATTACCTGAAGGGGGGGGTTCAAAAGAGGATGGAGCTAGACAGCTCTCAGTGGTAGCAGAGAAGTTTAGGTTGGATATTAGGAAACACTTTCTCACTAGGAATAAAGTATTGGAACAGATTTACACAGAGAGGTTGTGAACTCCCCATCCTTGGAGGTTTTTAAGACCTGGCTAGACAAAGCCTTGGCTGAGATGATCTAGTTGGAGATGGTCCTGTTTTGAGCTGGGGTTTGGACTAGATGATTACCTGAGGTCCCTTCCAAGCCTAATTTTCTATGATTCTATGATTAAGGCTCCTGTATTAGCAAGGAAGTGATAAGGTGAGAGATGAGCAAAGCTGGCTGTTGATCTCTGCTACATGCCACTGCAGATGAGAAAAAAACACACATACAAGGTTCCTGCCAATCTGACATGGCAGAACATTCCTTCCCAATCCTGCTAATGAGTTTGACCCTCATCATATAGCACAGTTCTTAATCTTGATAAACTCAAGGCATCTCTTGATAGACTTGAGGCATCTCTCAATAGGCTCAAGGTACCCCTTGGAAAATGCCAGCTTAGCCGTCACTTACTTTTTGACTACAGAAAAATAACAGAGCAACTCTTCTGTTGCAAAGAACTCAGAAAGACCACAACAGGTTGGAATATTTTTAATTTTATGGATTTCTATTTAAAATCCCTGGGTTTATTTTGTGAATCATGTTTCCACATCTAACAGTGCTAACATTGCATGGCACCTCACAGCACTCTTGAAAGGATCTCAAGGAACCCCAGAATGCTGTGGCACACTGGTTGAGAATTACTAATTGTAACAGGGGACCTTTATCGGCCCCTATTAAGAAGAAGAAATGCATTGAGTTTAATTGCTGGAGGCAGACACGTGGCCCACATCGCAGCCGGATGACATCGTTCCACTTCGGACCATTTTAAAGGCATCTGAGACCAGCAGCACAAGGGACATCCCTGACTGGTCCAAATGGTTGGGAGGACCTATAAAAAGGTAACAATAGAAAAGGTGGGGTGCCCCCAGAGAGGGGACTGTGCAACTGAGAAGGTTGTAACAGTCTACGTGGAAGTGTAGAACTCAGCTGACTCAGATGGTTATAGATCTGTGGCAGTGCAGGCATATGACTCCAATGTAGTTGGGGGGTGATGGAGAGAAGGTACCATGGGTTAGGCAACCAGCAGTAAGAGGGATAGAAAGCAATGTGAGAGGGCCATCCTGGTGTTGGTGACCCTGCTACCTTGATGGATGACAAGAGGAGTGAGAGGATCTGGGGTGGTAGATATCCTTTCTACCCCATAAGGACTACTGAGGACCTGGTGGCAGGAACTCAGAGATAAGGGTATAGACTGAACTGTTACCAAGACAATAGAATGGAATAGACTGTACTGTTGCCATAATGACAGAGAGAGCAGCTGGCTGAACAAACCCACTAAGGCTGCAAGCTGGGTGAGTTCACAGCCCTCTGAAAGACAGACATTGAAATATGGATTGGCTGGGCATGGACAGAGTATAAGGGGTGGTGAACCCCTGAGACAGAGGTCTGTACACCGCACACCTCTCGTCTCACATGAGCCATTGATTTTCTTTCTTTTGGTACATTTTTTACTTTGTGGCAGGCCAGTAGGGGGCGCTCCTTCATTGTGCCACCCACCTCACTGTGCCCAACCACCTTCCAGGTTCTGAGTGCCTCCCTGGGGGCACCTTACATCTGACCAACCCCCTTCCTGGAGCACACCCACTAGTCTGGGGGTTCCACTGCCACCACCCAGGGCTCTGAACTAATTCTGGTTCTGCGCACCCTGGGAAACACAGGCCTAGTAGTCGTCAAGGGTACTTGATTCACTTCTAGAAGTCGGGATACTTCCCTCAGTCAGAAGCTCAAGTAGTGGTCTCCCTTAGTCAGCCAAACCAAGGGGACCCCAAGGCATAATCTAGACCCACTCTCAATAAGTCTCCCATACTAGGTACAAAGGAGAACTTTATTGGTTACAGAGGGTAGGGTTAGAATAGGGTACAGGGTACAGCAATGTCAGAGAAATCCCAGAGAGCAAACACCTGTGGCTGGGAAGCCTTTGATCATGCATCTGAGTTACTGCAAGCTATATATCTAGTTGGATCTCAGGTAGCTTACTCACAAATATCATCCAGAGGCAGTTGGAGATTCCCTTTGGAGGCAGGCAGTTCCTTGATCATGAATTTTGAGAGAAAGCAAGTTTCAGATGGTACAGCTCTCCTCTGTCTCTGAGTCTCCCTCATGGCTGCTGCCCCATCCTGGGCAGTCTTTAACTTATATAGCCCTTGTGACCTCATTTATCTGGTCCAATGGAGGCCAGCACCTGTTGGCTGTCAGCCAACCCATTTGAAACACATCAGTAGTTGCCAGGCAGACTCTAGCCCACCAGGGAGCAAGCCCCTCACCCAGGCATGTGATACCAGTCACGTAGGCAGAGGGAGCAGGTTTCCCCCCTCTCTCAGGAATGTATCCAGCTCAGGTTACCCAAAGAGATAGGGTAAAGGTGTGTCTCCTCTGCTGGGCCCATCCTAATCAAATTGTCACAGAGCAGAGTTTTTGGGGAGAAACAAAGGTGGCCTTCTGCCACAATTTTCTCCCATAAAGGCATGGCAGGAAAGTCCAAGAAGGGACAGCCATCAGGGTGAGCACTAAAGATTAAGAAGGTGCTGCCTATAACACTAACATAGCATGTCACTAGCCAAATGTAGATTCTCTGTACAAATTCACAACTCTTTGTACAAGGTTTTCTCCAATAACAGCCACCCATGGAATATACCCAACAACATTCTCCTGGGAAAAAACATCCAAAATAAACCCAAATAGAATACAAAGAGGAAGGGTGGAAAGTATAGTCCATTCTTATTTGAATCAATGTGAATCTCATTTATGTACAGGTAGGTACTAATTCTCCTATAAAAGTAGGTAATAAATGCATAGCTAGGCATATTATATTAATCACAGGTTCTGCACAAAAATTATTTTAACTACTTTGTGAAGAAAATTCATTGGGTTTATGACATTATAGGAATTTCCATTAAGATGTGCCGATGATGTTGGTTTATATTTAAAGACTTTATGTAGATCTAAATCTGATTTCTGGCGTTTGTCCATGTTACACCTCTCCTGTTACCACGTTACACTTTTCCTGTGTCCACGTGACAAAAATTGCCATTAAGCTAGCTAAATAGTGTCTGTGTATCCACATTGTCAACTGATTTTATCGTTTTAGATTTTTTTTTATCATGGTAATTTTAAACACCTCTGACATGTTTTATTTTTAGCTCCTGAATTTCTTCCATGAGGGTTTTTTTATCGTTTTAAATTTTCCATGTGGATCTGACTTACACCTGAAAATGTGATTTTCCCTGCTTTGCAACTATTACACCACCAGGTGCCACTTGGGTTCACTCAGTAATTCATAGAAATCCATTGAATCTCTATTGTAATACTTCAGCAGGACTCCAGGGGCTAATCTTGCAAATTTTTACTGGTGATTTAGTTCAAGGTTCAGATTAATAAAAAATACAACTTTTTTGGATTCCAAAACAAATTGTTCCCTGTGTTCACATGTACTTTGTATTATGGGTCAGCCACTTCAAGACTCAGGCTAATTAAAATTACTTTTTGTTGGACTGGGTTTTTCATTTTTGGTTTGGCAGGGCTGGGTGGAGGTGGTCAGAAGTGAAGGGGACTGGCAGGGCTGAGAGGGTAGGGGTAACCTGGGTGGTAAATGTAACCCGAGTGGTACTCAGATGAGGTACCCCCTCTCCAATGGAAGGGATTTAGCAGATGTTAGTGCACTATGGGAGGGGTAGCTGCTTATGGGGAAGCAGCTCTCCTCCTATCCCCTATAGAATAGAGCTGAGACCAATTGGAAATTAAACACATGTGGATTTAATAGGGAAAGAACAGGGTGGAATATAACATACATGCGGGGGACAAGGGGAGCCTGGGAGACAATGATACCCCCCGCTCCAGGCATCTGGGGGCAGGGGGGGGACCCAGGGGAGTCAAAGGGACTTCAGGTGAATATATGCATATGACAGAGACAAATCAACAACAGACTTGAGGCACAGGGCTCACAAAATATAAGATGCAGGATTTCCCAAAATATGAGGAGCAGATCCCACAAAATTTGAGGCATAGGCACCCCAGTGCAGGGAACCCACTCCCAGTGGGGATTCCTTTTTGCAAGCAACTCAACCCTCTGGTACCCTGGCCAGAAATTGAACCCATATCTCTCACATGACAAGCAGAAAACTATACCACTGACCTATCAATACCTGGGCTGCTAGCTTCAATCCCAGACTCTAGTGCCCCTGGGATCCTCCATGTGCTGTCTGCACACTGAGCTGCCTGGCTTCATGACACAGTGAGGTCAGAAAGAACCCAAGCCATCTGCAGCTTGGGCTTTGATCCCTCCTGGATCCACTGCACACTGCTTCTGGGAGAGTAGGGGTCTGCAGATCAGGAGTGGAGGGCACTGGCAGTGTATGGTGTGGGCTGTGCTAAACTGTTATATGTGGCCATTTCACCCAGCTCTGGGGTGTATCTCAGCCCTCCCCATACACTGTTATATGCAGCTGTTATACCCCACAGCTGGGCTCACCTCTGCCCTCCCCACACCCTATTATATGTAGACATTACACCCCAGAGCTAGGACCAACCCGTACCATGTCTCTGGCACTAGGGGCTTGCCTGGACACCCCTGACCATGTGGGCTTGCCACATTTCCAGCTGTCATCCCAGCTCAAAAAACAGTTCCTTATTCAAGACCATATACTTAGTATAGCGTGCATGGGGTGCTGTGAGTTGACAGCCTGGCATGAACAATCAGCACTTTGAGCCCAGCAACACTCTAGTCAGAGATGTCTGAGAGAATCCCCCAGTGGCATAGAGTCATGGTATGGGGGGCCTAAGAAGGATTTCCATCTCTAATCCCAACCCAAAATAAATTCCTTATTGGAGCCCATATACTTATTACAGTGTACATGGGGGGCTGTCAATCAGGCCATGCTTTGGGCCATGCAAGACTCTGGTCAGAAGTATCCAGGAGATTCCCATGTTGATACATAGGCATGGTGGATGTAGGATATTAATTTACATATTATTTGGTAAATATGCTTAGCTAATGAAATTCTCTCTCTTTAGAATGTGTAATTCATTAATAAGAAGCTTTTATGGGGTATATATAGATTAGCTTTAAAAAAGGAACTGGGAACCAGGAATAAGGACCTGGGACTTAAAGGAACAAACTGCAGCCTCATGAACCATAGCATGTAGCTTTGATGTTGGCTGCCCCAAAACAGTGGATAATGAGAAGGCCAGTCACTGCCAGCCAGGAGTCCCTGCCCCACACCACCACAAGCAATGTGGAGAGAGGGGAGCCCCTATGTGGTTCAGATGTTCCTTGACCTTCAGTAGAGGCAGGCAGTTTGAAATTCAGGAAGCAAACCCTAACCTGAGTGCCCCAAAACAGTGGGAGGTCAGAACAGGCCACTCACTGCAAGCAGGGTGTCCCCTACAGCCCCAGGCCCAGGCAGAACAGGGACTGGCAGGGAATTTTGCAAGTGAAATGTTCCTGGGAACTCAGAAATGTGTGGGATGGATGACTGATGAACAGAGCAAATAAAGTGCATGGCTTGCCAAGTGCAAGTCACAGCTAAGCAGACTTTTACCAGTTCTGGAAGAAAACCCTAACATGTAGCAGTGGGTACATGTGGTATGTGTTGGGTAGCTCTGGGTAATTAATCATGGAATAGCCCCTTGGCATACCAGAAGGTAATGCAGGAATGGGGATTTGTCTCTATGAACTGCTTCCTCTATTCCTAACAGGGCAAGCAACAAGAAAACAATGCTGGCCCTAGAACAGTCACATCTATAGGAAACTGTAGGGTTTATTGAACTGGGCTGGTGTCTGTTCAAACTCCTGGAAAGCTAGGTTTGGAGTCTGCCTCAAGGCACAGACTGATGAGAGCTGTAACCTGAGCTGCAGGGGAACCTGAATTGATATACAAATACTGCAAAATGCCGATAGGACACTGCACTGTCTGATTTCAAGTCTCCCCCCAAAAAGCAGTCCCGGGGTCCTTGGACTCTGCAGCATGACATGATGAAATCACATCTAACTATAAAAATAAAAAAATAAAATAAAATTTCCCAATCAAAAAGAGCATGGTCACTGATTTCTCATGCTTTGGGGTGCATCTCACTTCCAACCCACAGTCCCTGCCCCCCCAGCGCTGCCACTACTCTTCACTCCCAACCCACAGCCTCTACCCCCCAGCCCTGCCCATCCAGAGCCTGAGTGCCCCAGCAAAAAAGAAGCTTCTGTTAATGCAGACAAAGCAATTCAAAGGGGGTCTGAGTTTTTGGTTGTAGCCATGTTGGTCTAAGGACATAGGCAGGCAAGATTCTTTGGAAAGATGTGGTATCTTTTATTAGACCAACTGAGTAGTTGGAAAAAAGTTCTTGGCAAGCTTTCAGGTGCAGTTGTCCTTCTTCAGGCATGGGGAGTTTCTGTTGTTCTGAGACTCCAAGAAATGAAAGAAACTTGAAGTGTGGCAGGATGTCAGTGAAAATGTAAATAGGGTTGGCACTCCAGGATTTGGCCAGAGTCACTCAACTAGTTTTATGGTTCTGTTGAGGAATCAAGGTAATGGTCTTAGGGGCGGGGAGTGGGAAATGGTCCTCTCCAGTCCTACAGGTGGCACAATATACAACAATCACACAGAAAACATGATCATGCTTTACAGCCAAGCCACTGCTCCCTAGCCCTGCCTGTGTCCCTCACTCTGAACCTGAAGCCCCCTGCCCCACCAGCCCTGCCAGCACCTCTTATTCCTAGCTAATCTACAGCCCCCCCCCAGTCCAGCTGCTGCCCCTCACTCCTGACCCACAGCACCCTGCCCTCCCAGGAGGCAGCAGTATGACTGTCAGGCAGAGCAATGGCAAACAGAGGATGGTCAAAGGAGGACAGGGACATGCTGCTGGGGACAAAAATAGGCTTAGAAGCAACAGGAGTACCAGAGCAGAGGGGCAAGCTTGGGAGTAGAGGACAGCAGCGGAAATAAGTATTGAAATGATCTGGTTGTAGGCTGGGGGGATATGACTGCAGGTGATGAAGATCTGCCAATGCAGCAGTTAAAAGATTGACATGCAAATAGACTAAGTGATAAGAAAATTCCTCTCATTGAGCCTGGGCTGTTTTTTTTCTTCACCTCAACTCACACCATGCCGCTGCCATGCGGGGGTGAGGGAGTTAGCTCATGGCCACTGTGTGGTGATGGTGGGGCAGGGGGGAGAGGGAGTTGGAGTAGGCTGATTAGGCCCCCAGCCCCACTTTGGGGGAAGCTGTCCTGGGCACGAGGAATCTTAATCAACCTTGATAAGAACCCCAGGACACCCCCACAATGGTTCTCAGATTTGGAAAAAATCCTGCTCTGTGACATGAGGATACAAACAACAGACAAGAGGCACAGGATTCTTTCTGGTTTACATAAAAATTTCTGTAGTAATGTTTCCATTCAGACTGTAGCTTGGGTACATGATACCCAGATGCCAACATACAGGGAGGTGAGGGGGTGGGAAGGCAGCCAGACCTTCTGTGTACCCTTGTGTAGCCCTAAGTGTACCCCACACCCAGTGCCCGGTGCAACAAGTGTGCAGAAAAAGTAGAGGGCAGAACTGCTTTGGGTCCAGGCTTGGGTAGGGGGGCAGCACCTTCAGG
Source organism: Crocodylus siamensis (assembly GCF_052110815.1). Taxonomy (NCBI): domain Eukaryota; kingdom Metazoa; phylum Chordata; order Crocodylia; family Crocodylidae; genus Crocodylus; species Crocodylus siamensis. The sequence continues at coordinate 137,447,015 of NC_143395.1, read as the reverse complement.
AGGCCTGCCATACAGACCCCTAATGCCAATCTAGACTTGTGAGGGGGATGCAGGCAGGCTCACTCTTGCGGACCTTTGCATGAAAAGATTTCCCTCCCCAACCAGCAGTACCTCATGCAACAAGCAACAATCACTCAAAAAAAAAAGCAGGAGGCTTTGCAGGGGAGGCAGGCAGCGCTGCCTATTGAACTCAACCTCCCCACAAAAAATGCATGTCTCCCAAGCAAAACCACCAAAAATTCCCCCCCAAAAAACAACCTGGAATGACCTAAGAAAATAAACCAACCAAACTATCAAATCTTGTCCTAAAACACTACCTGGCAGTAAAGTAGTACTGAAAGAGCAGGAGGGTAAAATTGTTCTGATGTGCCCCCTACCACACTTTACTTGTTATAGTATAATAAGCCATTGTGTGGTAAATCATGTCCACATTACTTATTTAGCCATCTTAAACTAAACAAGAAAAATTAAACCAGGAACATTTTTAGTCACTAAATGCCGAGTACATGTACAAGGACCCATAGTACAGTTTCAACAGGGATAGCATGTCTAAGTTGATATAGAGCATAATCCTGATCCAAATGTCAAATCCTTCTGTGCAGTCAGTGATCTGCAGAGATTGTGCAACAGCCTTCAATTTAACATACATCAAGACGTTACCCAGTCCTATTCCTCAATGCAAGAGGTGACCTATACTGATTTTTTACATTTTATTGTTTGAATTCATCATGTTCATAGTTGATATTAATATACAAGGAGAGCTCCCAGAGATAAACTGACAACAGACTGCAAATAGATATTTGCACTGAATTCTGATCAGTCTCATCTATGCAGACAGAGACTTGCATCCTGTATTGTTATCTATGACTTTTTGTGTCTGTACAATTACATTTTTTTCCTCATTATCCACCATGGCATGTACAATCTTTTGTGTTCTACTGTCTTTGATAAAAAAGCATCTTATACCCTACTGCTGTCATGTGCATGGGCTGTAATACCCATTCCTCAATATAAGTGTACAATTTACCATGAACAACACGTGCCCCTGGCAGCTGGGGAGGCATGGTAGTGGTGGGAGTGTGGTGGTGGTGGCAGGACCACGGCAGTGGTAAGTGGGAGCTCCTGCAGATGCCACTGGTGCTGTCAGCGGTGGGAGGGTGGCAAGCGACAACTGCCCATAGGCACTGTCGACAGTGTCCCTGCATGTACCCCCACCCCCAATGCGTTGCCCCTGAGTCTGTGGACTCAGAAGGATTTTTTTTCTTATTCAGTTTCTTCTCAGTGCTACTGACTGACATTGACTTGACCTTACATAGAACAGTCTGAACTTTGTTGGCACACATAAATTTCTTACTTATTAAAAGGAAAGATTTAAAGATTTCCAAGTTGCCTGCTGCAAGACAACATGTGCATTTGGCAAATGTAATTACTAATAATCTCTTCCCCCTGCTGCTTATACATGCAGTTTCTAGCCTAAGGCCAACAGGTGTGATCAAAAGTAAAAAGGCATGTGATGCTAATATCTATACCCAGAATGTGTGCAGAGACCTTCCTGCAGTTAAGATGTCACTTGCTAGGTTATGTGGGCAGTTATTACTATAACCTTCAGCTACTTGGCAGCTATGTCCATGGCATGGATCTGATCAGCTTGTGTGCAGGCACAATGCCATTCTAACAGATGGGCAAGGTTACAATTATCCAAGTCTGTGTGTGCACCATCTTATTTTGATGGACACCACACACTCTTCCAGGAATATCTAAGTGCTATACATCCTGAACTGCAGAACTAACAACTACATCAAGGTGCTATTGATAATTCAACTCAGAGAGCAATTAAAAAAATATTGTATGCTAAGGCCTCAGCATTCATGATCATCTTAAGGCACCTTTGAACTGATGGAGAGGTACAAAAGGGCCTTAGTGGAAATGAGAATCAGACCATTTAGCTGTGGAATGCAAGATTAGTAATACTATGAATCAGGAGTGTTCCATTTTTTTGTTACCAAGTATGTTGATACAGAATGTGAAGAGTGATTCCTTGACTGTTGGTAAGGGAATTTGCCCCTGTTGAAGGTCTTTGTGATAGCCAGTGGAAAAGAGCATTATGAAAATACATACCCCTGCTTAATCCACTTGCTAGACATAAATTTAGGTGAAATGATCCTAAAAGGCTTCCTTGGCTCGAACCTGCTTCATAGTATTACCAGTGAGGAAACCTGTTCTGCATAAATACTATGCTGTGCAAAGAGTTACAAACAGCTAGAGCATTGGTGGTTCAATGGTAGCAGTCTCACCTGCTGCAGGGGAGGCCTGGGTTCAATTCCTGGCCAATGCAAGTTGCTTTTCAGGATGTGCATGTTAATGAGGTTATTTGAGCCCAGCTGTCTTTCCTGCCCAGAGCAGGGGGACTGGACCTGATGATCTCATGAGGTCTCCTCCTGCCCTCTAAAGATCTGTAAATCTGTCTGCAGTATAGTATTGTATACACTACTTGGTATACAAATTGTATTGAAAAACAAACCATTTGATTCAGTATATGACAGTAATATTAGATTATATTGTATGGTGTTGCTGGTCTAATATACACCACAATCATGAAAACGAATCTACAAAAGAGCCATGCACCAGTATGGAGACACTTTCAAGCCAGGGACCATAGTATTGGTCCCTGACAGAATTTCACTGAAAACCTTTTCAGGTTCATGGCCATTCATTTCGAATATATATATATTTAATTTTTTTTAGATGGGGGCTGCCATCTTGATGCCCTGTTATAGTGGGGAGTACCCCAAGAACTTCTATAGGGGTGACAAGACTCCCCAGAAGTTCCCAAGGGTGGGACATGGAGGCAACTGCTCTCTCTGGGAGTGGAAACTTACTGGGAAAGATGCCAGTGGCATAGTCTGGAGAGTTCCTGGCACCACAGCTCCCCCTCTTTATCAGCTCATGCCAGATCTGGGTTGGCCAGTGCACAGTGAACCACATCATAAAGATGGACCCTGCACTGGCTGAAGTTAGAACACAGGCCTAGGAGCACAGCTGTGGGAGCATTCACCTAGACCACAGACTGGACAGGAGTGAAGGGAGTAGAATGGAGCCTGCTCTTCTGATCTGAGGCTTGAAGGAGCCTCAGCACCGAGGAACCAGATCCATGCTGCAGAGGAGCTGACAGCATGACACGGAGGCCCTGAGAGACATTTTTTTTTTCGCTGCACCGGCGACAGCAGTGAACTGAGTCCATTCTGGATGGGGCTACAAGGCCCTCTGGTCACATTAAAGGTTAGCGACACTAGATGAGAAAAAATTAAGGACTTAGCAGACTATCCCTGATGGCCATTGTTATAGAACTGTGATAAGGCGGATGTCAAATATTGAGTAAGAAACATAGACACAGGAAGTGTGATATGCCGAATCCATTGCCTGCCCCTTGAGGGGGACTGTCACTAAATTTCTGAAATCACCTACCAAGGCTGAAGCCCAACTATTTGCCCAACTGGGAAGACAGTACCATCCCACCATCCTATGGCACACAGCCTGGATGTGGTTGGCATAAGATCTGGCTGGCATAAGGATGGGATCTAAGGAGGAGGTAAAGCCCCAAGAAACAACAAGACACTTGTGAGGGCAGGTGTAAACCATCAAGGATCCTCCCCTCTTATTTAAAAGATGCAGGCAAGACAGAGGGCATGCCCTGCTAACAAAAGCCAGCAAGGTCAAGATGTCAGGCCCCAAGAACTGCTGCTCAACAGTTCGGAGCCCTAGACCTCAACAGCAGACTCAAATGAGGCAAATGCCTGCTCCGAATCAGCACCTGGAATTGGTCTCCTGATCACTCTCCCCTCCCGAGTTACAATTCTGGTAAAATAGCCAAAGAAAAATGATAATATGGCAGTAACAATGATTTTTATGACCTGGGCCAAAAATCACTTTTAGGGACCATGAGCTAGATAGATAGATAGATAGATAGATAGATGTACACACAGCCAAGACTGCATGCTACCTTTCAATACAATTATAAAATTCCCACTGAAGTCATACAAAGTTGTGCGGGCACATATAAAAACATAATCTGGCCTTAAGTTTTTACTATTACATTTGGTTTTAAATGCATCATTATTTCAAAAGTTACATAAACCTAAACAAAAAGGAGTTTTCAGGGATATAGTTATATGATTACAGCAATGAGGAAAAGTGCCAGACTTTATAACAATAGGATCATAGAAAATTAGGTTTGGAAGGGACCTCAGGATGTCATCTAGTCCAACCTCCTGCTCAAAGTAGGACTATCCCCAACTAGATCATCCCAGCCAAGGCTTTTTAAAACTCCCAAGGATGGCGAGTCCACAACTTCTTTGGGTTACCTGTTCCAGTGTTTTACTACCCTCCTAGTGAGATTGTGTTTCGTAATATCCAGCCTAAACTTCCCTTGCTGCAACTTGGGGCCATTGGTCCTTGTTCTGTCATCTGCCACCACTGAGAACAGTCTAGCTCCATCCTCGTTTGAACTCTCCTTCAGGTAGATGAAGGCTGCTATTAAGTCCCCTCTCAGTCTCCTCTTCTCTAGACTAAATAAGCCCAGTTCCTTCAGCCTCTCCTCAAAAATCATATGCTCCAGCCCCCCAACATTTTTGTTGCCCTCCATTGGACTGTCTCTAATTTGTCCACATCCTTTCATTAGTGGGGGGCCCAAAACTGGACACAGTACTTCAGATGTGGCCTCACCAGTGCCAAATAGAGGGAAAGAATTACTTACCTTGATCTGCTGGCAGTGGTTCTACCGATGCAGCCCAGTATACCATTAGCCTTCTTTGCAACAAGAGCACACTGTTGGCTCCTATTCAGCTTATTGTCCACTTATTTAGCTTAGAGAAGAGAAGACCAAGGGGGAATTTAATAGCAGCCTTCAACTGCCTTAAGGGGGGTTCAAAAGAGGATGGAGATAGGCTGTTCTCAGTAGTGGCAGATGACAGAACAAGGAACAAGGTCTCAAGTTGCTGCAAGGAAAGTTTAGACTAGATATTAGGAAGAATTTTCTCACTAGGATGATAGTAAAACACTGGAACAGGTTACCCAGAGAAGTTGTGGAACCTCTGTCCTTGGATGCTTTTAAGACCCAGCTAGACAAAGTTTTGGCTGGGATGATCGAGTTGGGGATGGCCTTGCTTTGAGCAGGGGGTTGGACTAGATGACCTCCTGAGGTCCGTTTCAACCCTAATTTTCTATGAGTTGATGCCCTGGGTCCTTTTTTGCAGAGCTGCTTTTTAGCCAGTCAGGCCCCAGGCTGTACCAGTGCATGGGATTGTTTCCTCCTAAGTGCAGGACTTTGTACTTCTCATTATTGAACTTCATGAGATTTCTTTTGGTTGAATCCTCCAATTTTTCGAGGTCTCTCTGAATCCTAGCCCTACCCTCCAGTGTATCTACCTCTCCCCACAGCTTGGTGTCATGTTCAAACTTGCTGAGGATGCACTCTATGCCATCTTCCAGGTCACTGATGAAGATATTGAACAAAATCAGCCCCAGGACTGACCCCTTTTCTAAGTAGTCCTTAACCTGTTCTTTCACCACTGTTGGCTGCTCCCCAAACTGTGCTGCCTAGTGCAGTAGTCTGGGAGCTGACCTTGCCTGTGAAGACTGAGGTGAAAAAGACATGGAGTACTTCAGCTTTTTCTTCATCCTCTGTAATTAGGATGCCTCCCCCATTTAGTAAAGGACCCACACTTTCCCTGATCCTTTTCTTGTTGTAGAAACCCTTTGTTACCCTTCATGTCCCTTGCTAGCTGCAACTCCAATTGTGCTTTGGCCATCCTGACTTCATCCCTGTATACCTGAGCAATATTTTGATACTCCTCCCTAGCTCTCTGTGCAAGTTTCCACTTCTTATAAGCTTCTTTTTTGTGTTCCCTGCTAAGCCAGGCTGGTCTACTGCCATACTTGCTAGTCTTCCTGCACAGCAGGATGATTTGTTCCTGCGCTCACAGTAAGGCTTCTTTAAAGTACAGCCAGCTGTCCTAAACTCCTCTGCCCCTCAGCCTGGCTTCCCAGGGGATCCTGACCATGAATTCCATGAGTGAGTCAAAGTCTGCTTTCCTGAAGTCCAAGGTCCTTACTCTGCTGCTCTCCATCCTTTCTTTCCTCAGGATTCTGAACTCAGTCATCTCACGGTCGCTGCTGCCCAAGTTGCCATCCACTAGTATATTCCCCACCACTAGTGGCTTGGAAATTCAATGCATCCACAAAATGAGTTCAGATAATAATAAGCAGCAATGAAAGCCAAGGCACTGCATTGTAGTCATGGGCTGGCATGTCAGTAGTTCAGCCCTTTCCTATTGCTCTGTTAAGATTACCACCACGGATGCTAGTGCTGATTGGGACAGCACATTATGACACCTGTATGATAGGAAAGGGACTGCAACTTTTTCCACATAGAGGTAAAACAATGATCCAAATAATTAAAACAATGATTTAAAGCAAGTCTTCTCACACCTCTTCCAAATTGTGCACTACATCTTCCTATAAAGAAAGTTCCATAGAACTTCCTCCCCTCCTTCCTTTTGTGACCACTTTGGTGGCAATTGTAGTAATTGTTCAAACAGGAAAGTAATATTAGGACAATATGGAATGTATTTTAAGCTTTCCTTAATGATCTACTGCCTGAAAACAGAAAATAGGGCCATGACCATGTCACCACACCAGAACTGGTCCATGGAGCCTTTTGATCCAGCCTGCAGAGCCATGGCTTTGGCGCCATTAGGCAGTGGGGGCTTGGCCTGTACCATTCTGCAGCCAGGCAGCAGGGACTTTGATGGAAGGGAAGCTTTGCTCACAGTGTACTGCAGCTAGACAGCAGGAAGAAGGTGGCAGTGGTAATTCAGTCCTAGTACCTCAGACCTGAGCTGGGCCATTCGGGCCTGCAGCTGGAAAACGTTACTAACCGCTGCTCTCGTGGATGGCCTGCATGCACCTTGTAATGCATCCTGGACCACAGTCTGAGAATTACTGAACTAAACTCTATAAGGTGTCTCTTTAACCAAATGTGGTTGTAGAGAGAGAGACAGGTCAAAAGTCCAACTGCAATCAGATTCATGTCAGAAAGCAACTCCAAAGTTAAAACTGACATTAAGGACCAGATTTTTAAACATTTTTAAGAGACTCAAGAGGCCTGAAGCCCTAAAAAGATTGGACATTTACATACCATTCTGATGGGATGATGAACTATGAACAGCAGACCTTGGAGCCACAATACATTTGACCTTCTGCTGACTATGAGAACTTCAGCACTGCATCCTAAGCAGGAAAAAAATTGCAGGGATCAGCTAGCATCAAGTGCAGTCAGTGCTACGTTTGAATCAACTGATGGTCACAAAGTTCTGACATTGAATCATGAACATTATGTTACTTCTTTCGTAAACTGCATCCAGTTGATCAGACTTTTGTTACATAACCTGCCTCTGAATACCTTAAAATGTCAGGATGAGTTTTGTGTTGTACTGAAGGCCTTGAGTGTTCCCTAGAAATCTATTAGCAAACCTTTTATTTCAAGAAGGCAGTGATAAAAAAATACGAAGCTTCAGCCATTTCCAACTGTTTAAAATGAATAAATTCAGCTTGCTGTGTCCCATTATAGCTTTATATCATCAGCACAACAGTTAACTGGTGTCACCATGAGGCTTACTTGACAACTACATGTTGATGTTTCCACTATAGTTATTCTAGGCACTGCCTATTTTTTAACTTTCCGTAATGTGACATATTTGTTAAAGTGATCAGTAATTTGGGGTGTCTCAATATTTAGATGTCCATCTTGAAATACTTAAAAGATTTCCAGGAGGTAGGAGATTAGCACTTCTAGATATTCAGGTCCCTTTAAACTACTGGCTGTTTCTGAAAGTTCAGGACTATTCCTTTATTTTATACTGCAGGCACAACTGCTAGAAGCTTTCAATGGGAGCTGAATGTGTGAGTTAAGAGCAAAGATGTGGCCTTTTGTGAAGCCTGAAGGAAACACTGCAACAATATAAACATGAGGATGGGCACTCAGTGACATTGTTGCAAGTGGAGTACCTAACTCCCTGAGGCTCTTTTGAATGTCTCTGCTGTAATATTTAATTTGGACTTTATATATTTAATTTGGACCCTGAGACAAAATCATCACTGCTTCAAATTCAGCAGCTTCTATGCTAGATTCCCTCCATCTTTCAATATCAAGCACAAAAACCAGGAAAATATGACAGGGAGGGAGAATTTTTGCATACTTTCCCACAGTTCTGGAGCATCTGGGAAGAGCTGTGTGTAATATATAGACCAGGGTTATTAACTCTAACCCCCCCCCCCACACACACACACACAAATTGATTTCAGTGCCTTCATTATAGATTTTTAGTGCCACCTTCAGGCTAACCCAAGAATTATTCTAGAGCTTTCCTTTTTTTTTTTTCCTTAAAGGAAAATTTTTCATGTTCCAGGTAAAATTAGCTGGATCAGGTCCAAATCTGTTTGAATCATTCAAAAACCATATGTGGCCCTGCAACCAGTAAATATCCTCCATTCCCACCTGAGGCTTCAGATACTTCCAGATCCTTTGGCAGGCATCCTACTTGCAAGCCCAAGCCTGGAGGCTTGGGATTCAGATGTCCCTGAGTTTTTCTTGCCCTCAACTGTGTGGCCACAGGAGCCAGCTAGGGAGGAGTCTCCCATTTCCAGAAAGTCAGTGAGATCCTCCCACTGAAAGCTGGTCAGTGGGAAGCTAACTATGAGGATCTTGCAGTGAGTCCTTTCCACAAGCAGACAAGGGTGCAACCCTCCACTACACAATGCCATTTTAATTGTATTACCTTTGTCAGGGTATTTCCCCTGCCAGGTAAGAGCTTCCACTTGAGTGTCACTGCATTCCAAGCCTAGCGTGAAACCCCAAAGCTTATCATAGATATGAATCTAAACAAGATTTCCCAATCTGAATTTTACAAGTATATACAAGTACTAAATGACTGCGGAGAAACCAGAGTTACTGCACAGTAGCATCTCCAAACAGTTTCTTGGTGACACTGACTGCACAGTAGCTCATTACTACTGTGCAGCAGTGTCACATCATGCTTCATGCCGTACGACACTATTGTGCAGTAGTAATCAAGCTACTGAGCAGTCAGGTTCTCATGTAGACGTGGCCCCTGTTTCTCACTTGGTCTTCAACAAAACCTTCCCACTTACCTTTTTTTCTGATCACTATTAATAAATACCTTGCCATGTTTAACCTGTTCTTGTGGTTTAGTGATCGAATCCTTATCTGCCATGTGGGAGACCTGGGTTTGATACACAAATGTCCATATAACTACAACCATTTATACACTGAATGTCTGTACCCTATTTGGCCTTTGGGTACTGTCTCTGTGGTCTAAAGTGGGGGACAGATGCTATGGGCAGCCTCTACTCCTCTGTATTTCTGCCTAGGCAGATGCATTGAAGGTCCTGGTGATCTCTCACAGCATACATCATGATCAAGAAAGATCAATTGTTTAAAGTGCCATGTTTAAAGCACTTTAATGAAGTTCCCTACTTCTTGCACCAGTCTCTTGAGCAATAGGACCTCACCTGGGGACAACTTAATTTCTGCATTTTAGACCCCCTTAAATACTGCATATCAGGGCTGGGATAGTTATACAAATCTAACCATACTACTTATGAATTCGGGTTAATATTATGAAATCGTATAACTGTTACTATAAAAATGGCTGGATCATAAATACTTCTTTCAATGTGTATTCAACTTGCTGTTTTTGATTGTAGCCATGTTGGTCTAAGGACATAGGCAGGCAAGGCTCTTTGGGTAGATGTGATATATTTTATTAGATCAACTAAATAGCTGGAAAAAAGTTCTTTGCAAGCTTCTGGGTTCAATCACCCTTCTTCAGGCACACGGAATCTCTGAGATGCCAGTCTCAGAACAGCAGAGGCTCCCTGTGCCTGAAGAAGGTTGATTGCAAAGATTGTTATCCATCATAGTTTCATAGTTTCATAGTCTGTAGGGTCGGAAGGGACCTGAGTAGATCATCTAGTCCGACCCCCTGCCATGGCAGGAAAGAGTACTGGGGTCAAACGACCCCAGCAAGGTGTTCATCTAGCCTCCTCTTAAAAACCCCCAGGGTAGGAGCCTGCACCACTTCTCTTGGAAGTTGGTTCCAGACCCTAGCCGCCCTGACTGTGAAGTAGCGCCTCCTGATATCCAGCCTAAATCTACCCTCTGCCAGCTTGTGACCGTTATTCCTGGTCACTCCTGGCAGTGCTTGGGGGAACAGTGACTCCCCCAGTGCCTGCTGATCCCCTCTGACTAGTTTATAACAGGCCACTAGATCCCCCCTCAGCCTGCTCTTATGGAGGCTGAACCGGTTCATGTCCCGTAGCCTCTCTTCAGAGGGCCTGCCCTGCTGCCTCCGATCATGCGAGTGGCCCTCCTCTGGACCCTCTCCATGCTGTCAACATCCCTCTTGAAGTGTGGCGCCCAGAACTGGATGCAGTACTCCAGCTGCAGCCTGACCAGTGCCAGAATGAGGGGAAGGATCACCTCCTTGAACCAGCTCGAGATGCATCTGTGGATGCATGACATGGTATGGTTGGCCTTCCTGACTGCATTCCCACACTGCCGGCCCATGTTCATCTTGGAGTCAATGATGACCCCAAGATCCTTTTCCGCCTCTGTACTGACAAGAGAGGAGTTCCCCAGCCTGTAGGTATGGTGCCGGTTGTTCCTCCCCAGGTGTATCACTTTGCACTTGTCTGTGTTGAATCCCATCCTATTCTCATCTGCCCACCCTTGTAACCTGTCTAGGTCCAATTGTAGTCTGTTGCTTCCTTCTAGTGTGCCCACATCCCCCCACATCTTAGTGTCATCAGCAAATTTGAACAGGGTGCTTTTTACCCCCTCTCCAAGTCACTGATGACTTTAATTACCCATCAGACTAGGGGTAATTAAGTACACTTAACATGTGTGCTTTGGCCAACAATAGACATGGTAAGTAGGTAACTGAGACTGGAGGAGGTAGTTTTTCCTGCCCTCAGAATTGGGCAGGAATTGGAAGGAATAGAAATTAACAGCAACAACTCAAAGGAGTTTTAAATGAGTCATAGGAAATGACTGGGGAGAGATGAACAGAGTTGGATGAGAGCTGGAAAAAAGAAAGAGATGGGCAAGCTATTTTAGCAGGCTGGACCTCATTTATTTGATAGGATTAATTTAGATCAGAGTAAAAATTATAAGCTGTTTACCTGGGAATGTTCATAAATGAAGAGGGCCTGCATTCAGGAAGTCTTTTTTTAATGATCTTTTGAATTTTCTTAGCTTGTATGAAGGTCTGTGCAAAAACTATCTATACCCTTAGGCTTACAGGCCATGAAGCTTAGACCTTAATGAAACTCTAGGAAAGGGGCTGCTATACCTGTGGTAGTTGGGAGTCTTCATAAATGAAGAGGGCCTGCATTCAGGAAGTCTTTTTTAATGATCTTTTGAATTTTCTTAGCTTGTATGAAGGTCTGTGCAAAAACTATCTATACCCTTAGGCTTACACGCCATGAGGCTTAGACCTTAATGAAACTCTAGGAAAGGGGCTGCTATACCTGTGGTAGTTGGGAGTCTGATGGTCAAAGCAATACCCTGACAACAGAGACTTGGGGCCTGGGCTTCAGCTCATAGGACAGAGAGGGTACTAGAGACAGGGCCCAAGAAAGAATCAGTTCTCAGACAATATCTAAATTGCAGAGGCTTCAAAATCTGTAAGGAGCTAGTGTCTGGGTTCCTGAAAGCAATGTAGGGAGTGGACAACAGATGGCACTTGGCCCAGATCCTGTCACAAGAGCAACCTCTTCTAAGGTGGTGTTTAAGGTTAGGAATTCATGTATTCTTATAAATACAACTTCTATTCACCAAATATCATGAAGATAATGAATATGTTTCTTTGCAAAGAACTCAGAAAGACCACAATGGGTCAGAATGGTTTTAATATTATGGATTCCTAGTTGAAATCCCTGGACACCCTTAAAAAGATCTTGTGGCACTTTGGTTGAGAATCACTGCCCTATACAAATCAATGATATCGTTTTCTAAATTGTGTTTGAGGTACAAAAAAATGAAGAAGTTATTACTTTCCAAGGTACCCAATGGATATTTAACTGCATAAGTGGACCAGCCCCAACAGGAGAAATTAAGAGACACCTACCCTAGAAGAGCCTGATAGCCATGGTTCTCACCTGGGAAAGAGAGACTGAATCAGATAAGATTTGAGCTGTAGGTCTGCTCCAGCTCAAGTCACACCCTAAGCACTGGCTATCAGCTATTCTGGAATGACTTCCCTGTTTCACAAAAAGTTTAGTGAAATAGTCTAAGTAAAAAAGGAAAATCAACAGAAAATTCCTGGTTAGGACCAGTTATAAAATTAACTGATACAAGTACATATAAACTCTGGGAGCTGCAATCGATTCTGTAACTTATAAACACTTTTAAAAAATGTTATCACGTAAGAACACAGGCTGGATATCCTGGATAATACCCCAGGCCCTCCGGCACCCTATTTCTGGCAGGAGGCAGAATCAAGTGACCCAGAGGAGGGTGTCAGAGTCTCACAGGAGAGACAGGTATGAGACAGGAGGCAGGGTAGATGTGGCACCTTATAGGTTAACTCAGGGCTGTCCAACTAGCAGCCTGTGGGCCACATGCACCCCACCCCCCAAGGGGATAAACAATGACCTCTGGATTTGGCCTGAGCACTGCTCCCCTCTTTGCTCTCTTCCTGCTGCTGCCTGAGTCCCCAGGCTCTCCCTCCCTCCTCCAGCCTAGGGTTACCATATGTCCAGGTTTTTCCAGACATGTCCTATTTTTGAGTTCTCCAGTTTCCCTCAAGGCAGTTTTTTGAAATCTGAACCAATGCCTGAGATTTTACTTAGCTCCACCAGTGGGAACAGAGGGAAGGCAATTGGAGGCAAGGGCACCACTCAAATCTGTGTGTGTCTGTGTGAGCCTCAGCAGCTGAATGCAGGTAAGTCTTGGGTGGGGGTGGAATTTGGAGGACTGGAGCAGTGGGTGCAAGGGGAAGTGCCTACCCCTCCAGTGGGGGGGAGGGGGAGGGGCTTTGAGGGAAGTGGGAAAGTCTGTGGCGGGGCTGGCAGCACTAGGGCCACTGCACGAAGGGGGCAGAATGGGCAGGAGATGCTGCCCGGGGGAGGGGGAGGGGGAGCCATGGCATTGTACCATGCTGGGAGCCCCTGCAGTACAGTTGGTGGCAGGGGGGCTTTTGCAGCCAGTAGGGGCAGCAGGGAGAAAGGGTGCTTGTGTGACACTGTGTGGCAGGGAGGAACCTGCAGCCCCTAGTCTGTCAGCAATTGGACATCCCTAGACTAACTAAACCAAATAAGCTCCATAGAATCATAAAAAATGAGACTTGTAAGGGACCTAAGGTCATCTAGCCCAACCCCATGCTCAAAACAGCACCATCCCCAACCAGATCATCCCAGCCAAAGCTTTGTTCATCCAGGTCTTAAACACCTCCAAGGATGGAGATTCCACAACCTCTCTGGGTAACCTGTTCCAGTGTTTTATTACCCTCCTAGTGAGAAAATTCTTGTCATATAACCTAAATTTCATGTGCTGCAACTTGAAACTATTGTTCCTTGTTTAGTCATCTGCCATCACTGAGAACAGTCTATTTCCATCCTCTTTCGAACCCCTCCTACAGGTAGTTGAAGGCTTCCATTACCTCCCCTCTCAGTCTTCTCTTCTCTAGATTAAATAAGTCCTGTTCCCTCACCCTCTCATAAGTCACATGTTCCAGCCCCCTGATCATTTTTCCTTGTCCTCCACTGGACGCTTTCCAATTTGTTCACATTCTTTCTGTAGTGGGAGGCCCAAAGCTGAACACAAGACTCCAGATGTGGCCTCACCAGTGATGAACACAGAGACATAATCACTTCACTTGATCTGCTGGCAACGCTCCTACTGATGCAGCCCAGTATGCCGTTAGCCTTCTTGGCAACAAGGGTAAACTGTTGGTTTCTATTCTGTCCTAAGTGCAGAACTTTGCACTTGTCCTTGTTGAATCTTGTGAGATTTCTTTTGGTCAAATCCTCCAATTTGTTGAGGTTTCTGAATCCTAGCCCTACCCTCCAGCATATCTACTACTCCCTCCAGTTTGGTGTCATCTTCAAATTTGCTGAGGATGCACTCCATGAACAAAACTGGCCCCGGGACAACCCCTGGGGCACTCCACTTGATACTGGCTACCAACTAGACATTTAGCCATTGATTACTACCCTCTGAACCCAATGATCCAGCCAGTTTTCTATCCACCTGATAGTCCATTTATCCAACTCAGACTTCCTTTGCTTGCCTGCAGGAAGGTTGTGGGAAACCATATCAAAAGCCTTGCTAAAGTCAAAGAACCCCACATCCACTAGTCTCCCCACATCCACAAAACCAGTCATCGCACCATAGAAGGCAATCAGGCTGGTCAGGCATGATTTGCTCCTGATTTGCTGACTGTTCCTAATCACCTTTTTCTCCTCCAAGTGCTTACAAATGGATTCCTTGAGGATCTGCTCTATGATCTTTCCAGGGTCTGAGGTAAAGCTGGCTGGTCTGTAGTTTTCTGGACCCTTCTTTTCCCATTTCTTAAATACGGTCACTATGTTTGCCCTTTTCCAATCATCTGGGACCCCCCCCACCCCCTTCCATCAAGCCCCGCTGAACTGCCCATCATTCAGGGGCTGTCTATAACCTCAATTATCCCTTTGATACCCTAAGTCCCACTACCAGTGCTCTACCCGAGCCTGCTCATTCTGGCCTCCCCAGGAAGGAAGGGAAGCAAACCCCAGTGGCCCTGGGTTCCAGCCCCTTCATCAAAGGGGCACACCTGGTCACCCCTTGAATGGAGCCTGGCTAAGGGGCCCACTAGCTCTGAGAGCCCCTTGCTCCCTATTTCCTTCTAAATGAGGATGGGCAGCAAAAAAAAAAAAAAAAAAAAAAGCCTGTTTTTCCAGTTCATTGGTGGAAACACATGTCAATCATTTATCCCCCAAACTCTATTGGCTGTACCTAGAGGTAAGGCGGTGCAAAGCCAGGAGGATCAAGGTTCCCACCCAGGAAAGTAAGAGGGGAAGTAGCCATTTTGTGGTGGCCCCGCCCCTTGCTGCTGATTGGTTAAGGGGCAGCAGTCCTACGTCACTTCTGATTTGTGGAAGAAGGTGCAGCCGTCACTACTGATTGGTGGAGGGGAGGGGGCCACCCTCACTATGGGAGTACTGTGTTTTGGGAATGAGTCAGCGGCCATGTGAAGGCTGGTGTGGTCTTGTTGCTGGCTCCCTGGCATGGGTTGGCCCTGGGGGTGAAGACTAGGGCGCTACACAGTAGCAGAGCCCATATTACATCCCCAAGGTGGCAACTATCCCGCACTACCCTGCACGGGCCTCACAGGAGCAGGTTGCTGGCTTTCACAGTACTGCGCATGCGCAGCGAGCCACTGAGCCCTGTTCGCCTTCAGAGTACTTGGGGCGCGGGTGACGTCAGGAATGGAACCTGAGGGGAGGCGAGGCGTTGCCCCGCAGTGTCACGCGCTACCCCCGTGCCCGATGCCGGGGGGCGGCGGGGAGACATCATGACAAGCTCCAGCAGGCTCCTCCCCGGGCACATCAGAAGCCAACTGTGCGGCGCTAACATCGCACGCCAATACATTCTACCAGCGGAACGTCCGCGCGCGCACACGCTCCTCCCCAACTGCCCAGTCCATTAAGCGCCGCACGTGCGCTTTGTTTTGGTGGCTGGGGGTGGGGAAGCGGCAACGCGCAGGCGCAGACGCGTAGCCCCGCCCCGAGGGGGGGAGCGGGAGCGCGCAGGCGCAGACACGCGGCAGTTGCTGCGGCGGTTGGCCCGGCTGGGTTGGCTGCGGTTGCCAGGGGTCGGTGTGCGCTGCTGGGACTGGCCCCGCGGGCAGCAGCAGCAGCCCGAGGCGGTGGGGTCTGGCCCTGCCATGTCGCAGACTGCCATGTCCGAGACCTACGGTAGGAGCGGCCGCGTCTCCCCGAGCGCGTGAGGCGGGGGCTGCGGCTTGGGGCAGTGCCCTGCTCCCCCTTGGGCCTGGGGCCAGGCCTGCCGCCCCGGGGGGGTGAGGCGAGTCCCTGTCCTGGCCCCGCTGGCATAGCGTTGTTCCTGCCTCGGGCAGGGTTGGGCTGGAGGTCCCTTCCCGCCCCGCTTCTCTGTGATTCTTCTGCACCTGCCGTCTCGGCTTCCGGGTATCGGCTTCGATACCTGCAGGCTCAGTAACCCCGGGGCATGGCACGGGGCTGTACTCAGTGTGGCCAAGGCAGATTTGAGGACTTTGGGAGAGGGTCATTAGACCCCTGCAGGGGGCAGGAAGGGGTGGCCGTGGCTACTAGATGTACAGAGGCTTGTGCAACGTGAGGATGGCAGGGGCTGGACCCTGCTTTTTTTTGTGTCTCGTCTTTTTTTGCTGCCTGCCCCTGATCAGTACATGAGGGGTGAGCACAGTGCTGCAGCTGCTTCTCTGGGAACTTGGATGCCAGCAGCCTGCTCCAGGAGCATGGGAGGAGTGGGAGAATACACCAAGCTTAAAAAATGGTGCCCACCTGTGGCAGTGTGGTGCTGGGGGGTGGGGCGCAAGGAATTGTGGTTTTCAGCTCTGTTCCTTCATCTGCTCCTCATACTTCCAGTAGTGGTAGGAGAGGATGCAGGGAACCGTTTGACCACGGGGGCGGGGGCGGGGGCAGGCTCAGGATGCCTGGACTATGAAGGAGACTGTCTTGCCACCCCGTGTGGGCCAGGCATTGTGGTACTCCAGTTATGAGTCACAGTTTTAGCGGAACGTGACTATTCGTTACTCACAGTGGAGCTCAGAAATCCCCATTAGGAGCAGAGTCTTGTGGTAGTAGACAGCCTACAGATTTATGGAAAGATGTATCTTCTGTGTTGTTGGGGAAAAGAATCACATGTAAGTACAGGAGGGCTTGAGGAAGGACAGAGAAGTGATAATTTTCTATGTATCCCCATATTAAGTCAAATTAAGATAATCCAGTGCAGTATCACATTATAATATGGGCGTGCTATTGAGTGACTGCTTGCTACCTGAAATAGCTTTGGTAATACGGACCTCAGAGTAGTAGTAGCATAGAGGCCCTCTACTACCTCCCAGGAGTAGTCTCTTCTCCAGAATATGTCTTGTGCTTGTGTAAATAAATGAGCCTGCATGCCCTACTGGCTGCTAACTGACGACATGGAAAAAAAAAACCCCAAAATCCCAGCGCTTTACTTTCAGCTTGGCTCATCCCCACATGAAGCCCAGTGCGTGCCCGAAAGAGGCATTGTGTTAGTTTGACCCTGCTTGCCCAGCGTCTGTATAGATCAGGAGCTTCGGCAGGGCTTTCGGGCACTTTTATTGAATGAGCTATTCAGTAAAAAGGTTTATTCTCCCCAAACATATAACACTTCCACTTTGAGAATAGGACAGTCTTTCTGAGATTGCATCCTCCCAAAACTGAGAGGTATTCATAGTATAAGTTTCATTCAGAAGAGGTTAAACCTCTTTTTGCACAGATCTGAGAACAACCTTAATATGCCATCCACCTGACACTCCCAGAATAAACTGGGATGCCTCCCTAAGTCTTCAGCTCCCTCTCTACCTATAATGTTATCTTGGAGCTTAGGCACTATATAGGGTCAGAGTGGATCTCAAACGGGCTTTATTTGTCAATCTACATATTGTCTTGCAGATCTTTGAGCCACAGAAGTTAACTGGGGATAAACGATAGGCAGATATAACCTAAACAAATTCCTACAGTTTGGGGATATCTCCACGGCTGTGAGGCACAACAGTAGAGGTAACAGCTGTGACTGTCAGCCATTGGGGTGATCTAGCTGGACAGTGATTTAAATCGTCAGCTTGGAGGTGGTGGAGGGAGGGGAGACTGAGGAAAGCAGGAACCAATATATGCCAGGCCAACCAGGGCCAGACTGTTTCCCAGGCTTATTATGTGATTTGTATGCCATAGTTTGGATAGGGATGATCCTGCCTCAGGCAGGGGGTTGGACTAGATGACCTCCAGAGGTTCCTTTGAGCCCTACTTTTCTATGATTAATTGAAAAGTTAGCATCTTTCTATCTTGTATTATTATACTGTGATGGTTTCAGGCTCACAAATGTTCTTATTGTTTGTATTAAGAGTATAAGAAATGCCATACTAGTCCATAGTAGAGGTCAATCTAGCCAATCCTTCTGGTCAGTCTCCTTCTGGCCTTGGCTAAGATATCCATCTACCTGATGAAGAGGAAGGAGGTGTGGCCACAGGGGACCCTGGCAACTGCAGAGCTGTCTTCATTTCCCTTATTTATGCCCATCTCCAAACAATATTTCACTGGGCAGCATCCAGTGGGTCCTCTTTTAAGACCTGTGAGCACTAGCTTTAGTTCTCTGCTCCATGTCTCCCTTTGGCACTCTAGTGTAGCCTTCACTGTCATTCTTGTTTTGTTGTTTGTTGTCTGAAGAAATTGTTTTTTGCATGTTAAGTGGTCTCCTTCTAGCAATTAAAGACAACTTAGAGTTTCCGGTAGACCTAGGCCCACTATCAAGTCATAACAAATAAGCTGGTCTCCAACAGGCACATCTACACATGAATTAATGTGTCATAGTTACTGTACATTAAGTTTAGTACCTGTATTAATAGGTACTAACTCAGTGCGCAGTAACTGGAGCTACCATGCAGTAGGATCAGCATATGCCTTTTTTAGCGATGCTAATGCACAGTAGGGCTGTGTGAAATAGCACAGTGTCATTTTAACTTCCATTTTGTTGTTTCGAAAGGAATAGTGTTTTGTTTCACTGTTTTGAAGCACTGTTCCATTTTGTTTCATCATTTTACCCATAGGCTATAATGGGGAATCATGAAAATGGCTATAACTTTGTCATTTCATGCCTGATTCAGATGAAAATCACAAGGATGGTAGCCCCTTCAGAGGGCATGAAACCTGCCGTGTTTCAAGGAGATAGGTGCGGGAATTTTTGGGAAACTGCACCTCACGCTGTTCAAAGCAAAACTCTTATCACTTGCCAGCAGCAGCAGCATACTGTCATCCCACATACAGATCTGGGGACGGCTGTGGGGCTGTGCCAGACTCCTTCCAGGGGGCGTGGGCCCCTGGATCTGCATGTGGGATGACAGCAGGCAGCACTGGGTTCCTCTCTTCATAGCGTGCACTGAGCACCGGAAATAACCCGGTGCTGGTACTGGCCCTAGCTGACAACAGCAGCCTGCTGTCATCCTGCATGCAGATCTGGGGACGTACACCCCCCAGGAGGATTCCGGTGCAGCCCTGCAGCCCTCTTGAGGGACATGGGCCTCCAGATCTGTGCGCTGGGTTTCAGCTGGCTGTCACTGCAGTTTCAGCGCTGTTGTTTTGAGCTCAAAATGCACTGAAACAGCTTAGAAACAAAATACCTGGCAAAATTTCTCAAAGCCCTAATGCACAGTAGATTAATTCTACTGCACATTAGTGCACTAGCATGGCTTTTGCTTTGATGTACTAATGTGCAGCAGAGTTAGTCTGCTGCACATTTAGCATCTCTTGTAGACACACCCAGTGTGTGGCAGGAAGAGGATGCTAAGAAGTATTTAAGTAGGGCATATGCAGAAAGAGGCACTTCCTACAGCTCCCAGTGTTCAGTGACCTAAGAAATCCTGTGTTTGAGGTTCTATCCCTAACTATCATTTTTAAAATAAAGTTGTCTAGTCCCCTTTTGAACCACCCCTAGAGGTGGTTAGCTGTCTTGTTATGAAATCAGGCAGAAGGTAGGTCAGGTGGCATCATTGAGACTCACCAGTTCAGAAAAGCACGAGCTTTCATAGGCAACAAGCTGCTTCATCGGATATAGCTAATAATAATAACAACAACCTGGCAAAGTAAGTTGCTGCCTATGAAAACTCATGCCTCTCTGAACTAGTTAATCTCTAAGGTGCAACCCTGGGCCTCTCTTTTGGCACCTTTTTACTGAAATCTTGCACATAGGCTACATTTGAAAAAGCTGGTTTGTAAATACAATTCTGGGAATGTTTGATTACTGTAGTTAATTGTTATGATAATGTAGCTCATACGGGTTCAGTTCAATTTTGAGTAAATCTGTTGCGACTTTAGAACAAAATTAATTGGTCAACATCTATCTTGTACAAAAACATTGAATGCAGCAATTTTTGTTGGCTGTAGTTACTTGTTGGTGAGAGGGAGATGGAAAATATTGTCAAGATTTCTCAGTGAATTAGTTGGCATAATTTTTGTTCTTGTTTTTGTTGCTCTTCAGGATTCTGTGTGCCTATTACCTGGGGCATCAGTGCTTGAAAGAATCTGTGGCAGTGATTCTGAACCAAGCTGTTGCACAATATTACAACTGCTACGCATGTAAACACCTACACATTTCTCAAGGTAGACTTGGAGATTTCAAATAGGAATCCATAGTGTCTAAAACATTCTGGCCTGTTGAGGTTCTTTGAAACAGAAAAATAGTAGAGCAGTTCTTCTGTAGTCAAAAAGTAAATGACAGCTAAGAGTTGGCATTTTCTAAGGAGTATCTTGTGTTTAAAAAGTTTGAAAAACACTGTTTTTTTGCTGTGGGGTAAATAGGTGAAGTTTTATCATGTGCCATCTGCTCTGCAGTAACCATCCAGGCACACATTCTTACCCCAGAGGAACAGGAATCTAATCTATAATAATTTACCACTCTATCACCAAAGTCTATATGGCTGTAGAGCAATTGATGCTGTAAACTCTTTCACTCTGCCTCAAGACAAGAACATAGAGACACCTTATTTTTCTTTCTTCTGGGAAAGGCTGTATGACAGTTTGGATTAATGCAACACCAGCATTCTCTCATCTGAAACTGGTTAGGATAGGAAGCCAACTATGTAAGGGGTGGGGGGTGTGTGGCAAAATAATATTTTTGAGACTACAGGAAAACTTGACGTGGTAGCATGGCAAAGGCTTTTAACATACAGAATAGCACTGAAGGAACAGACTTGTGTTGAAGAAAGGTATAGAGGGGGAGTCAGTTTATTAGACTTCAGTAGAGAATATTGGAGCTTTGGGAAAAAAGAATGGGTAACTTAATATTTATTGATGGAGATGGCAAATGGGAAGCTTTCTTTAATTTACAAACAATGGCCTGTCATTGCATACAATATTAGTTGATCCTGTTCATTATCAGCTTCTGCTTCTCTAATTCATAATTAAAGCTGTTGGTCTCTTATCTTAACATAATGTTTGTGTAGGTATAGTAGCTTCTAAATTAAGAGTAACTTGAGTGACTGAAACCTGTGTACCATTACATATCATATGTTTGGAAAATTGATGTATTAGAATTAAAACTGACCGATACATATTACAGCATGCCTTGTCTGCATCGTTGTAGAAGGACATAAATTGTACAATGAGTAGTGTTATGGAAACAGTATTTTTTTAAGATAAAAAAGTACTGTCAGCTTGCAAAATAAGATTATAGTATCTGCCATTGAGTCTCTTCAGAGCATGTGGTTTTACGTTTGTCTTTTTGTAGAGTTTTTTCTGCTGTGTATAAGCCCCTCCCTGCCCTCAAAAAGGGAACAAAACAACATTTAAAGTAAAGAGAAACTTCCAACTTCGTCTTTCTTTTTTTGCTTTTTTTACACATGAGTGCAAGTGTAGTAACTGAGGATTAGAAAGATGCCATCTACTTCTGAAGAAGTGCTTTTCCTAATTATAGGAATGAAAAGTCACAGAAAAGCTGTTTGTGTACTCTTGCTTAAGAATGTTGACCTTTTGCATTCATAACTAGTACAGTAAAAGCTGTGTTAACTGGCACACTCTACTAACCAGAATTTTTGGCTGGATGTGGAGAGTGGGGGAAGCTTGCACGCAGCAGCAGCGGCCACTATGTACCACCCTGTGCTGTCGCCATTCCACATGTGGCCGGAAACCCGTGCCTCAGTAACCGGCGTTTTTAGATTACTGGGACCCCCCATTCCTCACTCATGCCTGATAACAGAACTTTTACTGTACTTGCCTATTAACATAGGTGAGCAAGATTCCAACTGGGATCAGTTTGTGGCTTGTGCTAGCTCACAGACTGTTCATACCTGCATCTCAAGTTGCATACCAAATACACTAATTTTAGCTTGGCAGATTTCATTACTTTGGGATTGCTGTTTCTTAAAACCAGGGGCCAGCAGCCTTTTGCAGATGTAGGCCACAGCTTTCAACCTGGCTGGCACCATGGGCCAAGTGTCATTCCCCAACTGTGAATGCAGGCTGCAGCCAGGAGAATAGCCTTCCACTATGGGCATTAGCACCGGCTTGGAGCAGATAGGGTGGCCATTAGCAAAACACGAACCAGATCAAATGGCTGGCAAGATCAGCATGCCCTTAGTAAATTGTGAACTGGATTAAGCAGTCTCTGGTCAGATGCAATCCCTTTGTGGGCTGTATCTGGCCCACGGGCCGTAGGTTTTCAGCCTTTGTCTTAGACTGGTGTAATATAGAAAGTAAATAATGGAGTAGAAGTGGAATGGAGCACTTCACTTTGACAGGTGCATTTGAGTGCCATTATGTGCATGGTCTTATGAATTTTGCAGTGGTAGAATTTGCTTTGAAACTTTCCCCTTGCATCAATTAACCTACACAGTCTAAGAACTTTAACAGTCATGTGGATTTTTTTGCTTTTAGATAACTTACAAATGTGGAGGAAAGCAGTGCTTTCTTTTTAAAAAATCCAGGCTTCGGACTGGCTCAGACATCTTGGCAAAGTTTTTACCATCATGTACAGTTAATTATAAACTATAAACTGTTTATATGTGCAATTAATGTATTTCCCCTTGATCACAGGCTGCCTCCTATGCTTTTTCAGGTTTCAAAAATGCTAATAATTCTTTTTCCAGCTACTAAAAATTTAATATTTTCCTTAACAACTTGAAATCCACCTCTGCATTATCAGAAGAATCTGTGATGAATAAGCAGCAAATTCAGTATATTTTATGTTGCCTCTCATATTTTTAATCAAAATAGCACAAAAAAACCTGAGTGTTTGATTTTTAAATGTTGCTAGTGTAAAATGTAGTTTCTTACCAGTGGTACCACCCCCATTTCTGCAGATCGTTAGTTCAGGGTTATCATGGAATGTATGATTTATAATTAGATCTCGGTTAATGAAGATCACAGTGGCTGGGTCCAGACATGCAGGTGCATGTAGTTTGTAGCACTCCAAACCTCTTTGCAATGCCATAAACTGCACAAGTTGCATCTTTAATCAGTGTTTGGCAGAGCTAACTTGCAGCACTGGGGCAAAGTTTGATACTGGGATTTTCTGGCAGGAAAAAAAAAACCAAACCCAACAACAAAGTGGCTGACAGATGCAGAAATGGGGGTGCCCCTGTGCTGAGGCACATGAAGACAGCTGAGCAGCCAGCCCAAGGCTGCCTGCTTCCCCATCTCAAGGCATGCTGCGGCCCAGGGAGCACCTGGCTGGGGTGCAGGGAGTCTCAGCATGGGGGCTCCATAGTGATGGAGATGGGGGAGTAGGCAGCCTTGGGCAGCCCAAGGCTGCCTGCTCCCCCAGGTGGCTGGGCACAGATTGCTTCAGTGCAGAGTATGTCTAGTCTCTACTGAACCACCTTGTGCCCCAGCCAGCCTGCCTCTGCAGCATTTGGAGCAGCAGGACAAATGCCTTTACAAAGCATACAGACAGGTGCATACACTGTGGCATGAAGTAGCAGCACAGATTTGTGCTGCTGGAAAGGTGCACACCTGCTTGTGTGGATATAACCAATGTGTCAAAATCAAGTAGTCCTGTGTATGATGTCCTTGCAAAAATGCATGTTTCAAACATCCAATTCACAACCTAAAAATGGCAGAATATTTCATGTACTCAAGAAAGCCTGTATTTCAATATTGCAGGCCGTGCTCATCATGCTTCTATGCTTTCATAATGTCAGATAAGCTAGTCAGCCATATTAGTGTTGTTCTCAATGTGCTAAGTGCTGTAATCAACATAGGAGAAGACTGCTTCAACCTTGTCAGGGTGTATGCACTGTTTTAAAAATGGACTCTGCAAACATTTGCTCTTTCTGTTTGTTTCTGAGGCTATTTTATTGCAAATAATTATTTATATAGATAGTGGATATTACAGTAAAAGCCCCGTTATCTGGCACGAGTGGGGAACGGGGGGTGCCAGGTATCTAAAAATTCTGAGGATGGCTGTTCTTGGTGGCAGTGCAGGGTGAACGTTTTGGCTGGACGTGGGGCTGCAGCAGTGAAGGGTGGGTGGTGGGTGGCGGCGGCTGCATGCGAGCTTCCCCTCTCCCCCCGCATCCAGCCGGAATTGCAGTTAATAGAATATTCTGGTTAGTAAAATGCTGGATAACAGGGCTTTTACTGTACATTTCTCTTCCAGTTATATTTGCTACTGATAATGTTGGAAAAATGTGGGAGTTTACACGAGTTTTTTGTATAACCAAGGCAGCTCCGGAAACCATGGTGCAAGGGGAAGGTACCAAATGCAATAACTTTTTTTAACAAAAATGCTGACTCAAAAGCTGTTTTTAATATTAGATTGGATTATTTTCCTACCTATCACTATCAATATATATGTAATGTAAATGAGATCTGAAGTGTACCTAAAAGAGTTCAATATACACTTGTCTTTGAAAACTGTGATTTTTCTCATCAGAACTCATACCTGGTTTTCCCTATCACATTTTGGTCAAACATGCTGGAACGAAACTGGATTCTGTGGGAAGTAGAAGCAGGAAGGAGGAGGTTATCCTTAGTAAGGTGTAAAATATTTGGGGCACTTTTTTGTATTGCAAAGTATTGAATAAAAAGCTAAATGACCACGTAAGTCAGCTTTGGTTGTAATCTTGAGTAGTAAAATAACTGCCACGCACAAAGGCCAACGAAAGCATGGTAGAAATCTTCAGGTTAAAAAAAAATGTTGTGTAGTATCTTTCATAACTAGTAAGAACATACTACCAATTATTTACATTATTCCTATTAACACTTCAGACATAGTAGACTTGCATGCTCACTGCTTAACCACAGTCCTTTCATCCCATAGAAACATAGCACACATGCAACTGTTTTGGTTTTTAGATTATTTTTGTTTATTGAACAAAAAATAGAAAAGCAAACAACTTTCATATGTCTTGGCTTCTGGGTTTTTCTTGAGGTTTTTCAATGTAATACTTGATTCTGAGACATGGTCTTTTCCTCATTTAACATGGAAAGCCCCTTGTCATATTCCTAGCACAGGGGTTTTCAACCTTTTTCTGTTGATGTACCCACAGCTGCCGGTTGAGAAGCAGGGAATTCCCTGGCTGGTGGATGGGGGGGAGGGTCCCCTGGCAGCTGATTGACAGACAGGGGCATTCCTGGCAGCCAATCAATGAGCATCAAGGGTGAAACTGGGAGTGCTGCCAGCAGAACCGAAAGTGCCCCTGCTTCTCTGCACTGCTACCATGTACCCGTTGGGGCCTTTCCAAGTACCCTCAGGGGTAAGCGTACCCCTGGTTGACAACCCCTGTCCTAGCATACTGGGCTGTGTTAGAAAGATACCTGATGCCTGAAAGACAATTATAGTGAGCATGCAGGGCTTTTCACTGTGGCTGTCCAGTGCAGGATTAGGAGCAATGGGCTCAGGCTGCAGCAGAGGAAATTTAGACTGGAGATCAGGAGTAACTTTCTGACTGACAGGTGGTAAAGCATTGGGACAGGCTACCTACAGAAGAGCAGGATGTCCAGTCACTTGGCCAGGATTGTTTAGAGTCACTTAAAGATGATCTTGTATTGAGTGGAAGGCTCAGTTAGGTTGCCTTGTGAGGTCTCTTTCAGCGCTACTTTCTTATGATTCTAGGAGCATTGCTTTTAAGTCAAGGGATGTTATTCTTTTTGTTTGTTCGGAACTGGTGAAGTCTTACCTGAAGCATTATGTCCATTTGGGGCACTGCACATTACAAAGGCTGTGGATAAATTAGGAAGAGTCCAGCAGAGAGCCCAATTTCAGCGTTTTGAAATAAGGCATGCACAACTATTATTTAAGGAGTGGGTAGGGAACAATGCAATTTTGTCTCTCTTTCCCTTTGAAAGCAGCAGAAAATAAAACATGGTTTCATTACTTTTGTCCCCATTGGCTGTATCCAGACAAGCATGGACATGCGGTTCTCCGGGAACAACTAGCAGCAGAACACCTTGTGCTGCTGCTGGTTGTCCCTGGGGAATGCCCGTGGCATGCAGCAGGTTGCCCCAAGTGGGATAAGGGAGGCTGGGACCAGTGCAGTTGCTGGCCTCAGAAGCCTTACCTGGGGGCCAGGGAAGCTGCAGCTCCATTGCTCTTGGAGCCTGGCTGGCAGCTGGAGTGTGGCTCTGGCCAGCAAGGCTCTATTTGTGGACAACGTGCTCTGTCCCCTCGTGTGCCATCCCATTTTTTTGCTGAAAGTTTTTTGGGTTTTTTTGTTTGACTTCTGGATTTCCAGGGACCGAAAAAAAAACCCCACTATGCTGCCAGATACCTCAGATTCAGGCATATCCTGCACTGCTATGTGGTGCTGCAGACTACATGACTGTGCTGGTCTGGACATGGCCACTACGTGCCAGCTAAGCTGTGCTAACCAGTGCAGCGTTATGGGTGGAATCAGAGCTTTGCCAGTTCTTACCCACTGATGCCAGAAAAGGAATATCCCCAGTGGCTGCTGCTTTTCCTCTCATGTACTGTTATCTCCCCCTGCCCCTGAATCCCTCAAAAGGCCTGGTGAAGTGGATAGTTTATTCAGGATATGCAGGAGAGTAAATGGGTTCCATATACTCTCTTGTACTTTAGTACAGCCACAGAGCTGGGCTCCTTGTTGAACCTATCCTATGTAGTTTTGTAGCTAGCTATAGCATTTCTTGACTACAACCATGGATTCTTAACACTTTTTAATCTGTGTTCATGGCTGATGTGATGGCAGCAAATGTTTGTGGAGTGTCTAAATGACATACTCCTTTTCAGCTGCACTGCACAGAAGAAAACTGCAGAGTTTAAAAGAGACTTCTCTAGGGCAACAGCCTTGACAGCTAAGTGGAATGCTGGAACTCAAAGCTGCTTTGTCAGTTGGGTTGAGAGAGAACAAACCACAAAATGAAGTGACTTACAAAGCTTTTTGCTTTCATCTCTGTTTTGGGAAGAAGAGTCTAAGAGGAAAGTCGCATGCAATTAAGCAGCCCTACAAACACTACAGTCTCAATTGCATTTGGTGCTCTGTGTTGCAAACAATTAACAAATAGAAAGTTTCCTTAAGTGCATTTGAGTACATGTTAAAATTACAGCCAGGCCAAGGGGACCCAGATGCAATGCAGTTTTGTTGTTGTTATAGATAGGTTTCTGAATCATACTAAAGCTTTAGCATGGATCAGTATAGTTCAGGGACCTCATTCAAAGTAAACCTTGCCAAAACTACAGAAATGGAGAAATTGTAACTGTCAATTGATATAGCTGTGCTGGTAGTTTAGAGTGAGTATTTTGAGAAGTTTGTGAGACTGGCAGTGAAAAGTAGTTAGACCCTCATTTTACCTGTTGCTTGGTGAATTAGTAAATCAGAAGGCTTTGCACTTAATAAATAGAACCTTTTTTAGTGCATAGTCTAACTACAAGATTTTCAGGTAACACAAATTATGGATACTTCATTAATGCAGCATTAGCTTCACTGTTAATGCAGTTCATTTGCATCAAAGTTTGTTAGACTACTAGTTAGAAATGTCTGGGGCCCCCGGCTGTCCAACCGGCAGCCTGCAGTGCCCAGGCTCACAGTCTAGGCACCGCTCTCCACATTGCTCTCTTGCTGCTGCTGAAGTCTCCAGGTTCCACCTTCCTCCTCCTGCTTCTGCTTTTTGCCCACACCCTGGGGACAGCACAGCTCAGACTGAAGAGCCAGGAGACCCAGAAACCCTCTATAGCATGGCAGGGTGGGGTCGACATTGTTGAGGGAATTGGGGCCCCCAGCCAGCCAGAAGTTGGACAGCCCTGTCTTGTATCACATCCAAACTGCAAATCTACTTGGCCAAGCTGTGCCCTGAAAATATCAGATGTACAGCTTCCTAAACAAGAAGCAATGTAGCCATATGTTGCTGTGCGTGGGTTAATTAGCACTGTCACTCACCAGTGCTTGTTAGCCCACCCTCTGTGTCATGTGTAGATGGTACTGCTTCCAGTTTGAGAGAGCCTTTATAGAGCAGAGCAGTTTGTTTAAGAGTAGTGCTGCTAAGAAAGGTGTATCTGTAGTCTAGACAGGGCCATTTTAATCAGCAAACTTGATCTAGTCAGCTGTTTAGATTACATGTTCCCTGCCTCAAAAAACATGGGTGTTCAGCACAAGAAAATCCTAATCAGGATTGGGATTGTACTAGTAGTGCTGCTGTGATGCAAATAATGACTGAGAGATGGCAAACACATAATCCCTGTGCCGCTTTTTTAAGTATATATTGTCAATTTAAAAAATATTTTCAGGTAGCTTTTCTTTCCAATTGCTACAAAGTAACTCTTACAATTAGTGAAAGTATTTTACGCAGTTCTTTTAAGTGTACTTCATGTGCTTGAGAATACTCACTATGCAATAGATCTTTTGCATAGTAACAAAAAAAAAAAAAGGCAAAATGTTTTTAAAGGAAATATTGTTGTTCTCTTTGTTTTTTAACTACAAAATCTAACAGGGAACCTGGCCAGATGTGGTACCTGAAAATAATTTTAATTAAGTTTTTGGAACTGACTAAATTTCAAAAGGATTTTTAAAGAGATACTGTCATATGTTATCCGTAGGGGAATGAATGTAAGTTGCAATAAACTCTCTCTTTGTTATAACCTTTGTTCACAACTTTCTTTGGGCTTTTCTGATGGGTGGGGTTTGTGCAAGTGGAAAATCTTTTAAGTTTAGGACTTCGTCATGTGCAGTTACTAATACCATTTTGGGCTGTAAAAAGGGAAATTCAGTAGTTTTCAGAGTTCACTGAGTTTTTATGGTATATGTAATAGTTCCATAACAGTTGTGGTTTGTGAAGCCCTTCCTGGTGGCATAGAGCAGTACCTTTCAAACTTCCTCAAGTCATAGAGTACTTTCATATCATTCCTGCTGTGGAACCCCTACCCTTTTCCTAAAGATTGATGCCAAGTGACCCAGCCCGGCAATGGTGGCTCATTGGCACCTGGCTGGCTCTGCCGTTATCCCCACTCTGTCTGCAGAACCCCATATGACCTATCGTGGAACTCCAGGGTTCTGCAAAACAGTTTTGAAAACCACTGTGTAGAAAATGAAATGTTCTATGAAGGGCATCTATGGGCTATTTCAGAAGTACAGACAAGAGCTGATGGAAGGTTGAATGACTTCTCAACCCATTAGAGAAGATACTATCTAGAATACCCACTAATCAGAACAAAAAAACCCTTCTAACTAGTGATGCACGGATGCATTTGTCCTATACTGGATCAGCACTGATATAAGGAAAATTGAGAGGATCAGCAATCAGCTTTTTTTGGCTCGTGGCCAATAACATGGCTGATTAAATGTTCCATGCAACGCAGCATGCAGGTGGCCAGGAGCACAGCCCAGCAGTGTGGAGAGCGGCCAGTAAGTCTCTTGGGGAAGTGGGGGGGAGAGGGAAGGGACAGGGGGTGTAGATCGAGGCCCCACGGGGAGGGAGGGAATGGGACTGGCCCTGGGGCAGGAGCAGATGCTGCCTAGCAGGGTGGGGCATGGGACATAGCCGCAGCTCGTCCAGGGGAGCAGCTTCCACTGCTGTGCACACCCCAAGATGTGGGGGGGGCATGTGCCAGATCTGTGTGTGGGGTGAGGGCGGGCTGCTGCTGAGAGTGGTACCGGTCTCTTCCCAGCAGGCAGTGGCAGTGCTGGGTTGGGGGGCTGCAGCCACCCAAAAACTTGCTCAGTACTGTTGCGACCTACCCTGAGCACAGCCCAGCCCAGCGCCCTGCTGGGAAGAGCCTGGCATGGCCTGCCCTTTGCTGTGCATAGATCATGGGGCACATGCCCCCCATGTCTTCCCAGGTGTGTGCAGTGACAGAAGCCACCCCCTGTGCCCTCCTGTACCAGCCGCAGCTCTGTCCTGTGGCTGGACAGTGGCTGCCCTTGCCCCAGCCCCCCTCCCTCCCTCACCATGGAGGCCTCAATTTGCACCCCTGTGCCTTCCCTCCCCCCACCCTTTATCCACAACAGACTTACCAGCCAGTCACTGCTCTCCACACTGCAGGGCTGCATATTGGAATTGGATCATATCGGACCAAAAAATCTGTCAGTGCACCCCTATTTCTAACAATTTCTTGCTGAAAAAGAATGAACAGCGGGGTGGGGGTGTGAAAGATAGCAGCGGTTTAGGAACAGAACGTAGTGAGGAGTGGTTGTATATTTGTGAGCAAATCAAGGCTTTCAGAAAAGCGCAGAAAATAGAATTACATCAAACACCATATGTGACACCAGAAAGCAACACATACAGATAACTAAAATGGTGTCAGAATCTCTTGGTAATATATAGTCACTGTAGAGATCAACAAATTCTGGTGGTAAAAGCCAGATAAAGCATTATGAATGCTGGGAACCTACAGCATTGTTTTGTCCTCCCAGTGCCCTTTCAACAGAATTTTATACACAGCATGAAAAACTTTTGGTGCATTTACTATTGCTAGGAGACATTTAATGATGCACTGTAATGCAGAATCATTCATGTCTGGAGCAGAAAGAACTAATGGCTTCAGTGTATGCATCAGCCTGGGAAAAAGTAATCTGTAAAAAGTAGCTTATCTGGGACTTCTGATAGCGTACGGCATCTCTTTGCCTTGGTGTGTTAGCTATGGCCTGGTCTTTTTTTTCCTACAGCCAACACCTGAATAACCTGTTTGACACTATTACCACCACCCTCCACACCAAACAATGAAGGAGTGTGATGCAGTTCTTATCTTTACTCTCTTCACAATATGATCCTACTGTTTGGACCCTGCTCTGTTAATGAAGGCTAAGCTACTGTACTTGAGCTTCTAGTTGGGGGTGGGGAGTGGCGCAGGCAGGAAGTGTGTAAAAGTTACCGTGGAACAGCAGATGTATAATAAAACCCTTGCCCTTTTTTCTGCTACCGTAAGTTTTGTCCATATGTTACTTTAGCTAACTGTGACCCAGTCATAATTGTAATGTATTAGGAGCCCTTGCAATTTTCTGTTCTCAGTAGTCATACTTAAATGCTTAGCTGAGTCGTAATATTTTTGTCACTTCTTCTCTGTTTTAAGCAAAAAGTAGAAATTTTTATTAAAGGGAAACATGAAGTTAGCTTGGACAAAATTCACATATCCAAAAATACAAATGGGCTGGTGGACCCCCCAAAAATATGACAAGATCTACTAACTCCTCTTGCTTTGTTATTAAGGGCATTTATAGATGTGTTCTGGGAGGTTGGGGGAAGAGAGGGTGGGCTTTAGTGTGGCTCTCGGAGCTCTGCTAATTAATTATGTGCATCACGTGCGTCGGTGTCCCTGTGCTGAAAAATGGCGGGAGGGTGCTTTGAACTAAACCTTGTCAAACAAGCTTTAGTTTAAAGCACCTTGCTGCTGTTTTCAGTCCAGGGACGCTGATGCATGTGATGTTGGAATCTGCTGCAGTATAGTAATTTCCATGTTCCAGCAGACTCGATTAATCAAGTCTACTCCGGCGTGCTGGAATTCCAGCACTAGAGCAGCCTCCCTGCATGTGTATTGAAGCCCCAAAGGGCTAGAAATGACTTGTTTTCAATTTTGTAGACCTTGACTTGTTATGGCAAACACTGAACAGTCTTGAAATAAAAATGATTTAAAGCCTGTAAATCCATACAAAAATACTGCAGTTGTTTCAAGCTTAGAAAGCAATAGCAGTGTGGAATTAAGCAATTAACATAGAGGTTCTAAAACTACTGAGCAGAAACTGAAGAACATAAGAATGAAACTCCTGAAGTGTGTAGATTTTGTATTATCAGTTTTAATTTAAAAATGCATTGAAAGGACAGCTTTGTTAGCTATAGCTTATGGTTTGTTTACACGAAGTCTAGTGTACATGCAGCTTACACTCGAGAAAAGATTGAAATCAGCTACCCAACCAAAATAAGTTACACTGGCAAAATGATCTTTTTTGCTGGTATAACTCCTACATTTACACTAGTAATTCTGCCAGCATAATTTATATCAGCTAGGGAGGTAGCTTGTTCACAAATCTAACAGGTGTAATTATCCCAGAAAAGCTTTTAATAAGCATAGCCTTAGCCCAAGGTGTGCCTTCAGCTGTTTCATCATTATACCAAATATTGTAGTTCGGTGGTTCTCAAGGTTTTTAGACTCAAGGCACCCCTTGGAAAATTCCAGTTCTTAGTTTTCACTCATTGCTTGACGACAGAAAAATAATAGAACATTCTTTCTGTTGCAAAGATTCCAAGAATGTTTTTGACACTGTGAATTCAGATTTGAAATCTCCAAGTTCCTCTTCTCTTGTGAATTATGGGTAGATATTTGTACATCAAGCAGTGCTAATATTGTGTGACACCCCTGGCATCCTTGAGAAGATCTGACAGCACCCCGGGGTGCTGCAGCATTCTGATTATGAATTGCTGCTGTAGTAGCATGATGGAGCTAGTGCGATCTGTATTGATGGTACATAAAATTAGGACTGGAACAAATTCATGACAGTTATAAAAACTATATGCAGAATATCAGAATCTACTGCAAGTGGCAAAAGGATATGAGGATGTCTGGAGGAAGTAGTGTCTAGTAATGCTTTTAACAAAAAAATTAAATTACATTTTTAAAACATTTAATTTATCATTGAAGTTTACATTATAAATAACTGTTAGGTGTATAATTCCTTACAAATTGCGTCATGAATCTCTCATACTTGAATTCAACGATATGCTGATTTCCAATATACTTCTGCCCTGGTACTTCCTGAAATCTAACAATCCATTTGTATGTCTATCGTGTCTAATGTTGTTCAGCACTGAATTTTGCATGTCTTGAATTTTGCTCAGCATGATGAGTTTCTCAGTATGGGGAAGGTGGCATATAAATCAATCAGATAAATAGTTCTCAACCTTGGAAGCAGTTTAAGTGACAAAATACATTCAAACAACTAAGAAGTGTAGGCTTTTTTATTCTAAATAATCACTTTTCGTTATAGGAATCGATTCCTGTCTTTCAGCATGTGACTTTATCTTTGCTTGCGTAGAAACAGGTCCTTGAGCCTATGTTGTGCCTTGTAGTATCTGAGGTATTTACACAAAATTAACTGTTCCAACCAGGAGATCTCACACCACCTTCAGCTGTCCTGTGAAATATGAATTTTCATTTCCACGTAGGAGAAATTTTACAATCTTTGCATTCTCCTATACCTAAGGAAGGGTGTGTGTGCCCAAAAGCTTGGAAATAAAGTTGGGGGGTTTTTTGCAAATATCTAGTTGATCTAATAAAAGTATCACCTCTGCCACAAGTTCTGATTCCTTGTGGTAGCTGAACAATTTTAAAATGACTTTCAAATCATGTTTAGGGCTGTTAGATGTTGGGACACCATTGAAAGGCCAGACCATACACTTTCGGAATGCTACAAGGCTACATACCTTACTATATTGTACATACCTTTTTTTATTTGACCTTTCAATTAATTTATTTTGCTTTTTAACAGCATCTTATTCCTGTAGCTCTACAACCCCCCCAGAAATGCCCACTTAGCTGTCTTCTAACTCCTGTCTTTAATACCTTTATTGCCAACTTATTCCTTAGCTTAATCACTATATTACTAAGACTATGGGCAGACAAAATGATACTGCTTTCTGAGGAGAGGCTTCAGATCATACATGTGCATCAGCTGATCTGTTGTGATTATTTAATTTGACTCCTTCCCCATAATAAGTTGAACCACAGTAACTTATCCCCAGACAAAGCGTGAGGGTAACTATTGCAGTATATCTTCCAGTTACCCCACAATAGCCGACCAACAGAAGTTGCAGTAGGTTGACTGACTTCTCCTCTGAAATTTTCATCTGTCAACACACTGAGTTTTCTCACTAAATATGAGCTGACTGACTGAAGACTTTTCTCTGCATATTTGATCTTGTGAAAAAGTAAAAAGCAGATATTCAAAATAGCAAATGCCTTAAATGTTTGGCTCTTCTTTTGTTTTAATGGTTTCTTTTGTTTTCATTCTTCAGATTTTCTGTTTAAGTTCTTAGTCATTGGAAATGCTGGAACTGGCAAATCCTGTTTACTTCATCAATTTATTGAGAAGAAATGTAAGTATACTTGAGGATAGTTAGTGCTTGACATTTTATCAGTACAACATTTTAAACTGATGACTATCTATATTCATCTTAATTCTTTGCTAGCTTCAACCACTTCTAGGCTGTAGTTAGCAAAATGTATTTCCACAATCTAGATGTGGATTTCCTGAGAAGTGTGTGGCTTGAGCCATGTTATAAAACTGCATAGTAGACTTAATCTCTGTAGTGTAGAACTTAATGTGTAGTCATAGACCCTTTCTGCAAAGGCCTGGCAAGCCACACTAAAGCATGTTAATAATGAGTCATGTTTAAACAAATAGCTAACATGTTTCTGATCGCAGCATGGAGCTGGCTAAAACTCATCAGAATACATATTTCTTTGTATGCTTATGCAGAAGGCTCTCAAGTTATTTTACATATCTAAGTGAACAGATGAGGCAAAGAGAAGTACAGTAGTTGCCCAAAGATGCACAGGAAGCCTGTTGGTCAAGATCTATAATCCAGGTTACCTTACTCTCAATATCAAAGTCATGAGACTTGGAAACCTAAAAACTCTGCTTTTCATGCTAAGTAATTGGCAATAGTTTTCTTTAAATCTGCTGTTTACGTGTTTGTTTTACATCTATAATGATAATTAAAAATAAATACCTAGGGTTCAGAAATGCATCATAAGATGTGGGTGTGTACCTTGTACAGTTTGTGGCCAATGAATAAGCTATTTTAGCTCTTGAGTAGCCCAAGAACAGATGATATCCATTTATCAAGCAACCCTTACATGGCCCCATATTTGCACTATGAAGGTGATCATATATTTAAATATGAATGCATGTTTTACTGAATGTTTTGTAATATCAGTTGTGTGTATAGGTGAAAGTGTATACTGGCAGTCCTCGGACTTATGACACAATTGGTTCGTGAAAACCGTATCTTAAGTCGAAACGTTGTAACTTGAAATCGCTTTTCCCGCAGAAAACAATGTTATAAACGGGGGATTGGTTCCTGAAATGAGGCCCGATATCCTATTTTCACCAAAAATAACCCAGAATTTTGTATTCAATCAATTGTAGATGAGTAATATAGCTACACTAATGTATTTATATTGTAAATAGCAATCATATTGATTTGGAAGGACTTCTTTGAGGTGACTTTGCTGGACTTCTTGAAGGACTCTTGGTTGGACTTTTTGAAGGGTTCTTGGCTGGAGTCTTCTGAGGAGTCATGTCTGCAGGTTTTTCTGGAGTCTTGTCTGCTTTCTTAACAAGTGTCCAAGGAAGTTTGGACAGATATTCTTCTGGGAGATAGGTGACGCAGCAGACTTATTCAGTGATGTGGCGTGGCATGGTGTAGGATCAAGCGTTGTAAAGTTGAAACTGCCATCAGAAAGTTGAAACGGTGTTAATTTATAGATGTTGTAACTTGAAACATTGTAAGTTGAGGACTGCCCGTACTTCTCTCCCTCCCCAACCCCCCCCCCCAAAAAAAAAAAAGGGAGCAATAGAGCCATAATATTTGTAGGCAGAACTGAGTTGGGGTTTTTTTTATGTTCTGCTGTTTGTATTGATTTTGCTTTAAAAATAGATCAAATCTGTAGAAAACATGGTCTCCCAGACCATAACAAAACACTCCAAACCTTGCTAACAGAAATAGCTTTATTTAGTAGAGAAGACCTTTGTATTGATCTTGTCTGCATAGGCACATTCAAATGACCTGGGAAAATCCTCCTGGGTTTATTATCCTGGTAGGCAAAACTTATCTGGAGATGCCTGAATAGACATTTGAATGCTGAGCCCCTGAAGAGCAGAGAGCTTGCAGTGCTGATACTGTGCAGCCACGGGGCCCTGTGCTCATGTCTTGGCATGCTAGTCAGACTCCCTTAGTGTGCCTAGAGACAGAATGGCAGCAGTGCACAGGGCAGCCCTGTTTGGCTGACCCAGACTGCTCAGGGTTAACCTATGTCTCCCTGCAGCATAAATATGTTAACACGCAGGAGTGATTTAACCCCGTTCGTCCTCAAGCTGTTTTTCACCAGAAACCGCTTTTTTCCTCTGGGAGAAAAATCCTGAGCAGTTCTACAGTTGTGGTTCCTCCTAGGGATGTGAAAGGTTAAGCGATTAATCTTTTAACCGATAAGTGCAGTAATAACCAGTCAGCTTACTGGTTATCCTTGAGCTCCAGGCAGGCACAGTCTGGCAGGGAAGGGGAGAAGTGAAGCCTCACAGTGCCCCAGCAGGAACTAGAAGACAGAGGGCAGGAAGGCAGGGATGGGGCTAGTACTCACAGCCTAATAGGAAAACAGCAGCAGCCTCATGACTCAAATAAGCAATTAGCTTCTCATTCATAGGTGCTCCCTCCCTCCCAGTGCACACAGGATTGTCTAGCTGGGTTTGCCTTCTCCTCCTGTGCCCCCAGTCAATGGGCTCCCAGCAGCAGCTGTGTCCAAGCTACTGTGTTATTGGTTAAACATTTAACCTATGTAATTAGAGGAAGCTAAACAAATACACTTTTTTAAAACTATATTTACATTCCTAGTTCCTCCTGAGAGAGCAGTGACTTTCTCAGGAGCAACTGAACATTTGTACATGGCCCTTGAGGTGTTAGTCAGGATGTACAAAAATATTACAAGTATAAATTGGTAATACTGAAACCATATGATTTATGTATAATTAATTTTGTCTTTCTAGAAGTGTTTAGTTACTCTGCATGTTATGGTAATATTTTGAAAAATTGCTTTTGCCTAAATTTGAATATGCTCTGCAGAAATGATATACTCAAAATTTTACAGTAAATATTCAATAGTGCTTTACAGTGCTTTCACTGTTTATGCTCCTGTTTTCCAAATGAATATATTTGAAATATTTAGATAGATAAAAAATTTAATCATGCACTTCATTTGTTCTCAAAATATTAAACTTGTTTCCCTTTCTATTTTAGTCAAAGATGACT
The DNA here is from genome assembly GCF_052110815.1 of Crocodylus siamensis. Taxonomy (NCBI): domain Eukaryota; kingdom Metazoa; phylum Chordata; order Crocodylia; family Crocodylidae; genus Crocodylus; species Crocodylus siamensis. The sequence goes on along the minus strand of NC_143395.1, from coordinate 137,409,749 downwards.
CGAATCATACTATTGGAGTGGAATTTGGTTCAAAGATAATAAATGTAGGTGGTAAATATGTAAAATTGCAGATATGGGACACAGCAGGACAAGAGAGATTCAGGTACCTTTTTGTTTATTTATTCTGTGGTATTAAATTGGAACCTAGAGGTATTGGGGACTACATTTATCTGTGATGTAAATAGCTACACTTGCCAAGTCATCAGCATTGTCTGCTTTACCGTGGTTAAATGGTCCATATCCTCAGTTTGTTTAAACTGAGGTAACTCCATAGATTTCAGTGGAGTCAATACTGCTTTGTATCACCTGAGATGCTAGCTGTCTCATTATGGTATGGTTAGTTATTAAATTTAGCTCTCAAAATTTATGTTAAGAAAATATTTAGCATGAAGAAGGTGCCAAGAAACTAGTCATGTCAGAACATGTAATAAGACAGATCTCTGTCTCAATCCCAGTATAGTCTTTTGTGAAAGTAATCTGATTATTTAATATATCTGTATTCTAACAGTTGTACTTAAATGTACCAGCTTCTTTGTGAGAGGCAGTGCTATTCACTTGTATAAAACGAAATACCAGCATATCTTTAACAATATGTTGCATTCATCTATTGTACCCTGTCAGTGGCAGATTTGGGAGATTGGGGCAGGGTGCGGCAGTATGGTCATACCCTCTTTCCACCACCCTTGCTGTCCCTAGTTGATGCAGGTGCAGAGTCTCAGAGCCACTTCTGCCCTGCTCAGGTTACAGGCTGTAGTTTCTGAAGGGTGTCAGGGACAGTAGTGATAGCAGGCAGGTTGCTGCTTCGTGCACCTGCTCCTAGCCACCCTGCTCCTAGCCACCCTGCTCTCTGTCTGTTGCTGATGAGGACCAGATGCTTAAAGGAAGAACCCTCCTTTCCTTCGCCCCACTCCCATCCCCTGTGTCATTGCTTATCTCCAGCTGATGTGAAGCTGTGAGATGCAGATCCATTTCTACCCCACTCCAGATGTACTGTCAGGTAAGTAGGCTGGCCATATGGAAATTTTGGGAATCTGGGACACTGCCCAGATGCTCTCACAAGTTGGTGGGGATAGGCTGCATGCTGGGCAGTTAGTAGTACCCATCTGCCTGCCTGCAAGGTGCTCCACACCACTCCAAACCCTGGCCAGACTGCGCCCTGTGCCCTTGTGTTTCCAGGACACCTATTATAATTCTCAATAGCCAGCCAGGAACCAGCAGCTGAAATTTGGGACTGCCCCACTAAAATGGGGCATATGGTAACAGGCTTGTTGGAGGAAAGTGGCAGCAGCAAGCAGGTTTCTTCATCCTGTTTCTGTCCCCTCCCATGTGTCCCCTGTTCTCTGGGAATAGACACTGGAAGCAGGAACCCACCCGCTGCCATTCCCAGTTCCTAGCTGACACAGGCATGGTGGGGAGGCACTCTTGTTTTGCTCCAGCCACAGGCTGCAGGAAGCAGCTGGAGTGTGGGACAGAACTGACTCTAGGGCTCCTGCCTGCTTGTCAACCCAGGGACTACAGCAGAGGGTTGGTGGGTTTCTTCTTCCAGTGCCTGCTCTTTGCCCAGCTCTCCAGTGTCCCCTGGAGGCCTTGGCCACTTATAGTCCGAGGTGCTGTGCCATACCCCTCTTTAGGAAATCCTGGATTTGCTCATATATCCAGTATATTTGGTCATGGATCAAGCATCTACTTAATACCTAATGTTTAAATGCATCTCTGTCCAAAGATGCTAAAAGATTACCATATTATTCAAATGTAAAATGACCCCGATTATAAGACAATTTCCAATAATTAGGTTCTGTATATGGAAAATTTGTAAATTTTACAGAATTTTTCAAGTATAGACTCTGACTATTGTAAGCTTGTCTTAAATTTTGTCCCCTTCCCACTGCTACAACAGGGAGAATAAATGTGGAGAAGTCATGTAACCCCATTAACCTCTTCCTTCCCTGTGAAGTAGCACCTCCCTGATATCTAACCTAAACCTACCCTCTTCCAGCTTGTTATTCCTGGTCACTCCTGGCAGTGCTCGGGGGAACAGGGACTCCCCCAATGCCTGCTGATCTCCCCCCTGACTAGTTTATAACAGGCCACAAGATCCCCCCTCAGCCTTCTCTTTTGGAGGCTGAACAGGTTCAGGTCCCGTAGCCTCTCCTCATAGGGCCTGCCCTGTTGTTCCCTGATCATGCGAGTGGCCCTCCTCTGGACCCTCTCCATGCTGTCGACATCCCTCTTGAAGTGCGGCACCCAGAACTGGATGCAATACTCCAGCTGCAGCCTGACCAGTGCCGCATAGAGGGGGAGGATCACCTCTTTGGACCTGCTCGAGATGCATCTGTGGATGCATGCCAAGGTGTGGTTGGCCTTCCTTACTGCCTCTCCACACTGCCGGCCCATGTTCATCTTGGAGTCAGTGATGACCCCAAGATCCCTTTCTGCCTCCGTGCTGACAAGAGGGGAGTTCCCTAACCTGTAGGTATGGTGCCGGTTGTTCCTCCCGAGGTGCATCACCTTGCACTTGTCTGTGTTGAAACCCATCCTATTCTCATCCGCCCACCCTTGTAACCTGTCTAGGTCCAATTGTAGTCTGTTACTTCCTTCTAGTGTGCCCACATCCCCCCACATCTTAGTGTCATCAGCAAATTTGAACAGGGTGCTTTTTACCCCCTCATCCAAATCGCTGATGAAGATGTTGAACAGTGCGGGCCCAAGGACCGAGCCCTGCGGAACCCCACTGCCCACGTCCTTCCAGGTCGAGAAGAACCCATCCACTACCACCCTCTGGGTGCGGCCCTCCAGCCAGTTGGTGACCCATTTGACTTTGTGGGTGTCTACACCACAGCCCCCCAGTTTCTTAATGAGAACGAGGTGAGAGACAGTGTCAAAAGCCTTCCGGAAGTCCAGGAAGATTATATCCACTGTTACCCCTGCATCTAATGATCTGGCGATCTGATTGTAAAAGGCCACCAGGTTGGTCTGATAGGACCTGCCACTGATGAACCCATGTTGGTTGCCCCTAAGCATGCAGTCCCCTGCTGGCCCCTCCTGTTGATTCATGTTAGATGAGTGAAACTGACTTGGAATAGTAAAGTTACTCTCTCATAGCCAGGATACGTTGTTCAGGGCATATAAATCAAACCAGCACTTGAGACATCATTTGGTAATTGCTGCAGGTCACAAAATACTGGCGATTGGTGCTTCTGCCAAAATATACTGCTTAAGTGGTCACCAATATTGTACAATAGTTTAGTTCCTAAGTGACTTCTACCTTAACACCAGGTAGAATACATCATCATAATCCAGTCTTTACATGGTAAAGTTATTGCAGAAACATAACTATGTAATTCCTTTTCAGGTCTGTAACAAGAAGTTACTATAGAGGTGCTGCAGGTGCTTTGCTTGTTTATGACATCACCAGGTAATAACAATGAACAACTCTGGTTCTTTTTTTCACTTAAGGTTTGTATTATAGCAGACAGTGCAGATGTACTTTGCATGCAAAGAATAGTGATGGGATTCTTCCAGGAAGGACTTCCACCCTGCCTGCCCTTTGAGGGGAGACAGCACTAGCTTGTGGTCAGTAGTGTCCAGTGCTACAAAAAGGTTCAGAAAAATGAGATTAAATGTGGTCCCTCCTATACACTTATAAATCATCCATCTGTGTCAATGACTTCTTATTGTGCCATGTGTAACAATACTGGCTTCAGTTACAGGAACGTGGTTGCCATTTGGTTAACTGCTCTGTGACTTTGCTCAGAAATGGAAGGATTGTCCCTGTGTAGTAATTTGCTTATGTATTTAGGATGGTTTTCTTAACTTTTGGTTGGAATGAATAGTGAGAGCAGAAGGAAAGATCTTCTCTGAAGTATTGACTGTTTTGGTTAGGAGTGGTGAATATTCATGACCCTTCCACAAGTCAGAAAAAACATGGGTTGGATGAGGCTTTTTAGTGTGTCATACTTGAGACTGGGATGTGCTGAACTCTAGGAAAGTAGGTGAGCTCTTGTTGGTAGTTTTAAGTGGAGCTGACTCATCTGTTGAAGGTTGTAGATATTTGGAATTGAAGAAGTGGTACAATGCCTTGGTTAGTTTCCAGGGAGAGGATTTGGCAGTTTAAGTGGCGACTGTAATCACAGTACTTTGGCCTGTAATGATGTCACTGAAGGCCTTAGTTTATCCTGTCTGTTTTTAGCCTTCTTTCACCATTTGTTTTCAAGTTTCTGCGTCTTTTTTCATCCTGGCCAGAGTATCAAAAAACCAAGGAGCATTGCTCAGGTCATGAATAAGAAAGAGCTTTTGGGAGATTTGATGGGTGAGGTTAATGTACTATGATGATGGTGGTGATTTAGGTTTTTGAATCTGTGTCCTGAGAGTGGAATGTAGCCTGTTTAGTAATATATTGGAGTCCATGAGTGGAATCCAGGATCTGAGGTCAGTCTTTTTGCCTGGAAGCTGAAAGGCCTTTGATCATTGTATTGACTAGGTGAAGATCTGTCCATGGCAGTGGGTAGGTTGTGAGCCTAACATCTAAGCCATAGAACTAATTTTTAAGATCATCATTGCAACAGCATTTTATAATTGGTAAGCTGCAAGCAGTCACAAGTAGCTCGCTCCTTTATATTTTTTGTAACAGTGTGGCTCTGCAACCTCATCTCAAGATTCTTTCTAAAGTAGCAGCTGAATTTTACATAAATCATTAAATTAAGTCTGCTATTCTTTTCTCAAATCTCATGCACATGAGGTTGAAACAGTGGATGTGCTGTTGATGCAAAAAGGTCTTTTTTTGGCAAGACTAGCAAAAGAATTTAGAAAATCTCTCAATCTATTTGTTTGCTTTTGTGTGTAATAAAGAACAGGTATATTTTGATAACTTTTCCCCTTCTAGTAGACACTGAGTCATACTTGGCCTTAATGTCATGGTTAAGGGGAAACTCACTTGCAAAGATCTGTAGATATTCAGGTTCTAGTTCTGCATTCACTTTGCTCCATGGAGCTAGTCATGTCAGATGCTGTCTGACGAAGCAGCACTCCAATTTTTAATTGGTCGCTAATTCAGCTAAGACTCTTTCCCACCTTCATTTAATTTTGTTACTGCTGTCAGAGTATCTTCTGAGTGGAATATGCAGAAACCATTCAAAGAAATGAAGTATTCAGTTGTCTCTTCACAGTTTTTACCTGCAAGTCTTTTCCTGTTCAAAGAAAGTAAATTATTGATGCGTGTAACTGAATCAAAGGAAAAATTACTTGCCTAGGGTTAGTGCAGCAGACCAGTGGCAGAGCCAAGAATAGAACTCCAGGCTCCTGAATTCCAGTCCAGTGTTCTCTCCACTAGACAACACTAAAAATATCCATAATATAACAGAGTTGTTGTTGTTGTTGTTGTTACACAGCCGGGAAACTTACAATGCACTTACTAATTGGCTGACGGATGCAAGAATGTTAGCAAGTCAAAATATTGTGATAATACTGTGTGGAAACAAGAAGGATCTTGATGCAGATCGTGAAGTTACTTTCTTAGAAGCATCCAGATTTGCACAAGAAAATGGTAGGTGTTTTGTGCCTTTTAAAAAATCTAATATTGAAGTAATGTTTGTTTGTTTTTTCCTATTCCTCTAATGATACGGCTTTTGTGCATCAGAATACTGCTCGTCCATATGTACCTTACTAGTATTATCAATGTGATCCCTTTTCCCACCACTTCAACAGACAGATCTACCTGAAACTAGGGTAGAAAAGAAGGAAAATTCCATGAAGCCACCCCACCAAGGATTCTCCCAGTCCTACCGTTTGCCATGTTGAGCAAAATTTTTCCATCCTTTCTCCCCATGCATAACTATGCCAATCAGTTGGAAGCAACTGGTTATAAATCAGTTCTAGAAATGCTACCTCCTTCAGTTCTCACGTAGCTTTTCTTTAAGATGGACCAGCCCTGACCACATCTACTCCCAGGGACTTTCTAAAGGAGTTTCTAACTGAAGAGGATAATCCACAGACTATATTACCTGTTATCATTTGCATCTATTGGGGTAGGCAGAGAATGAAGGATCCTTCTAGTTTGTGTTATCACAGAGGCAGCCAGTTCTTGTCCATGTGGTAAGCAGCAAGGTACAGATCTGAAGGGATCCCTTCCACATGAATACTACTATTATCTGGCTTTCAAGTTGAGGCTTTTTCCAGCATATTCTTATTTGAGACTTAGGGGAAGTTTTTGGTTTTTTTTTTAACTTCCCCTCCCCCCCCCAACTCCCCGTGTATGATTTGAATATGGTTCAAATTAAACATATTGGGCAATGTCACACACATGTGAACATGAGTCTAGGAAATAAGCCCTTTTTATTTTCCTGACCAGTGAGAGGAAGACTATTGGGTAACTTACCCTGTAAAGTAGGACACACAGTTGGTGGTAATATGTAATACCTCTTGAACCTGGTGGCTGACTTTCAGGAGAATTTTGAATATAAATCTTCAGTTTCAAAGATGAATGGTATGGGGAAAGGGGGAGGACTTTACCTAGAAAGAATATATTATATTAGAGGACCAGATAAAGGTGAAGTTAGTCTACAGATAACTGTCTTGCTGTCAGACTTGGTTTCTAGATAAAGTGATAGATATAGATGGGCATTCAATTAAAAAAAAATAGTTTGGGGTGTCCAATATGGTTTAAATTAGTAGATAACTTTTTTCAGTAGATCATAATTTTTTCCTTTAGAAGTTAATGCTCAAAATAGTATTTCAGCCATGTTTTGCTCCTGTTCCATGCTTTGGGGCTGTTATCACAGCTCCAAGCAGAGTAGCAGTAAAAATTGAGTGGGTTTTTTGTTTAAACTGTTTACTAGAAAGCATTTATGCTGAATAACAGAATGGGAAAGTAGAGAGAGCCAAGATAAAACATAATCACTTAAAGCCTATACCTGTGGGAGCCTATATTAGTAAAACCCTGATGAATACATTTTTAAAACTATTTTTATCATGTATTCTGGTTATATTTTCATTTAATTCTGTTTGGATATTAAACTTAAATGGGCTTTATCAGTTGACTTCATAGTCTGATTCCTGTGCATTAGTATAGCACTGTAGCTTTTGGATTTCCAGCACTCTAAGGGCAGCATTTACATGTCAGACCAAAACAGTTTTACTGAAAACATTTTCATGTTTAGTATCATTTAGAGCAGGGCTGTAAAGACTATAAAACCTGTGGCACAGGCAGCCTCTGTATGGCATGTGGGAGAATGGGGAGAGGACAGGCAGCACAACAGCAGATAAGACAGGGAGCACAGGCAGGGAGCAGAAAACAGCAGCTCATTGGGTAGAGAAAAAGGATCAGAGTAGGGGAAGATGCAGAGCTAACTTGTGGCATACCTTCCCAAAGGCTGGCTCCCACTGATAGAGCAGGGGGTGACAACCAGGGGCACGTGCCACAAGTGGCAGGGGCAGCCTCTGTGTGGGGCTTTCAGCAGATTGGAGAGAGGACAGGCAGCACAGTGGCATATAAGTTAGGAAGAAGAAATCAAAGCAACAGATCAGGCAGGGAGCAGAGGATAGCAAGGAAAAAAGAACAGGCAGGGAGCAGCAGGTTGGCCGGGGAAAGGGGCTGGAGTGACATTTGGGGAGAGTGCAAGACTAATTTGTGGCACTCCTGACAAAAAAAATTTGTCCCCCACTGATCTAGAGCTGCTGCTTTTAGCAGCGAATGTGGGGGACTACAGTTGTTGACACAGAATTTTCTTATTCCACCTACTGCAGCAGACTTTCAAAGTTTAACTTGAGATTTTATTTTTCTGACATCCAAATATAGAGCTGATGTTTCTGGAAACAAGTGCACTAACAGGGGAGAATGTTGAAGAGGCTTTTGTACAATGTGCAAGAAAAATACTCAATAAAATTGAATCAGGTAAATTGAAATTAAGATACTGATTAAGCATATGTTTTCAGCTTTGGTTCTACAGTTTCCCTAAACTGTCTAGCCGTAAGTGTTCAGTGTGAATGTACCAGTAAATCAAATAACTCTATGAAATTTTGTAATTCACTGAAAGAAAACGCATAGTTAAACATTGTAACAGGCTAATCCATTTGTTTATCAGAGCCTATATGATTCTTCAGACCACTTTTGCACCTCTTCTTTGTGTATGGGTGCAGAATAGTGTCAAAGGTATTAGCTAGGTCATATACAAAGAGTATGAGGCTTTTGAGAGCACTTCTAGTAAGTGCCCATGTGACTTCTGGTTGAAGTCAATTAATTTTTAATTATTTTGGAACTGCAAAAACATGCTGCATGCTTCACAATATAAGTGGGCAGGTCTAGGTCAACAAGAGGCTTCTCGGTACTCTGACTTTGTCAGTGGTTCCAGTTTCTAATCTGTTTCTTTCAGCCTGTTTCATGTCTCAAAAAATTCCAATTCAGGAAAACTCAATCATGTATGGACACAGTTTAAAGTGTTTAATGCTAAGGAAATGTTTGTATTTAAAACCTATTTAAAGAAATAGTGTATGACTTTTCTAAGTTATTTGCTTTTGTTTCTGGCATCTTGATTTCCTTTTGTTTGAATATTAGTCTCTAAAATTGGAGAACGAAATTGAAACCAGAAAGAATTTATTTTTTTCATAAAGTAGACGAAATACAAAAAGAACGCTTGTCGCAACCATGTGACTTGTTTAGGAGATGCACTGTGTTCTGGGTTGTATAATTAGAAACTGCTACAGAAGATTGAAAAGTTTACAATTTTATCAGAAGTAAACAAAATGTAATAATTTCTTGTAGAGATGGGATACTGTAAGGTAGGAAAATACAAATACAAATGAACAGTTTTATCTGATGTTACCAGTTTGCTTGGAATATATTTATGCATCCACCCATGACCAACTCCATTTAAAAAAATTCTCATCAGGTGAACTGGATCCAGAAAGGATGGGCTCAGGTATTCAATATGGCGATGCTGCATTGAGACAGCTGAGATCACCACACAGAGCACAAGCCCAAAGTGCTCAAGAATGTGGATGTTAAGAAAACTGAACAACAAAGTCCTGAACGCTCCTTTTAGATGCAAGAGGTAAGCCTCTTTGGTGGATTACTGTACCTCATTTGATGCCTTAATACAGAGCCTTCCGATTTTGTGGTACTGAACTTTTACCAGAGCAAAATTGTAGAACAGGGTAGCATCCAGCAAAATAATAAATAAGGGCTTGCTTCCAGTGTTGGGTTTTGTTTTGTTTTTTCTCCTAAGTAGAAGCAAATTTCCTTCAGGTCCTTATTGAAATCTGAAATAATTTGCTTTTTATTCCATAATATTTCTCAGAAAATCCAAAAAAGCTTATCTTTTGGCAAGTTCTGCTGTGAATCTTGTACCTTTGAAAAGATGCTGATGACTAGAGGGCAGGCCATTTTTACAGTGTGATGACAAAATACTACCAGAAATGTAAATCCATAATATATAGTGCAGCCCCATAGCTTATTAAAGGCTTTTCATAATCACGCTTTAAAGAATGAGTGATAAAGACTCATCCTGCTCTCAAAAAAATAATTAAAGTACAGTATTTGGTTCCAGTCTTTGTTCTGCTCTCCCTACAAGGAAGACCAGCACTTGGTGTCTTGCGTTGCTTCACGATATGAGCACAAGGGAAGGAAGAGGGCAAAAGGGAAGAAGCAGCACCAAGACTGTTCATAGCCTCTGGAGGAGAGACCTGTTTTCCAGAGATATCCAAAAGGCTGGAAGGGAGGGCTGGAGTGTTTCCTTCTAACTCTCCCGTTAGTAGTTGTGTGGGTGAGGATCAGGGGAACAGATTCCAGTAGAGGTCTGCAGCTGGTTGCTTCTTGCAATAATGCTGGACTCTTTTTTCCACCGGTTTGTTGCTTTTAGCTGCTACGAAAAGAGGAGATTAAATGGGCTGTGTACAGCTGGCTGTATTCAAAACTAGAAAATTAGTGCTACTTTAGAACTGGAGAGGGAAACCTGCTGATACACCATCTGTCTCCTCTCCAGTACCACACAGGGAAAGATAGTTTAGAAAATTCTGTTTTAGGGGTTAGAATATTATTTCAGCTAACAGTCTTCACCAGGAACGCTTCCTTTTTTTTTCCTCAGCAGTCTCCTTCAGGTACCCAGGGATTTCATGAGGGACTTTTCATCTGGCCCCTTTCAGTCGAGTTGATGTGGGTGGGTGACTTGCCCTAAAGACTAACCCTGGGTAGCAGATTTTCTTCTGTTGTTCTGCATCTGTTACCACCTACCTTGAGCATCCTGCTGTGCCTCCCTGTTGGTGACAATGCTGTTTAATTGTAAATGGCTACTGGGAATGATATTCTTTTTCTTTGCAAGGAATAAGAATGATCTTAAGAGTTAATGTGAAGCTAGGCTATAATAAAGCCTTCTGTTTACCGATTTGCAAAATAAACCTTTGTACCTAAAAGAGTTTGGCAACCTATCACTGCAGAACTGAAGGAGACTGGCAAGGAGTAGCCTAAGGGAGATGGATTTTGTGTTTTATTTAGTACCTGCTTCATACTCTGGATTGAACAGGGCAGAAGCCAGGGTAAAGAAGGAAGAGGGCATCCATTTGGAGTCATTTTCACGTAATTATGGCACCAAACAAGCTTGCATGTGCATGGATCGATCCAATTGTAGTATCTGTTCCTTAAGGATAAATTCTCTAAAATGTGCCCATCAGTGATTAAAGCTTTTCTGTGTTTTACAGCTGTCCGTGCAAATGGTGTTTGGAGAAACAGACTGATAAAGCTTGAAGGCTATGCAGTTTTTTAAAACATCTTCCCCACTGTATATAACCAGAACAGGCCACTGCTGGAAAAAGAGTACTGTAGGGTAATATGCAGAAGTGTACACATGACACAGCAGACTGCAAAACAAACCTAACTATTCAGTGGACAATACTAAACTCATACCTGTAAACATTTTCTGTTACATTCTTTTGTCCCCTCAACTTCACTTCAGAGTATTACTGTATCCTGTATATAATGTAACAGTAAATTTCCAAAGCATGATACACTTATGTATGATAGAATGTTGCACTAAAAGCAATTTAATATTTTATTTTTTTTATCATAACTAAAATTTAACTGTGAGGTAGGCTTTATCATGTTTGTGTTTATTGCACAATCAGTTGTATTTATGACCTGAAACACAAAGCCACTGGCATTGACTGTCGGTGATTTTTTTCCCCCCCCCCTTCCCCCCCCCCTCTTCACTCTGCCACTTCTACAAAGTGTTTACATGATCCATTCTGCAGTACAGTTAAGGACTTAAGTTTACGAATCTGTCATGTTTGGAAAGGACATTTTTAATGAAGTGCATCTGCCCTGTTTTCTGACAATTCTTAAATAAATGTATGTCAAAAAGTGTTCTGTAAAATTTTGTAGGCTAACAAGTGTTGCAGCTAAGTCTCTGAAATGACAGCCGTTTGACATTTAGATCTTGAAAGTTTTTTTTCTTTTTTTTTTCTGTACTGGTTTGCTATGTAGAAAGAGGGTCATGGAGATTGTCTGTGTGTTTTGCATCTCTGAATGTTTTCTGTCTGTTCGGTGATTCTAGTGCAGTGGGATGACTTGGAGGACCATCATTGTAGGAGTTCTTTTTTGTGCTAATCCCCCTAGGTTACACTTCTTTCTTATGCAATGTATAATCATTAACTCGGGAGGCATAGCTGGGCAGTTCTGCTCCCTGGACGGCAGTAGCTGGGTTGCCACAGCCAGCAGTAGTGATCACTTTTTGTGCTACCCTGTGACGTCAACACCCAGGGCTGGTACCCTGTTCACCACCCCCCACCCCCATTAGCTATATTATTGGATTAACTAAGCAATCTACTGTAAAAAGAAGGCTGCTGAATCTGCATCTGCAGAGTTCAATTGGAAGCAAAGCGTTTCAACCGTACAATGCGTAAGAAGTAAAATCAATTACCCTGAATGGGTGAAACTTTCAGATTATTAGGATTCATTTTAAGATGCTTTTATGGTATTTGCGTATCATAAATACAAAAAGTATCACTCCACCTAGGCTCTTGTGATCCATCTTCTACATATTTCCCCTATCAGCATGGTATGGAGTGCCATCCTTCCTGTCTCCAGGCCCCACTGAAGCTACTTCATGATGTTGGGGATTTACTTATATGAGAAGAGAGTGGCTGCATGTGGCGGTTGGGGTTTGTTTGTTTTTTTGTTTTTTTTTTTATTCCCCCACTCCCTAATATCACCAGAGTATTCAACCTGATGGATTAGCTTTAACATGAAGGTGCTAAGCATTCCTTGGAATATCCCTCCCACCCTTTTTATGGTGTGAAAAGGATTTGTAGTAACAGTTGCCACTGGAAATTCTGTCCTTCTGGCATTTGAAGCGGTAGTGAAGAGGTAGGAAAGGGCTGCAGAGTCAGAAACGGCAGAAATCCCTGACTGTCTACCTTACTATCTGGCTGGGGGTGTGCATGTTAGGAAGTGAGGGAAACTGCAGCTTTGTATTGCAAGTTAAGGACCTGTAGAACAGAGTGGGTATTTCTGGGCATGCTTAAAGGTGATGTGGAAAAGGGCACAGAGAGATCCTAATTATATTACTAAAAATCCAGAGTAACTGTATTGACCTAACTGGAAATGATGTCACTCGAGAAATCGGAACACGCAGAAAAAATAGTTCACTCAGACAAGACGCCTATATTGGAATTTCATGGGCAAAGACTGCTTTATTCTATGGTATATTTGACCTCTATCTAATTAAGGGACATTTTGGGGTAGCATATCTGTGTTTCAGGGCTAAAGCAGAATTGGTGCTATAGTTCCAGGGGCTGATGCTAGCACAAAAACAAACTTAGAGTGTTTGGGGGGGATCTTATAATGTTGATGTAATGCTTGGCTTAAATGGTCTTTCTGGGGCAAGAGATTTGTCAATTTTCCGCCCACCAAAAAGTAGGCTGTGGGTCTCTCCAAATTAGCAGCATCAAGTCAAAAGAATTCAGTGTAGGTCCTTGTCAAAGATTTGTGCTGGAAAACCTAGCTTGCAGGCCAAAGCTTTTGATCATGTCCCTTCTCTCCATATAATGGTCAGAGTGTAATATTGGACTGGAATGCCTGCTGAATATGCTGTATGCAATGTAGCATGCATGTTTGTTACACACTTGACCAGACCCGCTCCCAAGCAAAGTTCCTTTCCAGGTATAGTTTGACATGATTAAGCTGACTAAGTGCTGTATTTACCAGTGTCTCGAGTAACTCCAGAGGAACTTATTAAATAAATATCTGCCTTGATCCCATCTCCTGGGTTGTCTTCCTTATTTAGTATCTGGAAATGGCCATCTCCCCTGTTGCTCCATTTCTTCTCCCAGAATAGAGCAAGTAACTAGTACTTCAAACTTCCAGAACTAGGAGGCATTGGTACAATCCCAGACATGAAAGACCCTGGCTGTAGCTTTGATTTTTGTTTTTTTGTTTTTTTGTTTTTTTTTTAATCTACTCCTTTGGGAGCAAAGTCTGTCTGTGGGCCTTTCCCTATAAGAGCTTCCTGCCACTTTCTTGAAGATGGAAGAACTTCCTTTCCCTGTTTGTTCTACAGTCTCTAGGCAAGAATGGATGTGGGGAAACATTTTGGCAAGTGTCAGGATTTTGCCCTAGCATCACAAGTCACTTTTTGTACACAGTGAGGAAGAGGAAGTTTGCCTATTCCTTAGCTCTGACATGTAGCACAAGCCAAGACCTCTCTTGCTAACATCACCGTTCTTAAATATTATGGTGATTATAGGGCATTTTGATTAACTAATTGTTCTTATTCTCAATCCACTCACAGTTGATGGGAGGGTTTAGAAAGTGTTGCTTACATAATAGACTTCTGTTTCACCTTCATGCTTCTATCACCTTTGGTCTCTAGTTTTCATGTCTTCCCCTTCTCTTTCCTTCACTAATCTTTACTTTCCTCCTCTCTTATAACATAATCATTCTCTGCATTTGCAAATGTGAGTTTTTTGTTTTCAAAATGATCTTAAGTAACAGGTGATCCAGCCTTAAATCTGGAATGGTAGAAACAGTGCCTCCTAATCTTCCCTCCGGTCCCACGCATACAAGAGTATTGGTTATACCCATTCTGCTTGACAATTTTTGGTCATTTTTCTGGAATGAAAAATAAGCTAAGCACAGTTCTTCTTTGTACCAAGTGTCTTAATCTCATATATCCCTTATGTGTGTTAAAAAGTAGCTTTGTTACAATGAGTTCATTATATATACTTGATATCAACATCTAAGTGTTTCTAAAAATAAAGTGGATCCATGCAGCCTGAGCGCACATTAACAAAGTTAAAGTGCATGATTTATCAAAGCTGTCAGATTACTGTGCTTCATATTTCACTTTAATAACATGTTGATAATCAGTTAAAATAACATTGTTTTATGCTGAATACAACCATCACGAGGGGGGAAAAAAACTCCTCATGATGGAAGAGGTGTAGTTTATCATTGTGAAATGGTATGTGATCTAGACTCTTCGATTTTATGCCTGTAAGGCTAGAAATTTAATTTTTTACTCTTAATGGTTTATGCAATAAATAAAATCTTGGTAAATTTAAATGGTAAAATAATCCCTCCCTTTGTATGTGTGCATATTCCATCTACGAAGAAGTCCTTACTCTAATTGACTTACCAAAGCAAGATGGCCTAGCAAAGCTTTATAGAAACTATGCCAGGCAACTGAAGTCTAGACTTGGTTGTTCTTTACGGACGTTTTTAATTGTTCAAGTTGTTTTAAAGATTTAAATATTTTACAAAAGCCTTTGTCTTAACTTTTAATGAGTCTGTTGCTGGACTGTGCCAGTACATCTGACACTTGTATCTAATCTTGAATAAAGAACTCTCCAGATATCATGAGTGTTTACAGCACCTCTTATTTCTGGTATAATAGTCTTACCCCTTGCTTAAAGTTTGGTGATGGTTTAATAATTGTTAGACCCTTCACAGTGATTTAATTCCTGCTTAAAGGCATTGTGTACTCAGTGTTTGGCTACGTAAACACTAAACTGTGCTCTACAGAATCCAGAATTAAATCTACTATTCCTGCTTGGGTTTTTGTTCCCAGTCCCCCCCGGCCAATGTCTAGAGTAGAAGCTTTCTTCTGCTATTCATATTCCAGTACTGGTGTGAATGTAAACAAAGCAAGCAAATAGTGAGGATGGATTTAGTTGATAAGTCTTCAAATACCTGAATGATGGCTATAAAGACTATGGGCATAGTCTGTGCCTCTGACTGCAGGAGATGAGACAAGTAGCAGTGGTCTCAGATTGGAGCAGGCATAATTTAGGGCCATGTTACAGGCTACCTTTAAACCTGGTAAAGACGCTTAAAAAAAAAAAAAAAAAGGAGCATTCACCTGTTGAAGGGTGTTAACCTATCATAAGTACCCTCAATGTTTTAAAGATAAGCCACTTAGAATGAGGTGTATCCTTAAAATATTTCCCCCCTGCCATTCTAGGCTATTGTTTGAATGGTCAGGGGAGGTAAAATGCTTTACTTTCATTCTGCCTGCATCCCAGGGTGTACAGCTCCCAGCCACTCCAGCCCTTCCCCTCCTCCAAAACTCTAGTGGTCTCCCTACTACAAGGGTGGGCAAAATGTGGCCTGTGAGCTGGATGTGGCCCTCCGGGACATTCTGTCCAGCCCACAGGGCCCCTAAAAATTTAGAAAATATATCTGCCCCTGGCTGCCTGTAATGTGGCCCTCGATGGCTTGCCAAAATGCAGTAAGTGGCCCTCCACCTGAAATAATTGCCTGCCCCTGCCCTACTACCTCTTCCACGCTGAGAGCAGCCTCTCTGAGCAGCTTAATTGCAGAGAAACCATGGAGCTGGGGCAAACGTGCTTCTCTTGGCTGTCTGGCCTGGCTCAAACTGATGCTGCAGCAGGGGATAAAGCCTTAGCAGCTCCACTCCACACAGCTGCCTGGGCTCAGTGATACCAGGGAGCCTAGGGGAAGGTACTTCTCTGGGTTTCCTGGTATCGCTAAAATGGATATGGTAGCTCTGCACTGACAGCCAGACCACCAGTGGGGTAACTTAAATATATAAACATAATTCACAAAATAATCCCATAGCTTACAAGAAGCTAAGGTGCTAAAAGCATTCTACCCTGTTGGGGCCTTTGAGTTGTTTGCAACAGAAGAATTGTACTATTATTTTTCTATAGTACAAAAAAGGAGTGAAAACTAAGAGCTAGCATTTACCGAAGGGGTGCCTCAGGTAGCACCTTGTTGAGGGTATTTGCATCCAATTCACTGAAGCTGTAAGGGTGGAGATAAACAGCTGCTGGGAGACCTGGCTGGGTGCTTCCAAGACTAGACAGCAAGCACTTAGCCCTACTTTGCTCTTGTGTAGAACTCGCCATTTATGCATTTCAAAGTGCTTTGCAAAGGAGGCTGATGAGAAAACAGGCAGAGACTTCCCGAGACCACTTGGTAAGCTAGCAGTAGAACCAGGGCCAGAACTCAGCTCTCCTGACTGATGGATTGGATCATGAGCTGGGCAACACAGTTTCTTGCCTGTTTGTCACCATGTGAACAATATTGAAGATTGTATGATGAAATGGAGATTCCTCATTCCCTCCAGGCTGCAGTTCAGGTACGTGGGTGAAGGTTTGCTCTGCTTCTGCCTATTCTAGATCTACTGTGTGAACGAATTCAGGACTTCATTCTCTATGGCACCTTTTAACCAGCGCTGAACCAGAGAAAACCCATTCTTGCTGAGTCTCCCTTCACCTCCCTCTACTCTACCCTGCCCCCCAGCAGCACAGTTGAGTCCTGACTCCCATTGCTGCTTGCCAGCCCTCTAGTGGCAAGTCAGTTGTGCAGGTCAGAGATAGCATTCAACTCTTAATCTGTGACTGCTCTGAAACTGCTGTATAACAGCATGACAAGGTTCTTTGGGTAGATCTGATATCCTTTATTAGACCACCTCAAATAGTTGGAAGAAATCCTTCTTTATAAGCTTTCAGGCACAAACACCCTTCATCCGGCTGAGGAAGCATCTGCAGTTAGTCTATGTCCTTAGACCAACAAAGCTGCAACCTCCCCCCTGTAATAGCATAACATTCCACAGATTTAAAATGTTATAAAGGTAACCTGTAACAGCACCCTCAAATTGAATAGCAGGAGGAACTTTCTTATTTATGAGGGTGGTGCTTTGAAACAGGCTACCCAGGTAGTGGAGTCTTCCTCCTCAGAAGCTTTTTTTAAGACCAGCTTATGCAGTTGGGTTGGGATGGTTTAGTCAGAGCCAGTCCTACCTTAAGCAAGGGGATGAACTAGATGATATCCTGGGGTTTCTTCCAACACTACTTCCCTGTGCTTGTATGACACCCTGCCCCCCCGCCGGTTGTCTCTGTGGGGAAAGGGAGTTTTAATACAAGTGGAGGCTATTTTTTAAATTTGGGTTTTAAAAAAAGATGGGAAGTAACAACCCACAAAACTTAACCTGTTTTGAAGTTGCAAAGTCGAGCTCTGAAAATGTAAGTAAGGTCAAGTACAAAGGGTGAGAGAATAAGCTACATAAGGGGCTGAATTAGGATTGTTCTATTTTCCCCTAGGAGCAAGACAACACAACATTGATGCATTTCTAGAGTAGGAACAAGGCAACTAGCTAGAACAACCTCGGTCAGAAAGCACATAGCAAATGAGGCAGAAGACCAGATTAGATTTTGCACTGGCAATTCACATGCCAAACTTCACCATTCTCTACCACCTGATCTTCATTCTCTGCACACCCAGCTTGAGAAACTGGGGGTCTAATTTCTACATGAGCTATGTATGCATCTTGGCAGCTTTGCCAGAACAAAATATTAAATATTAAGTCCTCAGTTGCTGGGTCCCTAACAGTAGTGGATGCTTGGTTTTAATCTGTGCCTCATCCTTCCAGGAGTGTTGCAGATCAATTCAATGATATTTTAAAAACTTGAGACAATGGCTGAAGCAGATGAGCCAACAAGGGAAGCTTCAGTGCAAGGTTTCCAGTATGTATTACACAGGCTCCCCCACATATAGGATCTGTGGTGCTAATCCAGTGGGCAAGGCAAGGGGACATGGTTACCTGAGACATTGTTGTCTTCACCAGGAAAGACAACATAGAAAACTGCATCATTAAGGTAGCTATTTGGAGTAATGTGACTGTCCTCACAGATTTTGACTACAAAGGAGACCTTTTGCTCAGACAAAATGCTCCTGGTAGTTTTGACTTTAATATAATTCCCAGCGGTAACACAAGTGAAGCTTGTCAAACTTACTGAAGTTGCTAGCTGATGCTGACTTAATAGATGATCCCCATTAGACTCTGTTCATTACCTTGCCTGTCTGTAATTCTCAACATCTTCTTTTGTCAGCAGCTGAAGAGTAATGCATGGCCAGAGACAGCTAGGATTTAGTTTTGCCCTTGTCAGACCCTACCCTGCCACTACCTTGGGGAGTCATGGCAACATCAGTGCCATAGACTAGTGCTGTTTAATGGGGGCTCCTAGGCTGCATATGGCCCCTGAAGGGTTAGTATGCAGCTTGTGAGTTCCTGCCTGGTTGCCCTGCTGTTGGTTTTGCCAGCAGGAGCCAGATTGTCCAGGCTTCCCTACCCTGGTCCAGCTTCCATATCCTGCCCGGGCTCCTGAGGAACAAAGCAGGTGGGGAGCAGGGCACTCATGCTGTGCACACAGCAGGGGAGGGTGCTGGGTTGCTCACACTGCAGGCAAAAAAGGCATAAGCCAGGCTGCCAGCACTGCAGGTCAGTGCCCAACTAGGAGGGGAGCCTACTAGGCTGCCTATGAAGAAAGCAATCCCTAATTTGTGGCCCCCCAAGACTAGCCCAGGCAGCATATGGCCCCTGGCTGCCCAGCTCTTGAAGCCATTTTCACCCCTCTACTAACCTGGGAAGACAAAACAGTATTAGGAGCCCAATGTGGGTTAAGAGATTATGTTATACTGAACCATCTGTTTGCTTTGGCGGTCTCAAATACTGCAGGAATAAAATAGAAGGAAGGAAGAACCTGGAGGGTGACAACTATAAAGAGTTCAGGAGCGACTTAAAACATCCTGTCCTAATCCCATCCTGTAACAAAATCCATAGCCCTAAATCAAGAAGGATGGGGCTTAAGTATGAGAAGTTCTTAACTACTTGCCTGTCAGATCCAAGGCTTTTCCCAGATTAGCTGATAGCTGAGCCATGTTTTGAGGCTCTAAGTTTTAAGTGCATTTAGGTACCATACTGTAGGGCATGAAACTAGTAGACTGAACTCATGTCCAAGAAATGCTTCTCTACTCCATTTGCAACTTTGCAGTTGCAAAGGTAGCAAGATTCAAGAAGAGATATGCATGTTGTGTCTGTACTGCTGTTTGAAGCCACTCAAGATCATCTCACTCAGTTTTATTCACATGTACAATCTGACACTGCAGTGTTAAATACACTGTTTATACACAAAATGCAGAAGCTTTAAAAACAAATACTGTTAAGAACCATTCTACAAAAAGAAGTCACATATTGCTTCAAGCTTAAATGGCATTTCTTCAGCTTTTAAAGTGAATTCAGTGCTAGCAAAACAGAATGAGGCAACTTCCTCATCCTTCCCATCCCTTTCAAGAGGGACCAATTGTAGGGTTGAGAATCAGGCTCTAATTATGGCTTTGTGGCTGAGTGTACCACCTGTTCTAGAAACTAGACTGAAACAAGCAACTTGCTATACACAGACCCTCTTGACTTTTGGTCACTTCATTGCAAGCGAAAACCGAGTCCATTCCTGAAGGTCTTGTTTCAGTGCCGAATTTCACATCATCATACATTTTAATATTAAAAAAGGCAGATGTATTCTTCCTAGAATGAAAGATTAGTTTAAATGTGCATCTGCTACCTGGATAGAAGGACAGTCAAGCCTGTCCATTACAAGTTTGTTAAATTTGGCCCTAAAGCTAGGCAAGTGTCCCTGTAAGTATCAAATTGCATGGTGTGAGGAAGATGCGAGAGCACTAAGACTGAGCACAAGCATGCTACTCTACTGTACCAGGGCATTCTTTTACACAGCTTTTATTGTAACATTGCACACTGAACACACCCGCTGGGCTTCAGAGTTTGGTGTAGCTGAAGAAAGTGCATTACACCAGCAGGACATAATCACCACTTCACTATGCACAGTGGTTTTGAGCATCTAGTGAAAGAGACTAGAGTTTGTCAGGACTTAGCAAAAAGAACTAGGAAATAATTGACCAAAGATATTTGGAACAAAATTCCTTTTTAAAGCAAGAGTGAAATATTTGAGGCTGCAGTAAGTTAGTATGGCATCTTTAATTCTTCAATTGCCAGGAGACGGTTGAGACTGGAAAAATTGAAAACTTCTTTTTACACTGTCTTGGTGCAAAAGCCATTCCACTTCACTGAACATGCATCTCAAATCTACCTCACATTAGTCAAGTATTAATAGGAGTTTCTTGCTCTCTGAACAACAGCTAGCCTTTCATTAGGGCTCTCCTTCAATACCACATTCCTAAATTTAACATGGAAGCTGTTTAACTGCAGAAAACAAGTTTTCAAGACGGCATTTTTGTTACTCTCTGCATCGCTTTGTACCAACAGCTGCAGGGTAACACTTAGGAAACTGCACAGGCAAGCCAACCACTTGAATTTGCAGTCCCAAAATTAAGATGCTTTGCATCCACAACTGACTTGGCAGCAGGCATGGGGTGGTCAGCTTTATACCCCTTGAAGTCATAGCTTTAAGTACTATGATAGATCCTCCCCGCCCCCCCAAGAAGGTCATCTAAAGAAGTTAGGCAAGGTGAGGTGGCTTTCCCAATAGATGTTTTCTGCAGGGAGAAAAAAAAAAAAAAAAAAGTTGCCTCGGTTCAGGCTGCATAAATGCACACACCCCAGGAAAGAACAGGGAGAATACAGCACTCAGGTGTGCAGGGATCTTTTAAGTTCAAGCTAAAAATGACATTTGACCGTCATTCAATCTAACTTTGTAGCACTTTTCCCTTCCAGCAAGTTAAATGTTGGTAGAACAAGAACTACTGACCAATTTGTCAGGGGACAAGTAAGAGACAAGCCTGAAGCAACTTTAATGCTGCAGCTTACTTAGGTTTCTTAAGCCGTCTAAGGCATTTAAGCAAACCTTCCTCTTCCTCACACTTTGCTCAATTTGACACCTGCACTGAAAGCATAGAACAGTGGCAGAATGGCTTTGACATTAAGACTTGCATCCTTCCAAAACAGAGATGCAACCAATATTTTGAGTAAAAAAACTTAAAAAGCAAAAACTAAAACACACACTGGGGAAAAAAAAAACCAAAACACACGCACACACACTTTTGTTCATCCAGTATAGCTACTAGTGCTGCTACTAATCTCTGTTACTATTTTAAGGGATAAGATGCCCAGTGATCTGGAAGTTTACCTGAAACTTGGGGACTATTTAGAGCAAATATATTTAAAGGGGAGAAAATAAAAACAAATCAAAAATATTATTTCACCAATGAGGTTAAGTAGTAACCTCCAGTAGAATAAGATGCCCTCAGAAATGCAGGCATCTTTCAGAAATTTCTAAAAAGAACTACAGGATGGCCTCATACATAGAGGAGAGGTTGTCTTTCCAAGTTAGAAAGTCTCTACTGCAAGGGTTGGAGAAATCTTTTAGGAACAGTGCACCAAATTAATTCAGCTGAGTTCAAATTCAGGCAGCTGGTTGCAACCCTGACACCAAGTTGGTGAGGCAGATTAAAGATAATAAAATAAAAAGCTTTTAGTAGACCAGATCTAGCCTACAGACTATAGGTTGCTGACCTCTGCTGTAGTTGGTGGTTTGAGGGCTAGGTTAGAAGACAACAACATTTTAAAAAGTTGCACTCTTAAATTTTGCAACCCAAGTGAAAGAGGCCACCATTTAAATCCCATGAGATAGAATGATTTAGTAAGTTAGTTTTATTGCTCTGTATATGAAAAAATATATAATTTAAAAACCAAGGCAACAGGAAAGCTGTATTTGCTCCATCAGCCTTGGACTCTTTCAGTCATCCTCTTAGGAAAGAGGAACCTTGACTCTGCACACTGGAGTCTCAGATAAAAATCACTGCCTTCAGTTTTTGGAATCCAATGTCTGCCTTCCATTTTCCAAGGCTTGTGCAGTGAAGCCAAACAGACTGGTAGATGCATTAACTTTAAAAATCTGCTATACCAACACACCACAGGACTAACTTCCCACCTCAAACTAGCTTAAGACTCTTTAAAAATCCTAACGTGTTAAGGTCAAACCATGGTAAAACATGGTCAGAGTTCAGTAATGTGTTCTGTGTAAAAGAATGCACCTTGAAACACACACCACACTTCAAAGAGGTCTCAAAAAAAAGGCTCACAACTATTATAAGCATCTTTTTTAAAGCTCACACTTAGTATTCAAAAGGTAAAAATTCCATTTACAGCAACCTGATAAAAGGTACATTGAGGATCTAACATCAAACAAGTGCTGGCTGTCCTACAGAATTAAAAAAGAACCCATGAAATAAAAATATCCAGAGATTTTGGTAATCTCTGGGTTTCCCAGGGATGTTTTTTTCCCCTTAGTAAGGAGTTATGCTTGTACCTCAGGGGAAGATTGGACCCCATAAATAAATTAATTTGTAAGTGTTTATCAAAATTACAAGTCTAAAACTTCTATCAAAGTATTAACTACACTAAACCATGTGGAATTACATCTACTTTTTCCTTGGAGCATTGACAAGATTCACAGATGCAAGTGTTAAAAATAGGACTTCACTATTCAGAAACCAGCTTGCTCATTAGAGTGCATACTTTTAAAAATGTAATCTGAAACTGGTATTCAGATGATTAGATCCAAACATAGATAGATGCATCCCCTAGCTTAATACAGTGGTCCCTGGTCAATACGGGTAGAGCAATCAATTATCTACTGGCTGACAGCCATTAAATAGTGATTGTCTACAATCGACCATTTGATGTTAGTCATGAAAACAGCAAATTAATCCTGTGAGTATGTCTTGCTGTGCAATAAGTAAGTCACAGGATAATACTGATGTAATCCACGACATTGTAAAACAATGGAAATAGGAGCATACCAGTAAGATTCACTATTAAAATAATTTTAGAAAGTAATTGCATTAAAATTCTTGAAAGCCTGCAAAATAGGCAGACAACTTCTGGCAGCTGTCTGCAGAGATGGAAACACAGGTCTCCTATCATTAGTGAAGCTTACTAGAGCCACTGGCTTTCTGGTTAGCCACCTGAATGGAAGTGATAAAGTACTATTTTAAATAATACAAAGGCACCTACATCACACCCACATACACAACTTAAGAGAATTATGAACATTTGTATTAAGGGGTAGCTGCATTTTTGTGACCTACATCTAATGGCTGTAAACATTTGCTTAGATATTTAATGTTTTGAAATTGTTTTCTTAACTTGAAATGCCTCTTCAAAAGGTGGAATGTTTAAAAGCCATCTTCAAATGTTATGGCTCCAACTATACACCCTACGGTGAGGTAGGTGACAGAGTACAAACATCATCACAAACTGCTGGAAACCCTTATAAAAACCTTGCATAAATAGTTTGGTTCTTTGCACCAATATCCTGATTTAAATTTTTTTTTTGTAAATGTCCCAGGATGTTTTTTGATTCACCGAGCTCTTGCCGAGTAGCATCTCATGTACTCTGTCATCCAAGGATTATCTGGTGGGGATGATTTTGTTTTCCAGGTTTTCTCCACATCTGCGGAGCGCACCCGCCTCTGAGACAGCTTCCGCTTCTCCATTTGCCTTCTGTTCTTTGCTCGTAGTGCAGACTCATGAATCTATCAAAAACAGAGTGAGTCAGTCTTATAAAAAAAGATTAAGGGAGTTTAACTTCAAAGAAACAAGGAAAGAAAACTAAAAGTTAAAAGGTCTACCTTCACCTTTCCCTCCTCCCAAAGCCAAGAAAAGGAACACCACCATTCCCCAGTAAACTATTTCCAAAGGATTCTAGAGGAATTAATGTACAGAACATCTTGATAGAAGTGACCATTAAAAACAAAAGGGAGACAAACATCTTGTTGTCTGTGATTAAACCAAATTGTTTCCCCACTCTCTTGTTTTCTGCCCCTCTTGAAGAAATCACTGAAGGACAAGGATGTCTTGACCACACAGCATTTACACAAAATTATGTTAAAAGTAAGTGAAATTCAGAGTAAAAAGTTTCACAAGTTCATAATGGCCGTTTCTTAAAAATGGAGTTATATAGTACAATACACATATCCGACTTAAGTTCTCTCTTGGAATTTCTCTAATTTAAAAATAAAGGATAGATTCATTTGAACACTAAATAGGAAACCCAGAGACCACCAGAAGAGATTTCCATGGATTTTAAGGTATACAATTAGCAGCTTCCCTTTCTCCACCCCCCCCACCTCCCCCTCCAAATTAAGGACAGATTCACCAACACCAACCAGCCCTTAGAACCCCAAATACATTAGTTCTTAGTTTATAACCCCCACCTTGGCTTGGTGGGCAATACTAGTTTTGCAAGTAGCATATAGGAAAATAGAAGCCTTGTTCTCAATTCACAGCAATGCTTAAAAAGTTCATTTCATAGTTGTCCCTCAGCTCTGGGCAGCACTGCTGTAGAGAACCTTTCAACCAACAAGCAATCAGGACTCATGGGAGAAGTGATATCTTTTATGAGACCAACTAGATTTTTGCAAAAAAAAAAAAAGTCTTCAACTGCAACCTTTTGGGCACAAGCACCCTTCATCAGGCAATGGAGAAAAGATTGTAGAAAGTTCTCCCGGGTAGGAATGGAAAGTTCATATTTCATAGGAAAGTTGAAGGTGGGATAAAAATCCCCTTTTTGGAACAGTTTATTGTATATGCAGATTAGGCTCAGAGAGGAAAAAAAAGTTGGAATAGTCTGTTTACCTCAAAGTTGTTTGGTGGCAAGCAGGATGTAGTCATATTTTCTTCTGGTTACGATATATCCTATTTCACAGGGGAGTAAATAGATGCAATGCTCTTCTGGGCAGGCATTTCTTGCCTAGTAAGGCATCTCTGAGCTCTATGATGATGCAAATTACCTTAAACAAGGGCAGGAGCAGGATCTCATGTTTCAGGTGGTCAAAGTTGCTTCCTTCTTGTAAAATTATGAAGGTTTCATCTTTTACAATCTTTTTTCTGATACCTGATGAAGGGTGTGCGCGCCTGAAAGCTTGCAATTAAAAAGACTTTTTTTTTTTTTTTTTTGCAAAAACTCTAGTTGATCTAGATACCACCTCTACCATGAGTCCCGATTGCTTTTTTTCTCTAGACCAATATACGGCTACAACCTGGATACCTTTCAACCAGCAAGACACATTCAAAAATGCTGTGCGACTGCTGATTAGTCCAAGAAGGAACAGTTAGACCAGGCAATCTACTAGGTGCGTGTGAAGCTTCGGTCGCCGATTCAATTCGGAGAAGATTCAGCCGAATCAGAGGCTGAGCCACCAAATCAGAATCCAATTGGGAGACAAAAAACCCCTCTGAACTGATCCAGAAGAGATTTGGAAAATTATTAGGAGATTTGGCAATTCAGAAGGGAGTCTGGCAGGGAAACAAAAATTGGTAAGAGGGAGGGGGAGCAGGGATTGACATCTGTAGCTGGCCAGTGACTGTGATCTTTCCCTGAATCCTCTTCCAATCACAGTGCTCTGGGGGAGGGAGGTAAAAAACAGCATTTAAGCCTGTCGGCAGGCTTTCTGTCCCTTTTGTGAGCTGTTTCCACCTCAGCAAAAGAGGCGGGGCTGGCTGGCCCACAAACAGGTAGGTTGGCAGAGATCTAACTGGCACCAGGAAGGCCCCCTGTTACAGGCTACCATCCCTGATATTTTCATCCCACTACACAGTCATACACGTCTTGAGTTTTGCTTTGAACAGTTTGAGGTGCAGTTTGCCAGAAACCCTTGCACCTATTTCCTTGACACTTGGCAGGCTTCATGCCCTCAGAAAGGGCTACCATCCCTAATGTTTTCATCCAAGTCTGCCAAAAAAGTGATGAAGTTACAGCTATTTCTGTGATTCCCCATTATAGTCTACAGCTGAATTACAGAAACTCTCTGAATCAGCAGCGACTCTTTCAAAGCCGAATCAATTCAGGACAGCGATCTGAATTGAATTACTGTCCTCCGAATCGACTGAATCCAAATCAGATACTTCCCTATTTGGACAGGCCTACAATGTACCAGTGATAAACGCTTGACTCAGTGGTATGAAGGCAGACATTGCAATAGTGAATTTGCATGCAACTGTTCTGTCTATCCAGAAAAAAGTTAATAACTGGTTGACTTGAGTACTAAACAGCTCCACTTGAGACCCTGGAACTGAACTGACATTGTTCATATAGTAGAAACTGGATACTTCACAGGGTTAGGTTCCCCCTTCCCCAACCCTCATATGCAGGAGTACGTAGAGCTGCAGCACACTGCTATGTAGGCCTGCCGAGATGCTTAGACTGGTTGCTATGACTCATTTTAGAAAGCACACTTCTCCAATCAGCTGCACAGGACTGCCAAGCCCATTCCAACCAAGTGGAAGAGCAAAGTACAAAGCACAGCAAAACAGCTGGGCAGCTCATGTACAATTTGATTTGAACTGCTCATAGACAATCTGGATTCTACTGGGTCTCCTATAATTATGTCAATTATGATCCGATTCCATCACATATATAGCCCACATACAAGATTATTTATGTAACGTTGTGTTCTTCCATTATAGGACCCTTCAGAACAAAAACAAAAACAAAAGGACTAGAACTATAAAATTGCAAGAGTTCACTTCCTTAAAAATTTATATATTCTAATATTATAAAAGCCCAAGTCTGTCTGTAACGCTTTATTCATGCTCCACTTGACTGTCCGTTTGTCAGCCAGAGTGCGAACAAGTGGTCGAATAGGAGCTGGCAGCATGCTGGAACACCGCCATGATGGTGGGACATAGGGGACGGGAGTGGAAAGGAAGCCTCGCCCAGCCCCCGCCTTTATTCCTTGCAGGTGACGATGGCAGCGGTGCAGGAGGGAGCGGGGTTGCAGGGGTCGGGAGCCAAGGCCACCAGCTCTGGCCTCAGCCTGCTCCTCCCCTCCCCTGTTGTTACCACCTGCAGGGCCTGATTCGGGACAATGTGCTGGCAGTGGGAGGAACAGCCGGCATGCTATGGCAGTAGGGGGAGGTGTGGTGTGGGCCCAAGCCTGATGCTGGGGAGATCTGGGGCCGAGGGTGGAAAGAAGCCAGGCCATGGCGCCTGGGGAAGCAGCAGGCCTAGGCCGACTCGGCAGTGGGGGGAAGCAGGCTCAGAACCAACATGGAGAAGATGGGGGGGGGGAAGGGGAGGAGTGGGACCAAGCCCAAGCCAGGGAAGAACCAGGCCCGCTGCAGTGGGTGAGGTGGAAGCAGTGGGAGGGGAAGAGCAGGTCTCTTCCACCCCTCCATCCCCAGGACCAGTCCCGGTCCCACTCCACCCCCTGCCTCGGCTCCAAGCCCACTCCTCCTGTTCCCCCCGCTGCCCCTGGTCCATCCAGGCCTGATGCTCCCCCTGCCATGGCAGCACCAGCTTCTCCCCATCCTCAGGCCCAGGCCCACTCGTCCACGCAGTGGGGAGGGGGAAAAATGGGCCCAGACCCCAAGCAGCAGGAGGGAAGGGGGGAAGCAAGCCTGAGAGAGAGGCTCCATCCCCACCCGTTCCCCCCAGTCATTCTTGATGGGCAATTGGCTAGTATAATAATGAGTTTATATAGCTGTATATGAATTGTACAATTATAAAATACTTCAAATCTAGGCAAGTTTTGCTGCTTTCTGGACACTGAGTTGTTTACTGTTTACAACCAAGTAAACTCAGTCTTAATTATGACAAATAGTGCCTCAGTTAGACCGGTATACACATATGTCAAAATCAGACTAAAGGCTCCACATTCTACAGGACAGACTGGCAAAAGTTATATATGCCACAGAAATCACTTTTTATATTAAGCTATGATCACTAGGACTTGTTTGTTAGTGATCAAACTATTATTGGGTTGCCATCAGAATGGTCCCACAGAAATATGGGCAAGCACATATTTCTAGTAGCACAGCATTACTATCAAACTTCCCTTCTCAAACGCATTACATCTATCTAGAATACGTATTCCAGAGCAAAATATTATACCCCAGGAGATGCACATAGCCAAGAGTTGCACCGAACTGACAGTGACACGACAGCTCATTTCCCCACTCCAAACCCCCATCCTGAACTCCAACTAGCTTCGAGCATCAAGGACAATAAAAAGTCCTTTTTCAGATATGTGGGGAGCCAGAGGAAAAGCAAGGGCAATGTTGGACCCCTGATAAACCGGATGGGACAACTGATGCCCAGGAAAAAGCCAACCTATTAAATGGGTACTTTGCGTCGGTCTTTCATCAGTCCCATGGGACACCCATGCCCACTATGGGACAGGGAGGTCCAGGTGAGGGAGATCCCCTGCCCTCCATCAATGCTGACCTCGTGAATGAACACCTAGACGGTCTGGATACCTTCAAGTCAGCCGGCCCTGACAGCCTATACCCCAGGATACTCAAGAAGCTGGCGAGCGTCATAGCCCAGCCTCTGGCAGGAATCTTTGAGAACTCCTGGCGCTCTGGTATAGTGCCCGAAGACTGGAAAGAGGCCAACGCGGTGCCGATCTTCAAGAAAGGGAGGAAAGTGGATCCGGCTAACTGACTTCTATCCCAGGGAAGGTCTTAGAAAAGTTTATTAAAGAGGCCATCCTTAATGGACTGGCCAATGCCAGCATCCTGAGAGATAGCCAGCATGCGTTTGTTGCAGGTAGGTCTTGCTTGACCAATCTCATTTTCTTTTGTGACCAGGTGACCTCTCACCTGGACAAGGGACCAGAGATTGATGTCATATCTTGACTTCAAAAAAGCCTTCAATCTGGTATCCCATGATAACCTTTTGGTGAAACTGGCCAATTGTGGCCTTGGGTCCACCACGATCCACTGGCTGGGAAACTGGCTCCGTGGTCGGACCCAGAGGGTTGTGATTGATGGAAGTCAATCATCATGGTGGCCTGTGACCAGTGGGGTCCCCCAAGGCTCTGTCCTTGGACCCATATTGTTCAACATCTTCATTAATGAGGTGGACACTGGAGTCAGAAGCGGACTGGCCAAGTTTGCCCATGACACCAAACTCAGGGGTAAAGCATCCACACCTGAAGACAGGACGGCGATCCAGGCAGATATTGACAGGCTCATGAAATGGGCGGGCGAGAATCTGATGGTGTTTACCACCAAAAAAAAAAAAAAAAAAATGCAAGGTTCTCCACCTTGGGAGGAAAAACCTGCAGCATCCTTATAGGCTCAGCAGTGCCATGCTGGCTAGCACCATGGAAGAAAGACTTGGGGGTCATCATTGACCACAAGATGAACATGAGCCTCCAATGTGATGCTGCGGCTACTAAAGTGACCAAAACACTGGCGTGCATCCATAGATGCTTCTCAAGCAAATCCTGGGATGTCATTTTCCCCTTGTTCTCGGCCCTGGTGAGGCCACAGCTGGAGAACCACCTCCAGTTTTGGGCTCTACTATTCAAAAAGGATGTGGAGAAGCTTGAGAGAGTCCAGAGAAGAGCCACGCGCATTATCAGAGGTCAGGAAAACAGACCTTACGACAACAGGCTGAGCCATGGGGCTCTTTAGCCTGGAAAAGCGCAGGCTCAGGGGTGATCTGATGGCCACCTATAAGTTTATCAGGGGTGACCACCAGGAGCTGGGGGAACGTTTGTTCACCAGAGCGCCCCAAGGGATGATGAGGTTGAACGGTCATAAACTCCTGCAAGACCGTTTCAGACTGCACATAAGGAAGAATTTCTTTACTGTCCGAGCCCCCAAGGTCTGGAACAGTCTGCCAGCGGAGGTGGTTCAAGCACCTACACTGAACACCTTCAAGAGTAAATTGGATGCTTATCTTGCTGGAATCTTATGACCTTTTTTATAAAGAAGTCCTTTTTTAAATACATGGGAGGCAAAAAGAAAGTACAGGGTAACATGGGGCCCCTGCAAGACACTCTAGGAAATCTGGTCGTCACACCAGACGACAAAGCTAACCTATTTAACAATTTCTTTGCCTCCATTTTCCTGAGCAGGGACTGGATCAGCCCCCCCCACCAGGACCCCCTCAGGCCCCAGGTGAGGCGCACCCAGGCCTAGGGTCAGTGAGGACCTAGTCAGGGAACTGGAGGGACTGGACATATTTAAAATCAGCTGGTCCGGACAATCTCCACCCCAGAGTGCAGAGCGAATTAGCAGAGGTCATTGTGGGACCCCTGGCACGGCTTTTTGAGAGAATTATCCTGGCGGTTGTCCACGAGGGGCCAGCAGGAGAGATTATGCTTATGGGCAACCAACACGGGTTTATTAGAGGCAGGTCCTGTCAGACCAACCTGGTGGCCTTCTACGACCAGGTCACCAAATCCTTAATACACAGGTGTCGTAGCGGACGTAGTATTTCTGGACTTTCGGAAGGCCTTCGACACTGTCTCTCACCCCATTCTCATGAAAAACTGGGGGACTGTGGTGTTGACACCTACACAGTCAAATGGGTCGCTAACTGGCTGGAGTATTCTTGTTCATCCTAGATCAGCTTGTCAACCAATTGTCCTGTTTCTCTGTTGAGTGTCACAATAAAGCTTTGGTCAGTGACTAAAAACTCATTCACCACAGCTGAAAGTGGCAATACTGGAGCAGATGACTTCATTCAAAAGATTGCTGGGATAAGAAAGTGAGGCGTTTAAAAAAAACAAGCAAACAAACAAAAAACTACCAACACTCTTTCCTAACACATTTACCAGTGCAGACAACAACATTACATTTTGGAGTGAAAGAGGTCTTGCCTTCACAACAAGACTTTCAGTGGCTTCCTCCACCAGAGAGTCAAAAAGCCACAACTCTTACACTACACACATCAAGATCTCTATTGCTCCTCTATTCATCAGGGGTTTGTGGTGATGACAACAGTTAAAACCTTATAAAGACAGAGATAGAGAAAAAATAAATAAATACACAACCATTGCAAGGGGTACTCTACTGAATATAGACAGTCAGACCCAGGAGGACATAGTTACTTTGGGCATTTATACAAGTACTCTGGGAGGGGGAAGTTTTAATTAGAGCAGCTCCAAGAACCACTCTAATTGAAGTGCCCAAAGCTGAAAAAGGTGACTGCAGGGGCGCTTTAACTAAAGCTCAAATGAACTTTAGTTGAAGTGGCCCCACTGCCATGTTTCCAGCATGGGGATGCTGATAAATGAAATGCTGTAATTACAGTGTGTTGAAGCAGCCTCGCTGCTTGTGTATAGGCACCCTTAACATCCAGTGCCACAGGACATCAGGCATTGATATACTCCAGCTACATTCAGAGCGAGAGCGCGAGAGCTGCTAAGGGCTTAGACTGTGCCTACCAAAAACCCTTATTAAGCTCAAGAGAAGTTGGGAGCAATAAATCAAGGGCCAGGCCCAAAGAATGAGGTCAGTGTAAATTATTATGCAAATAAATACTACAATAGGTACAAGTTTTGCCAATTTGCACAGTGATGCTCAACCTTCACTGGCCCATGCGTTAGGCCACATCAGAATGTTTCTTCCCCCAACTACCCCAGTTTTAAATGTTATAAAATGTGAATGGCTACAAACAGCATGGCTTGGGATCTACTGATTTAAGTGGAATGAGCTACTATTATTAAGAGACAACTTTTTTAGTTTATTACAACAAAAAATAAAAAAATTTTAAAAAGTTAAAATAAAATTTTAAAAAATTCATTTTTCACATCACTCCAGTCCAAGGGGATTTATTCCAATGGACTCAACCCCCAGTAGTTCAGCCACCGAGGTCATTGCTACAGTTCATCTACCTGTCTGCCTGCTCTGAGACATTTGTTGTTAATGGCCTGCTGCCTTTTTCTGCTTCACTTTTGCTTTCGTGGAGATCAAAAGGAGGAACACATTTATCTCAGCCAGTGTTTCCTGAAGCACTGAAACTGCCAGAAACAAGAACTAGGCATTAAAATCAAAGCTTGAAAGTATTGTTTGTTTTCAAATATGGCATTTTAAAATTAAATTAGCAATCTAAATCACATGCCTAAATCCAGTAAATCTGTCACTATTCATGTATGACTAGTCTTAAATCCACCCAATAGGAAGCTAGGAAAATAATCTATACATTTGAAAATTATGACAGTACCAAATTACAGTTCATTTTGATTTTAAGGGAATAGGAAATTTAATTCATAAACAGCTTCTCCCCTCCCCTGCAGCAATGTAACGTGTCCATGTGGACAAATCTAGAGGTTAACTCCGATGATCTAGGTTACAGATCACACCCTTCTTCATTCCAATTTTAATCTAATCCAGCAGCTGGCAACCTTTACAAGCCATGGGGCAGAACAGCCCAGCTCCAGTCTGATGTGGGCCACGTGGCTTCAGCAGCATAACAGCAGTGGGATGCTTTCCTTCCACCTATGCCAGGGCCAGGCAGCTGTGCACACATTGCTACCACTTGTCCCAGCCCCCCTGCTCCCTGGATGGGGCACAGAAGCAGCTTCCAGCCAGCAGGGAGCTGTGCCAGAGCTTGGCAGCTGGAAGCTGCATCTACACTGCAGCCTTTAGGAGGGTAGGTCTGCACGTGGGGTGGGAGTGCAGGGGCAAGCTGTGGTTGTATGTGCACAGCTGGAATACCTGGTATACCTCATTGCTGCGCACCTCTGGCACAGGCAAAGCCCTCCAGCTTTGTGAGCCAGATCCAGTGGCTCTGCAGGCTGGATTCAGCCTGCAGACCTGATGTTACCAACCCTTGGTTTCATTAAAAGCATTTTGTAAAACTGTATTTGTGTGATAATTAAATAGTACAACCACTACAGCTAATATCAGAGTATTCTAGTCATAGTTCCCACTGAAGTGGTGCTGGCAAATTGTATATTTAATATCCTACAGAAAATCAAAGGCAAAGACCAGGTAGGTTGCATTTCTTGTCCAAGATTTCCTGGGATAAGGGAAGAGTCACTCAGACCACTACACAGACTTAGTTGTTCAAGCAGGAACTTTTATTCAAAAGCCACACACTTGTATACACCAGAATAACAGGTGTTTAGAAGGCTTCCAGTCCTTAGAAAAGGAGCATCTCTAGGATCCAGTCAAGATTTTAAAAAGAGTGACTGGCAATTTTGGGGAGCCACATTTTAGTGTCAAGCCAGGCATAGCGAAAAAGCCTACTTTTCAGAGGACATTTGCTTACCAACACCCAGTGATCAAGACTCTGGGATGTCATAGAAAGTGAGGGTTGGAAGGCACCTCAGGAGGTCATCTAGTCCAACCCCTGCTCCAAGCAGGACCAACCCCAGCCAGATCATCCCAGCCAAAGCTTTGTCTGGGGTTTTGAAGACCCCCAAGGATGGAGTTTCTACCACCTCTCTGGGTAACCTGTTCCAGTGTTGCAATTCCCTCCTCCTGAGAAAATTCTTCCTAATATCCAACCTAAATGTCCCTTGCTGCAACTTGAGACCGTTGCTTCTTGTTCTGTCAGCTGCCACCACTGAGAACAGTCCAGCTCCATCCTCTTTCAAATGCTGCTTCAGGCAGTTGAAGGCTGCTATTTAAGAGGAGAAGACTGAGAGGGGACTTGACTAAATAAGCCTAGTTCCCCAAGTCTTCCCTCATAAATCATGTCCCCAAGCCCCCGCACAATTTTTGTCACCCTCCATTGGGACTCTCTCCAATTTGTCCATATCCTTTCTGCAGTACTGTGTTTGCCTTTTGCCCCCCCACAAATGTTATTCCTCTCTATTCAGCACTGGTGAGGTCACAACTTCCCTGGACCTACTGGCAACACACCTACCAATGCAGCCCACTATGCTGTTAGCCTTCTTGGCAGCAAGGGCACACTGCCAGCTCATATTCAGCTTATTGTGCACTGTAACCCCCAGGTCTTTTTCTGCAGAGCTGCTGCCCAGCAGTCAGCCCCCAGCCTGTGCTGCTGCATGGGATTGTTCCGTCCTAAGTGCAGGGCTTTGCACTTGTCCTTGTTGAACCTCATGAGATTCCTTTTGGCCCAATCCTCTAATATTTCCAGGTAACTCTGAATCCTAGCCCTACCCTTCAGTATATCTACTACTCCCCACAGCGTGGTGTTATCTGTAAGCTTGCTGAGGATGCACACTATGCCATCTTCCAGGTCATTGAAGATATTGAACAAAACCAGGCCCAAGACTAACCCTTTGGGCACTCCACTTGATTCTGGCTACCAACTAGACATTGAGCCATTGATTATTACTCTCTGAGCCTGATGCTCCCGTCAGTTTTCTATCCACCTTGCACTGCATTCATCCAACCCATATTCCCGTAACTTGCCTGTAAGAATATTGTGGAAGACTGTATCAAAAGCCTTGCTAAAAAAATCAAGATACACCACATCCACTGATGTCCCCACATCCAAAACCAGTCACCTCGTCATAGAAGTCAAATCGGGTTGGTCAGGCAAGACTTGCCCTGGGTGAATCCATGCTGCCTGTTCCTAATCACCTTCTTCTCCTCCAAGTGCTTACAAATGGATTCCTTGAGGAGGCTGAGGTAAAGCTGTAATTTCCTGAATCTTCCTTTTCCCCCTTTCTTAAATATGAGCACTGCGTTTGCCCTTTTACAATCATCCAGGACCTCTCCCAATTACCATGAGTTTTCAAAAAGATGATGGCCAGTGGCTCTGCAATCACATCAACCAACTCTCTCAGCACCCTTGGGTGTATCATATCCAGCCCCATGGACTTGTATATGTCCAGCTTTTCTAAGTAGCCCCGAACTTGTTCTTTTGCCACTGTTGGCTGCTCACCTCCTCCCCAAGCTGTGCTGCCCGGTGCAGTAGTTTGGGAGCTGACCTTGCCTGTGAAGACTGAGGCAAAAGAAGAATCGAGTGCTTCAGCCTTTGACACATTCTCTGTCACAAGCTTCCCTCCCCCATTCAGTAAGAGACCCACACTTTCCCTGATCCTCCTTTTGCTACTGACATACCGTATTTTTCGGACCGTAAGATGCACTTTTTTCCCCCCAAAAGTGGGGGAAAAACGAGGGTGCGTCTTATGGTCCAAAGGTGTGGTACCCCAGAACATTTGTTTGCGGTCCCATGCGCCCGCTTACTGTCCGCTGCCGTTCCCATGCTGTGGATTGCTGTGTGTGCATGCTGCCTCCTGGAGTCTCAATGTCAGTCAGTCAGGTCACATGATCGGCACAGCGCACGCCTCCCCTGCGTGTGTGTGTGTGACACTGACAGACTGACAGGATTAGAACGTTGACACAGGAGGCAGCTAGGTACGGTACCAGGTAACGTCCCGGCTGGGACTAT
The DNA here is from genome assembly GCF_052110815.1 of Crocodylus siamensis. Lineage (NCBI taxonomy): Eukaryota > Metazoa > Chordata > Crocodylia > Crocodylidae > Crocodylus > Crocodylus siamensis. The sequence continues at coordinate 137,374,382 of NC_143395.1, read as the reverse complement.
GTGATGCAGCACAGTGCCCTGACAGGCAGGCAAGGAGCCCGTCATGGCAGGAGAGACACACATAGTCTCTCCTGCCATGCAAAGCCTTGCCTGTCAGGTTGGTTGGTGCCCTTTAATAGTAATACCAAGCGGTATGAGTCAAACTGGGTGCGTCTTATGGTCAGGTGCGTCTTATGGTCCGAAAAATACGGTACTCGTAGAAACCCTTCTTGTTACCCTTCACATCCCTTACTGGCTGCAACTCCAATTGCACTTTGACCTTCCTGACTTCAACCCTGCATGCCCCAGCAATGCTCTTCCTTAGTTATTTGTCCAAGTTTCTCCTTCTTATAAACTTCCTTTTTGTGATTTGGTTTACTAAAGAGTTCCCTGATAAGCCAAGCTGGTCTTCTGCCATACTTGCTAGTCTTCCTGCACTAGGCATCAAAAACCCATATTCCTGGTATCATGGGCTTTATATGCAGAAGGTAGAGGGGAAGTATTGCATAAAGGAATCATCTGAAAGAAAGTGGCATCTGTCTGGAACTTGTTCTGTGTGGAAGTGCTTGGCTTCCAATCCTAAGCTCAGGCGTCATGCCTTTTGTTGCCCCTAGGGTCCCTTTTACCAGAGATCCCCAAGGACTGACACAGACCCTCATCCAATTTGGTATCAAGTGAACTTTTAATAGTAACCCCTAGATTTATTATTACAAGTATTCTTCCTTGTAATACAACCTGGCAAGCAGTTCCTTAGGTTATTGCTATAACATCTTCGGTGGTACTAGTCTCAGATCCTCTGCTAGGCATGCAGGATGCAAGTTTCTGGATTCCTCGTTGTTCAAACAAGAAGTCCAAGGTTGATCCTGTCTTCCCAGGGTGGCAACACAGAACACACGTGTTCCTTTGTTTCTGTCACTTTTGTAACTTCTCTCATCCCAAATTGTCCAACCCCTCGTACAGTGCCAGCCACATTCCTTATAGGGAAACTGCTGTCCCTTGCTTGCCCAGTGCCCAGTCACAGCATTCACATCTCCCAGTGCAATGGGAGGTGCGCCGTTCAATTTTGTTGCTTAGTTCTGGGAAGGCCTGGACTATACCTAAAAGCCTTATCATAACTCAGTTTGCCCACTACACTATTGACCTCAGAGAAGTCAAAATGTTTCTAACTTAATGCCTCCCCCAACCAGTCCCCCAAGTCCTTTCTCATTAATAAACCAGGACAGCACTATGCTAGGGAAGCTTTCAAGACAGTAGGGCACCAAAAAGAGCCCCGGATGCAAGTTACAGTTTTCAACACTGTTCCCAATAATAAGGAATTCCTAATACAGGACTGTTCAACTTAAGTACAGCTCGGAGATACACACAACACCACTGCACAGCCCCCTGCCACATGGATGGTCCACAGCCCCCCCTTCCTCAAGACCCTTCTCCATTACATGACAGCAGGAGAGACTGTTGCAGGGGCCCACAGGCCACCAGCTGGGCAGCCCCATCCTAACTGATTACATGCATGTAGGTCTCACTGCTTTCCCCTGCCTATGCAGGAACAAAAACCATAAGGGCATTTGAGAGTTTACTTACTTCATGTACAGAGGCAGATGCACAGACATTGTGAGTTTTCTGGCTTCCTGTATCCGTCTGCTTTTCTCCCCAGCCATATAAAGCAAATGGGTGTTTATTCTCCTTTGGCGCTTCTGTCCTTTGAGGACTTTTAATTGATTTTCGATCATTACGACTGGACAAGGCACTTCGACTTGGACGCTGGCCTGCACGGCTGGTCGATTTATCAGTTTCTTTTATAGCAGTCTGTTCTGCAGCTTTCTCTTGATTTTCTCCCTCTGCTTCTTTTTCTAAAGGAGAAAGTTAAAAATAAGTTTGGTTTTAAACTCTTAAAAGCCAAAATGGCATGGCCCTACATGCAGACACTAGCTATCTAGGGAGAGACAAAGAGAGAGATTTAAGAGCTCTTCTTAAAGCAATGCATTAAACAGAATTAAAACAGCTGCCAGCTTCAAGGCAGCAGATACAAGCCTGTATGTCCCCAAGAGATGCTTTTATGTAGCCTGGGGTAATCTACAGCGGGATCCGTGACAACTCGGATCACGCCAGGATGAGGTAGACATGCAGCTGACCTAGGCAGCAGGTGCTATCATAGGGCTGGACCTCTAGACAGCAAGGGAGCAGAGAGATAGCCTATTTGCATTTAACAAACAGCTTAGATGCAAACCAGGGCATCAATGGAGTTGATACTTGCTTCTCATAAGTAGTACTTCAGATTGAAGTTACCCCAGTTCAAGGATTTGCAGCTTAAAAATGTACGCTATACTATTTACAGTCTTTTATCTCTATACTCTCATTTATACAAAAATGTACTCCCTTTATCAGCAATCTTCCCGTACTCTTAATAGGATTGCCTACATCAAGAATCCAATGAATGTGCACTCGTGATAAAAAAAAAATAAAATGAGACCAGAGCTACCCAACAGCACTTATCTGACCTCATTGTACTTAGCATCTCTCCCCTCCTTCCACTCCATCAGCCTGCATTTATCCTCTTGCAATCCCCCATGCAGCAAACAAAAGTGGGCTCCCATATGGCATTTAGTCTTTGCCCGCCTGTCACTGCAGCTAGGGACAGATTTGATTAAAAGCACATGAAATATGCCCCCTTAACCTGTAGGGATACTAGGCAGCAGGCAGTTTGGACTCCCTTATCCAAAAGCTCCTGATGCTTTCTAAGGAAGGCGGGGGTAGCTTAAATGCAGATTTGGTCAGCATGTTGCCACACCGCAAGTTGTGGGAGGTGGTGCCAAGTACTACACTTAGCCCAGTGGGTCCAGCACCACAATGCCCTCTGAACATTTTTCTTTGAGTTTTAAAGTAAAAGTCAGCAGGATTGCATGCATTTTCTGGACATGGAAAGTAAAGACCAATTTGCCAACAACTGTACAGCACTGTAAAGCCACGATAGTGTTCAGTAAAGGAAAACAAAAAACAAAAAAAACACCACACCATCTGGGCTTCTAAAAGTAAAGCTTTACATTACTAGTTGGTCTACTGGCTTGGCAGTCAAGTTAGGACCATTGTTTGCTTTTAGGTTCCCAGGTCCATTCCAAACCCAGACTACAACCTCCCTAGCTATTATACCAACCTGTGCTTGGTTTAAGCCACCCTTTGGGACCCAGCCCCTGCTGTGAGCTGCAAGCCATGGGAGGCATGGGTGACATGGAGCAGTTCTGTGCTCCCCATGGGAGACTGGACCTGTGCAGGCTAGAGACTGCCAACCCCACCCCCTCCACCCTCCCACACCTGTTTCTTTGCTCCACTTCCACTTGGCCTAACTGAAAAACCTCCCAACTCACAGTTGCTCCTGGGGACAGACAGATCTCTGCACTGGGCAGTCATGAGCCCCAGCACCCAACTTGCCCTGCATTACTAGGATTTCACCCAGCTGATTCAGCATAATTAGGAAACCGTGCTCTTAACAGGCCTGTTAAGGACTTGTCTATGCAACAAAAACACCCACTTATGTCCCAAGTGTCCCATTTAGAAACTTTGAGGAAAAAGAGAAATGCCACAATTTTATGAGCACAGACTTTAGTGCAACCTTTTCTGCCCTAACTTGAAAACCCTTGAGAGAATTCATTTCTCCTCATCATTTACAGCAAAATTCAAAATGATTGGCATGGTAAAAGTTAGCTGCAGAAGGACACTGTGGGCATAAGAAAAGATGTCTCAGTTTTGAAATCATTCCATAATATCCGACTAGTTGTACTGTAAAAGAGAACCACCAAATAAAAAACAGTTACCACAGCAAGACCCAAAGCTGCTACATATAACCCAGCTGGCCTAGCATCAGGGCAGCAAGACTTTTCTGCTGGCACCACCCCCCTGGCATATCAGGGTTGCTCAGCACTAGAGCATCAGGGGAAAAAAACCCACCAGCTACTGCATCCTGGTAAGCAAAGGAGCTCTGATTTTCCATATTAAAGAAAATTAAAGCCAAAAAAAAGAAGACACAGATGCAAAGACCTCTTGCCCCTTAACTTCTCATTTTAAAGCACTACTGCCACTATGTGAGCAGCAGCACCCCCCTTCCATCACCCCAACCCACTTTTGACATATGAAGAAAGACACTCGAGCACTACCAGGAGTAACTAGGAAGAACGGCCACAAGTTGATCGACAGTAGGCTTAGGCTAGATGTCAGGAGACACTGCTTCACAGTCAGGGCAGCTAGGATCTGGAACCAACTTCCAAGCAAAGTGGTGCTGGCTCCTACCCTGGGGGTCCTCAAAAGGAGGCTAGATGAACACCTTGCTGGGGTCGTTCGACCCCAGTACTCTTTCCTGCTATGGCAGGGGGTCGGACTAGATGATCTACTCAGGTCCCTTCCAACCCTACCAACTATGAAACTGTCAGCTGCTTCCCTAAACTCAAGAAGGTGCATCCCTCCAGTCACATATTTGCTGTACTTTACTAGAGCCCTAAAAGGGAGTCATGCAGCTTCGATATCCTTACTCCAGATACCTTCACAACACAGAAGCCCTACACTCAGTCACGAAAAGTGAAAGCCAACCAAATTCAGAGGTCTTTGGCAATACACAGTTAGTGCCCAATCTGAGCCAAATCAACTGTAAAGAACATTCATCATTTGAAGCTCTTGCAGAGCAAGTTTTCAGTTTCACCAAAGAGCAGGATGACCCTGCTAGAGTCTGGGTACTCAGATGGTATGGGAGAAAGTAGTCATTTCAGAGGAAAGAGTCACAGAATATTTCTTTTGAGGCTCAGGTGGCTGTGGCTATAGACTGTGCATGTTCATAGAAACATCTCAGCATCAAGAACACACTCTATAGCCAAGGCTGATTGAATTGCCCAGTAAACAGGACTCTTGCAATACAAAACAGATCGTGTCCCATTAATCCTCCTTATCCAAAGTCTTCATTCATGTAAAACTGGGGAGGAAAGAGCGGGGTGGGGAATTAGTCTAGATCAAGAATTATTTAGTTGACACAACTTGGAGGAATCAGCAGAAGTGGAGAAAGTGGCAACCTATATTCCTGCCTTTGGAGCTTAAAAAGGTCTCACCTACACAGTGATGATCAGGGATCCAGGTTTTCCATTTGTGTAAAACACAGGTTTTTTTTTTTCTTTTAAAGGAGAAAAATGCATGGAACTGTGGGTTTCCCCTTGTAGGTTGGCAAAGGTCCGGTCTGCAAAGGGCTGATTGGGGCTAGGAGCAGGAGGAAGGCAATCACAGGCAGGGGGCACCCACGTGGCAGCCAGGCAGCATGGGTAAAAGCAGCTCCCACAGCTGCCTGCAGGTAACTCTGGGCTGGGGGTGGAATATGATATTGAGGCAGTGGTGGCAGCTCACTCCAAGCCCCCATGATGAGGGAGGGAGTGGGGCAGGATTGGCAGCTGGGACCTCTGCCCAGCCAGGGTGGTATGCATGGCCGCAAGGTCCAGCCAGGGAGTGGGGCGGAGCCACAGGCGGCCCATTGAGGGTGGTGGGGGTACAACTCCCTGCTACTGCATGCATTCCCAGGAAGGAGGTTGGGCACCATAGGCACTATGTCAGAAGGGAATGGGAGGACCTGGCATCAGGGGATGAAGTGGGGCAGCAAGACTTTTCTGCTGGCACCACCACCACTGGGACCCCTGGCATATCAGGGTTGCTCAGCACTAGAGCATCGGGGGGAAAAAAACCCACCAGCCACTGCATCCTGGTAAGCGAAGGAGCTCTGATTTTCCATATTAAAGAAAATTAAAGAATCAAAATGCCAAAGCACTTAGGTATTTAGAATGCATTTCATTATAAAATGATTGAGACACTGGTAGGCTTCCAAAACAACTTTAAAATTGTAAATATATCAATAAAAACATTGTGTTCAACTGGCTATATATAGGTAGGAAATGCATATATATCCCAAATCCTCCAATTAAAAAAAAAACCCCAAATCCATGTTTTTCTGCAGTTAAAATGAAATACATATAAAGGTATGTAGAAAACAAGGATCCCTGGTGATGAAGCAGCTTTGGTTCATTCACTTGAAAAGCAGCCATTTCACTGTAGCAAAAGTACCCTCCCGACTTTATGATGCCATTTTTCTATTTACCCATTGCATTCATGCAGCTTTGCTTGCTCTCACCGCTCAGCAGTGTGGGCAGGCATCCAATGACCCACTGTTCTACTCTTGAATTTCCATGCTATGTGTTCTGGGATACAACCCAAAAAACTACAGGTATTCTGGGACTTGTGGCTCAGGTGACAAACCCTCCCAATTCCTCTTGGCATCAATTTGAAACTGTGCTGCGCTGAATGACCTGGGACTAAGTGCTGCGATCATGATCATCAGCAATACAAGCAGGATGATGCCCAGCTGTGCTGTGATTTCTGTCAATACGGCAGAAATACCCATTCCTGTAGGAGCAAGAGGATGAAATCAAGCAGTTCCTTCTGCAGAGTGTATACCCAGGACTCCATTTAAGAAAAGTGATGCCACTGAACACCGACTGGGAGCAGCACCATACCTAGGCTCCTGACAGCCTTGGGTGAACTTTTAGTAAATCAGACCCCACTTTGCCAGAGATCATAATAGTAATAAAAATTGGACAGTGGCAAAAAAAAAAAAAAAACCCCCAAACAAACTATTTTTCAGTCTCCCTTTCTGTCCAGGCCCCAGGCAGCTGCCCAGTTTGCTCATGCCTGTGTCCAGCCCCGACTGAGAGAAGGCAGCACTGAGATGACTAGTTCTTGTGGCAGAATTTCAAGGAGGCAAAAGGTCACTTTCCCACCAATGTGCACAGGAATTAGGCAGCAGCCACTGCAGCAGCTCTGCTGTAACACAGGAGATCCCAGGGCACAGAGAAGGTATTTCCAAACACTTGACCAGTCTAGTGTAGCTAGGTCACCTGTCGGGTTTATTTTCATAGAGGTTTGAGATGCTAAATGAGGAATGCGCTGCAGCTTATACAGGGTTTCCTCCCCACACATCAACTTGCTGTGCTGAGCAGTGTTTTTAGCCTCCCCCCATCCCAAGCATGCCCTCCCAGTAGAGAGCCTGCCAACTCCCCTCTTCCATTATGGGTGCCAAAGGAAAGTCAGAAATGTTCATTACACGTACACAGCAGTCTCCATGCCAACAATTTGATTTTTTCCTGCAGCGCTAGAACACCACTCCTAGCTTCTCCCTCTGTGGTTCCCTTGGAGAAAACAAGTTATAGCACAGAAAATGACTAAAATTAACAGGTTTTCTGTATTTTGGGGGTGGCAGGTGGAAGAGTAAGCGTCATAGCTATACAGGCACTTTTAGAGTAATTGCTTGTTTGCTCTTTCAATAGAGCAGAATAGGGACTAGATGAACAACCACATTTTTCTTCGCCATATTATTCCCACATATCAGCATGGGCATACACTGCAAATTAAAGAGTTCTGCTGTAACCACTATGCATCCAGATACTATTTACTGCAGACTCCCTTCCAGTCTCATTCAGTCCTGCCCCCATCCCTCAAGATTAAAGAATCTTTAATTTTATTTAGCTCTAGTTCACAAAAGATTAATTCTAAGGAACTTCAGCTCACAATTTCTCTCTGTAGAACTTCAGTTCAAGGCAAATACCCCCAAAAAATAGGAGAGAGAGACATTCACCTGGTTTTTGTTTCAGAGAAGCTGACTTACAAACTGAGGCAGGGTCATTGTGAAGACAAGACCCTTCAATGTGAATGAACTGCATTTAATTTTCCTTGAATAGTAGAAGAGAGCCAGACAAAAGTTTTCAGGCTAACACCACCTGTACTGTAAGCCAAGCTACAGCATCCCATCTACACAAGAACCCACACCATTTAAAAAGCACTGGTATTAAAAAGGTACAAGTGTGTGGGAACAAAGTTGATTTATTATAAAAGGCAATTGTGGGGGGAGGATTTTTTAGGCAATTAAGAGAGTTCACCGAGTTTTGGTAGATAACAATTTGTAGTAGAAGATAATCAACCACTGTTTTCATTCAGTTTAACAACCGCAGTGTCAGAACCCTCTTGCAATAGCCGAAAGACACCCTGGGTGCCAACACAGAGGTTAGCACTGGAGATGTCCATGTGAGCTCATCAGCTAATGTCCAAGCAAGACTTACTTGGCAAAGATCGGAGAGGAGGAGCAGTGCTGTCCCTAAGGCATTGGACCTTAAGAGCATTTTGTTCCACCTCTGCAGAAACCTCTACTTCTACACCTCCTCTTCCTCAACTTCCTCCTTCTCCCCGTTCCATGAATTGAAGAGTTAGCTTGAAGAGGGTCCTAACATTAACCTGCACAACAGTTTTATGCTGAACAAGTCTTTAAAAATATGTTACACAGTAACTGAAGTTTCAACGTGACTACTATTATGGCCATTATTACTCAGAGAAGGGAAAAGCAGCAGTGCCTGTGAATTTTAGCACAGCAGCAAGATATCCCAGCGCTAGAACAAGATGGCCTAGCCACTAAACAATCTGGTAATTGTGACTTAAGCCAAGAAGCACAAGGTGTCTAGTACCAAGCCAGCTGACTGACATCTGAGCTCTGATAAATGACCAGCCACTAGAATTAATTCATTGTACTCACAATAGTAGCTTGCCAGGAGAAGCTGCTGTTATCAGAAACCTGCAGTGTGTGGGTGGATAGCAGTCACAAAGCTTGGAAGAGCTAACTGATACATGGCTACCCCCACAGCACTGGTAGAAACAGATACTACCTCTTCACAAATATTATGTTTTCTACTGCTTCCTTTTTGCCTTCCGAGAGTTAAAAAAAAGGCACCAAGCAAAGACGTTACATATACACACCATGCTTGCTCAGCAGCTAGGAAAATTAAGTTACCACGTTACCCAGCATCAGATGTTCATAGCATGACCAGAAGAGAAAAGGTCTCTGGTTTTGAGTTATTTTAGTTACCAGATAGATATAGGATATTGAATTAAGAAGGTGGAAGAAAAATAAGGGTACCTACAACAGATCCATTTTCGATCTGAAAAGTAAAGGCCTAACAAGTTTAGTCCACATGAAAAAGGTCCCATTAACCACTCAGCCCACGGCTCTTAAATATGTAGCTAACATGTATCCTCCATCCTTACGTTCTTGTGAAAGATTAAATTATACGATTGAAACTTTTGTCTTCCCTTGGGCCCTTAATAACAACACTATCACTTTTTTTTTTTTTTTTTAAGTAGCAAAAGCTGTTCTGCAATTTAAATAGTTACAAAGATTTTGCATAGTCAAACCAGCATGGGTTCTTTGTTTTTGCATGGCCCGTAGCATGAGCTTCCCAACGTGCAACTTAAAACAAAATGGAGTTTCCCACCCCTCATTACTGGAAATGTTTCCTTTTAACTCACATATGCTGGCCACAAACATATACCAGCCACAACCTTCACAGCTCTGATATTCACAGGAATACACAAGGTGCATGCATAGTACCATAAAATGCTCTTATCCGCTTGACAAAAATTGCTACATGTGAAAGTAACTACAATTCCCTATAATGCCCATTGTCAACCTTCAACAGGAACACTTTTTTTAAAAACCCTAATCTGGGCTAGAATATCAAAAGCATTGATCATTTTAGTATATACAAGAGGATTTCCAAGCAAAACGCTCTTGGTACAGTAATGAAAAGGCTGCAGGACTTAGATCTATGATCAGAGCCCAAATTAAGTGCAACTGTATCTGTCCAGCTATGGGAGGCCATAACATAATGCAGGTGGTAGGGTCAGATCATGGCTTTGCTGCAATATGTACTTTTTGAAGGTCCAATTTACAAAGTTCCCCAGGAAAAGGACCAACTACCTAACGAGTTTCTCAGATATTCATTTAAGAGGCATTATAATTAGAGATCGAAGCCCACATCTGCTGCTTGCTATTCCAGCACGTCTTCGTAGACATTTTATGGAACTAGCACAGTCTCTATAGGTTTTCACTTTAAATGTTACATCCTTCTGCCTTGACAGAGAAGCTACTGTAGCCAATCTGAAGTGGAAGTATTCTTCCTTGCTCCTGCTGCTATTATTGCTGCTTCTGCCAGAGAACCTACTTATGTAATCACCACGACACACTGATACCATGGCAACAATATACATAAAGAAGCTGCGAGTCAGGTGATAGTTACCATCAGTTTATTTGAAGACATTTCACAAAACGTAGCTTGTTTTTTACACTAGCCTTGTCCCTAACTCGTTATGTCCAGTCAAAATACATATATGGTCTAGCAGGACTGCTGGTCACTAGACTTACGTACACACCACATCTTCCACTGCACGTTCAAACTTTCACTACAAAATCATTTAGGTTGGGATGCAAGAGATCTCGAGAGGTCATCTAGCCTGACCCCCAGCCCAAGGCAGGATCATCCCTTAACAAATTATGGACTGTATATGATAGCTTTTAACCTCTTAGAGCAGGAGTGTCCAACCTTTTTGAATGTGGGGCTGGATCACAAACTTTTTAATCACCCAGTGGGCCGGCAAGCCATATTCAAAGACCTCACAGGAAGTAGTATCACATCAGGAAGTGATGTCACATGACCTTGTCAACCCCTGCAACTGTTGGTGTCCATGGTGCTGGCTGACATGGCCTGCATGCCCATGTTGACATGGTGCTGCAGGAGCCACGTGGCTACAACCAGGTTGACCTGGTGCTGGAGAAGCCGCGGGGCCAGGCCGGGGTTGATCCGGGGCCTGCCTGGCCTGCCGGTGCCGTGCCCGGGTTGACATGGTGCTGCAGGACCCGCCTGGGCAGAGCCGGGTTGGCACAGGCCAGGAAAAGCAGCACGCAGCTGAAGCTGGCTTCCCACGTGCTGCTGGTGGCGGGAGGAGGCCGGCCAGGTCTGCACTGGCCAGCAGAAGTGGCAGCAGAGCCGTGTGCCGCTCGGGACTGACCGGTGCAGGCTCGTCCTATCCCGAGCGGCACACGGCTCCGCCACCGCTTCTGCTGGCCAGTGCAGACCTGGCCGGCCTCCTCAGGTGCTGCCGGGGATGGGAGAAGCGGCCCCCCTCGGGGCCTCGCATGCGGGCGGCCAGGCCCGGAGAGCCGCAGCACCTGGAGGGAGACTGGCCGGGCGAGCAGGCATCACCTCGCTGTGGGGCAGGGCAAGGCAGGGCAGCGGGGCTGGCTTGAAGTGGGCACGTGAGGAGGCAGGCGCGGGCCGGCAGTGCCTGTGGCTGCCGCTTGGCCTCCCGCGCAGGGCTGCTCCGGCAGCACAGGGCATGGGCTCGTGTTGGGGAGGCAGGGGCAGGAGCATGGGTGCTCCCGGACACACATCCTCCCCACCAGTGACTGGATGCAGACCCCCATCCTCAGCCTACATCATGCAGGCTACGTTAGCAGGACCTGAACCGCCAAGGAGGCAGCTGGACATAGAGTGCCTCTGGGCCAGGCTCCTCCTGCCTTCCGCCCAGCCCGGCTCCGGCAACTACATGCCCCGTAGCCCTGGCCCAGCCCTGAGGTGACCCCAGCTCTGTGCAGGAACTTACCTGGTGCCTCTGCCCACCACGAACGCGGGCAGGGCGCAGGCCATGCTGCAGCTCCCCCGGCCGCGTGCCGGGGGCAAGGGGTGGAGCCAGAGCTCGTCCACGGCTGGGGCAGCCCTGCACCATGCAGCCCGCAGGGGTAAGCAGCTCCCCTCCCCTCGCTGCCGGCTGGGGCCCTGCCTGCCTCGCCTCGCCACCACCACCGCTGTGGAGCACAGAGCAGGTGCCAGGACTCCTCGCCTGTCTGGAGCAAGGGATCTCGAGCCAGATAAAATGGCTTGGCAAGCTGCATGGTGGCCCACGGGCCGTATGTTGGACAAGCCTGTCTTAGAGAAACCAGTCAACCCTGGCACAACAGAAGATGCCTGTGGTGCCACAGAATAAAGCAAGGGGGACCACAAAACGTGACTGTCCTTAACCCATTTCAGGTGGGTCCTGCAGCATGAGACCACAAGATCCTGGACACCCACAATACCCTTCCCACCACCAAAGTCTCAGGTTCTCAAGGGCCCTAGTGACCTTGAATCCCGACCTTCTTTACACTTCAGCATTTCTGCCCTAATTCAGTCCAGACCAAAAACCGTCACCAGACACTGGACAAAGCTTGCTAGTTGTTGGCAAGGGCCCCCTATCACCACAGGCGGCAGGCTGATCAGCCATTAGGCAGGAATGAGCAAAGCACCAGACCACACTCCCCCAGGACAAGGGCGGGCAATTATTTTGGGCAGAGGGCCACTTACTGAGTTTTGGCAAGCCAGCAAGGGCCGCATGACAGGCAGCCCAGGGCAGATTAATATTAATTTTCCAAATTTTTTTAGGGGCCCCGCGGGCCAGACAGAATGGCCTGGCAGGCCACACTTTGCCCACCCCTGCCCCAGGAGCACGCAAGGTGAACAGGGCACCTTGAGCCACTGTACAGTGACCTGTGCCAGTGTCCGACATGATCAGTCCAGCCTTTATCATAACCTGCTTAAATTGGAGACATTACATAAGAAAAACATAAAGGCATCAATTCATTCTGCCTGCACAGGAAGCAAACTCCCCCACTCCCTGTTTCTCTGGCAAAATGATCTTACAATCCTTAAGTTAAGAAGGTCAAGCTGCAATTCATTCTGTGATGAACAAACAGCCATATCTTGGCCAGAGCACAGCCGAGATCCCTATACCAAGGCCTGGAAGGGACTGTCCCGGTGGCGGAGACCTGTCCGGGCTGCTTGTCGAGGCACCCCTCACATGGAAGGCAGTGTGCAAGGAGGGGGGCACAGCTTCACTGACCACTGCCCTCCTCCCATGCCACCTGTGCACCGGAGCTGCGTGCTCCTAGGGAGAGTGATGCTTTTGCTCATTCCTGACCAATGGCCGATCCGCCCGCCATCCGCGGAGTTAGTGTGATGATTTCACCCCTGCGCGGCAGATGTGGGGAAGAGGGAGCAAAGCAAGAGCGTAAGTGAACTGCGGCCATTTCTCCCTGGGGATCTCCCAGGCTTCTGCTGCCCCCCTATTCCTGCTACATGTGGGGGCGGGGGGGCTAAGCATCCCCCGCACGCACGTACCTTCCCCGCGCGGGGGCTCCGCCGGGCTGCTCCTCTCCGCTGCCTCCTGCTGCTGCTGCGGGGGACTGGCGGAGCCGGGCGGCGACGGGGAGGGGGAGCCGGAGCCGGAGCCGGAGCCGGAGCCGGCGCTGCCCTGCTCCCAGCCGTCCCAGAGCCAGGGCCGGTGCGCCTGCTCCAGGAGGCGACGGCTGAGGCGGTAGCGCAGCAGCTCCAGGTAGCAGGCGCCGCACGATTCCCACTTGGGCTCCTTGTAGCGCTTCATGTACTCGGTCTTGACCCGCCGCGCGGGCACCATGCTGCGGCCGGGCCGGGGCGGGACAGCGCAGCTCGGAGCGGCTTTGCCCGGCCCGACTCGGCCCGGCCCGGCACCCCTGCAGCGCCTGCGCCCGCCCCTCGCGCTGGAACGTTTAAACACAAACAGCCACGTTCCGTGCCCGCCCCCTCGGCGCTCGGGCCAATGGCCGCGCCCACAGCACCTCCCCTCGCTGACGTCACAATGGCCTCAGCGGAGCTCTAGGCACAGGACGTTCCGGGGGCTGCTGCGCGGCCCGGCTCTGCGCGGAGGGGGCGGGAAGGGGCCGTGCTGCTGCGGATTAAAGGGCTGCGGTGCCGCCTCCGCGGTGCCGGGGCCTCAGGGGGGATTAGTGGCTCCGAGCACTTATTAACAGCCACGGGGATGGAGCACAAAGCCGGATCAGTGCCCCCGGGAGACCAAAGCCAAGCTCCGATGGCAGCTTAGCCTCGCCTCCCCTTCCCTCCCCCTCAGCAGCAGACCCCATCATCTGCAGCTGGTTTCCTTGCTACGTGCCAGGGTCTGACTGCGCACGCTGGCCTCGAAGTGGCCTCAAGCCTGCCAGCAGCTGCCTGAGGCCATGGATGTGTTAGCCGGGATCTCAGATTTCCCTGGTGAAAATGCCTTGGTTCTTCGGGATGGCAGAGAGAGAGCCTCAAAAGCTGGAGCCGTGCGCATGGGGTGCAGCTGTGAGGTCTGTGGGTGGCTGGAAATGCTTCCTCTGAGAGGGGTGGCCTACCCAGTTCACCTGGGGGAGGCTTAGACAGTGGCTGGATGAGCGGTCAAAATAGCAGCACCCTTCAGAATGTCACTGCCAGTGAAAGCATGTAGGAAAGCTGGGAATGCTCCTTCCAGGAGCCAGCACAATCTACAGCTCATCTTGGGTACTACTTGGGGCGGTCACCTCTTCCCCTCCAAGCTACACCACGTAGGCAGGAGCTCAGCAGGAGGGAGAGGCAGTGTACTGTCCAAGGCCTGCTCCTTCCATCTTCAAGGAGCAGGGGGGTTCTGCTAGTGAGGTTTTTTCTCTGCCTGTAAGCCACTGCTCTTCAGGGAGGGAACGATCTGCAGGCCCAGTCAGGCTTCCCTCTATCATTGATGTCTGGTGTTGCCAAACTGTTCTCTACGGCCCTAGGGATCAGCAACTCTAGCACTAGTGAAAATGAGCTCTTACAGTCTGTTGTGTTACGACACAGCTCTGGGAGCTGAGGCCCTAAGCACACACCTGAAATGTAATCAGGCTCTGCTGCCACAGGGGAACTTACGTGGTAGATGTAGTCACAGTTTTGCTGGCAGAACCTCAGTTCTGGCAGCAAAACTACCAGCATACCATACACCATGTTGACCTGAGTGCAGGAGCCAGGCATCAGGGTACAACAAAGATGGGAGCTGAGCACTACCAGTGCTTCCTTCATATATTGCTTCCCTGGCAGGCTCCCCTTTCCTGATTCATGGACATGCTTCCTGTCCTACTCAGACTCGGATCAGGTTACAGCACCTGGATCTGGTAGGCTGCGAGCCAAAATACTAGTCTAAGTACACAATGGCTAGAGGTCAGTCAGTTCACTGACAGGTGAGAATGAGAAGTATCCACATGTCAAGACAGTATCTACATTTTTCTGCCACTGCAGAGCAGATGGAATAAGTAAGGTGAGTCTGTGCCAGAAGGGAAGATCAGAGTGACCACTGAGGCCTGACTTGTTTGGGGATTTCAGATGATCCACAGGAACATCAAATGCAAGCCAGGATGGACACCAGTGGATGTTGGCTGATGAATTGGAGGTAGGCTGGAAGTTTTTGCACTTTAATTCATTTAAGCAAAAAAAAAGTGAACATCTGTAATTGAGAACTGTGACCATTTCATTTTTTTTTGAACTATCGATTCATTTCCAACTTTTTTTTAGTCTAACAGGGGCCATTTATAATTCAAACAAGAGCCTTAGGGGAGATGGACAGATTGCTCTCAGCTGATAGCTTATTACATCTAAAAAGGCTGGTAGTCATACAACTTAAATCATTTTGGTAAAACGCGTAATTAACCCATAAAATTACCCAGACAGTAGTGCCTGGCTTTACCACCGAGAGCAATACTACTGCAATACTGTTTATATCATGTCTCACTAGTGCCCTGTTTGAAGTGGGCAGTACTGACACAGCTTGCAGACTAGGGTGATGGGCAAACTGTAAGAAGCTGATGAGAGTAGAAGAGAACCATTGGCAGGAGGATCAGCTAGCCCTTGAATGCAGGGGTATCAAAGATTTGACTTGCCAGGCTACTGGAAGCTGTGGGGCATGGCCAGGGAGGAACACAACATGCCACAGAATTAAGGCCCCTGAGCCCTGTTGGACAAGGCTGTTGGCAGCAGGAGGAAAACCACCTCCAAAAACCACCAGGGTTTGCTTTTCCCTGGCTTTCCTGAAGTCAGCCTGCCTTGTCCTTTTGCCAAAGAGAGCCAAAGGAGCCATTTGATCAAAACTGCACAAAGGACTTCTGCTGTGATGCCCAGCTAGCCTTGCCAGACCTACAAACTTAGGAATCAGGCCATATACTCCAGAGCAAGCTTAGCTCAATATTGTACACATATACAGGCAGCCCTTAAGATGACCATTCTTAAAGAAGGGATGGACCAAAAAACAACAGCTTACATAGGCTTGTAGGGGAGGGCAGCGGCTTCTGCGGCTGCTCACCAGCCCCATCCCCAACACCAGCGCCAACTTCTGCAGCTGCCCCCACCCCCAGACTTGGGAGGCACCAGTCGCCCATGACAGCTTGGACACAATTGATGCCAGTTATAAATGGGCCTGTTAACTTCTTGCTGGAACTTCACTGACTATGACAGGAAATCAGCTAAAAGGCCTTGGCAAAATCCAAAGGCTGACAGCAGTTACACTGTTACCTTAAACAGAGGCTTTGAACCACTATAACAAAGCACTCACTATGCATTAGGGAGCAGTATTACAATACTCCTTAACGACCCCCCCATGCAATAATTATAGTTACAAGCATCTGATGAATACTCCCAACTCGGCTAGTGAGGGGGAGCTTAGCTGTCTCCTGCTGGCTGGTTCCAGCAGGTCAGCTTGCACTAGCAAAGAACCCACCACTTCCCCCTCTTTCTGTATCCCTTTCCTCCTCTCCCCATCTCTCATTAGTCATCTTCTGACCCCCACAAGCTGGTTAGATCAGGCCCACCCATGCTTGCTTTGCCTTCCCAATGCACAAAACCTCAGCACTTTCTTTGCCTTGTGTCCATAGGTCTCTCCCTAGACCTCCCAGGACAAACTCCTCCATGCAGTTTCCTGACTTATCTGTTGCCTGGCCATCATTCACCTACCTTTTCTCCTGCATTAACATATCTGTGGCTCATTGTGCTGTATCTTGCCAACATTAGCATGTTGACAATTTCTGTATGATTCTCAGTGCATGGAGTCATGAAACTGCCATGCATGAGTCTGTCATGGTAGGATAAAACATCACTTACTGCACAGTTACAGGACATTTCATCATTGCTACACTTGTCAACACCACCAAGACCAGAGATTCTGCATTTGGTGTTATGAGCAGAATTGTGTGACTGGCCTTGCTGGTGCTGCTCAAGTCTCTCACAAGGTGATGCTCCATTCCTAGCCTCTCAGCTCTTATGTCTTATCTTTCAGCCATGCTGGCACGATATGGAAAGATCCAGCCGATGCCATGAAGTTGTTACTATAAATATGGCTGAATCACAGAATGCCTCAATGTGTAGCCACTTTGCCGGCACAAGGCTGCTAGTACTTATCTGCTAGGCCAGCAATGATGGCAGATAGTTAGTCTTCATTCCAGCATATGGCAGTCTTACTCAACAACAACTCTGCCTGAAGTTTAGGCTGAAGAAAGGAAACAGGAAAACTGTAGTCACCAGAGATCCGAGTTTTCCATTCACCACGGGAAAATGCGTAAAAACATTAATGTTATTATTTTGAGGGAAAAAATGCAGATTTTCTCTTTTAAGAAGAAACCCACAGATTTTCTCCTTTAAAGGAGAAAAATGTGGGAAACGGTGGGTTTCCCCTTGCAGGCTGGCAGAGCTCCAGGCTGCAAGGGGCTGGGGAGAGCAGGAGGAGGGCAATCAGGCAGGGGCTGCCATGTGCATGTGTGCATGCACACATGCATGTGACAGCCAGGCAGGTACCATGAGAGCAGCTCCCCGCAGGTAAGTCAGGACGGAGGTGGTGGATTGAGGCCCCCATAGTGAGGAAGGAAGCTAGGCCAGGGTGGGACTAGGGTTGGGGGTGCTAGTCAGCCAGGGTGGTGTGTGGGTCTTGGGGCCTGGGACTGGCGCAGGCAGGGAGCAGGATGTAGCCATGAGGGGCTCATCTGAGGGGTGCAGCTCCCAGCTGCTGCATGCACTCCAGGGGGTGGCGTAGGGAGCATGTGCCCCCCCAGATCTGCGCACAGGGTGGGGGTGGATGCAGGCTGGTGGCTGCAGGCTTGGGGTTTCCCTCCCTGCTGCCCTCTACCGGCCTCCATGGGCCAGTGGGCAGAAGCCAGTGGGGCATGGCAGAGCAAGGTGGGGAGGCTCAGTGCCACTGTCAGGAGCCCCACACCATCATGGCAAGGCACCCTCGCCCACCCAGCAGCAGCAAGGGTGGCAGCACTGAAGAGTGCCCCCTGCTGCTGCTGGGTGAGTAGGGGGTGCTTTGCCATGGCAGCGCGGGTCTCCCAGCAGTGGCACCGAGCCTCCCCACTCCCCCGTGCTCTGCCCTGCCATACCGGGCCCCACCTGCTGGGCCACAGAGGCCCTCGTGGGGGAGAGCAGTAGGGCAGGGAGACCCAAGGCCAAAACCGCCAGCCAACATCTGCCCCCCTCCACGGGCTCTGCTCCATCTGTGCCGCCCATGTGGGAGGGGGAGCTGGGCTCTACTCTCCACTCTGGCCACAGCAGCTGCTGCCTCCCACAGGGGACAACCAGGGCCTGGGCACTGCTGCGGGGGCAGGGGGCTGCAGACCCAGGTCCTAGGCCCCAGGGCCATCCTTAGGGGAGGGGCAAATCGGGGCAACTGCCCCAGGCCCCTTGCTTTGGGGGGCCCCACAGAGCCGAGTGCAGTGGCGTGGCAACTCCATACTGCCACCAGCTTCACATCCAGCCGCACACACCTCACCCACCCCGCCATGACCAAATCCACCACCGGCTTCCTTGGGGTGGGGCTCTGCACCCTGCTTGGGTCATCTCTGCCTGGCCCCATAGCCCTGGCAGCTGACGGCCCCCTCTGGCAGGGCTGGGGGTGGGGTGGGAGGGCTGTGAGTGAGGAGTGAGGGGTAGCAGCAGAGCCAGGGGGCTGTGGGTGGGAAGTGAAGGGCAAAAGCAGGGCCAGGGGGCTCTGGGGCAGGAGTGAGGGGCACTGGCAGGGCTGGCAGGCTGTGGCTTGGGAATGAGGGGCAATGGCATGGACAGGGCACTGGCACATCAGTGCTGCTCAGCACCACAAAGAAATGTGGGGTGGGGGAGGGACAGCCACAGCCGGACCCACATCCTGGTGAGTGAAGGGGACAGGGGGAGCTCTGATTTCCTGTGATAAAAAACCCAAAATCAAACACCAAAATGTCATATTGAATGTAATTGTTTGAATTCTTGTAATAACTGCCCATTAGCCAGTTTAGACACAAAGGCAAGGTTCATCTTCTTATCTAGGCCATTGCTTGCTTTGCCTGGCCCTGCAACAAGTTTGTTTAAAAGTCTTAGGTTCTCAATCTTATCTTCAGAGACCTTTAACATGTTAACCTAGGAACAAGAAAAACGACCCTTAAGCAAACATTTCAAGAGATCAAATCCTAGAAGCTTTTGAAAGGGGGTTGGGAAAGATGGGTCTCTACAGCGTTGTGGAAAATTTCCCAAAAAGCAAGTATTTATGATAAACTGAACAGTCAGTGGACAGATTCTGTTGCAGAAGACAAACTGACCACGCAGTAAAAATCTGTTGAGTAAGATCTGAGCCCAGTTTGGGAGTAGTGACAGGAGGGGCCCATGACGGCAACTCACCCAGTATATAACCTGTAATCTACAGTCCCAGTTTGGAGGTAGCCTCACTTGCAGAACACTGAAGGAAGAATCACAAGTGTAGGCCAGGTCAGACTGCTCACCTGAACCACCCTCTCCGGGAACAAAAACTCCCGTTCACACTGAAGCCATGGGGCGCTCGAGTGGGTCTGAAGGAAGGGGACTTGTTCCTATCACTGCTGAGACCAACCCTAAAACCATAACTAAAGAATGAAAGTATCCCTGGGGATTTGGTTTCTCTGAATTCTAGGATTGTAAGTATAATTCTAGGATTGTATCTATAATCCTTATAGCATTGTTTGGGAAGGAAGTGCGTTTGGAGCATTGTTTCTAATATATGTAGTTATTGTGTTTTTAATGTTTGTGGTATTTCTTAAAGCTAAGCAGTTTTATATGTGTAGTAAGGAGTTTTAATAAACATATTAAAGGAATAAAAATCGTGATCATTGTGAAAACAAACAGGGCTCAACCTCACCCCACCAGCATACTGATTTGAACTAATATATCGTGTGGGACTTCTCTGTATCCTGTAAACCCATAAGAGACACAAAACTTATAGGAATTGTAAATGTATTTTATTATACTGACTGAGGCACTGGCAAGCTTCCAAATTGCTTTAAAATGGTAAAAATATCAATAAAGCATTGTGTTCAACTGATACCTATATATATAGTGGGGTTTCATTTTAATTGCAGAAAAATGCAGCTTTGGAATTTCCAATTTTAGAATTTCCAGTTTTCAAACAGAGAAAACCAGGATCCCTGGTAACCACTACAGGGTGCATCCATCTACATGTATGTTTTAATGCAGAGTTGACTAATTAGCGCCCCCAGTAGAACTTCATCATCTATGTGTGAGGTACTATTAGGTCAGAGTAAACCAATTAACTCCACCGTAGGCTAGTGCTGCCCAACGCAAGTACTATTCTACAATGGAGTTATTTAGTACAATTCACATGTAGATGATGACTGGGGCTGGCTGGGGCACAAGGGTGCCACAGTGCAGGGGCTGCCTGCCAGCTAGCCCTACATTGTAGCACCCTCATGCCCCAACCAGCCCCTCTGCAGTGCCCTGAGCTGGGGTGAAGCAGTTCCAGGCTGGCAGGCTCTCCCCCTAGACTCCCTGCCAGCTGGGACTCTGCCACCCAGGACTCTGCCACCACAGCTCAATATGCTGCAGTCCCAGACACACACATAAATGCTGCACCTAAGGATAAACTCCAGCAAGAAATATAACAGAGTTTATTCAGCTGTGATAATTACACATGTAGATGTGCCCACAGTGTAGTGCCAGGAGGACTACAGTGTACTTAACTATAGTTTCATTGTAGTGCTAGGAGAACCTTAAACTTTGCACAAAAGCTACAGGGATCAAGTCTAATAGACCAGGAAAGCTTTTTTGAGAGTGAAGTGATATTAAACCTTGGGATAACCTAGCCTAAAGCGTTGTAAATCAGATTGGTTCAAACAATAGGAAGCAAACCATGGGGGATAATCATGTATTAACAGGAAGATGGATGGATAATATAATCTCTATTCACAGGCTATGCTAAATTCAATTGAAACTAAGTGGGAATTTATGAAGGCAGAATGTTCCTGTGGAAGGGCTTTTGGGAAAAAAAAAATCTGAATGTCTTTGAAGTGTTTTGAGAGCTTCAGATGAAAGGAAATAAAGAAGTGCAAAGTATTGCCACAAAACATGAAGGACTGTAGCAAAGCTGATAATTTACCAAATATAACTTCACTTTGCAAGCATGACTTTAAATGAGAATCTGAAACATCTACCAGAGACATTTCATACCTGACCTATTACATTACCCCAGTAATGTAGAATGTTTTATTATTAGTAAGTCTTCAGTATGCCTTTTTTACGTATTAAGTATTTTTTTAAAGGGACAAAAGTGAAACATGATTAAAACCATTTTCTGTATAAAAGTCATCTTTTCCCTCTGCTAGTAATGCTATTCTGGGTTACTGAAAATGGAAGAAATTAAAGATATAATTTACTATTTTGATCACATGTTGGTACCAGTTGCATTTAATTCAACAAGGGCATTTCTTTTTTGTCCTATGCCATAACGATGTTTCTGCTATGAGTATTTATAGTTTTGATAAACAAAGCCCACTTTTTTGGCCATAAGCTGAAAAATGAGATTTAGTGCCTGTGAAAAAGCACTTTTTTAAAACAACTTGGTCCTGTTTACCCACTAAATTGCTGGAGAACTGCAGAAAGTAAAGTATGATTATGAAAGCCTGTGTTGCTTTTTTAAAACCATTTGTTATTTTGAGCCTATACAGCTGGAAAGTCATCACATATCTCCATGAAAATAAAACTGCCTTTGCAAAATTTAAAAAATGAAAAATTTCTTTGGTAGCTTAACCCCGCATTGGAATCAAAACACTTCCAGATTCCCCCACTTGCAATCCTAAGGGTACAAGACTTCCATGGGCAGATCGTAGGATTTTGAGAAGAGGAGTACAGATGGTGAGATGCATCATCCCATATAAAACAACACATATTTTTCTCCAGTTAAAAATAAGCTAGAAGCATTACTAATATGCTAGGGGCCCAGGGCTGTATTCTTCAGTTTAAGAAGCAAAAACAAAAATAGCCTATTGGAACGAGTTAAACAATCTGCAGAGAGAGAGCTTGATTGGTGGAACATCAGGACTATTAAAAAGAAGAAAGGACCATGAACTCCTTTGGAATGAAGAGTTTGGAAGGGATCAGGTAGATTATAATGAGTCAATTGACTCCCTAAGCGTTGCCTGAGTAGAAATGCTGCTGCAGTTACAGTGTAAATTATGTTGCAGAAAGTGTCATTGTTCCTTGTCTGTTTCTTTTCCACTGTATTTATGGTCTTATCCATTGAAAGAAGGTCAATAACTTATAGCTCTCTATCAATAATTTCAAATGATCTCAAAGCTCTTTTAGATTTTTCTGTATGAAGGGTGTACTATACATATAAAGTATTATGTACTATTCTTAGGTTATAGTGCCCATATTGATTATACCATGCACTGATGTTCAATTGGATTTTCTGGGGTTCTTTTTTGATGTTTCTCCCTCTGACCAAAATATATGTTAGCATATGAGAATGGAAGAGCCCTCATAAAAATGACTGTAAACAAACAGATCTACGACGTTATTAAGCAAGGTAAGGAGCCTGCTTTACAGCCACTTATGCCCCAATAATTCTCATTCTATCATTCAGGAAACTATAGGCATTTGGAAGAGACCATGAGTATATTTAGGCATTCTACATGCTACAAAAGCCTCTCTCTCTTTTTCTCTCTCTCAGTTAAGCAATAGACCAGGGGCAGGCAAAATACAGCGTGCAGGCCAGATGTGGCCTACCAGCCCATTCTATCCAGCCTACAGGGCCCCTAAAAACTTTAGAAAATGAATATTTATCTGCCCCTGGCAGCCTGTCAAAGATGACAGGACCCAGCAGCAGTAGGACCCAGTGGGAGCCAATGGCAGGACTAAGCAGAAGCAGCCACAGCAGCAAGGCCGGCCCACATCACCCCCACCCGCAGCCACGCCCCCCAGCCAGAAGCCTCTGGCCTGGGACCCTGGGCCTGTTTCTGCCTCCCTGTACTGGAGGGTAATTCAGATAAGAAGTAGCGGGGAGGGAAGAAGGGGAGGACTGCAGGCAATCATCCCAGTTCTTAGGTCTGCGCCAGGCTGGCTTCTGTTGTCCCAGCAGTGCACATGGTGCTGGAGAGGCCAGCCTGCCAGCTGGCAGTCAGGCAGGAGTGGGCAGTGTGGAAATGGCTGCAGAAGGCAATGGGAAGGGGCAGCAAGTGGGCTTGTGGGAGCACAGCAACATCTGGGCAGGAGTGAAGGGCTCTTGCCAGTGCACTGGGACCAGTGCCAGTGGGGGCCCAGGGCAGGGTGGCAGGAACACAGGGCTTGGGCTTGCAGGGGCTCTGGAGCTGGGCTGGCTCCCCCCTTTCCCTACTGGTGCAGCTCAGCCCAACTCTTCAGAGGCCCTGCCAGGTTGCACCCCACCAATGTAATGGTGCAGGCCGTGCACTTCTGCCCAGCTGTTGCTGTGCTCCACGTGCCTGCTTGCTGCCCCTTCCCCTTGTTTCTGGTTTCCCCCTCCAAATCTGGTAGTTAGCCCTTGGACCTTCATTCCTCCCTCAGAGAAACAATTCCTGTACTAGATTTCCTCAACAATTTCCTCTTCCACAGCCATTTCCCTGCTTACCTGCCTGCCGCTGCTGCTGCTCTGCTTCCTGGCTGCAGCACTGGGCTGCAGGACTCTAGTTCTACGGACATGGAAAAAGAGTTGTAGGGAGTGAAAAGCCACTCCTGGCAAAAAGGTGATAAGACATGATGATAAAGACAATAAGCGATCATTTCTAAGCATGTTAGGAACAAAAAAACCCAAAAAAACTGGGTCACATACATAATCATTGCTAGACACAGATGGTAAAACTGTAAATAGCAATGTAGGAAAGGCCAAAACCTTTGAAAGGATATTTCTGTTCTGTATTTAAAAAGAGCATATATTATCCATCCTATGTGAATGGGGACAGAATAAGAAGTTTGCCTTTTGAAACAAGAAAGGATACAAGGTAGCCTTTGCTGAAATTAAGCATTTGCCAATCCACTTACCTGGACTGCTGAGGTTAGCACAAGCAAAGGAGGGAAAAGTGATTAGATAAGTATGTTAGCCTGGGACCTGCCATCTGGGAGCCTTCTACCAACCTTCCCACAGAAGAGATGGCAGGGAAGAGTTCTCATCATTCCTTCCTTTGCCTGACACTATCTGCCAGCTGTGGAGACTAACAAAATCCCACACTGATAATCTAGGATTGATTGAACTGTTCAGGGAACAGGTTGTGAGCAGTCTAGTACAGGAATTGTTTCTCTGAGGGAGGAATGAAGGTCCAAGGGCTAACTACCAGATTTGGAGGGGGAAACTGGAGCTGCATCTATAACAGACATTGATGTCAGAGGCTGAGCTACCAAGTCCAGGGGGGAACCAACAGGTAGAAGTCCAAACACAGAGCAAGCCAGTGGTCCAGAACACAGATTTGTAGGGGAAATCCAAAGACAAAGTCTGAGGAAAGTCCAAAAATCAGGGTCAGGAACCAGGAAAACCAGAGAACTTGAGAATCAGAAAGTTTGCCACAACAGGCTAAGTCAGAACTGTTGAGTGGCCTGGAAACCCATGACCCTAGCTGGTACAAAATGGATTGGCAGGACCCCCAGGAGCCAATCAAGAAGCTCAGTTTCTAAAGTAGGGTGGAGTTTGTTATCTGGGGGATTACTGCAGGTGTGACTGATGAGGTACTCTGTCTTCCTGACATGGACAGTGTTGCTGAACTGCTTGGCCATCAGGGATGATGTTGCTCTTGCAGTGGGAGAGCACATCAGGTCTCATGCAGTACTTGTCAGTAAATGTAGTAGTTAACAGAGAGCTGAATGCATCCCAAGCCCTGCACAGAAGAGAGACCAAAATGGAGCTCCAGCCCCAAGGAGCTCACAGCATAAGAAAGGTCTAAAAAAGTTTCATATGAAAATCAAAAGTACTTTACAGATGTGAATTAAAACTCACAGCTCCTACAGTCCCAGAGTAATCCTACCCGGGAATAAATAACATGCCCAAAATCACATAGCAAACAATTGTCAGCCGGGGCAGGGAACAAATCTTGATTCCCAGGCCTATCATTTAACCATCAGAAAGCTCTTTCTTGTACATGTTGGGTATGTCTACACAAGACACTAACTGCACAGTAGCCTAATAACACCGTACAATACTGTGCTGGGCAAAAAGCTAATACAGTACTGCACAGTGGTATTAGACTACTGCACAGTAAGCGTCGCTAAAAAGCTGTGCACTGGTGCTACTGCACAGTAGCGTGTTACTGTGTATTGACTTAGTACATGGTTAACCAAGTGCTAAACTTAATGTGCAGTAACTATGGCACATTAATGAATGTGTAGATGCGCCCGATAGGCACTAAATGTACAGTCCAATTTTTGCCCAAAGTACAGATAAGCATAAATGTAACAAACTACATAATGTGCAACATCGGGTCTTCACAGCTTAAATTTAAAATCTTGGGTGCCTTATATTAGATTTCTAGGACCATATTTAGGCTCATAAAAACATTTTGCCAGATTTTACAAACTCACTCCCCACCCTCAGTTCCCAGGGGCTCAAATAAGAAACCTATTCTGTTTCTCTGGTTAAGTATGCAGCATAAACTATTCCTGTTTGTGCTGTAAGATACTCAGTTTGGGGCATGTCTATACATGCATTTATGGTGGCTTCAATTTACTGAGCAGTACATTACTGCACAGTAAGTGGGAACAGGCCAGCATTTACACATGCAGGCATTAAAGCACATTAACTCTGTGTGTGGTCTGACTTGGAACTTAAGTTAGTCCCAAGTCAGTCCATGCACACAGTGTTACTGAGCAGTAAGCCATCTACACGTGTGTTAGTGCACAGCTATTGGAAGCCAGTCAATTCAAGGGTAGGATTTAACTCTGAAATTACTGTGCAGTATGAGCATGCATCTACACATTCATGCCTGTATTGAACAGTAAATATGGTGACTTATGCCAACTTGAGCATAAATTTGATACCTGCATCATGCAGGTATCAAATTTATGCCTAATTAGTTACTGTGCTGCTATGATGAAACTGTTCTATTTTCTCTGAGTTATTTGAACTAAAAATGCTTTCATTTGACTTTGCTTACATCTATTAAAAATCCATTGTAAGAACCAAGTAGGGCAATTTTATTTTAAAATATCATGTTACCAGTAAATAAAGGCCTTAAATGAATATTCTGGTTGCAAAGCCAAGCACTTTAAAAGTTAAGAAATGCCCTAATTCAGGTTGCCTGGACACCTTTAATTTGACTCCTTTATGCACCATCCCTTTGCTACAGCCTTTAATTACTTGCTCACGGGCTATTTTTTCCACAGATCCTCAGTGTCGTTTGGTAAACAGTTACCCAGTGTTTCTGTCTACTCCCCTCACCCAGGTTTTCTTTATTGCACATCATCCAAACGCTGCACCAAACACAAAATTAGTCATTTCATCTGGCTCATGTTTCCATGGTGCTGTTGCTGCAGTACCTAAACACTTCACAACTAGTAGTGAACCCATCTTTACAACATCCCTGTGAGATGTGATGGTATTATTATCTTGAATTCACAGCTGGGATGGTGACACAGAGGGAGATTAAAGCCAATATTTTAAAAATCAGGACACCCTGATTTTGGGTGCCCACTGTCTGGCAGTTAGCTCATGATCTTTTTTCCCCAGAGCCCCTGGCATATGGTTTAAGTGCAGCTCCAGTGGATTTCAGGTGCAGTTGTTTGAAATTCTGGTTTTAGCTATCTCTCAGCACCCAAATAATGAAAAATGCACTTGTGAAAAGTCTGACTTACATGACTCATCCAGCATCACATGGCTACACTGTGGCAGCAGCAGGGACAGGATCCATTTCTCCAATGCTGCTTTAACAATGAGACCATCTCTTCCTGAAAAGCCCTGCCTCATTCACTACACACACTCCAACTCCTGCAATAAGGCAATACATGGGTCCTACAGACAACCATCCTCTTCCATGACTCATGTCAAGACCAGGTTCATCCTCTGCACTAAATTAAGCTCGGTTTCTGTGGAAAAGATAGTTTTCAATGATGTCATTAAAGGCTGTATCCTAACACATGCACAAAGAACATGATGCTGGCAAGGAAAAGGAGAAAGTTTGTGGCTGCCTATGGTGTCTTCTTGTGGAGCACAGGGCCCTCCCTCAGGCATAGGCAGAGGGAGCAAAAATTATTTTTGTGGGGGCTGAGCTTATGCACATGCGCCTCCCCCCCCCGTCTGTGTGGGAAGGGACGCAGGGAGGGGAAAAGGTCATGGGCAGCCTATCCTCACCCCACATGTAGATCTGGGGCATGTGTCCCCCCATGCCCTCCTGGGGTGCATGTAGCAGTGAGAGCCACCGCCCTCTACCCCGGGTACCCCCGGGATGAGCCACTCACAGCGCCATTCCATGCCCTGCCCTGGCTATGCAGGGCCTGCCCCAGCCCCAGCCCCTTTCCCTCCCTCACTGCTGCAGGGGGAGGGCAGATCGTGGGTCCCCAGCAGTGAGGAAGGGAGAAGGGGACAAGCAGGAGGAGGAGCTGGGGTGAGTGGGGCCATGGCCAGGCCGGGTAGTGTCATAAGCAGAGGCCTGGGAGGCACATGCCCCCCTGATCTGTGCATGGGGTGGAGGCAGCTGCCACTGCGCACTGGGCTTTGAGCCCTGCTGCCCTGAAAACCATGTGATGCCACGTGCATCCTGCCACCAGGGGCCAGGGGTCACAGTGCAGCCCAGCAGCAGTAGTCACTCCTGGGGCAGCTGCAGCAGGAAGCAAAGCACAACACGCAGCAGCAACCATCTCTACCCTGTGCACAGACTGGGAGGGCATATGCCTCCTGGGCCTCTGCTTGTTCTACCATCCACCCCAGCCAGGGCTCCACTCACCCCAGCCCCTGCTCCTGCCTGTGCCCCACTCCCTCCCTCACTGCTGGAGCCCCAGTCTGTCCCCCCACCCCCACAGCAGTGAGGGAGGGAGTGGGGCTGGGGCCAAGGCAGGCCCTGCACAGCCAGGGCAGGGTGTGGGATGGAGCCGTGAGTAGCTCATCCAGGGTAGAGGCAATGCATAGGGGGTGCATGTGGGTGCATGTGCACCCCGAGCATGGTGATGCACCCCTTAGAAACAGGCACCGCCGACAATGTTGGCGACACCTGCAGGTGGTCGTCACTTGCCACCCCGCCGCCGACACCATCAGTGGTGTCTGCAGGCAGTCCTCAATCCCTTCTGGCCACCGGTGCTGCTGCCAGTAGGAGCTGGGGGGAGGTCGCCAACCCTTGGTTGGTGCTCACTACCCCCCTCCCCACCACTGCTGACAGTGCCAGCTGCGTCTGCGAGAGCTCCCTCACTTACTGCCGCTGCACTCCCACCACTCCTGCTGCTGCTGCGCTCCTGCTGCTGCCATGCCCCCCCAGCTACCAGGGGCACACGCTGTTCATGGTCCAGGCAGTGGATGGAGGCTCCCACTGCTGCACACACCCCAGAAGGGCATGGGGGGCGTGTGCCCCAGATCTGCACGCAGGGTGAGGACAGGTTGCCAGCGGTGGGATGCACATGGCATTGGACACACGCCGCTCTCAAAGCAGTGGTGGTAAGATGCAGAAGCAGAGCAGAGTCCACCCCACATCAGCAGCTCATCCTCACCCTGTGTGCAGATCCAGGACGCATGCCCCCCCCCATGCCCTCCTGGGGTGCGTGCAGTGGCAGGAGCCCCCCCTGTGCCCCTGGACAAGCTGCCAGGCTCTGACTGTCCCACGACCCAGCCTGGCTGGGGCCCCATTCATGGTGAACAGGGCCCTGGCTGGGCTGGGTTGTGGGACAGTCCCCACAGTGCAGGAGGAAGTGGGGCAGAGCCAGGTGTGAATGATTCACTCCTGCTCCACTCCCTCCTGCACCATGGGGGGTTTGATCTGGCCCCTATTAAGCCCAGTGACAAAGAAAGCTGATTGAAACTTATCTGCCATGCTGGGCAGCCACACACGGGGGCTGCAATCCTGGCTGCACATTGTATGTGAGTGCACGTGCCCCTCCCCTCTGCTGCAGCAGCTTGTGGCTGGCCTGTCCTGCAGCCATACCTGCCAGCCTGCTTTGCAGGGGGGCTGAGTCCCGGTAGCCCCCCGATCCTTCCCACCACCTATGCTCTCAGGGCACTGATTTTTGTTTTTTAATTAGTGTGGGGTGGTGATGCAAGTATGTATATACCTGTGTGGTGCTGGTCTATGAAGGGAGGCCATAAAAATAACAGGTGACTTCCTACTGGCCTTTATGCCCTTTAAAGATATAGATCAATATCCCAATGTAGTATTCATGAAATATCCCTGAAGCCTAGAGTCACGGTACAACGTGGACAGTACTCAAGTTAGCTTGTCTTCCCATACGCTTTGGATCTGTTCTGGAGGGACTACCTCTAAGAAAGTCATTCAGGTTCCATTTCTTCCTCAGTCCTTTGTCTCTCTGCTGGGATTCCCAACTGTGGTTTGTCGCTCACTCATTAGGTAGAAGAGCAAGACCATCAAGTTTATTAAGGAGGCCATCCTTGATGGACTGGTCCAGGCTAACATCCTAAGGGATAGCCAGCACGGGTTTGTTGCGGGTAGGTCTTGTTTGACCAATCTCATTTCCTTCTATGACCAGGTGACCTATCACCTGGACGAGGGAGAAGAGATTGATCTCATATATCTTGACTTCAAAAAAGCTTTTGATCTGGTATCCCATGATCACCTCTTGGCCAAACTGCCCAGTTGTGGCTTTGGCTCCACCACGATCCGCTGGCTGGGAAACTGGCTCCGTGGTCGGACCCAGAGGGTTGTAATTGATGGCAGTCACTCATCGTGGTGCCCTGTGACCAGTGGGGTCCCTCAAGGCTCTGTCCTGGGACCCATACTGTTCAACATCTTCATTAATGAAGATCAGAAGATAGGTGGGTGATCCAGGCTGACCTGGACAAGCTCAGCAAATGGGCAGATGAGAACCTCATGGTGTTTAACACCGAAAAATGCAAGGTTCTCCACCTTGGGAGTAAAAACCTGCAGCATCCTTATAGGCTCGGCAGTGCTACGTTGGATAGCACTACAGAAGAAAGAGACTTGGGGCTCATCATTGACCACAAGATGAACATGAGCCTGCAATGCGATACTGTGGCTAGTAAAGCTACCAAAATGCTGGCTTGCATCCATAGATGCTTCTCGAGCAAATCCCGGGACGTCATTCTCCCTTGTACTCGGCCTTGGTGAGGCCGCAGCTGGAGTACTGCGTCCAGTTTTGGGCTGCACAATTCAAAAAGGATGTGGAGAAGCTTGAGAGAGTCCAGAGGAGAGCCACACGCATGATCGGAGGTCAGGAAAACAGATCTTACGATGACAGGCTGAGAGCCATGGGGCTCTTTAGCCTGGAAAAGCGCAGGCTCAGGGGTGATCTGATGGCCACCTATAAGTTTATCAGGGGTGACCACCAGGAGCTGGGGGAACGTTTGTTCACCAGAGTGCCCCAAGGGATGACGAGGTCGAACGGTCACAAACTCCTGCAAGACCGTTTCAGGCTGGACATAAGGAAGAATTTTTTTAGTGTCCGAGCCCCCAAGGTCTGGAACAGTCTGCCAGTGGAGGTGGTTCAAGCACCTACATTGAACACCTTCAAGAGTAAATTGGATGCTTATCTTGCTGGGATCCTATGACCCCAGCTGACTTCCTGCCCTTTGGGCAGGGGGCTGGACTCGATGATCTCCTGAGGTCCCTTCCAGCCCTGATGTCTATGAAATCTATGAAATCAACTGAATGTAGCAGACCATCAAAAAGCCATTCAGTGGTTGCAGCATTTGGGACCCAGGAGCCCTGATCTTTCTTTAACCTGCTAAGGAAGATTCCACAACCCATTTCCACATTACAATGTTTCACAAGTCTGACGATTAACTTTTGGTTTCCAGTTGCTTTACTAGTTGCTAGAAGTATATAAGGTAAGGAGGAGATCCTCTGGCTGAGAGCTAACAGGCTTAATCACAGCAGCCTCTCCAGCTGTTGCACCCCATTCCCTGATATCCCAGAATGGATGTTGTTTATCTTCTCATCTGTGAGGACATCACCAGGATGAATTTTTAAAAAAAGTAGCCTGCATGAGTAGGAAATCATTGGTGATGTAATAAAATCCTCCCTTTCTGCAGCTGGGGTTGTGCAGTTCGTTGTACTGGAATGTGGGGAATGAGGCTTCAGTGGCACAAGCAGGTTTCCAAGTCTCTAGCTATTCTGGTAAACAGGTCAGGTGCTCCGACTACAGAGGGCACACCAGTGCCAAGTAGCTGGATGTGAAACACCCGCTTTTCATGGATCCAGATATGACTTAGCTCAAGACCTTCAGACATTTTCATGTTGGAAAGAAGCCAAACTGGGTTACCTGTTCAGTTCCTCCTCCCCAACTCCAGTTAATCAGTCCCTGAAAAAAGCCCTCAATTAAAATATTTGTTGTACAAATAGTTTCACATTGACATTTTGCATCAGCACCATGCTTAGGTTATGTTGTGCTTCACTAACACTACCACAGAGGAAAAAGTGCAAAGAGAATAAAAACTAAAGCATGCAAAAATAAAGGAGAACATAGAAATACATAGCAGCCTCAGCCTTCAGATCCTTTTTGCTGAAGGTAAAGCTCACAGCTTAGGCTTGAGACATGATGAAACAGGCAGATGAAAAAATGTAGCTGGCACATGAGGCTGGATTTGTGAGATAACAAGAAAGAAACCAGAGTTCAGCTTGAGAATGGACACCTCAGCTCAGGTCACTGGATTGACCCATGCCAGACAGCAACAAAATGCTAGTATTGTGGCAGAGGTAGATTTTACAGAGAGATTTATGAGAATAAATGTTAATATGATATAAGCAGCTCGAAAACATAATGAAATAACCCTTAGTGTGTTCCTGTTTTACTCTTCAGCTCTAAGCCATCCATAATTAACCAGTCCTTTTCACCCCCTGGCGAATACTAGGGTTGTGCAAGGCTTCAGACAGAGCTTCGGATCTGGAGAAGCTTCGGACACTTTGGGGTCCAAAGCAGCATGTCCGGGTCGAAGCACTGGCTGTTCGGAGCGTCCAAAGAGCTTCGGAGCAGCCTCAGAGATCTGACCATAGGGTATAACGGGGAATCAATGGACTATCTATAACTTTGTTGTTTTTTGTCCGATTTGGATGAAATTTTCAGGGATGGTAGACTCTGCAGAGAGGATGAAGTCTGCCAAGCTTGAAAGGATAGGTGCAGGGGTTTGGGAGGAGCGGCACCCTAAATTCTTGAAAGCAAATCTCACGTCACGTCTAGGCATTACAACATGGTGGGGTGAAAACTGCAGGGATCATGGCTCTTACTGAGGCCACAAAGCCTGCCAAGTCTCTAGAAGATCAGTGCAGGGGTTTTGGGGCAACTGTACCCCAAATTATTGAAAGCAAAACTCCTATCATGTCTATGCATTACAACACAGGGAGGTCAAAACTGCAGGGGTGGTAGGTCTTACTGTTATAGATATTTCATTGATTCCCCATTATACCCTATGGCCGGATCTCCAAGGCAGCTCTGAAGCTTTGGAGCTGCTTCAGCTGAATCAAGGCAGAAACCTGGTCTGGAGTTCTGGATCGGATCGCAGTCATCCAAAGCAGCCAGATCTGAAGCTGGATTGGATCACTACCGACTCGCACAGGCCTAACGAATACCACCATAGCATAACAGGAGCGTTAGGTTGTATATGTAACATTCTTTCTTTGAGCAATAGTGACTTGGAGGGTTCACCCCTGCGGTATTCTGGAGTAGGTTCTCCTAATCCTCCTTTACAGCAGGTGTCCATTCCCCGTATGTACACAGTTGGCTGCCATGTCAGTCAGCAGGAGCTAAGTGTTACAAGCTTTGCTGCTTTGTGTGCACAGCAACTGCTGCCTTCTACTGGAGGGATTGTCCTACCTGTTGAAACGTGTCACCCTTATCTTTGGGAATGGTTTAAAGAAGGGCTGTCCAGCTTCTAAGTGAGGGAGGAAGGGGGCTGCACGCCCCATGGGCCACACACCCTGTAGGCCAGGGGTAGGCAACCCCTGGCACGGGTGCCAGAATGTGGTGCACGAAGGCATTTTGCTTGGCACACGTGCCTCAGGGTAAGACAGTGGGGATGGGGCTAAGGCTGCACTGCCACAACAAGGGTCAAGCCCTTTGCAGCTCCCCTGCCTTCAACCCTTGGCACACCAACATCTTACAAGTCAAGGTTGTGGGTGTTTTTGGCACCCTGCCCAGAAACGTTGCTGACCCCTGCTGTAGGCTATGTCTGTCTTGGGCTGCACACCCCACAGGTGCTGCTGCACACTGCTGCACTATATGCCCACCAACCACCCCCTCTGCTACACCACACAATCACCCCCACATACACTGCACAACACGCCTGCAACCCCTCCCTGCTATACCGTGTTCCCATGTGGATGCCCCACCAGTACCATGCACCTGAGACACCCTTTACCCCCACTGTACCGCACATCTCAGGGTCAATCTTAGCTGCCTGCACTGCTGCACTGCCCCACCCCTGGGAATGGGGAGCAGCAGGAAGCAGAAGCCAGAGGGGGACCCCAGGGACTTACTCCAGCTACCACTGCAGCCAGAGCAATGTGGGGAGTAATGACTAACAGGAGCCTGGGGCCACAATTTAACCCCTTGTATGTGGCATCTAGGCTGTCAGTTGGATAGGTTTGAGTTAGAGCAGTGGTATCAAACATAACCCCCAGGCTGGATACAGTCCACAGAGGTGGGACATCCAGTCCACTGTCTTCCAGATATTTCCTCTTGTAATTTGCAGCACTCTCTGTGAGTTTAATGTCAAAGAAGAGTTGAAGGTGGCCTTGCTCTCCTTCACTACTGGAAACCAGATAATAGCATTCTCTGGCTGACCTAGCCAAAGTCACCAAGACCACCCCAGTGTGTGCCTGCTATTTGTCTTCATCTTTCTCTCTCTGTTCTCAGCTTCCTTCTTTCTTCTTCTTGTGTTTTGTGTAGCGCTTCTCAATAAGTGCAACTTGTCTTCGTGTTAGGCTTCCCGTCTATTTGTCTTTCTCAGCTACTTCTGCTCCATTCCCTATCCCTTGCTAACATGGCTGGAAAGAAAAACAGCAGCGAGTTCATAGTAATTGTAAACAAATATTTCTGGAAGGAAGAGCACTGGCACTTTTTGAGAAACGGCCAAGTGTGACATGTAAGCAGTAAAGTGCAGCAGGTGGTTGTTGTTGACCAGTAGTGGTTGCAAATGAAGAAGTGAGACTGCATGTAAGGTGATGTTGTGTGAACAGGGTGGTTAGAATAAAAAGAGTTTGAAAACACAAAGCCAGTGTTATTATTTACAAGACTTACACCCACATTTGTAACAATATTGTTAAGTCACCCATTGCACAGTGAGTAAATGTAGCAAGTGTCACGCCTCATATATTTGTGTTACCCATAACCCAGATCTGATGGCTGTGAAGGGGGAACTGGACAAGGTGCACTGTGTATTTCAAGAGCAACAGAGGCTCTCAAACATTCTTCATGGAAGTGACTAGAAAGCCCATGTGTTTGATTTGTAAGCAAGTAGTAGCTGGTCTCAAAGAACACATTAAGTACAGGCAGTCAAGAAGCCTGAGGCTGAAATGTCTCAGTTTTTGCAGGTTAGTCTTAAACTGTGTAGCTTGAACTAATAAGAGAACAGACATTCACTTTTGATTCCAGAAATGCAGCCCCATCCTGCAATGGTCCAGGCCAGAAGCTGGGGAATGCTAGAGCATGCCTCCCTACTCAGTTGGAACAGACTGCTTAGGCCAAGGTTAATCTGCCCACCCTGCGAGGGGGTGGTGGGGTTTGCAGGGAAGGTGCAAACCATTCTGGGATGCTGGGAACCATGAGTTTACTTGAATCTGGAGGGGATCTGGGACAGAAGTTCAATAAACTGATTTAATCTAAATCAGTTAAATCTGATACTACATCCATCCAGGCTTACCTTAAACCAGTTTCAGCCATTTTGAAAGTGGTTTATGTGAACTGAACTTCTGTTGTGTTACAGATATGAACCAGTTTCCAATCACTTATACCACTTTATGAGTATCTTCTGTCCCTGTGAGACATTTTGAGTCATGACATGGTGTCCAGTATGATAAGCTTACTGGAAAACTGTGCAAAGGCAAATTGAGTGAATTAGAGCATTAGTTAAAAAAGCAACAATCTATCTTCACACAGGTATATCACCTAAGTGACAGAACTAGCTATGTTCTTTCTCAAGAAACAGCTACATCTTGAAAGCCCTTCACTGAAGGAGAGTTCTGGAAGAAATATGATGAAGGCTGCAGATGTTGTGTCCCAAGAGAAGCAGTAACTTTTGCAAATACCAACCTCTCGAGAAACACAAAAGCCAACAAGATCTGTAACTGACTTGATAATTTGCAGAGTCAAGTCCAGAACAAGGCAAGAAGTGGTTGCTTCTTTCTCCATAGCAGCTGATGAAAGCACAGGCATGTGTGATGCTGTACACCTCTGTGTTTGTTCAGGGTGTCGATCAAGATATGAATGTAAAAGGAATTTGTGGAGTTAGTGCCAATAAAAGACACAGCTACAAGAAAGGATAATGCTAACAGAGTGACCACAGCTTCAGACAAATTAGGTATGCAATAGGAAAGAGTAATGAATATTTCACCAAATGCAGCTTATTCCATGGTGGTGTTAGAAATATTATTAAAAATGCATTATCAATAGCTGTTAGCTCCTATCAATAGTGTTGTCCTTTGCCAGCCCTCCTTGTCTCCTTAATGAGAGAGGGAAGGGGGGGTTAGAAACTGAAGGAAAAACTCCAAGAGCTCTCTTTGTTCTGCAAATTTACTATCTCTTTGTTACACTAAATCACACTTTCCTTGATGGCTCCCACGGTTTTTAGGCTAAGATAAGAATAATTGCCATTTTAGCCTTGAAGTTAAACCCTCCATAACCTCCAGTGCTTTCTGGGCAAGCGCAATAACCTAATACATATTAAACCTATCCGCCCCGCATACTTAAGTAGTTAATTATAATACACATGGGATGCATGATCTGACGTATTCTCATGCATGTTTGTATGAACCGGAAATGAGTTGTAAGAGTTCCTCTTTCTGTACACGTGCCAGAAAAGAGGGGATAAAAGCCTGCTAATGATTGTACTCAGGGGCAGAGGGTTTTGATCTTTTGTCTTCTCCCTCTGACCCTATTTGCAAATATATACCTTTTGTCTCACCAACAATGTGTGCCTAAGGATTTGTTATTCAATGAGCCTCCAAAGAAAACGAACCGAGAGAGAGTTTTTTTTACTTCAATCTGGCGCCCAACGTGGGGCTTTCTTTGGATAACTCCGGAGTTCGTCGGCACATCGTCTCTGCCCCCCTGGGGGGTTTGCGCGCCGAGCCTTTCTTTTTGGCTCGCCCTGAGGGGGGGCTTGAGGTGTGAGCCGGAACATCCGGAACACTAAGAGCTCCTATGCAAATTTTGGTTTTTTTTGGAGTCTCCAGGTACACATTTTTGGCTTTGGATCGAGATCTCTGGGGTATCTGAGTGAGTATACGAATTCCCTTTGCCCAATTTGGTTCTGGGTCCGGAGCAGGAGGTGTGCATGTTCTCATGGTAAATCATCTGCTGTAAGGGACTTTTTGGTATTTGGTGTGCCTTGGGTGCACTTTTGTGGGCAAAATGGGTACGGTTAGCTCCCGTGTAGAAAACACGGATACCCCTCTAAGGTGCTTATTACGTCATTTTAATAAATTTGCAAGGCCGGCCGATTACGGAATAAAAATGAAAAAAGATGATTTAACTAAGTTCTGTCAACTCGAGTGGCCAACATTTGGGGTCCACTGGACCCCGAAAGGATCCTTTGTGCTAAAAGAAGTGATAGCTATCCATGAAATTGTTATGCAAAATGGGTATTGGAATCAGTTTCCTTATATTGATTGTTGGTTGTGGGTGGTTCAAAATCAGCCACCTTGGATTAAGAATTACTTAGTAAAGTCTCATGTGATGCTTGTTAAGAAAAAGACTCGGGGGGGGGCGCCTGTACTTCCTGAGTCTAATGAGGGGGGGGATTCTAAATTGGCTGAGTACCGGACCCGTGCTCCGGTTGCCCTGTCGGGTAGCGAAGATGAGTCAGACGCCTCCTCGGCATCCAGTCCTTCTGCACCACCGCCCCCTCCCTTAGAGAGACCACCACCGACGTACCAAGGCATACCTAATGAGTTAGAGCGTGAGCCTCAGCCAAGTGCCTCATCTGAATCAGGAAATAAGGGTTATTATTTGCGCAAGCCTGTAGAGTCACAGCCGGTGCTGAACTGTCCGATGCGAGAGGTTATTGGGGAAGGAGGCACTGCAACTTTTGTCTACACCCCATTTAGCACTTCAGATTTGTTTAACTGGAAGAATCAGAGCCCCTCTTTTCGTGAAGACCCTGAAAAGATGAGGGAT
Organism: Crocodylus siamensis; assembly: GCF_052110815.1. Taxonomy (NCBI): domain Eukaryota; kingdom Metazoa; phylum Chordata; order Crocodylia; family Crocodylidae; genus Crocodylus; species Crocodylus siamensis. Next base: position 137,336,946 of record NC_143395.1, on the reverse strand, counting down.
TTGTTTCGATCTATTGGGCAGACTCATCGACCCACTTGGGCTGATGTCCAGATGATGCTCCAGACCCTCCTAACCCCGGAGGAGAGGAGATTAGTGTTAGGTACAGCAGAGCGTATTGCGACAGCCAGAGTTGAGTTAGAGGGTGCTGCTGGTCGTAGTCTGCGTGATACCTTCCCTGTAGAAGAGCCAAGATGGGATAATCACACTGCCGAAGGCAGAGAGCTGAGTGCACGGTATCTGGGAATTATAGTGGAAGCAATGGGAAAGGCAGTGCCTCGGGTTACCAATCTGTCTAAGTTGTATGAAGTGAGACAGGGAAAAGAGGAGGATCCCTCAGCTTTCCTTGGGAGGCTGTATGAGGCGTTTCGCAGGTTTTCGGATCTGGATCCAGAAGCCCCAGATAACCAGCGCATGGTAAATCTTATGTTTATTGGTCAATCTGCTGCTGATATCCGTAAGAAGTTACAGAAAACTGAGGGAGGTGCTGGGAAACCGATTTCAGAGCTGGTGGAAATTGCATATAAGGTGTATGGGAATCGTGAGCAAGAGCAGGAGCGCAAGGAGGATAAAAAGGCTCAGCGACAGATGGCAGCACTAGCAGCTGCTATAACTGGAGGGAACTCTGAAAAGGCTGGGATGCAGAAGGGGAAAGGAGAAAGAGTGGGAGCAGACGTTTGTGCTTATTGCAAAGAGAAAGGACATTGGAAAAGGGAATGCCCGAAGTTGAAGGAGAAGAGAGAGAGGGAACCGAGAGGTCACCTCATGCGGGCAGAAGACAAGGGTGAGGATTCAGAATGAAGGGGACAGGGATCTAAGACCACTACCCTTCGGGTTGGAGCCCGAGAAGATCCCATGGTAACCATTAGGGTTGGTGGCAAAAACTTTGAAGCCTTGGTGGATACTGGGGCTACATTTTCAATGATTCCAGAAAAACCCCCCTGTGCAGGAACTAGTGAACAGCATGTACTTGTGGAAGGGATTGAGGGAATGCAAACCCGACTCCCTGTTTGTAAACCACTCCTCACCAAAGTGGGAGATCATTTGCTTGAGCACTCCTTTGTGTATTCTCCAAGTTGCCCGGTTGCACTCCTTGGGCGGGACTTACTCACAAAATTGCAAGCTGAGATCTTTTTCAGAGACGATCAGATGGTGGTCCAGCTACCTGTCAAGCAGAGCTCGAACTATCAGATGGCTCTCCTGAAGGACCGACGCCCTGCAGTAAGTCCAGAAGATCACATGACCGGAGTAGACCCCTCGGTATGGGCTGATGGAACCCCTGCGCGAGCTAAGTTCGTCTCCCCGGTAAGGATCGTACTCAAGGATGGGGAGGGGCCCGTTCGGGTAAAGCAGTACCCACTCAGCCGAGCGGCCAGAGCTGGACTCAAGCCGTTAATAGAGAAATACAAGAGGTACGGATGGCTAGTGGAAGGGTCCTCACCCTATAACACCCCCATCCTTGGAGTGCCAAAGGCAGATGGGGTCTCATACAGACTGGTCCAAGACCTACGAGCTGTAAATAAGAAGGTCCTTTCAGATCATCCTGTAGTCCCGAACCCTCACACGATCTTGACACAAGTACCGGGGGAAGCTGAAATATTTTCAGTGCTAGATTTGAAAGATGCTTTCTTCTCTATTCCCCTTCACCGAGACAGTCAAAAATTGTTTGCTTTTGAATGGGAGGATCCAGACACCTTCCATAAAGCCCAACTCATGTGGACAGTTCTCCCACAAGGATTCGTAGCAGCCCCTCATATTTTCGGACTTGCCCTTCAGAAGGACTTGGAGGAGTGGAAGGGATCACACCCCGCAGTGACTCTCCTCCAGTATGTGGATGACCTGCTAGTTGCAAGCCCAAACTTGCAGCTCTGTGAGGAAGCCACCAGGTCACTCCTAAACACTCTAGGGGAAAAAGGATATAAAGTTTCTAGAGAGAAAGCCCAGATATGTCAGCCTGAAGTCACATTTTTGGGATATAAGCTCTCAAAAGGAGTCAGAGCCCTAAGTGCAGATCGCATACAGGCAATCCAAGGTCTAACCCCACCTAAGTCACCCAAGGAGCTACGAGCATTCCTAGGGCTAACTGGGTTCTGTCGACTATGGATACCAGATTATGGCGGGAAGGCTAGACCACTGTATGACTCACTGACTAAGGAGAGTCTCACTAAATGGAAATGGAATAAAGAAATGCAGCATGCCTTTGATCTGCTTAAAGCAGCATTAACCCAGCCCCCTGCCCTGGCCATCCCAAACAGTAAAAAGCCATATCGACTGTATGTTCATGAGAATCGAGGGGTTGCATCAGGGGTGCTGACACAGCCATCGGGCCCAACCTGGAGACCCGTGGGATATTACTCAAAGGTTCTAGATCCAGTGGCACTCGGGTGGCCAGCCTGTCTTCGGGCTGTGGCAGCCACAGCAGTGGTTGTTGAAGAAGCCCAGAAGATAGTCATGGGTGCGGATATGGAAATACTCACTCCTCATGGAGTTCCCCAGATCCTAGGGACTGAGGGAGGGAAATTTCTTAACCCCTCCAGACAATCACGGTATGAGATATTTTTGCTCTCTAATCCAGGACTTACTTTCAAACATACCACAGCCTTAAACCCTGCAACCTTGCTGCCGGAGCCAGGGAAACCGATGCATGACTGCCTTGAGGTCCTAAATCAAACCACACAGGTGCGACCTGATCTTGCTGAGGACCCAATTGAGGACCCAGATGTTGAATACTTCGTAGACGGCTCCAGCTCTGTTATCGATGGAAAAAGACGAACAGGATGTGCAGTGGTAACCTTGGATAAGGTAGTATGGAGGGAGTCATTGCCAAGCTCATGGTCGGCACAGGCCGCAGAACTCACTGCGCTCACCCGAGCATTACAGCTGGGGACAGACCAGCGGGTTAATATATACACTGACTCTTGCTATGCCTTTTCTACAGTCCATGCACACGGACTATTGTGGAAAGAAAGGGGTTTTATTACGGCCTCTGGGAATAAAATTGCTAATGGCCCCCAGATTATCAAGCTACTAGAGGCACTCCACCAGCCTAAAGAGGTAGCAGTCATTCATGTGTGGGCCCATGGGAAGGCTGCTGAGGAAAAGCATAAGCTTGGAAATGCAAAGGCTGATTCAGCAGCAAAGGAAGCTGCATTTATTGGGGGAGAAGCGGAGGAGGTATCCAAGCAGGCCATGTCCCATGCCATATGGCCAGACATCCAAGATTTAGTCCCACAGTATTCCCCTGAAGAAGATAAATTTGCACAAGGAGCTTGTGCAGAAAAGAACTCCCAGGGGTGGTGGATAGTACCAGGAGGGAAAGTCATGATACCTAGGCCATTGCTTCGGGAGGTGCTGCAACAGCTCCATGCAAGAACCCATATGGGAGGCTTGGCCATGGGTGATCTAGTGATTCGCCAAGCAGTAGCTCCAGGGCTATATGTAGAAGCTCAGCGCATTGCTACCAAGTGCATCACATGCCAGAAAGTAAACCCCCGAAGGAAACCCCCTGTGCCAATGGGAGGTAGACCCTGGGCAACGTACCCTGGACAGGCATGGCAGATTGATTTTGCCGAGCTCCCACGGTCCGGACATCACGGGTTTTTGCTTGTCATGGTAGACCAGGTCTCTGGTTGGGTCGAGGCCTGGCCCACCAGGACTGCCACTGCAGCTACAGTAGTGAAGTATTTGTTGCAGGAGATCATTCCCCGGTATTCCCTGCCTAAGTCCATTGAGTCGGATCAAGGACAACACTTCGTGGGAAAAGTGGTTCAAGGAGTCGCGCAAACTCTCAAGGTTACTTGGAAATTACACACACCATGGAGACCACAGAGTTCAGGACAAGTGGAACGCATGAATAGGACTTTAAAGACTTTGCTCACCAAAATCTGTATTGAAACACGTCTTAAGTGGCCTCAAGCATTGCCGCTAGCTCTTACTTGCATTCGAAACACTCCCCGACGGGGCCTTAAATTGACCCCATATGAAATTATGTTTGGCAAGCCCCCTCGAGTCTTACCTCCTGGGATGCGAGAGAATGTAACTTTTGAATTAGGTAATAGTGAGCTTTATATGTACGTTATTGCTTTGCAGTCTGTCTTGTTTTCTCTTCACAGGTATGCAGCCTCCTTTCAGCGCCTGCCTTTAGACGTACCGGTACATGACTTCTCCCCGGGAGACTAGGTCTTGGTGCAGCGGTGGAAGAAGGAACCTCTGACTGAGAGGTGGAGTGGCCCTTTCCAGGTACTTCTAACAACCCACACCGCTGTAAAGATTGCTGGCCATGACCGTTGGATACACCATACCCGTGTGAAACGACATCCACAAGCGTCAGAGGACAACAACTCCCAAGACGAACTCACTCCGAAAGCTGAGTCGTCTTCGGAACAAGAAGCCAGCAAGTGGAGCTGTGAACCTACTGGTGATCTCCAAGTGCGCCTGAGACGGCTTAATCAAAGTTCAGAAAATTAGTCCGGAAAGTAAAAGGGAAAATATGGTGGGAATTATAATGTGCCTTGTTGTTATCTGCATAATGAAAGAAGCAGGATTGCATAGCCTTAGCCACTGGCCTATGCCCCCGCTTTCCCAAATTACTCCCCCAGGGACAAATTTGTATGTTGATATGATGGAGAGAATTGCAAGTACTTTTAATCTTACCAACTGCTGGGCCTGTGGGGGGCTCCGAGAGGCCGGAGAACAGTGGCCTTGGAGGGCTTTTCCTTTGGCCCCAAAATGGTTAGTCAGTGACAAAGCAGATGTTAAGAGTACTGGTCAAGAATAGGATGAGAACCACAGCTAGGATCTTTCCCAAGTGGCATTGGGAGAGTACTGTATTAGCAGTAATGGTATAGGAAGGAGGTTAGGACATAGTCAGTGTACATGGACATTAAAATGGGCCCAAGTATGCAGCAGGTATGCTGATCAATGGAATTCTGCTGCCGTTAGGCTCCCAATCTCCACACAGATGCAAAATCTCAAAAGGACAAGAATATTACCTTCCGATCCTGACCCTACCAGATGTCAGGCATATGAAAAGACCCGAGGCGAACGATTTACCTACATTTATAAGTGGCAATGGGCACACCTGAATGGCACAGTGGCAAGGTTTAATGCATATTGGAGTGCCTTAAATGACACAAATGAAATAACCAAGTGCGAGTATAGGGATAAAGATGGCATATGAAAATGTCAGTTTAAACTGAGTAACTATCACACTGGCCCTTTAGGGCATAAGGGCACCAAATACTATCCCCTTCTTTTCCACAGCCGTGACCCCCTAGCCTTGGGAGGGGAACACAGGGCCCTAAAAGGACATTATTGGATTTGTGGAAAGCGTGCCTATACGGTCCTACCACGAGGGTGGACGGGAACCTGCTATATTGGAGTAATTGTACCATCTTTCTTTTTGTTACCATCTGAGGTTGGAAATAAGCTGGGAGTCTCTTTGTATGATGATTGGAACAGGGCCAAGAGAAGTATTGATGTAAGTTTGACACAGGGTGGCTCCCAAAAGTGGAAGGAGGATGAGTGGCCTCCTCAGAGAATTATTGAGTATTATGGACCAGCTACATGGGCTAATGATGGAAGTTGGGGCTACCGGACACCAATATATATGCTAAATAGAATCATCCGGTTGCAGGCAGTCTTGGAAGTAATTACTAACCAGACCGCCACTGCTCTCGAGTTGCTGGCTCGACAAAGTTCTCAGATGAGGGAAGCCATATACCAAAATCGAATGGCTTTAGACTATTTACTCGCAGAGGATGGCGGAGTCTGTGGAAAGTTCAACCTTTCTAATTGTTGCCTCCAAATAGATGATAACGGGAAGGTGGTCATAGAGATTGCCAAAGAGATTAGGAAAATAGCCCATGTACCAATACAAACGTGGGAAACCACATGGAATAAGGACTGGTGGTTTCAATTATTCGGAGGACCCTGGTGGAAAAAAGTAGGGTTTGTGCTTTTGTGTGCTCTAACTGGTTTGATTTTTATCCCTTGTCTCATTCCTTGTCTTACTAGATTGATAACCACCACAGTAGAAGGAATGCAGGTTGCAGCAGTCCCTCTAAAAGCACAGACTGTAGCAAAAGTCATGGTCCTCAGAAAAATTCCTCGTAATTATCTTGATATGCCCAAATGAAGTAAAGATCAGAAAGCATCTTGAGGGGGGAATATTGTTAGAAATATTATTAAAAATGCATTATCAATAGCTGTTAGCTCCTATCAATAGTGTTGTCCTTTGCCAGCCCTCCTTGTCTCCTTAATGAGAGAGGGAAGTGGGGGTTAGAAACTGAAGGAAAAACTCCAAGAGCTCTCTTTGTTCTGCAAATTTACTATCTCTTTGTTACACTAAATCACACTTTCCTTGATGGCTCCCACGGTTTTTAGGCTAAGATAAGAATAATTGCCATTTTAGCCTTGAAGTTAAACCCTCCATAACCTCCAGTGCTTTCTGGGCAAGCGCAATAACCTAATACATATTAAACCTATCCGCCCCGCATACTTAAGTAGTTAATTATAATACACATGGGATGCATGATCTGACGTATTCTCATGCATGTTTGTATGAACCGGAAATGAGTTGTAAGAGTTCCTCTTTCTGTACACGTGCCAGAAAAGAGGGGATAAAAGCCTGCTAATGATTGTACTCAGGGGCAGAGGGTTTTGATCTTTTGTCTTCTCCCTCTGACCCTATTTGCAAATATATACCTTTTGTCTCACCAACAATGTGTGCCTAAGGATTTGTTATTCAATGAGCCTCCAAAGAAAACGAACCGAGAGAGAGTTTTTTTTACTTCAGTGGGAAGGAAGGCAGGATTAAATTCAAGAGCAAAGTATAGAGTGTCAATCCAGGCCATGAGTTTTGTGTTGTCATTGCATTCTTCATCAGGAATCTCTCAATGCCAGAACAGCAGGCATGGACCACAGGACGAATGCTTGGTAGAAAAAAAAGTAAATATCTTTTGAGACAAGGCTTTCAAACATCAGCAGTTCAACCACCTTTTGGAAGAAGGTGATTTTCACTGTGGAATGTCATATTATGCTGCAGTGCACTGGCTGTGTCGTTGAGCTCTCTTAAACTGTGACGTGAGATTTATAAGTGAGAAACAGAAATCCATAGCTGAACTTCAAGATAAAAAATGGCTGCAGGACCTTGCCTTCTTGGTGGACATACTGGAGCATCTCAGCGTGCTGAACACATAACTGCAAAGTCTGAACCAGATTGTGACCAAGTTTTGTGACACTGCACCCCTGAAAGGAAGCTGTCTCTTTAGGAGAAACAGGTCTTTCAGTGCAATGAGTAAGTCCCTCCCCATTGAAGTCACTGCTCAATATCACCAGGGCTGAAGGTGGGAAGGGTTTGGAGCAGTACGTGGTCAAGATTGCTGATGTCAGGCACAAATTTCAGGATAGGTTCTCTAAATATTAGGGCCATGAAACCAAGTTCAGAGTTTTCAGTACCCTACTGTCTGTCCTGATGGATGCCCCTCAGGATCTGCAAATGCAATTCATTGATCTTCAGTGTAACACTAAGCTGAAGAATAAGTTCTCAACAGCTGCGATTTGCAAGTTTTACCAATACCTGAGAGAAAACTATCCAACAATAAAATCCTTTGCATCACAGATGTTATCACATTCTTGAGAACATATGAGTGTGAACAGTTCTTTTTAACAATGAACATCAATGAGTCAAAACTGCACTCAAGACTCAATGGGCATGTCTACATGAGATGCTTAATGCACAGAAGACTAATTCTACTGCTCATTAGCATGGTTGGCAAAAAACGTGACTTAGTCTAATGTGCATTAATGTCACAAAAAAACCCCCATTCATCTGTGCTAATGTGCAGTAGTGCCAATTACAGTGCATTAATGAACATGTAGACATGCCCAGTGACAAGCACTTGAATACCAGCTCCGGCCCGAGATGCGCGGGTGTAAGCCTGCTGTGCCCCCATGAGCCCAGGGACCCCCAGTGAGACCCCAGGACCCCTGACGAGCCCCGGTGTCCCAGGTAAGCAGGGGCCATGGAGGGAGGGACCTAGCCAGCTGGGTGCGGGCTAAGTGGGCTGAGGAGGATCACACCCTCCCCCCCGGCTCCTACTTGGCCCAGCCCCCCCAGGGAGCTGCGTGACCGGAGCCTTGCGAACAGACCACGCAAACAGGTGCACTCCTGGGCCCGGCGCCTGAGTTAGTGCAGAGTTTGCACAGGAGGGCTTGTGGGGGGGGGCCCCAAGGTCCTGTCTGTGAGCCCTCTAGGGAAGCCAGTCCCAGCCATAGCCATCCACCACCAGCATGACATGGATGGGTACACGCCACACCCTGAGGGTCCTCTCGGGGTCTGCAGCCACCCCCCACCCCTCCCCGGCACCTCAGAGACAGCCACCCAGACGGAGCCCATGGTTCTGGGCTCCACGCAGATGGAGACTCTGGCTCTCGGCTGTGGGAGCTGCCTGTCACTTTTTCAGGCTCTAGGGCCCAGGAGCATGGCCACCTCTCCTACTGGGGTCTCTGATACACCAGCTGGAGGAGCTCCAGGCCACAGTCCAGAGACTGCGTGCCATCAGGGACTGTGAGTAGGTGATTGACTCCTACTGCCAGGCCCTTCTCCCCCGGGAGGCGGAGGTTAGACCACGGTCTCCCTCCAGGACAAGGGAGGACTCGAGGACCTCCCACTCTGTCCAGCCACGGGGTTGGACCAAGGTGGTCAAGGGTCCCAAAGCTCTCCGCACCAGCGGCCTCACCCCACTGGAGCTTTGCAACAGGTATGAACCTCTTGCAGCCCCAGCAGAACCTGCCAAGTTGCCAGCTCCCACAGGCAACATAGGCACTACTCTAGCTACTGCCCCCACTCTCCCCAAGACAAAACGCAAAGTGTTTGTCATAGGAGACCTCATCCTGAGGGGGACTGAGAGGGCAACCTGCTGCCCTGACCCCTTAGCTCAGGACGTCTGCAGCTTCCCGGGAGCCTGAATCTGAGACATTGCAGAGAAGAACCCTAAGTTCCTCCAGCCCACTGACCATTATCCTATGCTTCTTATTCATGTGGGCACCAATGACATGGCTCAGAGCTCTCCCAGCTGGGTCATGAAGCGCTACAGGGATTTGGGAGTGGGGCTAAAGGGTCTGGGGGCCAGTCCCTCCCAGTATCCGGCTATGGGCTAAGGAAGGAGAGGAGGATCGAACCAAAGACTACAGTGCTGATATCGTTGGGGAAGGCTTTGGCCTCCATGACCCCACTCTGCTCTTTGGCAAGAGAGGCAGTGAGCTGTTGGGAAGAGATGGCCTCCACCTCTCTCCACTGAGGAGGCTCTTCTCAGCCAGACTGGCTGACCTGCTCCACCGGGCTTTAAACTGGAGGACTACCGCCACTTCTGGCCCGCTGAGCAACTCCTGCAAAGCCAGCAAGCCAAGGTACTTGAGGGATCCCACCCCAGCCCCAGCCCTGAGAACAAACTGTAGGCAAGGCAAGAGCCCCCAAGGGGACACTTGCCTGCCTGTACACAAATGCCAGGAGCCTGGGAAATAAAGAGGAGGAACATGTCCTCCTGCTAAACGCAAATAACTATGACATCATTGGGATAACGGAGATCTGGTGGGACTCCACCCATGACTGGAGCATAGGTATAGACGTCTATACCCTGTACAGGAGGGATTGAATGGACAAAAGGGGCGGGGGTGTAGCTTTCTATGTCAAGGAGAGCTACACATCCCTGCAAGCCAACATTGGCACCCACGGTGGGCAACCTGAGACCCTCTGGGTTAAAATCCATGGGGAACATGGCACAGGGGATACTATGGTGGGAGTCTACTACAGACCTCCTACCCAGGGTCAAGACCTTGACCAGGAGTTTGCCAGGGAATTGGCTGAGGCCACATGCTCCAGGGCCATGGTTGTCATGGGAGACTTTAACTACACAGACATCTCACTGGAGGAGCACTCAGCCAAATCTGAGTGGTCGCAAAGCTTCCTATCATGCGTGGATGAGCTCTATCTGACATAAGAAGTCTACAGGCTGATGAGAGGTAAAGCGCTGCTCAACCTCGTACTGGCAACCAGGGACGACCTAATCAGTGGCCTAGTGATCGATGGGAAGCTGGGTGACAGTGACCACGAGCTGATCACCTTCACCATCTGCCATAAAGCTGGCGAGTCAGTCAGTAATACAGAAATCCTCGACTTCAGGAAAGCCGACTTTGACAAGCTCAGAAGGCTCATCAGAGAGGCCAGAAAAGGCCACAACCCAGTGGTGAGGGGAGTTCAGGACAAGTGCTTGCTCCTCAAGGGAGCAATCCTGGATGCGCAAGCAAAGTCCATCCCATCTTGGAGGAAAGGCAGCAAAAGGGCACAGCAGCCCCCTTTGCTCTCCAGGGAACTAGTGGATCTCCTGTGTCTTAAAAGGAAGACTTACAAAGGAGGAAGGACTGGAACCACCACCAAGGAGGAATACTCTGCACTGGGCCAGTCCTGCAGGGAGCAAACCAGGAAAGCCAAGGCTGCAACTGAACTCCAACTAGCTACAAGTATCAAGGACAATAAAAAGTCCGTTTTCAGATATGTGGGGAGCCGGAGGAAAAGCAAGGGCAACACTGGACCCCGATAAACCAGAAAGGACAACTGACAACCGATGCCCATGAAAAAGCAAACTTGCTAAATGGGTACTTTGCGTCAGTTTTTCACCAGTCCCATGGGACGCCTCTGCCCACTGTGGGTCAGGGAAGCTTGGGGGAGGGAGATCCTCCGCCCTCCATCAATGCTGACCTGGTGAAAGAACATCTTGAGAGGCTGGATACCTTCAAGTCAGCCGGCCCTGACAATCTGCACCCCAAGGTACTCAAGGAGCTGGCGAGCATCATAGCCCAGCCCCTGACAGAGATCTTCAAGAACTCCTGATGCTCTGGTGAAGTGACTGAAGGCCAATGTGGTGCCTATCTTCAAGAAAAGGAGGAAAGTGGATCCAGCAAACTACAGGCCCATCAGCCTGACCTCTATCCTGGGGAAGGTCTTGGAAAAGATTATCAAAGAGGCCATCCTTAACAGACTAGCTGATGGCAATGTCTCAGCATGGGTTTGTTGCGGGTAGGTCTTGTGTGGAGCACTGCCACACCAGGAGCATGGGTGCTACAAATTAATCCCATAAAGGCCACATGCAGCCACTGAGCCATCAGCTGCCCTGGTTTACAATTAAGGGGCTAGATTAGTGTGTATACTCTTAATATTTCTCCTTCATGAGTGCAACCCATCCCCCGCTTCAGCGTAAATTCCAGGAATGAAGGGACTGCCTCTCTCCTCCATTCCCTATACACCACACTGTACAAAGTGACTTGGGGTCCAAGTTTTTACTGCTTGGGCTTGGGCCTATCCTCTGAGTCATCAGCTATTGGCCACTCTTATAGGCAGGAAATCAGACTTCACAACCATGTAGAAATTGAACATGACCAACAATAGTTCTTCCCCATTCTGGTGTCTGCGCAGAACTGTAATGGACACTAGGTGCCCCAAGCACAAAAACTTCACCTACAAACAAGGGGAGGGTGAGGGGGCAGAGGAGGGATGGTGAGATGCTCTGCCCACTTCCACCTTGCTCCCAGCTACCTTCAATCCCTGTCCAACTCCACCCCATCCTTTGGCTTCTGCAAACCCAGCTTGCCCATTCTTACTCCCCTGTATTTGATTAGGGGCTTCCTCCTTTTCTTCCATGCTGAAAAAGGCACTGAGTACACAAAAGAGTATTACCCTGCTCTCAGGTTTTGTTTTTGGCTTAAAGCCAAATTCATTAGATCTGAATTCCAAATCAACTGAGCTGAGCTTAATCGTTCAAGTCTGCATGCCTCTGCCACCAAGCAAGTCTCTTCTCCCCAGACCCATCAGTTTGGGACTATGGATACTGCCCATATCTATGGCAGGCATCCTGCATGCAGGCCCAAAGGCATTGGAGTTCTGATGCCCCCTAGTCACGCTTACTCCTAGCCAAAAGCCTGAACGCACAAATACAGTCCCACAAAATAGTGTAGTTGAGTTTCCCACATTTGGGAAACTTGCAATATTTTTTTAAAATAAAATTTCATTTCCAGTGCCAAATCAAGTTCCAAATTTTGCCTGAGAAGAGCTCAGTCATACAAGTCTGTGTGGTGCTACCACCAGCAAGTAACCTACCTCCCAGGTTCTTCAGCCTGGTGCTTCAGATACTCCAAAATCTATGGCAGGCATCCTATGTGCAAGCCCCAAAGCTTGGAGGCCTTGGAGCTCAGGTGCCCCCGGTCTCACTTGCCCCTAGCCAAAAGGCCAAAGGAGCAAGCTAGAGGGAAAGCCTAGGAGCAATCTCCCATCAGCATGACTTGGGGGTCATCATTGACCACAAGATGAACATGAGCCTGCAATGCGATGCTGCAGCTAGTAAAGTGACCAAAACACTGGCTTGCATCCATAGATGCTTCTCGAGCAAATCCCAGGATGTCCTTCTCCTGTTGTACTCGGTCTTAGTGAGGCTGCAGCTGGAGTAACTGCATCCAGTTTTGGGCTCCACAATTCAAAAAGGATGTGGAGAAGCTTGAGAGAGTCCAGAGGAGAGCCACGCGCATGATCAGAGGGCAGGAAAACAGACCTTACAACGACAGACTGAGAGCCATGGGGCTCTTTAGCCTGGAAAAGCGCAGACTCAGGGGTGATCTGATGGCCACCTATAAGTTTATCAGGGGTGACCACCAGTATCTGGGGGAACGTTTGTTCACCAGAGCGCCCCAAGGGATGGTGAGGTCAAATGGCTGTAAACTACTGCAAGACTGTTTCAGGCTGGACATAAGGAAGAATTTCTTTAGTGTCCGAGCCCCCAAGGTCTGGAACAGCCTGCCATCAGAGGTGGTTCAAGCACCGACTTTGGACACCTTCAAGAGCAAATTGGATGCTTATCTTGCTGGGATCCTATGACCCCAGCTGATTTCCTGCCCTTTGGGCAGGGGGCCGGACTCAATGAGCTTCTGAGGTCCCTTCCAGCCCTAATGTCTATGAAATCTATGAAGTAAATTGTACAGCCAAGATCCTTCAATTGGGAGGCTTTTTTATTTTCTCAGTGCTGATACCTATTGCCAGCCACTGGTTAAGACCTGTTCATCCCATGACTGATGCAAAGTCATTCTGCAGGGCTCATTGCATATGAAGAGTCTGGTCAACACCTGAGAGCTGATGGGGTTTAAAGAACTCTCAATGCAGACTAAATCTTCAAGCACTAGAGATGCCAAATTTTAGCAGGTCTCTTCTGAGCATGTGCAAACTTCAGTTTTGCTAGGGTTCATTATTTGGTCACATTTAGGTGAATGTTGTGGGTGAAAAAAAAAGTCCGTAACTTCAGCAGATTCTCCAGGCCAAATTTCAATTCCCTTTTCTAACACATGGGGGTGCTGGAGCTTTTCAGGAAATAATCAGGAGCAGTTTGATGTTCTTTAATGGGGGCAAAACACTGTTTCCCTTAAACTTGTTCTGAAGAGTGGTTGGACTGTTTTTTGCTTGAACTTTACACACAAAAAAAAGCCTGAGGCAGAAACCCATCATGGAAAATTGCTGCCCAAACATGTGAAGTTTAGCAAAGTTACAAGCAACTATAGTGGGAAGTGTTCACTATAGTTATAAATGGAGCCATTCTGCTTCTAGTAAGGGAATAAGCACACCTGGGAATGATGCCAGTTTAACTCAATTGTTTTAGATCGGTGATTCTCAACCACGGTGTGCTGAGATGCTTTTAATGGTGCTGTGGGGTTAGACAGGATGTTAGTACCATTTGGTGTGCAAACACCTGCACATGATTCACCAAATAAACCCAAGATTTCAAATAAGAATCCAGAGTATCATAAATAGCCTGAGGGGTGTAGGTTGCAGCCGTGTTGGTCTAAGGACATAGGCAGATTCACCCAAAGAACCTTGTCTGCCATAAATAGTCTGACCTACTGTGGTCTTTCTAAGTTCTTTGCAACTGAAGAATTGCTTTATTATTTTTCCATAGTCAAAAATGAGTGAAAACTAAGAACTCGCATTTTCTGAGGAGCCCTTGAGTCTAACGAGGGCCCAGAGTCTAAAAAGGTCGAGAACCACTGGTTTAGAGGAAGTAGCACTCAGGCTGTGTAGAGCAGCTCTTCCTTTTAACTTGACCCAATTATGTCTTTTTTTTTTTAATCCAACACTTTCCTGGAGCACAGGAGGCTGAAAGGAATAATTTCTAACCTTTTGTACAGTTGCTGTAGAGATCCTTCTGCAGCACTGGATGAACAGAGCAGCAACACTTCTTAGCCTCGTACTAATAGTACCTTGACAACAAAAAAAATGAGTACCTGAATTTTCTCTCAACGTGCACCAAGATACATCACCACTACCCCCATTGACTTGGCAGTATAGGGCTGAACGGAGCCTCCTGAGACATTGAGTCCAGGCCCCTGCTGTCACAGTCCATCATATGGTACAATCCCTGTCATAAAATTATGAAGTTCCATCTTATGATTACTAAGTAAGTTGCTCCTATGGGAAGATTTCAAGAGTGCTGCTAGGGGTGGTGGTCTTCTTGTGTCTTCTCATCAAGTCCAAATTTGAGTCCAGAAATGGGCACATACTATTGCTCAATATGTAGTCTTAGCAAGGTCCTCACTGGTGCGTGGTCTGCCAATACATGGGCAGGCCAGTAGGTACTCCATAGCCTGTAAGATTCCTCCATGTTTGCATATGGTGCTTGTGTTGCCGGACTATCTCAACAGCTGCGCATTAACTTTAGTCTTACCAACCCCTGCTTGGAGGCAGTTCAAGCTTCTCTGTGCTGGCAAATCAAGCTCTGTACCTGCAGAGAGATATTCAGCAGTTTTGATATTCATTCTAACTCCCTCCTGGGTCACCCCTAGTCATGACTGCCACATTTGTAGTTGTGTAGCTGTTGGTGTCTCATCCAGTGGTTGCAGTATAGAGAGAAACGTTTTCATGATTTCAGTGTGCTGGGAGCTGCAATGTGGCCATATAGTGAGTACCCCTTATCTTTGATCTGCCAAGCACATGTTGTTTGCCTTGCTTCTGCTCTTTTGATGTCTGCCAGTGAGCAAGTAGAGACTCTTGACATTTGTTGGTTTGGTGGTAACTGAAGGTAAGAGAGCAGGTAAATCAAGCCCAGATAGGAAAACAGAATACAAAATATTGTGTTCACCTGACACTGCATGTGAGTTTTCAGAAATCAATTAGGTATTTTTAAGGAGCCTGCTCTTTGCTTGTGCTGTTTGCGGTGTCCTCAGAAACAGCAGTGCAATTCTATTACATTACTGTGGGGCTGTTACAAGTAGGGTGCAATTAGACTGAGTGCTCTTAAAAAGCATCTCCATTCAACATGACTATGAACTAGTATCAGAGCTTTACATTTTTTTTCTTGCTTCCATATCAAATTTACTCTGTTTACATGTGAAAGGACACTTCACCTTTCACTGCTAGGCCTATAGACTCTGTTTGGGGTAGAAAATTAAGCTGTGTGGGGTTTTCCCCCTTCTCTTATTCACCATTCTCACTGATGTCCCAATGACAGTGAGGCAAACCCCATTGTCATCAATCACATCCTCAGTAATATCTCTGCAATCCTTACTAACAAAATGAACAGCTCAAAAATAATCATCCCAAAAAAACAGGTGTGTTAAACACCTCACTTGTGTCACTAGTATTTTGTTATTGCCCAAGCCGTATCCTTCACCTATAGGTTGTCTCTCTAGTAGACTGGCAGCTCTTGAGGATTGGCACCTTTTATCACCGTATTTTTCCGCAGTGTGTCAGTGATGTATAAATACTGCAGGCCTTTTATTAGCCACCTTCATTAATCCTTCCCCATTCTTACCTTTTAGAGTCATCATTCCTAGCTGGCATGTGAATCAACACCCATGCATTTTTTACACACTAACAAGTTCTGGTTTCACACTATGATGTCAAGATCTCTCACTCTTTCTCTCTGATTTATGAATGTCTGGCATTTTGCACCTCATGGTTTGCATGTGCAGTATATACCATAATGAGAGACTTCTTCAAAATTGAGGATACATCCACGTCAGCTAGTAGGCACCTTTACAGAGGGATAATCACAATTTTGAGAAACACAAGTTGCTAGTAGCTGAATTAAATGAAGCAGGTTTGCTATCTCAGCAGTAGAGGGGACTGATGCATGTGAGGAAGCATGTCTTAGATATTCCACACTGTAGATGGCAGCAGTAACCAGATTCAAGACACTAGCAAACCATATTCTCCCTTGAGTAAAAGAGTGGTGTGGGGGCAAAAGTTGCTATTTAAATATTTTAATGGGTTCTCATGCACCCTTCACATGCTGATATGTTCAGATGTAACATGTGACCATGCAGCTAAGCATGTTTGTGTGTCTAGCACCCAAAAATGGTCAAGTGAAAGAAGAAGAGTGCTTGGAGGATGCATAAATCTTGCCCTTCATACTTGCAAGGTGAAGAAGCTTTTGAGGTCCTTGGGATGCGTGGTCAACTTCCCGTGAGACACAGGATTCCCTTATGTTGGAAATTTGCCTCAGATCCCCACAGACATCCGTATTGGAAACACAGAAATGGCCAGATTGGAATGGATCTGAGTATCCTGTCACTGACGGACACTGAGTCCAGATGCTTCCAAGAAGGACGCAGGAAGCTGTTGACAGTAGGCTGCTATGGAGTGCCATGCACAATGGGAAATTTCTTCCCCATCCTTTCAGTTATGGTTTATACCTGAATAGGTGTCTCCAGCCCTTCCAATAGATGCTTTTAATCCATAGTACTAGAAGCAAGGATCTCTGTGGCTGATATCTTTTACTGGACCAACTGCATAGTTGGGATAGACTTAGACAAGCTTTTGAATGCAATGCATTCCTCTTCATGCATTGCATTTGAAAGCTTTAATCCTTACTGTAACCCTGGATATTCTCATTCTGCTTCACTGATTTGTTGCAGCAATGATTTTCACAGGCTGCCCATATCCAATTATTAGGTAACTTCAGGTACATAGTTTCTTGGATGAGAATAATTGGATATTCCAGAAGCTCCTGCTAAATGCTGAAGGTATGTGAAATATTCATGGTATATTTTACTTGATAACTGTACAGAATGTTAGGATTATAATGAAATGCTAATAATACGTTGTACTTGAGAGCACCTTTCACAGAGGATCTTCATTCACTTGACACAGATTAAGCCTCACAGCACTCTTTTATCCCATTCAACACATCAGAAAACTAAGGCTCAGGGAGGTTATGTGACTCATCCCAGGTTGCAAAACAAGCCAAAGGCAGAGCTGAAAAGAGAATCAAGGAATCATGAATCCCTGTCCTACCCCATTCTAGCTCATGTGCCACACTACTTCTAGTTACCAAAGAATGAGAGGCAAAAATACCTCATGAACTGGGAACAGTATTATTGGTGTTTAAAACTGATTCCTGTAAAGTCAGTCATACCGGGATTGTGGTTACTGGGAAGTGATTAGTACTCATGAAGTGGAAGATAGTAGATAAATAGTAGATCTCATTTCTCACAACAAACTTTCTAAAACTGTTAAATGTCATTGAAGGTATGTTCTTTCTGCACACATTTGTGTTGCTCCTCTTTAGTTCGCAGTCCTTTGTCAGTGAGTTTGTGATTGTGTGATAAGAGAGGATAGCAGCTGCCCTGTATGTAGTAGGAGTGGAAAATTATGTGTCAACTTTGCTTTTCAACCTGTAGCCTGGCTCTCAGCCAAAAGACAGAATGAAAGTAATCTGAAATTGGACTGCTGAATGTCATTTTGGATAAAAGCTGAGTGAGAGAGATGGCATAGGAGAAAGCATATTGTTTATCAGAGATCCAGATCTCTCTTTCTTTTGCGTGGTTCCCTTAGACAACTCAGCCGCAGGGAATTAAGTCAGCAAGAAAATGCAAGAGATGGGCAAAATACAGCCATTAAACAGACTATCTGGACCTGCAGACTATCTGGACCTGCCTCCATCCTTGATAATCTGCCAAAACCTGAAGCAAAGCTTTTTCATTTATAGGCAAACCCAGAGGTGATATAAGCACCCTTAAACTGGCAGTTGATGAGGTTCTGGTTTCCTGGGTTGTTTTCCCTTTGTCCCTTTTTAACCTCTGAACACCTGGTGCAAGCCCAATATTGTCACAAGGGAAAGCATGAAAGAGCTGCTGCAGGTGCTTTGCAAAGCAGCTTACCAGAAAGCAGTGTTTTTGGCTGAAAATATGCCCTGGCAATGTCTAATGCTATTATACAACTAACTGGAGAGCATAGTGATGGCAAGTCAGAGTTACTGTAACCTGGATTTATAGTGTGTGCACCTGCCATTACTATAGCCCCACCTAGCCAAACTTCCTAGGAAAAGTGAAAAACTTGCAGTTTTTCCGCACAGAAACATCAAGCTTTTTTCAGCCCCATCTTTCTTGCCCTGAATGAGCTCTTTCCTTCTTATACTTGCTGCGGTCTTTCTGAGTTCTTTGCAAAAGAATAATTGCTTTAATATTTTTTCCATAGTCAAAACATGAGTAGGAAGAGCTTTTTAAATGAAGTGCCACTAAATTCAGAAAAAGTATAGAGTGGGGCCTTGAGTCTAAAAATATTGAGCATCACTGCCATAGAGTAGTCATTTTCAACCTGTGGTCCGTGGACCTCTGGGGGGCTGCAGACTACGTCTAAGGGGTCTACAAAAGATGACTATAATCAATCAAAAGTACATGAATACCTACACTTATAATCCAAAGGGATCTGCACCTCCGCTCAAAATTTTTTAGGGGTCCACAAATGAAAAAAGGTTTAAACCAGTGCCCTAGAGTGATTCATACATTCCCTGATCTCAGCCATCACTGCCTGAGGGATGTCCAAATCAGGTACAGCTGCTAAAGAAAGAATCAAGTATCATTAAGCCTCTGGGGCTTGGTTTTCCCATCACATAGCATGAACACAGTTTGAGCTGCCTAGTTTTAAAGTTGTTCATGTGAGCAGAGAGCAAGGTCCCTTGGGGGATGGGGTAGGGGCAGGGATGGAGCCTATTGGGCAGTGTTCAGATTTCTCCTGTGCATTTTATAAACACAAAGTCTAATTGCTTTGGGGATTTGGAAAATAAAGCAGAGGCAGGCAACGCTGTAGTAAAATGATCTGATTTCTTCGGTGCTGCACTCTTTGAATCAACAGTATATATTTCTATAGCAACCATCTCAGCCACGTGGGATACATTGTGGTATTAAGTGCTGCTCATTCTCTGAGGATTAAGATGGTTATTCAATCTCTTGTTAAGAGCTCCCTTTGGGATAGATTGGTGGATAGGCATCAGTTTCCTGCCTATTGTCAATTGTCTCTTTCTCTCTCTCTCACTGTTTTCATTCTTTTTTTCTCTCTCCTCCTCACCTTACTGTTTCTTCTGGTCATTTGTTTCTCTGCTTGCTTGTTGCCCGGTCCCTAGAAAGCTACCTGCCATGAGTGGTGACTCTGTGAGGAGCTCTCAGCTGAGCTGTTGCAAGAGTCATAACTGTAGAAAAGTAGGGCTGGAGAGGACTGCAGGAGGCCATCAAGTCTACCCCTGTTCAGGGCAGGATCATTCCTGTATAAATCATCCAATATAAGTATTTTGCCTAACCTACTCTTAAAATGACACAAACAGCCCTCCCTCACAACTACCAGGCACAACACCCAAAAACCACCAAGAACACTCTAATTTGCCACATGTAAAGCAGGAGGACAAGAGTATGGTCAGTGCCTTGCCCCTACGTTTGAGAGATCCCAGAAAGAGGACCATGCCCTTTGCTGCACAGGAAGGCAAAACCTCCCACAGTTCATTCTGATCTCAGGTTAAATTCCTCCCTGACCCCAGATGTGGCAATCTTTCTGCCCTGAGCAAAGGAGCACGTCCCTCTAAACTGGAACCCCTGGGTTTTTTAGTCCTAGCAGGAGCATCAGCATACCTGAGTCAAAATCCCCAGCCTGCTGCAGCCAACACCCAATGCTTTTAAGGAAGGCAGATAAAAAACCCTTCATACCTAGCAACAGAGGGGGAAAAGTTCTTTCCTGATCCCGCATGGGAAACATGAAAGCCCAGAAGCATGGGAAAACCAAAATAACTCCACTCTGCACCGCAACTTGGGGACCTCAAACACAGCTAGCTCCACATGTCCTAAATGGAAAGCCAAAACCACCTTTTCTGTCATCCTGTTCTCTTCATGAGCTTATTCCGGCCCCTTTAATTTTCTTTCATAGCAAAACTATTTGTGCAACTCTGATTCATTCTCCTGCTGCTGAGTACGGGCCCTGCCAATTTCCACCTCTTCTAAGCTGCAGAGCTCTTCCCATGTCAGCTCTCCAAGTGATGCACGTGTGTGGGTCAACTGCTATCCACATTACACTCCAGGCATAGCTGTTCCTAGATCATCTCTGACCAGTGCTCCTCCAAACTTTTTTTGAAAAGCTCCGATGAAGAAGATTCGACAGTTTCCCTAGGCAATCCCTAGAACTGCTTCACTGTTCCAGCAGTGATGTTGTTTTTCCTGAAATCCAATCTAAACCCACTCTGCTACAATTTCAAGCTACTGCTATACATCCTACTCTCCGCAGACAGGGACAAAAGGTGTTCTCCCGCTTTATAGAAGCTCTTCAGAAATTTAAAGATGGACATCATGCCCCCTTTTAATCACCTTTTCTGCAAGCTGAACATGTTTATTTCTCTTGATGTCTTCTCAAAAGGCTTGCCTTCCAAGCCCTTCATCATTTTTGTTAGCTGCCTTTGGAATCTCTCTAATTTCTCTATGTCTCTTTTAAAATGCAGAACCCAAAACTGCAAGTTAAGTCTCTTCTGTGCCTTGGTTTACCCAGCTGTAAATTAGAGCAATAAGACCATCTGGATACGTCTGTGTGCCCAGAAAAATAATTAGCTAATGTTTGTTAAAAAAGCATTAAAGATGACAAGCATGGAATAAGAGCTAATTATTAAAGACTACTGGAAGCACCAGCAAATATTCTCCTCTAACTCAATTTTAAATGCCAAAAATCATGTGGGTTGCCAAAAATCACGTGTTGTTCTGAGTTGTGATTTGCAGTTGGTTTCACACTTCGATTATTTTTAATAGCAGGAAAATCTATATGGCTTAAATTCTTCCCAGAGCAGTTATTTACTTCAGCTCTGGGAGCTTATGCAGAAGTCCATGAAGAGACCTAACCTTTACCTCTTTGACTTTAGGAACCATGATGAGAAAATACTGCACACGTTCCCCTCATCTATCATCACTCCAGAGTTGCACATCCATTAAAATTAAGACAAAACTTTGACTTCTCACCCTTGTGAGAATTAGTTTTAAAAAACACCTCATTCTGTGAGTTAAGGGAGAAAGGGAATATGAACTGGAGGTTTGAATATCCTAACTCTAGCACCACCTTCATACCAATATACAATGGCAGAGAAGGTGGCAATTTGTACTGGACTGAGTTAGCGGAGGAAGGCAATATAAATACCTGGAAGCCGTATATTCCTGTAGAGGGCAATGACTATGTTTAATGACCAGCACAATATGCAACATGTATGTGTAAACCTACCATAGTAGGGACACCTTTGCTTCCAGGAAGGCTCTAGTATCCAGAAAGTCAAATGCTTTAGCTGTGCATAAGGAGTGAGAAGTTCTGTTCTGCGTTTTCAGGCTGAAAAGGGACCTGGTCACAGTTTCATAGTTTCATAGTAGCTAGAGTCAGAAGGGACCTAGGTAGATCATCTAGTCCGACCCCCTGCCTTAGCAGGAAAGAGCACCGGGGTCAGATGACCCCGGCAAGGTGCTCATCTAACTTCCTTTTAAAAATCCCCAGGCTAGGAGCCTGCACCACTTCCCCTGGAAGCTGGTTCCAGGCCCTAGCCGCCCTGACTGTGAAGTAGCGCCTCCTAATATCTAATCTAAACTTACCCTCCGCCAGTTTGTGACCGTTATTCCTGGTCACTCCTGGCAGCGCACGGGGGAACAGCGACTCCCCCAATACCTGCTGATCCCCCCTGACCAGTTTGTAGCAGGCCACAAGGTCCCCCCTTAACCTTCTCTTGTGGAGGCTAAACAGGTTCAGGTCCCGTAGCCTCTCCTCATAAGGCCTGCCCTGCTGACCCCTGATCATACGAGTGGCCCTCCTCTGAACTCTTTCCATATTGTCCACGTCCCTCTTGAAGTGTGGCGCCCAGAACTGGACGCAGTACTCCAGCTGCGGCCTGACCAGTGCCGCATAGAGGGGGAGGATCACCTCCCTGGACCTGCTCGAGATGCATCTGTGGATGCATGACAGGGTACGATTGGCCTTCTTGACTGCCTCCCCACACTGCCGGCCCATGTTCATCGTGGAGTCAATGACGACTCCAAGATCCTTTTCCGTCTCCGTGCTGGCAAGAGGGGAGTTCCCCAACCTGTAAGTGTGGTGCCGGTTCTTCCTCCCCATGTGCAACACCTTGCACTTATCAGTGTTAAACCCCATCCTATTCTCATCCGCCCACCGTTGCAACCTGTCAAGGTCAGCTTGTAGCCTATTGCACCCTTCTAGTGCACCCACATCCCCCCACATCTTAGTGTCAGTTGCAGACGTGCAAAGGGGATTAATAAAGCTAAGGAGAGGAAGTTCATGGTACCCTCACACAGAGGACAAACACGTGAGGACTGGCTTAACAATAAATTGGCAGTCAAGGAAAAGGACAGCTTCCCCCTTCCTGAGCTGCTGGTGTGATAGCTTCTCATGACCTTCTCCCCTTGGTGGAGGACGTTGGTTTGGAAGAGGAGCAGCAAGCTCTGGGGCAAGGGTTCACTGACCACTGTTGCCGGGAGGGGTAGTGATGAGAAGTCGTATCTGCCTGGGCTCTGCACACTGAAGACAGCAGATAGTGCCGCCACAGTTGTAGCAGCATTGGCTTGGATGATGCAGCAGGATGCCCGTGGACCTGGTCCCCTCTTCAGTTCCCCCCATCCCAGATATGCTACTGGGTTGCAGAGCTGCACCTGCTCTGACAAAATCTCCCTTGTGGGGTCACCATTCCCCATCCTCCAGATGCACTGCTCATATGGCCCAGCAGTGCAGGGCTGCACCTGTCATGGCAAAGACTCTGGTGCCTCCTCCGATTCAGTGCCTGGGGCTGGTGCCCTGCTTGTCCCCCTTACTTACACTACTGTAGTGACCAGAGACTTGAGGTAACATGATGAGACCATATGTCCTCTAACTTTTCCCACATCTTAACTGCTCCCTTCATTACTGCTGGGACAAGGAGCCTGACCTGGGATACATGAGGGAGGCGGAGGCTGGCCATTGGGACGGTGAATGAAATTCTTTATATGGTATTACCTTCTCTGATTGGTGGTTAGTGCTTAGGAGGCTGGGATGAAATGTAGTCCCTTATAAAAGCATCCAGGTCCTCATCTGAATGCAAACCTTTCTGGGTTTTAGCAGTGAGAGAATGATGTTGGCTTGATATGGGAACCAAGTGCCTCTTGGATATTATCCAGGCTTTCTTGGGTTTCAGCAAAGCAGTATGTGGTTGCCTTGACTATGTATAGCTTATGCAATTGACCAGAATTTGTGGACTTCAGCTGAGCAAGCCCTTGCATCCATTTAAAAGTAACATGTAACCTCTAACAGCAACTCTCTTTGCTATAGTGGGTCACATTGTCAGATTATTTGCTTAGGGAGAAATACCTCTGGCTGCGACCTCCCTGCGCAGTGTTCTGCACTCAGCCGCAACAGTGTAAATCCAGAGTTAATTCATTCACTTTGGTAACATTAGCCTGTATTTACACCCTGAGGAGATCACTTGAAATCTGGAGGCGACGCGTGACACTGGTACAAGCCTGTGACATAACATAATGTAAAGGTTCAAACTTACAGCAGCTCTGACCCTTGCCTAAATCAGGTTAGTGTCATTTGGTAACTTCCTGACTGGAGCTGAACTGCTTTAAGCAAAGGTTATATTAGTTAGCAGAGCCAAAACTAATGGCTTGCAACAGTTAATTAAGCCAGTACAAGTTTTCTTGTACGATTATTTGTACTCCCACGTTGCTCAGATGCCCTGGTCAGGCACCAGAGGTCCATTGCAAGTGCTGGACAAACATAGAGTAAGAGACAATTTTTGCCCCAGAGAGCATATGCAGGGCCTTCGAATCTGCTCATCCCTGTTAAAAGTTTGGTCGCTAAACTTCTGTTGTGCTGCTACCTATCACCACATCTTGTGTGCCCTCTGTGCTTTGTTGTGATGACTTTGTCTTCATTGCCTGCAGTCAATGGTCTTATAACACAAGTGTCTGGCTTTAGTTCTGGGGTAGAGGTGACTTCTCAAATATTTTTCTCTCTGCTCTCCTTGCTCCAGCTTTCCATTTGCCTCCACTAAGTGAAGCTGTGATGAGTGAGTTCTTCACACTCATCTCCTCTCAGTGTTGCCATATTAGTCAGCCTGCCCATCCCCACCTTCCCCACTGCAGCCCTCTTCTCCATGGCCTTCTAACCCAACCTCTCTAGATTTCAGGTAATGCCTTCTCAAATACTCTGAGCATTATAATGTTGTCAGATCTGGCTCAGCCACTCCACTGGTTCCCATCAAGATCAAAACTGGCTTGTTCTAATCTAAACTCTTTGGGGACTAGCTCTGAGTTACCTGATGGACCTTGTTTCTCTCTTTACTCCCCAGTTTCTTTAAGTGGCTTTGGCACCTTTCTCTCTCCCTTCACTGTGTCCCCACTCATTGTTTGTATAAGACCTTTCTGCTAGAGGGTCAGACCATGTGGAAGAGTTTTCCTATACTACTCTGGCTCACTGGCATTTCATTTCATGGTGACACCTCTTCCCCTTTAACTATGCTTCATAAAAAGTATCTTATCCCTACAATGTCAGCTAAGGCTTTTTCCCAGGTGTAGCCCCTCTTGCCCAAGTGTATTTCCTCCTGTCTGCACACAAAACTCTCTGTTCCACCCAGGCTAGCTAGAACAGCTGGAAGCATAGACTAGAGCTGGATACCATTACAATCGGGTTGATAATGTACTCACTTTGCAACTTGGGTTAAACGGCTTGACTGCTGATAACCCCGAAGCACCTTCCCACAGGTCCCTCAATGGTCCCAGAAGGAAAGAAAAATTCTCCTGCAGGTCATGGGGAAAGAATCATAGAGCAGCCCAGTTCTGTGTGTGCAGCAGAAAGAATTATGACATCTGACATGCAAAATCCCAGCAACATGGAAAGCGGATGGGAGGAAGGGGATTCCAGGAGTTCAGTGCCAGCAAAGAAGTAGTCATTTGAGTATAGCTGGACTAACCTGGATGCTCAGACCCATGATGCAGGATCTCCTGGTCTATCTCTGCAGTCAGAACATGCCCACAGTCCCTGCTTCCACCTCTGTGAAATTTGTCCTGGGAAGCAATTCGTATGAAAGGCACTTGCAAAACAACCCACACATGGCACTGTTTGTTCATTTTGGGCTACGCTCGGAACAACTTGACATTGTTGCCCCTTGAGGGAAGAACAGAGCAATGCTGAACAAGCGCCCACTAAGTCAAAGCATCACCGAAAAATGAGGAGGGTATTTTTTGTCTGGAGAAAAGTGGAAAAAGGCACAATTTTAGCAGGGGGGAGGGGGGAAGAGGAGGAATGAGTTCAAGTCTATAAAGCAAAAGCAAACACCTCCTGTCTTGCCATGTCTTCAGCTGAGATATGCAAAATAGTTACCTCCTGAATATGAGCCAGTGTCTCTCCCACATAGCAGTCACCGCCTGTGTTGCAGCAGAGAGGACCAGAAATGTGCTAGTGGACACATTTTATTTCCCAGTTTAGAACAAACCATGCAGCTGGCAACTACGTTCTTGGAGAAATCGTGCTTAGTAGGGAAGCTCACCTAGATAGAGAGCGTTAAAAAAACAAGGAGAATGTCTTGAAGAAAATGTCACTGCTGTTAAGAAGCTTCTTCAGAGCCAGCAGTGGAGTCTTGGCATGAGAAGCATGGCACTCCTCTACATGGGCATGAAATGAGCTACAAGGGGGTGGGGTTTATTTTTAACCCTTTGGAGTCTTTCTGTGTGCCAGGTGTGTCTGTGTGTATCTACAGCTAGAGAAGGATACTTAATTAGTCATTTGGCTAACAGTCTGGAAATGCTATTGTCCTCAGGGTTAATTTAGTCTTCAGCTATGAGAGCAGATTAGTCTTATGGCATGTCTTCCTCTGAGTTTATAAAGACCCTGGCTAGGCGCCTGCATGTGCTAAGTACTCCTACTGTATGTCGGCTTTGCAGTTTTGCTTCCCAAAGGTTTCTGTTCAGTCAGAGTTCCTAACCTACGTATGCAGCCTGACAGTGTCTATGTGACTGAGACAACAGCTGTGTGACGCCAGGGAGCCCCTACAAGGGTGAAACACATGCCTGTGGTTCACTGGCTGCTCTTGCAGCCAGGACGGTGCAATTGTCCTGACTTCTAATGTCCGTCAGCATTGCTATGAAGTTACCACTAGTCAACACTGATCTGTTTGGCCTACTGCAGGACTGGGCAATTATTTGGGCCCATGGGCAACATAGGCAGTTTTGGGGAGCTGTCGCAGGTCGCCCCAAACAGCCTGGGGCCCTGCAGTTCCTCACTCCGCCAGTGCTCAGCAGCAGCTGAGCACACAGCCCTGAACTGACCTGTGCTTTGGACTCGCCCCAGCTGGAGCAGACCAGCTTCACACAAGCCAGGACCCATGCACACAGCCCTGACCTTGGCCCGCCCCGCACCTGCTCCATACTGGACCACCCACAGCGAGCAATGGCAGCAGCCAGCCAGAAGCTGCTGCTGGGCACCAGGGGAAAACCAACCACTTTCCTCTCATTGCCGCTAAGCCCTTCTTTCTGCAGCCTCCCGGAGCCCAAGCCTGGTCTGCCCTGCAGCTCCTCTCCACTGCCATTGCTGCCCCACTGAGTGACCCGGGGGAGTGACTGGTGACAGTGGTGATAGCGGTGGAGAGGAGTCACAGGACATCCTAGGCATGGGCTCTGGGTGGCTGTAGTGTAGCAAGAAGGGCCTGGCAGCTGTGAGGGGAAGGCAGCCACTTTTCTCCTGCACCCTGCCACTACCACAGCCACTACCGTTCATCATGGGTGGGTGGGTCTGGAGCAGGTGCGGAGTGGGCTCGGGCTAGGACTGTGTGTGTGGATCTTAGCTGGGTGCAAGGCGAGCTGGGCCAGGGCCAGGGCCAGGGCTGTACAGGTGGGTCCCTGCCAGTCTCCACGGAGCCAGGGCCAGAGTCCAGCTGCAGAGCCCCTTAGCACTGCTGCACACCTGGGGATGGCAGGACGCACCATAGGCCAAACGGTACCTGGGCCAGGAGGGACTGAGGGACCCACTGTGGGCCGGACAAAGTCTGTCTGCAGGCAGGATCTGGCCTGAGGGCCATATTTTGCCGATCCCTGGCCTACTGTCTAATTTTACTCCAAACACCATGGGATTATATTGCTACTGTTCGTGGCAGTAGCATGAGGAGGGATTACGTGACCTAATAATTCTTTTCCAGCTTTAATTTCTATAATTAAATGCAAGGCCTATATGTAGGCACTGGGGAAAGGGCTTATATGCAGTATTACAAGACACTTTCAGCTCCAACATATATATTTGTGTATCTTTTTATAACCTTTTTTTTACCTGTCAGGAGTAGAAAATCACCCCAGCTGGCACATTTGCTCAGTACCAGACAGAGGAGTCTTTATAGATCAAGGGTGGGCAAAATATGGCCTGTGGGCCTGATGTGGCCCACCAGCTGATTGGATCCAGCCTGCGGGGGTGAGGCACTCGCTAACTTATTAGCTCTGGCCCACCAGAGGAGGCAACCTCCAATTGATTGGATTTGGCCCACGGCTGCCCCTGTGGCACCATGCTCCAGCCTGTGCCCATCGGCTTTGCCCCAGCCACCGTGCACACTTTTTAGTGGGGCTGCTCCCGGTGCACCTATTGCTTGACTCTCTTCATCTCCAGCAGCAGGATGTTAGTCTGGCATCTTCTCCTAGCACGGAGTTGACTTGAAAACTGTGTTAGAATGGAACTGCCAAATTGTCAGGTGTCATCACCACTGGGAAGTGCAGAACAATTCAGGGAATTAAAAGTGAGGATCACCAATCTCCA
Source organism: Crocodylus siamensis (assembly GCF_052110815.1). Classification (NCBI taxonomy): domain Eukaryota; kingdom Metazoa; phylum Chordata; order Crocodylia; family Crocodylidae; genus Crocodylus; species Crocodylus siamensis. Next base: position 137,308,844 of record NC_143395.1, on the reverse strand, counting down.
GAAGAAGTTCAATGTGAATAACATTGAAGAAATCAGCCAGATCTTGGGCATTTATCTGTGGCTTAAGGTAAACTAAGTCTCATCCACAACTAAAACTAAGTTGATCACTTTACTACCAATGTATGAGGTGATGGAGAGTCTTTTTAGCTAAAGCACAAGCCCAAGAGTCATGAGATGTGGGTTCTATTCCCAGCTCCATAATATTGTTTATAAATACCCAGGTTAATTCATCTCTGCCTCAGTTATCTCATCTGTAAAGGCGGCGGTGGGGAATACTTCCTTCCCTCACAAGGCTGTACAAAGGTTAATGCATTAATTTCTTCCAGGTGGGTAGCTGTGTTAATTTAAACTTAGGCAGAAGGTAGCATGAGGCAGTAGACTGGCAGGGGGGACATGTAGCAGTGCAGTTGCACCCCTGATTAGCTATGCCATGCATGCACAGCGAGCTCTGCGCTCGCCACTTGGTCAGTGCAGGCTTCTGCTGGAGATTTGCATGTGGGGTGAGCTCTGGGCTCATCAGCACAAACTGGCCAGAGCCACTGCTTTCAATCAGCTTCAGAGCCCAGGGGGTAAGCGCCGCTAGTGTTCATCCTTCTGCTCCCTCCCCCCATGATGCTGAATTTAGCAACAAAGGGAAAGAGGGGACATGTCTCAATGGCACTCACCGCATAGGCTCTGATAGCATCTGGCTTTGTAGGTTATTGCCTAATAAAGCTGCTGCCTTTCTGAACCTGTTAGTCTCTAAGGTGCCACCCTGCCTTGTTGTTCATTTTTGGAAGCACTCTGAGGCCCTGAACACAGAATATTTGAAGTATTTCAAATACCTTTGAAGTGCTTCAAAGGGGAAGTGGACAGATGTACGCTCCAAAAAATGACTGCAGTGACACTCTGAAAATAACCCTGGATGAAGCAGCAACTATCTGGAAGCACTTTCCTATTTCCAGTTATATCTGCACTCTCTGTGGAGTGCAGCAGGAGGTTACTCAGCCCTCTGGCATCCCACACTGCTCTTCTCTCCCCAGCCCCAGCCCCCCAAAAGAAAGCAGGTAAAAGCAGAGCAGACAGCCGATAAGCCCTCTCCTCTGTGCTCAGCCATACCAGGGGCTGGAGAGCAGGAATTCCTGCATGGTTTTCTGCCTCTGGCCTCCAGTCTCATAGGGCTGTTCTCAGCAATCTCCAGGGCCTGAGAGCTGTGCAAAGAATTGTTCTTTTCAACCCTGGGGCTCAAGAGAATAATTGCTTTCATGCCTCTCTGTTTACGGACCTGGGAGATTGAGGTCAAGCAAACCGGAGCGTGTTCATTGGCATCCACCATGCTTTCTACCCCACAGGCACAAGCAACCCCTTGCCATGCTCCCTGACTGTAAAGCATGCCACTGAATCTGTCATTGTAATTTAGAAGCTCTCCGGCAGGCCTGAAGCACTCTGAATTTGCTCCAAATTAAAGCATAATTTGGAGTACTTCAGATGTACATCTGTCCAAGGCCTGAGACTTAACTGAAAGACCTTATGGAAGTTGAAAGCATTATTACAAAATCACGTTGCTAGTGCCATGGATCAAAAAAAAAGAAAGTGTATGTGATCAGCTGAAGAGGAGGATATTATCAACAGCTGAATGCTCACTATGCAAGCACTGCCCTGCTAATCCAGAGAGGAAAAAACCTGCCTTCCTCTGATTCCTCTTAAAATAAAACATCTAGCAAAAAAATAACTAGTTTTAAATTATACACTCAGCAGATACAGGAATAAAATACAAATAAAATAATTCATTCCATCCATTAATTTTAAAATTACAGAAATAGATTACCCCATTTTACAGTGTTGTTGTATCAGCTTTTCAAGAAAAAATACAATTGGGCAAAGACTTTGCAAATGGAGTTTCTTCATTTTAATGGTATTTAGTGATAACAGCAAGAAAGAACATAGAAGCAATGCAGTGAAGGGAGCGTACTGGGAAAAAAAAATCACAATTTTCCAATAGAGAGCGACAGCTGAATTCATCCCAGGTATAGCACCACTGATATTTCATTAGGTACTAATCTAGTCTTGAAGTAAAGGTAGAGAGAAAGACTTTCATTAAATATAGTAAACAAAGGGCACATCTACACATGAAAGTGATGTAATGCAATAAACTCTGGCACATATCGGTGCATGTAATAAACTCCAGAGTTTACATGTGCGCCCAGCACTGCAACATGTTGAGCAGGGTCAGAGCAGCTCTGGGTGATAGAGGGCTGATGGGGGGATCAGCCTGCCAGCCTGGGGCTGCTCCAATCTGGTTCAACGTGCTGCGGACAGGTTGGCAAGGGCATGAGTGTGCTCCAGTTCAGGGCTAGCCAACAGGCAGCACCTGCATTGAAGCACCCTCATGCCCCAGCCAGTCCCATCAGCATCATTATTTAATGATTTCTTTGCCTCCATTTTCCTAAGCAGGGACCGGAACAGTCACCCCCCCACTGGGCCCCCTCAGGCCCCAGGGGAGGCACACCTAGGCCAAGGGTTAGTGAGGAACTAGTCAGGGAACTTCTGGAGGGACTGGATGTATCCAAGTCAGCTGGTCTGGACGATCTCCACCCCAGAGTGCTGAGGGAATTGACTGAGGTCATTGCGGGACCCCTGGCACAGCTTTACAATCACTCATGGTGCTCTGGTGTGGTGCCGGAGGACTGGAAGAGGGCCAATGTGGTTCCCATCTTCAAAAATGGGAGGAAGAAGGACCCGCAAAACTATAAGCCAGTTAGTCTTACCTCAATCCTGGGCAAGCTTTTTGAGAAAATTATTCTGGTGCATATCCACGAGGGGCCAGCAGGGGAGATCATGCTTAGGGGCAACCAACACGAGTTCATCAGTGGCAGGTCCTGTCACACCAACCTGGTGGCATTCTACGACCAGATCACCAAATCCTCAGATGCAGGGGTAGAAGTGGACAGAGTCTTTCTGGACTTTCGGAAGGCCTTCGACACTGTCTCTCACCCCGTTCTCATTAAGAAACTGGGGGACTGTGGTGTCGACACCCACACAGTCAAATGGGTCGCCAACTGGCTGGAGGGCCAAACCCAGAGAGTGGTGGTGGACGGGTCATTTTTGACCTGGAGGGATGTGGGCAGTGGGGTCCCCCAGGGCTCGGTTGTCAGGCCTGCACTGTTCAACATCTTCATCAGTGACTTGGATGAGGGGGTAAAAAGCACCCTGTTCAAATTTGCTGATGACACTAAGATGTGGGGGGATGTGGGCACACCAGAAGGAAGCAACAGACTACAATTGGACCTAGACAGGTTACAAGTGTGGGCAGATGAGAATAGGATCGGTTTCAACACCAACAAGTGCAAAGTGATGCACCTGGGGAGGAACAACCGCCACCATACCTACAGGCTGGGGAACTCCCTTCTTGTCAGCGCGGAGGCGGAAAAGGATCTTGGGGTCATCATTGACTCCAAGATGAACATGGGCCGGCAGTGTGGGGAGGCGATCAGGAAGGCCAACCGCACCTTGTCATGCAGCCACAGATGCAGGTAGAAGCTATGGGACCTGAACCTGTTCAGCCTCCACAAGAGAAGGCTGAGGGGAGATCTAGTGGCCTGTTACAAACTAGTCAGGGGGGATCAGCAGGCATTGGGGGAGTCCCTGCTCCCCCGAGCACTACCAGGAGTGACCAGGAATAACGGTCACAAGCTGGCAGAGGGTAGGTTTAGGTTAGATATCAGGAGGCGCTACTTCACGGTCAGGGTGGCTAGGATCTCGAACCAACTTCCAAGAGAAGTGGTGCAGGCTCCTACCCTGGGGGTCTTTAAGAGGAGGTTAGATGAACACCTTGCTGGGGTTGTTTGACCCCAGTACTCTTTCCTGCCATGGCAGGAGGTTGGACTAGATGATCTACTCAGGTCCCTTCCGACCCTAGAAACTATGAAACTATACATGCATTTCTGCGCACTAAAGAATGCCACCATAGGATAGAACTTGCGTTTATAAGTACTAACCTGCAGCAGAGTTAATTAGTTTCCTGCAGCCTAATAGGGGCTCATGTGTAGACCCTGAGACTTTACTACAGAGCTAATTAGGCAGCTCTGCTGTAAGTATCTCATGTAGATGTGCCCAATGAGTAATTTCACTTCCTAAGATATGGCAACTGTGCCAACATCGTGCTGTCTGTGTACATCCAGCATAGGGCTCCAAGGCTAATAATGGTATAGGGCAGGAGTTGGCAGCATACAGGCTGTGTGCCTGTGCCCCTGCCAATGCTGGACCAAAGCCAGGTTGTTCCAGCCCATGCCTTGTAAAGGTTGCTGGCTGTTAGTATAAGGGCATTGTGCCTGGCCTCTTTGGAGTCACCAGAAAATATAAAAAGAGGCCCAGCATAAATAGGTCTCTGAAAATAAACCTAAGATTATAGTATTTTCTCTACTGTCATTCCTAAGATTGTGCCAGCTTCAGCAAGACCAAGTGTTGCCTTCCAGTTAGTGAAACTGGACTTGCTCTGAGTACGCTAACAGTCTGTGTTTTCCTTAAAATAGTTTGGGTCTTACAGGGCAGCCCTTTGGAAGCTCCCCATGGCCCGTGAGTCTCTGAGGAAATTCAGACAGGGCTGTAATGCGGCCTATGCCCAGCTCCAGTATTCTGTCTGCATAACCGGTTCAGATGCAATGGCACCATTGATGCTCTGGCTCTGGCCTGCCAAAAGCATATGGAGACAACCTGACAGATTCCATCTGGAAAATGAGCTTAAGGGGCAACGACAAAAAATGATCAACAGACCAACCTCTAAAATGCCCTTGAATGTTGCTGTCCCTCTTGGCCCTTTTGCTCTGGAGAGCAGCCACAGTAAGACAAGAATTGTTCCTATTGTGCTTAATGACATAGTCACTACACTGCTTGCATATGACTTTCACTGCATGGCTTGCTTGCCCTTTTGTAACAATCAAGGGCAGCTTATTTACTAAGTCTAATACAAATGCAATAAAAATAAAGCATGGCTTTCAAATATAGCAACCATTTTAGCTTGTGTGTTTTTTCCTCCTGGGGAGATAATCTCCTCTTTCATGTCTCCAAGCAAGCTCATAGAATGGCTGGAAAAATGCATGGAATACTTCAGTGCAGTAATTGTATACAGCGCTCCAGCTGATGGGGGCCAGATTTTCCCTGCCCCTGGTGGAGATACTACAATGGTGAGTGCTCTGTATAAATGTCAGAGATAAATGGTTCACCTTTGTCCCTAGACATTGCTGAGCCATTTTGGCCAAGGAAGACTTTTATTCCTAACTCATAAAAACACCTTTTAAAAAGAATTATTTTTTCTTCCCTCCACCTCCCCTTTGGACTGAGACAAATTGTGTAATATGGCATTGAGAGTCAAACAGTTTTCTTTCAGAAGCATAATCCATGCAAATACCTATTTATATTTTATGTAGACTCATTACAGCTGATACTAAACCATTCCATGAACCATTATTAATATTACATAAGCTTTTATTCTAAAGAAAAACTTTCTGAGACTTTTTTCACAAACTGAAAATAAAAGCAACTATTTTTGAAAATTACGAAGTTTTCATACATTCATTCCCCACTCTTTCCTCCCCCTGCCCCCTCCCCCCTTCTTCCCACCTATTTTGGACACTGGAAAAGAGGAGAAATGAAAAGGAGGCATTAGATTTTTTTTTTGGTTTTCAGCATTGGTTATTCACAAGAATGCCATGCACATTTTGCAGCAATTTTCTTTTAAAGGGAAAAGGGGTTTTTTCCCCCCTTACGAATTTCCTGCTAAAAACTACTGACCTTTTTCAACAGGTGCTCAGGTTGACAGCACCACCTCAAACATTGTTAGTCTGATTTAGTGACAACCACAATTAGCCTTAGCCCCCATTGCACTAGTTACCCTGCAAACACAAAGTGAGATTGTCTGTGCCCCAAAGAGCTTACCATCTAAATAGACAAGAAAGAAAGGAAAAATAGGAGAGAGAGCAGAAGGAATAGTGATGGCTTGCAAATGGCAAATGAGCGCCACAGTTTTTGCGTGGTTGCTTGATTTTTAATTACTGGGGGTGGGGAAACTAAGCTAAACAAACAATAAATGGAGAAGCAATGGTTAAGGCAGTGATTTTCAACCAGGCTGCTGTGGCAGCCTAGGGTGCCTGGAGATCTTTTCAAGGGTGTAGCAGGGTGTCATGCAACATTAGTACTGTGATGGGTGCAAACATGATTCACAAGGTAAAGCCAGAGATTTCACAGATGAATCTACAGTGTTAAAATCATTCTGATCTGTTGTGGAGTCTGATCTTTTGGAGTCCTTAGAGCAGAGGAATTGCTCTATCATTTTTCTGTAGTTCAAAATCAAGTGAAAACTAAGGGCTGACATTTCCCAAGGACTGCGTTGAGTCTAAAAAGGTTGAGAACTACTGGTTTAAGCACTGAGAGGAGGGTGGAAGGAGAGTATAAAGGTGGTGGCTGGCAACTGAGGTGAAAGGCTGGGAGGGAGATGGAGCCAGCAGTCAGACAGCACAGGGGAGAGTGCAACAGAGCACCTGGGGCTCTCTGTTCCTTTAGGAAAGAAGCACCCAGGGAGGGAGCACTGCACGGCAGGCAAGGCGCAGCATCTGCAGGGCACAGTCTCAGCAGGGCAATTAGGGCAATGAGCAGCCCTGGCAGTCTTCTGACTGGAAGGGGGAAGAGCCCTGGGAGGATATAAGCCAGAAGCTCAGGTGGGTAAACTCATCTGTCCCTGGCAGCCACAAAGTGAAGAGCTTCTGGCAGCAGGGCTCCTGCAGGGGCTGCGGTCTGCATGTGGATCCCCAGCAAGGCTCAGGGAGCTCCCTAGGATATAGCCCAGGGCTGGGAGGCTATCCTAGCTGAGCGGTGAGGGAAAATTTCTCCTCTTAAGAGGGCTGCCTCCCCTTTTGGTGTTTATAGCTCAGGGGCTTATTGGGTGTGTTGTGGTTTGGACCCAGCAGTTTGGGTTGGGACTGTAGAGGCGCTATGTGGAGATCCCACTAGTGCCCATGGGGCACATGATTGCCTTAAGCCCTATCAGGCTCATCTGCCCCTTAAGGCCAGGGGCAGGCTCAAGACCCAAGCGAGGGTTGAGTCCAGAGCAAGGGTTGAGCCCGGAGTGGGCAGAGTGTGAGGCCACAGAGCCATATGCGGGCCCGGTGCCCAAGAGACCTAGACCAGAGCTGATGCCTCAAAGCCTGGTCTAACACAGCAGGCTAAGACCAGGCTAGAAGGTCTAGCTGAGAGGAAAGGGGTGGTGGCCAAGGAGGCTGAGGCCCGAACAAGAAAACCACGTCACAGTAACACCCATGAGGTTTAAAGCATGGTGTAGGGGAGGAATGAAGCCATACAATTAGCCCTTAAGGCTGTAGAAGCCCCACAATGGCATGGTCTAGACAGGCCCAGAGAGGGGCCTGTGAATAGTGAGACCTGGCAAGGGGCTTGGGAAGAGTGTAGTGGGACCAGAAGGGTCCAGCAGTGGGCCTGAGTATAGCATAATAGAGACCAACAGGGTGCCAAGGAACCCTGGGGGGGTCCAGTTGGACTGGGGCCCATGTGAAGGCCTATGGGCAGCCTCCTTTTTAATCTTATTATTCCATTATAGGGTAACTAGTGCAATGGGGGTGGGGGGTGTCGATCATGGTGGGCAAGTTGGAAGGGAAAGCAAGCTTGGGGCAGAACGGGGCACAGTCATGAAACCACCAGGGAGGCATCACGGCTGCCCCTGCGACCCCCGACATAGTACAGAGAGCATGTCTAGTTAAGGCTCATCTGCCCCAAGGCCTCATTTCAATAGTCCACCCCTTTTCAATAAAGCAGTTAACTGCATGAATAACTGTAGACACATGCTTGAGTCCTGTGGTTTCAGTAAGTTAGAATATGTGTTTAAGTGCTTTTCTGAACAGGAGCCCACCACCTAAGACATAAATTGAAAAACAAAAACAAATCTAGGAAAATGGGCAGAAGCACAATTAGGAGATGTAGTAATATTATAATAACACAATTTACTGCAAGGGATCTTGTATTCCCTCTGCCTCATCCCTCTGGCGAAAGACTCAAATCCCAACTGTAGAGAACAAAAATGCAGTATTTTGTTTAAAACTCCCTACACCCCAGGATGCAGCTACCTTTCACAAGGGGCTGTTAATGATTGTTACGACTAGCTCTGTGTTTCCGGGAAGAATGGCACTGTAAGATTTTTTTTTAAAGAATTTTTTTGTGTTCCAAGCCAAATCAGCCAAATCAAATCCAAATCCATGAGTCAGTCCAGAACCATAAGTGGTCCTACATCTGGCAAACATCCTCCACTCCCTTCAGGGGCTTCAGATATTTCCAAAGTGTTTGGCAGGCATCCTACATGCAGGCCCAAGCCTGGAGACTTGGCGTTAGATTGCCCTCAAGCTTTGCCTACCCTCAGCCATATGGCCACAGCAGCAAGCTAGGGAGGAGCCTCCCATTTCCATAAAGTGGACTTTAAGCCCCAACACCTTGGTGGATATTAAACCATGCTGTAAGATGTAGTTGCTAATACAAAGATTAAAGTGGACCCTAGCAGAGATCCAGTGCAAAGGAGTCTGTGCCCCTCCCCATGCATCAGCTTCTTAATTGTAGTGAGAGAGGTCTAAGCGGGTTGCTCCAGAAACAAGCTGTCAGGGCCTTTTGACATTAACCAGGTGATATCCTGTGCAGGTGACCTCCATGCCATGCCCAAAAGCACCACCATGAAGTGCAAACATTTCCTCCTGTTCCATGCATAGTTACATTGTCAAAAATGAAGCAATGCTGTATCCTCAGTGTATGCCTCAGCACTGCTGTTAGGCGCTCTGTCTCAGGGATGCTTGTTGGCCCCAGTCAGGGCTGCCCTAAGACAGTAACACAGCCTCATTTCCAGGCCTTGGAGTGTGTGGAGTGGGAGCTGGGGATGTGGGAGAAGTATGCTTTATAGCAGGGGTGGGCAAAATATGGCCTGAGGGCTGGATCCAGCCTGTCAGCTGATTGGATCTGGCCTGCAGCTGCCCCCACAATGCTTCACATGGGGCTAAGCCCCAACCCTCCCCTGCCAGGACAACCCACACTGCGCCGGTGCTGGCCCGACTGAACATCTTCTGGCAGGGCTGTTCCCAGTGTAGCTGCACCTGGCTAGCTGCTCCTTTGCTCCCCTCACCTTCAGCAGCAACCACCAGGCTGAAGCTTCCCCCCGCCCTCCCACCCAGAGTGGCGAAGCAGGGGCAGGGGCAGGGGCAGAAGCAGGAGTAGGAGAGGTGGCTGAAAGCAAAGGGAGAACAGCAGCACCTGGGAACAGCCCCACTGCAAGCTGTGCACTGGCTGGGGCCTGGGCCAGTGGGGCAGTTCTGCTCCCCTTGCCTGCAGCTATGGCTGCTGTTTCTGCTCCTCTTTTTGTTCCTTTTTTCTGTCCCAGAAGCAGAGGCATTGTATGAGTAGAAAAAGGTCTGCAAGAAAATTAAAAGACAATAAAATATACAGATCCTAATTATAAATACTTCCTATACAGCCATAGACTTATAGGGCTGGAAGATGTCAGGAGCTCATCTAGTCAATCTCCCCTGCTCACAGCAGGATCATCTCTGTCTGAACCATCCCAGCCAAGTGGGAACTCCAGACGGATCAGCCTCACCTCTGTCCCTGGAAAAAATCATTGAGCAGATCCTCAAGGAATCCATTTGTAAGCACTTAGAGGAGAAGAAGGTGACATTCTGCATGGATTCACCAAGGGCAAGTCATGCTTGACCAACCTGATTGCCTTCTATGGGAGATGACCAGCTCTGTGGATGTGATATACTTTGATTTTAATAAGGCTTTTGATACAGACTCCCACAACATTCTTACAGGCAAGGTAAGGAAGTCTGAGTGGGTTGGATGAATGGACTGTAAGGTAGATAGAAAACTGGCTAGATCATAAGGTGCAGAGGGTAGTAGTCAATGGCTCGATGGCTAGTTGTCAGCCAGTATCAAATGGAGTGCCTCAGAGGTCGGTCCTGGATCTGATTTTATTCAATATCTTCATCAATGATTTAGAAAATGGCATAGAGTGCACCCTCAGCAAGTTTACAGATGACACCAAGCTGGAGTGAGTAGACAATATGGTGGAAGGTAGGGCTAGGATTCAGGAGAGACCTCAACAAATTTGAGGCTTGGACTAAAAGAAATCTCATGAGGTTCAAAAAGGACAAGTGCAAAGTGCTGCACTTAGGACAGAACAATGCCAATGCACTGGGACAGGCTGGGAGCTGACTGACTAAGCAACAACACTGCAAAACAAGGATTTGGGGGTGAGAATAAGCACTGCTCCAGGGGGAGAGGGCGGCGAAAGCTTCAGCTGGGCAACTCCAGCCCAGAGCATGGAGGTCCCACTCCTGCTGCATTCCACCTGCTTCGTCCGCCTGCCAGTGGCTGCTCTTCACGCTGGGTGAGGGGAGTGGGTGGAAGAAGGCTGGAAGTGGGAGCCAGAGCTCCACGTGCTGGGCAGAAGCCACCCAGCTGAAGTTCCGCCCCCCACCTGGAGCAGCATGGCAGGGGTAGGGGCAGGAGCATTAGCTGTAGCTGGAGATAAGGGGAGCAGAACGGCCCCACCAGCATGCAGTGTCTAGCGGGGCTGCAGCCAGCCAGGTGCTGCCCTGCTCCCCTCGCCTCCTGGTGACAATGTGAAGCCAGCCAGCTGCAGCTGCACTGGAACAGCCCTGCTAGAAGCTGCACACTGGCCAGAACCCAGGCCGGGGCCAGGGCTGGAGGGTGTGGACGGGAGCATGGCATGGTCTGCCCTGGGCAGGGCTCTGCCCCGTATGGAGCACTGTGGAGGCAGTTGCGACCAGGTGAGCTCTGCTGCACGTGCCCCTCATCTCTTCCTTCCTCCTCTCACTCCCAGCTGGCTCCCAGGCAGCCCCCCGCACACACACATGCACATGCCCCCTTCACACACCCCCATTCACCCCCCACCACAGGTCTGGCCATGCAGGGAGCAGATCATACCTGTCCTGCTCCTGAACACTGCTCCCCACCCACCCAAAGCCCCATAGGGAGTTTTGGTGAGTTGTTACATGGCGGGGGGGAAGAGGGGAAGAGGTGCTGACCCAGCTTGTGACAGCTCATCAAAACTCCCTATGTGACAATCAGGCACAAATAATTGCCCACCCTGCCTTATAGTCACATTGCCAGAGGCAGTGTGGAGATGGGATAGACAAGCCATGAGTGGCAGCATGTTTCCAGCTACTCTCCTTTCACCTCTCTCTTCCCCTCCCTTTTTTGCTCTGTTCTTACATACCATATTTACCCGAATCCAAAATGACTTCAAATTTAAGACATTCCCCTTTCCCCCCTCCCCCCACCCCGTAATTAGATTTTAGACGTGGACAATTTATACATTTATCATTTTCCACATCCAGAACCCACCTGTAATTAATCCACCATCTATAATTCATCCTGCAGTTTCAGCTCAAAAGGCTGTTCGTCATTATTTTCTATTTCATACTGCATGCTGGTGCAGAGTGTAGGTAAGCAGCTGCCACATTTTCCCCCCAGAGTTGTGTGTGTGAAGAGCACTCCTAGCATAGGTGTCCATTAAGTAGGTCATAAAATCTAACTACTCAATGGCTGCATCTACATGTGTGCTTTACTGCAGAGTAGACTATGTGGCTGCAGAGTAAGGCACCACCATCTGTATGTGTGATACTATTAGGCTGTAGTAAACTAATGAACACCATCAGAGACAGTACTATCTTATGTCAGGGTAACTAATTGCCCCAGCCAGCCCCTCTTCTGCCCAATGTCACCACCCACAGCCCAAGGCAGAGCAGGGCAGGAGTGGCACTGGTGTAAGCTGCTCCACCCCTGGCTCAAATTGCTACTGTCCCAGGCACACAAGGAGATGCTGCGCCCAGGAGTAGTTTACTCTGGGTCAAACCACTCTGGAGTTCATTGCTTCAAATTAATTGCATGTGTAGATGCATGCACTATGTGCTAATGATGCTCAGATGAATGGAGCTATAAAAGTGCAAAGATGAATATCACCAGCAATGATGTCTGTCTCCTGCAGCTGATTCATCTCCAAAGCCTTCCTCTAAATCTGGAGCAGTGATGAAGCCATTCTCTTTCAGATTCACCCATGTGATTCGCATCTGCATTGTAATTATTCTCATCTTCAGTTCCATAGCACATGAGTATCCACAAATCTCAATGTGTCCATTCTCACCACAACCCAGTGGGGTGAGGGAGATGGGGAGCTGATTTCTTTTTCGTCACCCAGTTCTCCTCTCTCCATGCATGTCCCAGATACCCCCAGATTCCACTCAACCCCCATTAAGGAAAAAACTACTAAGTTACCAGGGGTAAAATGCTAACCCTTTAAAATCAATGGCAAAACTCCTATGGACTTGAACAGAGGAAGGGTTGTACTTATAATTATTAGAAAGCCACTTAGGGCACTAGCTCTATTCTTGGGAAGAAGGAATGTTTAGTGATATGCTGTGCCTTTTCTAATTATTCTTCTAAATGACTCCTTCTGTCCTGTAGCATGGCGTGAGGATCCCATCTGCAATTTGGAATGCTTATTTAACAAGTCAGATATAGCAAGGCATGAATTTATAAATAGCAAGGGGCATGGCTTGGGGACTGTGCAGCATAACTCACAAGTCACCCTGCCAGGGAGGAACTTACTGGACATTTGCTTTAAACATTCAGTTTGCACATGCAAACACTGCTTGCCAGACAAGCACTATGAACAGAGGGAACCCATTTAATAGATATGGTGATTACTCCAAAACTAGTCACAAGTCTTTTATTATCCTGATCCTCAAAGAGAAACCAGGATGAAAAGAAACAAAAAGGAAAGAAAGTCTTCAGAGCCTGGTCCTACTCTCAGTTTCGTCTTTGCAAATCTTCCATTACCCAAGTAGAAGATTGATACAAGTGAGAACAGAAAACAAACTTCTGCCTATGCCTAGCCTCCAATTCTTCCTTTTGTCTCGAGGTACTTCTTCAGTGATCCATTTTGACTGTCCAATCTACTACATATATTGCAACAAAAGAGGGTTAGGCTAGATATTAGGAAGGAGTTTCTGTTTCTGAGAGCCGTTAAGCACTGGAACAAATTACTTACGTAGGTTGTGGAATCTCCGTGATTGTAACTCTTCAAATGCAGCAGTAAAATACTTCATAGAATCAGAGAAAATGAGGGTTGGAAGAAACCTGAGGAGCTCATCTAGTCCAACCCTCTGCTCAAAGCAGGACCATCCCCAACTAGATTATCCCAGATTATTACCTAGATTATTATTGTCTACCTGGGTCTTAAAAACCTCTAAGGATGGAGGTTCCACAACCTCTGTGGGTAGCCTGTTCTAATGCTTTACTACCCTCCTCATGCAAAAGTTTTTCCTAATATCTAACCTAAACTTTCCTTGCTCCAACTTGAAACGATTGCTCCTTGTTCTGTCATCTGCCACCACTAAAAACAGTCTAGCTTCCTCCTTTTCGTGACTACACTTTCAGTAGTGGAAGAGTGTCATTAAATCCCTCCCCCTTCCCCCCCAGTCTTCTCTTCTCCACACTGAATAAGCCCAGTTCCCTCAGTCATTCCTCATCAGTCATGTGCCCCAGCCCTCTAACCATTTTTGTTGCCCGCCACTGGACTCTCTCCAATTTGTCCACATCTTTCTGTAGTGGTGGGCAGTTCTCCAGATGTGGCCTCACCAGTTCCAGAGAGAGGGGAATAATCACTTCCCTCCATCTGCTGACAACACACCTACCAATGCAGCCCAATATGTCATTGGGCTTCTTCACAACAAGAGCACACTGCTGCCTTATATCCAACTTATTGTCACCCTCAGATCTTTTTTGGCAGAATTGCTGCTTAGTCAGTCAGCCCCCAGCCTGTACCGGTGCATGGGATTGTTCCATCCCAAGTGCAGGACTTTTCACTTGTCCTTATTGAACTTCATGAGATTTCTTTTGGTCCAAGCCTCAAATTTGTCAAGGTCTCTCCTGAATCCTAGCCCTACCCTCCAGCATATCTTCTGCACCCCCCCAGCTTGGTGTCATCTGTAAACTCGCTGAGGGTGCACTCTATCCCATCTTCTAGATCGTTGATGAAGATATTGAAAAAAGTTGGACCCAGGACTGACCCCTGGAAGGACATGATAAGTGTTTTCAAATATTTGAAAGGCTACCTGTGGCAGAGCACAAGTCGGGTGGTCGGCACTGAGTGTGGGCTGTGGCAGTCTGGGAGTGTGCCAACATGGAGACACCCTGGGGAGTCATTCTAAAGGGGGAGGTGTGTGGTGGAAGACCAGTGGGGTGCTCGCCACTTAGGAGCTATGGCAGGCTCTGAGTCAGCCTGCCCGTGAAGAGCATGGAGAAGCTTCCCCCTTGGAAACCATTTTAAGGGGGAAGGTGGGTACCAGAGGACTTATGGTGCCTGCCACTTAAAGAGCTGAAGCAGGCAGCTGGCAGATGCCTGATGGGGGCAGCCCTTTTCACACAAAGGCCAACCAAGCATGGACAGCAGTCGGCTTCCAGCAGTCAAGGGAACAGTACCACCCAGCTCCCTTGCTGCTGCAGGGTCATCTTGGTGGTAAGAGTGAAGCTATGGGGAAGGAGGAGGCCTCATGGTCCTGGGCATGACCTAAAACTGCACCCTGCCAGGATAGAGAGGTCTGGTGGTCCTGCCTGGGGTGAGACAGGGCCACTCAGCTACCAGGACTGAGAACCTCCCTGGTGTAAGATGGGTTGGGGCACCTAAATCCCTGCTCCCAGCACCTGGTGGGTTACTGTAACGTCCAAGGGAAGTAGGGCCAGGCATGCCCATGTGGGGCACCTGAGCCCATTAGGGGTGTAAGACCCTGTAGCATGGGTAGTAGGGGCCAGGCACACCCATACAAGGGGCACCAGAGCCCATTGGGTGGAAGAAGAGCTCCAGGAAGGGGTGGAGGGGAGGGCCCAGCATGTGTCTCCAGACAAGAGGCCAGGTGCTAGCCCAAGGGAGTTAGGCCTGGTGGGTGCCTTCAGATTAGGGGGCCAGGTGCTAGACCAATAGTGGAGGGCCCTGAGAGGGGGCAATAGTGGAGGCCCCGGTGAGAGGGGCAAGCGAGTTGTGGCCCTGGGGAGAAGGATCAGCATAGTCCAGGTAAGCCTTAGGGCACCTGACGTCACAAGTGGGACTAAGCCCAGTAAAGGCAGTAGAGTGAGAGCCAGTGTGTCATCCGACCCTGAGGGGAACAGCTTGGGTGTGATATCCAACATAAGAAAAGGCACTGGCGACATGTAGGAGGTACACGTGGGTGCACATGCACCCCCTGAGATTGCCTATGCACCATCTGGAAGTGCCAGCTGTGAAACCCGGAAGTGCTGGCGGAAGTGCACTTCTGGTTTTGCCACTGGTGGCTCCACGCTCGGCGATTGGCTGCGGGGGGAACCGCCCCACTGGTGATCTGGTGCCCACTGAGACTTGGAAGGCACCAGTCACCCATGAGACAAGGAGTAGAGTTGGCCTAGTGTTTTATGAATTGCTCAGTCTTGTTCAGGTGAGGGCCATGGGAGAGACCCAAAAGACTGCGCCAGGGCTGACCAAAGAGTGACCAAGGATATCCATGAGTAGGGCAGTATGAGTGTGGCCCCAAAGAGGGTGGCATGATAGAGACTGGGTGAAAGCCGGTGACATGAGACAGGGGTGGTATGTGAGTGGCTTGCAATGGCAGAATGGAAGAGGCCCAACATTGTGCCGACATTGCACAGCTGTGAGAACCATCTGCAAGGCATGGGGCATGTATAAGGAGAGGTAAGAGCATGTACATTTGCCTCTTGATATCAGGGCATTTGAAGGGCAGCCTCCCACCTAACTAACAACATCATTATTTATGAACAAGGCGTGGCAGACAAGCAGGCTTACCCAAAGACAGGTGGGTGCCCAGCGCTGTAACTGGTTGGAGGGAGCCCTACCTTGTCACACTACCATAGAGGAGAGTGACAAGGTGGGGCTCCCTCTAACCAGCTGCAAAGGACAAGGCAAAAGGCAGTAATTTTAAACTAGAGCAAAGCAATAAACTAAAAACTTCCAAACTATAAGAAAAGTAGGACGAAGGAACAAGCTGCCCAAGCACATGGTGGAAACTCCTTTGCTGGAAATTTGCAAGTAGGGTGGATAAATATATATCTGGGATGGATAGGAATTGCATATCCTGCACTTGTGCCAAAAAGGGATAAGGAAATAGGGAGTTGGTTTAAATGAACTTTGAGGTCCCTTCCACTTCAGTGACATTCTCCTCCCTAAGATAAGTGCCCTAAAACACTAGATTACAGCATCTGGCTCACTCTTGTTTCTTCTCCCTGGACTAATCAATATAATTTTTTTTCTGCAGGGTGGGAAAAAAAAAGGAAGTGCCCCTTTTCCTTCTGCCCCAGGTTAGCAAAGAGCCTGGGGGCTAAAACACTTCTGTAAGGAGATGTGGGTTTAAATCCCTTCAGGTCAACATGGGATTTGACTCTGGAGCTCCCAGTCCTAGGCGAGGTCCATAACTATTAGAATATCTATAAGAGAGGGTCCATCATCATGGCTGCAATCTCCTCCCTGTGAGTTTTTGGCCTATGGGGAAATGAGTCATGGAAAGGAGGTCACACTGGAAGACTGTGGCAAAATTGGGATTGGAAGCAGGTCTCAAGATTACCACTTCTGTGCCTTATCTACAAAGCCACCTCCCACCTCCTCCCCACATAAGGGGGATGATCCTTGTCTCACAAAAATATCTGAAGTATATCACCTTCAGAAAGGGCCACTGGATTCACCAACAATAGTATTTTCACTGCTTGAAAATGCTTTGAGATCATGACATGGGAAGCTAGAGAGGGGATAAGTATTCCTTGTTGGGTTTTCATTGTATTTAATTGGGGGGGGGGGACACAAAAAGAGTAACACTACTTGCAATGCTGTTCTACTCCATATCATGCTGAAAGAAATCTCCATACAAAACAATAGCAGCTAATGACTGACACACAAAAGCACTGACAGCTAGCGCTGGGCTGGAGAGAGGCTTCATTTTTAACATGGTTTGTGGGAGCAGACTGTTCTGAACCTGCTGCTGTGCCCTCAAGGTCGGTATGTAACCAGCAGGATGAATTATTGCTTCAGTGACAGCACTGACTCTCAGCTGCCTGATTCTGTGAGCTTTACATCAGGATATCCATAGCCTGGTAGCCATTTCTTTATACTGTTCATTGTTTAAGGTATCTGAGAGACAGGAGAAGTAGACAGTCACCCACTGAAACTTTGTTAGGTCCATCTGGGGTTTCTTTCTGTCGGGGTGATACCCCTCTCTCCCCCTCCACCCCAGATCCTGCCTTTCTAAGTTTGGGGGACCTTTTAAGATAGGGTGAGACTATCTGGCAAAAGTGATGAGTATGTGTTGTTAATAACATATAATCAGTGGTATAATGAGGGGTGGGTGAACAGGGCACCAGCTCCAGATGCTGATTTAAGAGGGCCGTCAGAATGGCAACCCCCAGAGAGCTTGCGCTGTGGCAGACCACATCACTGCAGCAGCAGTCAGGGTGAAATAGGGCTCTTGGCACTTGGCAAACCTCCCACCCCCACCCAGGGTGCAAACAGTGACAGTTATGCTTCAGTATATAGTTCTTATGCACTACTGCCAGAGCCAAGGATTTTCAAAGGAGCTACAGATTATTTCCCACTGAGCTTAACTGGACTGTGGATGCTTCCCTTCTCTTAGGCCTTGACTTTACCCAAGCTGTGCCACTTTAATTCCAGTGATTTGCTGCCTCATCCCAAGTGACCCTTTCCATGAAGCCTGCCTGATTTCAGCAAGTTCTGATGGCAGGTTTCATGTGCTGCCTCCCAGCATGTCTACTGAGTTCTTCAGCAACGCCCCCAGAAGCCTGTCTGTATCTTCCAGCTTCTGGGCAGCCCAGGGCCATGGCTATGGGGTAGCCTGCCACACAGCTAGGGCTCTCTTCCCTTTACTGGAGAGCACCAAGGTGTTCCAGCTTTCATTCCAAGTCAGAACAAAGCCAAATCTCAGAATCCTCTACGAAACAGAGTTACTTTTCTCAACCTAGTTCAAATACTGATATAGCTAAACCGGTATCGGCAATATAGCAGGTGCTTTATACCGATACAGCTATGTCTCTAAGGAAGAAGAAATAAACACTTTTATACCAGAATAATAAGGCTCATGCTAGGGGTTAGACTATACTTGGACTGTTTTAACAAAAACAAAAATCATACACCAGCCAACATAGGTAAAGCTGCAGAAAACCTGTGTGCAGAAAAAGCCTCGGGCTTCTTTCTAAACATCAGCTAGAGTCTCCATGTCAGAGTCCGATCTGTTTCCCACTGAAATTAATGACAAAACACTTATTGATTTCCATGAACCAGAATTAGGCCACTGGACAGAAAATAAATAAATGCCATTTGCTTCGCTGTGCCAGTTTGCAGGACACTGACTGCTGTTGTCCTCTGGCTTTATCTGCGGCAGGCTAGAGTGCTATGCCTTGTAGCTGTGTAACAGGGTTGATTAATAGTAATAGTTGAGTAATAGTAAACAAGGATGGGGTGGTTTGGACAGGGATGATCCTATCTTAGGCAGGGGGTTGGATTAAATGACCTCCAGAGGTCTCATCCAGCCCTCCTTTTCTATGATTCTGTGCTTGCCTCTGTGTATGTCTGAGCTTTCCTTCTCTGGGGCAATCTTTCCCTCTTCTTTTCCCTCAACAAATAAGTGCCTGGAAATTTTCTGCAAAACTCCCTAAGGTGAAGAGAAACATGCTTGGGGAGGGGGATCTAGAGCTAGATCTATGCTTGGAGCATAGGCAGCTCTCTGAAGTGGGGCTAAAGGTTGGCTCATTCCAAGGCTGCCTGGGATGCTCACTAGAGGTACAAAGCCCAGATCCTGACCCCGGTCTCAGGTTACAGTGGTGTAACTAAGAGTTAAGTCTGGACCTCTGCTTTTTTGGGGTAGGAATATGTAGCAATGTGTCTATCTGAGCGTCCTAAGTCTGGCTGCGACCCTCCCAGGAAGAATGGAGCAATGCTGTCTGAGAACACCACTGTTCTACAGTTGGCACCAAAGCCAACATGATCTTAGCTGCAATCTTGTTCTCACGGATGTATTTTCAAGATCAGCATCACATGTTTTTATTAGTTTGGGGACTTTTTGTTTAAAAATAAAGATCTGTGTGAAACAAAGTCCCAAGTGTGCATCTGTGTGTGTTACATACAATGCCCATGCCCTCGCAGAAGTCACTCCTAAGATTCATAGCAATAAAGGAGCTGTCAGGATTCTCTGCTGAGAAAATACTCGGACTATAATAAAAAATACAAATATAGTCAATATCCCAAAGGATGATCAATACCAATACAAAACCAGCAAAGAGATTAGAGGGGAGATTTAGGAGGTTGTCCAAAGGGATAGATTAATAGAGGTTAAGGCCAGAAGCATTCATTATAATTGCTTGGTCCAGTGGAGCTCAACCTTTTAGATTGGTGGGCCAGGTGCTGGCAACCTAGCTGCATCATAAGCTGGGTGATGATCCCCTCCAGTAGGGAGGGATGGCGGAGAGAAGGGGAAGGGAGGTAGCTTCCCGTGTTAATGGGAGAGGGGCAAGAGGGAGGAGAAGAGAGCTGCAGAGGGAATCAGCAGTACGGCACAGGGCAGGGAAGGGGATGTGCTAAGCAAAGCTGCTTGCTGTTGATCCCCTGTGCTGTGAGCCAGTTCCAGTCACTTTGAGATCTGGATCCAGTGCGAGAGCCATAGGCTGAGCACCACAGATCTAATCTGATATCTTGTGTAACACAGATCATAGAATTTCATACAAGAACTGTGAGTAGAGGTTTGAAAACAAAGAAGAGATGTGCCATTTTCAACAAGGAATACACTATTAATGAGCTGAGATTTTTTACTCTGATGAATCCAATGACCATTTTAATTCAACCCTTGTTTTATTACAATCACTTGCAAAACTGGCACAAATGTTGTCCTGTTTCTGCTATTATACCACATGAAATACAAACCAGGGGCTAGATTCAGACTGTTTTGTTGGCTGGAGTTCCCATCTCAGAACTGAATCAATCACTCAGATCATTATTCTCAACTTGCTGTGCTTTCTTTAGTCAGATGCTCACCTGGTGCGAGCAAATTGAACTCTACAGAAGCCTGTGCTGTTGCTTATTTGTTGTCAGAATCCCTCCCCACCCCACATGTACATATGACCTAACCATATAGGAGAAAAAAATAAGCATTTGGGCTTTGTAGTAAGAAATGTGCTAAGCTGCACCACAGACATAAATGAGGATGCCGATCTAGCTGCCCCAAGGAGAAGAATATGTAATGGCTTCAGAGCCCACTCTTCCTGAAACCACCAATTTGAGATTCAGCCCTTAAACATGCCTCTACCAATAAAACACTTAAACTAGAGATCCTGGGTGATCTTAGTAATTCCCACTGACTTCAGTAGGAAGAAGGCTAGACCTGAGTAAACAATTTTAGCAAGTAACTTAGTCCCAGGAAAATACAGCTTGGGGGCAAGCACAACTACTGTATTTGCAAACTTGGGTCAAGCTGGTGACTAGTTTAGGCAAAATATATTTCTTACATGAAATGAGTACTTTTGTACAGATGAAATGACATTATGCTGATGAATGAAATGTCATTAGTCTATAAGGCTGTGTTTAGATGAGTGTGGGTGTGCAGTACCCTAAGCTGCTACTTTGCAGCACGGGGGCGTTTCTTGCCCCTGGGAGATCCCAGGGTCAAAAAAACCCACACCAAAAAAAAAAGAAGTGGGATGGTGCATGTGGTGGTAGTACATGCTGCCCAAAACCACAGCCTGGCCAGCCAGAGCCATGGCTTCAGCTGCTGGCCAGGCTTCCTGATGTGACTGCAGCCTTGGGAGGCTCCCAGGACCCCAGGTAAGGTTGCTGGGGCCAGGAGTTGCTGGCCCCAGCCTCTCCTACCCCACCCAGGGTAACCTGGGAAACCCTCATCTTGCAGTCCTTTATTGCAATGAATATTCAATGATATATATTTATTTACCTGTATATGTGCAGGGTGGAACAGCTTCACCAAAGGAGGAAGAGAGAAAGCCCCCCCTCTTAGAATAGCCCTAGTGCATACCTGAGAGGTGTGAGACCCACATGTAAGTCTGTGCCATGGACCAGAGAGAGAAAGAAATTGAACCCAAGTCCCCCATATCCTAACTGAATGCCCCAATATCTCTACTACAAGATGGGGAGGGAGATACTGGTTGTGGCAATGTCATCACCTTGTTTCTGCGAATAGTGCCTAAGTCCCCCTGGGAATCAAGCCTTTGTTTCCAAATTTCCTTTGCTTTTATGTAAAAAAGTCCCAAGTGAAACTGAAATACTTAATTTCCAAGTGAACAGGCCACTTCTGTTTGACCTAAACATTTTTTGCAATGCATACATGCACACGCATGTATGCTCAGGCACTGAACTCAGAGAGGAATTACCTATAAGCAGGACTGGGAAATAACACTTTACTGCAAAGGGGGAGCTTTTGGTTCTAAAAATACCTCATATGCTTCTCACTATTTTTTCTGGAGATGTAAAGGAGCAATACCTGAATTTTGGAACTAAAGACCATACACAGTAGGGTATTTCCATAACATAGTATACAAGTACTTCACAGGCAACAAGGGTAGAGCCTTTGGGTCAAATTCTGCCTATGGATAAGCACCCACAAATGTCAGAGCTGTACTTAAATGCAGATTTAGACACCTTATAAATAGTCTGATTATCTGAGCTCCTGCAACTCTGCTAAGCACCTCTGAAAATCAACTGACCTATCTGAATGCCCAATACATGGCTGCAGGGGACTAATTTTACACACCCACATTTGAAATTTTAGTCTGCGTGTGTTTGTTGCAGAGTCGGATTCATTCTGAGGTGAAGGAACTGATTTCCTAACCTAACTCTGACAGCACTGTAACCAAACGCCAAAAGCTTGCACTAAGACCTAAGAATTATATTGACCTCAGCACGTAGCTCTTTCACAGGCTGTATACCCACCTGAGTCCCACTTATGCCCTGTATCAGTCTCACATGATGGAAAGAGTCTCTACATCAGATAAATATCACTGCAAGTGCCAGCAAAAATCTTATTCTTCAGGCCAGACTCCTCACTCCAGTCAGGGCCCAGATATCTATTCCAGCTTTATGATATGGAAGCTTTAAAGTTCCAGAAAGTGTGTTAAATAAATCAAGTGGGATTCTTCCTCAAAGCTCCTGCAACTTAGTGGGAGCCCTGTGCAGTGGACATCCAGAATTGTGTCCCCTCTATTACATTTCTCTAGACTTACCAGAATGGTCAGTGTCTCCTACCAATACATGAGAGAGAAAGGTGTTGATTTCACTTTTAAGGTGGGGAAAACTAGAACAACTAAAATGTAGGAGTCACCTTAATTTCACCAAAGGGTTAACAGGGTGACCTGTTATCTTAGCAAGGCTTTTCAAACTACACATTAAGAATAAGTGTGAACCCTTTCCAAACACTGGACCAATAAATGAGACATTTTTAATCCCTCAGATCTATTCTATACTTTATGCACATCATTATAAAGCAAAATACCATGAGCTGAGTGATCCAGCATACTTCACATTATAGGTCTGTTGTTCTTCTAACACTGTAGACTCCATGTAATAATGGTGGCCACTTCAATTTTTTTTAAAAAGAGGGCTGATGGATATTTCCCTACACAAACCTTTAACTACAACAAATGCAACATGCTGGGATCTTTGTGATGACTTTGAACTTACAGCACAGATCATTATACCTCAGAGGGATCACAACCAAGGCAGTTATGTCATACCGAGCTCTTAAGAGATTCATTTCAGTCCCAGGGAGTCATGTCACGGTGGTCAGAGGGAACCCGTGTCAGTCATTCCTGGCAGGGGGGCAGGGAGAGCGGGTTACTCCAAAACAAGGAGGGTCCTCATAAGTCCCGTGTCACCTCTACTAGTGCAACTCACCCTACCCAACCCACTCCATGGGTTGTGACCCAAAAGTGGGTTGAAGAATATATGAAAAGTTCACAAACCAACTTTAAAAATGGATTCTCCTTTAAGGGAGGAAAGCATGGGGAACTGTGGCTTCTCCCTTGTAGGCTGGCAGTTACAGCCTGCAAGGTGCTTGCTGGGAGCTTCTTGGTCCGCCCATGGCCCCCACACACCCAACCATGCTGGGGGGGGGTTGGGGGCACTGGGTCAGGAGTAAGGGGCACTGGGTCAAGACTGGCCATTGATTTTTACAAATGGGTCCTGGTACAAAAAAAGGTTGAGAACCACTGACCAAGAGTACTCATCTGAGTAGCCAGCAACCTTAGGGCTAGGAGGGTGTGTGCTCCTCCAGGGCCCTTTTGTGGAGTGCCCACAGCCTCCTCCTTCAGGGCAATGATGCCAACTCCAGAAAGGCAAAATTGCCCAGAGGAGCTTCAGAAAGGTGGCGGCTGTGGCTAGGAAGACCTCCCCGAGCCCTCAGGCATGTCAGAGCCCAGTACACCCAGAATGGCGGGGCACTGGGAACCCTATGAATGGGCAGGCGGACAGGTATGTGCACACCTACCCCTGCAGGCCGCTCTGAGGGGGCGCGCACAGGCACAGGGGGTAGGAGAGGAAGGCTGGTGGCTACCAGAGCAAAGCAGGGGTTGAGAGGCAGGCGAGGCAGTGCCCGGAGCCAGCTGAATCCGAGGGACCCCCTGCTGCTCCGAAGTCCCAGTCCTGGGGGGCCCGAGCGCCGCCCTTCTCCCGCCCGCGCCTCTCCCCGGGGCGCCGCGGGCTCCAGCCGGGCAGACGGGGCCGCTGGAGCCGCAGCACTCCGGGGCCGGGAGGCCGCCTTTCCCTGCCGGGGGGGCATCGGTCACGGTGCCGGACTGCCTCGCAGTGTAACCGCGAGAGCAAGGCGGGGGGCTGCCAGCAGCGGGGCGGAGCGCGGGGAATCGCGGGTGGAGGGGGAAGGGATGAATGCGTGGGGAAGCAAGGGAGCTCAGGCTAGGGGGCAGGCACGTCCTGCCCCGCCAAAGCTGTCCAGCACCTCGCTCCTGTGCGGGTTGCTGTGATTGATCGTTGCTGTCTCCTATTGTCTGGGTGTTGCTGATTGTGGCCGAGTGCTGTTGTCTTGTTGCTACTGTTATTGTCTGGGTGTTGCTGTCTGATTGCTACAGTTATTGTCTGATTGCTACTGGTTGTTGCGGTCTGATTGGTACTGGCGGATCGCTACTGCTACTGCCCGATTGCTACTGTCTGGTATTGGCCGACTCTTTGCTGTCTGGCTGTTCCCCAGCTCAGACTCAGGCGCCCGCCCCTTTTCCACGTGCGACGGGAACTGTACGTGGCGGTAGCGCTAGAAAGCCCCGGGCGTGCTGGCCCGCTTCCCAGAGCAGGGCTGCACTGTCCCTGCGGTGATTTCCTCAAAGCCCAGCCGCCCCCCCCCCCCGAGTCCCCCCTCCAGCCCCGGGCAGTGCAGGCGGGGCGGGAGCGATTGAGTGAGCACAGGAGCCGCAGGCGTGGGGCGTGCCAGAATGACTGATGATTTAATGCTTCTTGAAGTGTTTCGTGTTTCCTTCCGCAGGGCATGGTTTGAAAAATAAACAAAACGAGGTAAAATAAATTAACGTATGTACACTTTACAGACACCGCGTCACGGGGAGGTGGCGGCGCCCGTCGCAGGGGGTGTTACAAAAGTAAAGGGGGAGTGAGACGGGCTCCGGCAGCCCGGCAGCACCGTCGTCCTGAGAGCGGGTCCCGGCGGCATCGTGTCAGCCTGCTTAGAAGCATTTGCGGTGGACAATGGAGGGGCCGGCTTCGTCGTACTCCTGTTTCGTGATCCACATCTGCTGGAAGGTGGACAGGGAAGCCAGGATGGAGCCACCGATCCAGACAGAGTACTTGCGCTCGGGGGGAGCGATGATCTGCGGGAGGGAGAGAGAAAGACATCGGATCAGTGAAAGGAGCGAGGCGGGAGCAGAGCAGGACAAGGCAGGACCACAGCCCCGGCTGCACGTGGAGCCAGGCGGAGCTGCCCCCTCCTCCGGGGCACCCCCGCTCCTTGCTGGCAAAGCGAGGCACTGCGCTACTCCCCGCGCCCTCCCGGGCAGCAGAGCTCACCTTGATCTTCATGGTGCTGGGAGCCAGGGCAGTGATCTCCTTCTGCATGCGGTCAGCGATACCGGGGTACATGGTGGTGCCGCCGGACATGACATTGTTGGCGTACAAGTCCTTCCTGATGTCGATGTCGCACTTCATGATGCTGTTGTAGGTGGTCTCATGAATCCCGGCAGACTCCATACCTAAGGGCAAGGGCCGGGTGAAGGGCACGGCGGAGACGGAGAGGACGGGGCGGGGAGGGGGATGGAGTTTTTCCCCGAAAAGGAAGAGCATGCACCAACTACAGTTGCTTCCTCAGCCTGACGAAAGGTATTTATACCCTCCTCTAAGAAGAATATTTCTAACTATTTGAGCTGGTCTAATAAAAAATACCAGATTTTCCCAAAGAACCTCGTCTCCCCAGAAAAGAGGCACAGGACTGCCCCCTCCTGGGTCGTCTCGCCCAGCCTGTAGCACCCAGTGGCAGGGTGAAAGGGAGGGTGAACAAGGTCTGATCAGGGTCCCCCACCCACAGCCACTCTGTCCCGCTCTCGTTTGCAGCCTTCAGCAGTTAAGCACTAAGAAGCCCTGGGTCAGGGGCTGCATCTCCAGCTCCCCGGCTCATTAGGGCCACATACCGATGAAGGAAGGCTGGAAGAGGGTCTCTGGGCAGCGGAAGCGCTCGTTGCCGATGGTGATGACCTGCCCATCAGGCAGCTCGTAGCTCTTCTCCAGGGAGGAGGAGGAGGCGGCCGTGGCCATCTCGTTCTCGAAGTCCAGGGCCACATAGCAGAGCTTCTCCTTGATGTCGCGCACGATCTCACGCTCGGCTGCCCGGGGGTGTGGAAGGACAGGGGTAAGAGCAGGCGGGGACGGGGAGGGAGCGACACACGGAGGTCCGAGGACCCCCCGGGGCAGGCGCCGCACGTGGCAGCACAGATCACACAGGAGCGGCGGCCCCGCCCCTCAGTTCTGAGCCACGCCCCCTTCAGCCTTGCCCGGCGTTCTATTGGCCCCGCCCCCATCCTCCCATACCACAAGAACCCAGTCCCTTTCCTTCTGACCACGCCCTTTCTTGCACTAGCCCCGCCCCTTTCCCCGTCAACCCCGCTGTTCCATTGGCCACGCCTTCGGTCTCCCTAACCACGCCCCTTCCCCATTCACCCAGCCATTTAACCCTGCCCCTTCCCGTGACTACGCCCCTTCTCCATTAGCTCCGCCCAGTATACTTCCATTGGCCGCGCCCCCATTCTCCCTACTCACGCCCCTTCTACACTGCCCTACGCTTTTCGCCCCTTCTCCCATTAGCCCCGCCCCTTTCCCCGGGTAGCCCGGTTGTTCTATTAGTCACGCCTCCACCCCCCGTAGCCCCGCCCGTTTCCTCTTGACCACGCCCCCGCGCCCGGGCGGGCCGGAGCTCGCACTCACCCGTGGTGACGAAGGAGTAGCCGCGCTCAGTGAGGATCTTCATCAGGTAGTCGGTGAGGTCCCGGCCAGCCAGGTCCAGGCGCATGATGGCGTGGGGCAGGGCGTAGCCCTCATAGATGGGCACGTTGTGTGTCACGCCGTCGCCGGAGTCCAGCACGATGCCTGCGGGCCGAGCGGGCGTGAGGGCGGGTCGGGGTCGGGGTGCGGGCAGGCGGGCGGGGGCCGGGGGTGGGGCGGGGGCACTCACCGGTGGTACGGCCGGAGGCATAGAGGGACAGCACCGCCTGGATGGCCACGTACATTGCGGGCACGTTGAAGGTCTCAAACATGATCTGGGTCATCTTCTCCCGGTTGGCCTTGGGGTTGAGGGGGGCCTCGGTGAGCAGGGTGGGGTGCTCCTCGGGGGCCACGCGCAGCTCGTTGTAGAAGGTGTGGTGCCAGATCTTCTCCATGTCGTCCCAGTTGGTGATGATGCCGTGCTCGATGGGGTACTTCAGGGTCAGGATGCCTCTCTTGCTCTGCGCCTCGTCCCCAACGTACGAGTCCTTCTGACCCATACCCACCATGACACCCTGAGGGGAGGGGGGGAAACCCGGCGTTAGCGCTGCTCCGGGCCCGACCCACAGTGCCCCTGCGGCGGGCGCACCTGCCAATAGAGGCAGCGCGGGAAAGCAGAGCGCCGCACTACAGCACACCCCTAGGGGCGGGGCCAAGAGGTGGGGGCGTGACCAAGATAACACGGAAAGGGCTGAGAGAGAAGGGGCGGGTAAGGGGGAATGCAGGCGTGGCCAATAGGACAATGGGTGGGGCCGATCATGGAAGGGGCGAGGCCACATTGAAAAGGGTGGTAATTGCAAGGGGCTGGTTAGCGGGGGGTGGAGACCAGGCCAATAGAACATGGGCGGGGTTGATAGAGAAAGGGGCAAGGCTAAGGGGTGGGGGCGTGGCCAATAGAACACTGCGCGGGGCTAAGCACAGAAAAGGGCGTGGTCACGTCGAAAGGGGCGGTGTTAGATGGAAGGATCTATGTAGCAAGCGGTGCGGTTTGGTAGGGTGGAGCCATGGCCAGTAGAACATGGGCGGGATTGAGAGGGAAAGGGGTGGGGCTAATAGAAGCGGGCGTGGCCATAATGAAAAGGCCTGGTTAAATGGCTCGATGGGTCAATGTGGAAGGGGTGTGGTTAAGGTACGTGGAGGCGTGGCAAAAGCAGGCGCGAGGTTTATAGGGGAGAGGAGGCAGGGCTAGCGGGAGAAGGGGCGTGGTCAAATGGCGGGGTCAGCCTGGAAGGGGCGTGGTTAGGGGGATGAGAGCGCTGCCAATAGAGCAGGGCAGGGCTTGCGATGGGAAGGGGGCGTGGCTAAGAGGAGTAGGGGGCCCGGGCAGGCACCTGGTGGCGGGGGCGGCCCACGATGGAGGGGAAGACGGCCCTGGGGGCATCGTCCCCGGCGAAGCCAGCCTTCACCAGGCCGGAGCCGTTGTCGCACACGAGCGCGGTGGTCTCATCCTCATCACACATGGTGGCGGCTTTCTGGGGAGGAAGGAAGACAGCGCTCAGCACCTCCGCGGGGCTCACGGGACCTGCCCCCGTGCGCACACCCCCTGCGGCCCTGGGGAGTCGTGTCCGAGAAACACCCTCCCCGGGCCGCCGGGCCCGGCCCCGCCGCAGCCCGTCCTCCCGGGACAACCCTGGCGGGCTCAGCCCCGCTAACCCTCGGGCGGGGAGGGATCCTTTGGCAAGTCTCTAGCCGTGCTGGCACGTAAAGGCCCTTTGCACGGATGGGACACGGCAACCAGCTTTACTAATGGCTCCGCCAAGGGTCTCTGAAGCTTGGATGGAGCCAATGAATATCCTGGTTCAGTCGAAGCGATTTAGAAGGTGCGAGTGAAAAAGAAAGCCCCCTCCCCACTATTCAGGAGCTGAGATCCCCCTTGGGATTATCATCGTCACTGTCATTATCGCTGTCGTTTGGATTCTTTGATATGGCCAATAATGCAACAGTCATCCTGGCGGGGGAAGGGCCAGGCTGTAGCTTTCATGGCCAGAAAGGATGCCAGAGGCAAGGATCTTATAGGGCGAGATCTTGTATGGAACCACCCATGTAGTTGGCATAGAGTAGTAAAGAATAGTAATAGGACTGATAACAATCATAGCGGTAACAATAATGCTCCGAGTAATGATAATGACAGTGATAATAATGCTAATATTAATACTACTACTTCTAATAATGTTAATGGTATTCCTAATGCTAATACATTAGCATTAAAGTCAATTAGCACTAATCTCGATTACGCTAATGTTAATATATTATCATTAATCTTGTCAATTAGCACCAATGTCCATTCTACTAGTGTGAATACATTAGCATTAATAATATCCGTTAGCACTAATGTCAGTTCTACTACTAATGCTCATAGGTTGGCATTAGCATTAGCAATAGAACTGACATTGTTATTTGTAGTAGCATAAATTAGTGGTAGCTACTACTATTACTACTGTTTGTGCTACTATTGTTGCTAATAATGCCACTGCTACTGACACTAATAATAATCCTAATACTACTGCTATTTGCTGAGAATAATAAAGTAATACTACTAATAATGCTACTATTGCTGTCACTGGTAATAATGATGCTATCACTGATAACGCTACTACTGATACTAGTAATGGGAACACTCCTGATAATAAAGTTAATATCACTACTACTGATAGTAATAATGCTAATATGAATACTAATAATGCTGCTATTGCTACTGCTGCAACTATAACATTTCTAGTATATCCTAAACTATAATATATATTAGATACTATAATATATACGATATACTACCCTATAATAGGTGTAGTAGACACTATAATAGTTCTAGTAGAAACTATAATATATATTAGGTACTATAATATATATGATATACTACACTATGATAGTTCTAGTAGATATTTTACTCTACTATAATATATATTAGATACTATAACGTATACAATATACTACCCTGTGCTAGTTGTAGGAGACAGTAGAATCGTTCTAATGAAGCTAGTTCTGCTACTGATGATCCCAGAGCCCTAGACCATGAGGGCTGGGAGAGACCTCAGGAGCTCATCTAGTCGAACCCCTGCTCCAAGCAGGGCCAGCGTGATAATACCAATACCGTTAATAATAATAATGCTACTACTACTACAGCTCCCGCTGATGCTACTAGTGCTGATGCCAGCCCTGCTCATGGTCCGCTGGTGCTGGTGCTGATGCAGTGCCCGCGGGGCCGGTGGCAGCCGGCCGGGTGCGGGAGGGCCCGACGGCGGCTGCAGCCCTGCCTCCTCAGTCCCTCCCTCGGTCCCCCCGCTCCCTGCCCCGGGCCGGGCTCACCTGGGGGGGGTGTGTCGCTCCGGCTCAGGCTGGGCAGAGCTGCTCTCAGCTGTGGCGCTCGGTGGGCGCCGGGGCCCGGGCGGCTTTTATCCCGCGGCGCGGCCCGGCCCCCCGGATTCCTGCCCGGCCGTCTCCATATTTGGGCGCGGGCCACGGCGCGGCGGGCCCTGGCCCCGGCCCTGGCGCGGCCCGGCCGGAGCCCCCGGCCCCCGGCGCCGCTGCCCAAAGAAGGCGGTGCTGGCCCGCGCCCAGCGCCCGGCGCCCCGGCCCGGCCCGTATAAGGAGAGTCTGTCGGGCCCGCCCGCCGGGGGCCGCGTCCGAAATAAGCCTTGGCCCGCCATGCCCATAAAGGAGCAAGAAGCCGGGCGGCGTGGGGCTGCGCCCGCCGCTCCCGCCCCCGCGAACACGTGTGGCCCCCACACGCGGCGTGTCCGGCCCTGCCCGCGGGCAGCGCCTCGGCGGCCCGCTGCCAGCCCCCGTCCCGCGGCGAGGTGCGAGGCCGGGACACCCCCCCCCGCCGGTGTTTCCGAGAAGCAAGCTCCACCCCAGCGCCATCCCCTTGTCCCTGGGCTGCTTGGGTCACTTGGGTGTGTGGGGAAGGCACGGGTGGGGGGTTCAGTGCTGCCCCACACCGACTCTTTTCCTCATGGAAACAGGCCCTGCCAAGCCTGTTTTATATATAGAGGATGATCACGGTTCCCCAGTGAGGCGGGGTGCCAGGTGGCCACTTCTCATCCACGCTGGGCCTGCAGGCCTTTACAGCTATTTATACCACTGATACACCCAGGTGCGCTTCTGTTTTTTTCTTTTTCATTTCTGAAGGGATTCAAATCTACTTATGGGCATGCCGGGCTTTACTGGGGCGCTGGGCCGAGGGGGAAGTACAGTTGGCAGCTGTCCCAGCGCTGCTAGGATGGCAGGGGCAGGGGAGCAGAGAGGACTGGAGCGCACACAGAGGGCTCCAGGGCTGGCTAAGGCCAGCCCCAGTGGCAACAGCCAGCAAGGGAGAGAGCAGCAACTTTACTCTCCCTTTTGCTGCTCATGCAAGGGGAAGCTGGAGAGCCACCAGTGATGAAGTTAAACCACATTTCTGAGGTCTATCATTATAGCTGGTTGGAGCTTATCAAGGTGGGATATTGCAACTTGGCACCTGTCGCTGGTCCCAAAGGAATTGTGCCATTACCCAGTTAATTGGGCGATACCTGTAATGCGTAAAGGGGACCTACAAGACTTCATCCTTACATGTGTGCTGGCAAGCCCAGCAGCAGGTTTTTCCCCCCATGGAGAAGTTTAAAATGGACAAGGTCCTTGCTTGTAACCCAGCCTAAAACAGTCTTTTCCAGGGGCCTTGCCGTCCATGTCAATGCAGGGCTGCCACATTTCACGTCAAGAATTAGCCGGCCAGCAGATCACACCAATTACGGTATCGGAGGCTTCTCTAGGTCCATCCAGTAAGTTAGTGAAAGGACAGGTTGGTAACTTTCAGTTACCTCCCCCTCCCTCCCAATACCCTGCAACAGTAAGGCAGGACTCCCAGCAGCATTGCCTAAACAGCTGCCTATCTTTTGCAATGCTCCAGGAACCCAGGGAAGTCTTTGCTCTCCATTAGTAGGAATTGCCTTCCTCCCAGCAGAGACAAGCCTTTAGAAAGGCAGTAACACTTGCAGCTATTTTCTCAATGTAAGGGTAACTGAGTCCCCTCACTAGCCCGGCGAAGGTGAGGTGTTAACACAGAAGAGGTTCCAAAGTTGGAAAGGTAGATTTTGGTTTGCTGGTCGTGCTTGTAGTTTGCAGTAGATCACATCACTTCATATTTAACATATTTAAAAGCACATTGTTTTACTCATTCTCATGTAAAGATGCCTGTGAATACATGTAAGCGGATAATGGTGGATGCCTGTTTGAGATAATGATCCTGGGAAAATATTTCTTTCCTGGTACGATCGCTAATACCAGCAGCCTGACACAGATCTGTTTAATCGCTGGCAGTTGGGGGGTGGGGAGGGGGGTTGGTGCATTTGACAGTTGTGACATTGTCCTGCTGGGCTCCACATGGTTATAGAGCAGTCTGATGTGTGAATCATAACAGCTCAACCCTTATAAGAGGTAGATGAGTCTCAGGAGCTCAGCTGTTTGACTAGATGAACCTACCGCAACATTAAATAAAAGGGAACAATATTCATTCACCTCAGGTCTGAATATTTAAGCAGATTCCATTTGATAGAGCTAAAAGCCTTTATTTAGAATAGTTTGTTACTTTGGGAAGTGAGGATCAGATAAAAGAGATGATGCAAGCAAACCTAATGTACAGTCTAACCCCCAAGAGTCAGTGTAGTTGGCTGAATTTACTATAGGGAAATGAGGGTAGGGCTAGCCAGAGACAAATCCTTTGCCCAGTTGGTGAAAGAAGCACTACCAGAGGGTGTCTCTGCTATCAGGAACCCCACGGAAGCAGAGGCACATTTTCTGATGTTGTATTTCAGAGGCAGCTAGGCTTATCTAGGGGTAGGAGACTTGACTTCTTTAACATTTAATCTCTGCATCTCCTAGTTTGGCAGCTCTTCCATTCACCTCTGGCTGCACCCTATGGCATTTTATTCCACTCTCCTATTTCCACTTCCTGCTGTGCTAATGACTTAAATCCTGTTGGGGAAAAAGTGTTGCCTTTTCCCCCCTTCTTTCCATTCCTTTCCCAATTCTTGCCTACAATTGAAAATATGCTAGTCCAAAGTGAAAAATCACTTTTAGGGATTTCAAGGAATCACATCAATAATGAAATCTTTTAGTAACTGTGGTGGGTAGCTGCAGACTCTATAAACTACAGATAAGTTTCATTCAGGTGTTGAATTTCAACTTGACTTCTGTGTTTACTTGTATGAGCTCTGCCACAGATAGGTATGCATTATCAGTGGTCTTTACTGTAATCTGACAAGTCATGGACATACCATGACAACTGTAGAAAAAAGAAAAATGGTGCATCTCAATACTGTAATATGAATAATAGCAATTCAACTTTAAAGAAAATTGCTACCAGGCATTTTTTTGTATTTTGTTCCAAGTAAAAGGCCATTTCCCAGATACCTTCCCTAGGATTAAAACAGATCCGTTTAGCCTTTTATGCCTAGTTTGCTTGGTTGTGTGTGCACATGTGCACAAGCTCAGTCACAAGAGAGTTAAGTCAGACCACAGTACAGCAAAGAGGAAAACTGGTCTTTACAGAGGGGTGTCTAATTTCTTAGGTTGGTCTTGATACAAAAATCAGTCTCACAACATTTCCCATTACTCACTTTTGTAATTTATAGATGCAACGGTTGAAGGATTGACATTAAGTCACGCATAATTTAATCCATAAAACATGAAGCATAAATGTATTTGAAACAGTCTCTCATGTAAAAAGCGTTAGCTAGGCAGCAAACATTGTGGTAGGAACACTTTCATTAATGCCACCGTTACATTGTACTGTAATTTTTTTTGGATCCAAAAAGCAGCAAAACAAAATTGTTATCTGTGGAATTCAAATCCAGTGCTAACTGAAAGCTTCTTCTTCATAAACTATTTGACATAAGGCCAGTCTACAAGCAAAAGGCTACAAAAGGGTGCCCCCTCAGTTATCAGTAAAGCTTGGAATTGGGAGCAAATGTATAACAAACCACAAAAATGTGCAACTCCTGTGCTCTTAGGGCCTCATCTGCCAAATGGAGGCAGAAATTCAAATGGAATCAAGTGGAATAACTCCTAGCATATGGAAAGGGAGAACATCCAATAATCCTGACCTTTTAAACTTCACACTGAACTGGCAACAAATATACCACTCCTAATATTAAACTATTTAAGTAACTTGAAATACAGAAGAGCTATTTAAAATGCTTTCCCCCCCTGAAATTTACTGTCTATGGCCTGGCACTCTGCAGTTCCTTAGATGAAAGGTGCTGCATTAATGCCAGGTACTTTCTACACCAGTACTGAAGCAAAATCTTAATTGTGAAAATGACATGGACTGTGACTTATTGAGACCCTGGCTTCATACTAGTCAGGAGAAACATGCTCTGTCCATTACCGCTTAAACATTGGCTTTCTAAAATGAGAGAAGGTAAGAAAACAGCTCTCAATATAGTTTAATGATCACCAAATATCTAGATTGATGCATGATTTTAGCATATTATCACCTTGATCATGTACAGCAGCCTATGCAGAGGTTCCCTTTGGCTCACACTGTTGACCATGTTTTGGTATAAAGAGACTTTATGGAGAGTTTTTTGTGGGGTTTTTTTTTTAATTATTATTTCAGACCACATTCAATTTAAAAATCATTTACCAGTAAAATCCTAATACTCTGAATTATGCACTTGTTTAAAGATACAGCTACTAGTTATACCCACTAGTCTCACAGCTATGCAGTGCTGTGAAAACAGATGAAGTTTAATTCAGCAGTGACTTTCCAAGGTTGCTACTGCTCTTCTTTCCCATATTAGTTAGAACATTTCTAGATAAGTCTGTTCTTCCAAACATGTTCAGCCTTTCAGCCCGGAGCACTCTATTTGCGCAGGGAGGAGGGGGAAGCAGCGGAATGGTAGCTGTACTTTTTAAACCAGAGATTGGATTCTCTTCAACTAATTTAACTTATGACCTTCTCAGCTGTTGGATCAAGTTGTTTCAGCAGGCAGATAGCCAGGGAAAGTAAGGCATAAGGGTATACAACCTGCTCTGCATTCATTCTCTGGATGTTAAACTATTCGTAAAAAGTATGGTTCTCCTGCAGTTTGTCAAATTAAAGCAATCTTCATCTGATTTTAGATTACTCTTGCTACCACTTGAGTATCAGGACCATCAGGAGAACATAAGTGTTACATGGATATTTTTCTCATCGTGCCAGAGATAAGCGAACCCTGTGGTAAGTTGATGTGAACTTGTAAAGAATGAGCCGTCGAGTAAAGGAAGGTCTTTGCTGGACTCCCACTTTGATAACTGCTTTCTAGGTTTCCAGGGAGTCTAGGCTCAGGCACGCATTGCAAATGACTGAATAGCGAGCTCTAAAATTCTTATGGTTTTAGATGTACTGTTAATATCTGTAGATAATTCCTACATTTGTAGCTTTCACCTAAAAGTTACTAGTCAGAATTTGTTGAAAATGTATCTGTAAAATTAATGCTAGACCTACATGTTGTACATTTGCTAAACATGGGGACTTGGAGTTAGGAGACTTGCCTTCTATTTTCATCTGCTACTGACAGCTGACTCACTTTGGGCTAGTTTCCTCTTCTGTAAAAGGGAGGTTAATCCATCTACCTTTGTATGGCACAAATATTTTAAGATCAAAAGGTGCTACTGTATCCGTGTAAAGTTTAATAGAGACCATTTATTTATTTATTTTTAACAGTGTCATTTTATAGAGACTTGGACTTTTGTTTCTTGTAAAAAGCTACACAGCCATAACCTAATATTCGTTCTATTTTTCACAGCACATACCTGTGGGCTGAAATCCTGGCCCCAATGAAGTTAAAGGCAAAACCACTGCCTTCAACAGGGCTGAGATTTTACCCATGATGTTGGTACATCTTTAGAATTGAGTCATTCTGTAAGCTGGACAAAAATACGCAATCCTGATACTGAAAGGTTCAGAAAAGAGAAACCAATGGGGAGACAAAGTGCATTGCAACAGTAGAGGCAAATACTTATTAGTAGCTTAATAATTATGAGTTTCCAAGACCAAACACATGACTTACTGTATACATTTTATTACAAAGATTTAGCGAAGTAAGAACAGAATGTAAAAAATTATACATTGTTTTAATAATTCTTTAGAAAAATGTACTTTCAAAAATGGTAAAAAAAAATCATGCTTGTCCCTGAACATAGAGTTCATAGTTCGCCTTCAGCACAAATTCAAAGTAAGGACTGGATTTCAAGTTGCCAAGTTCATCTGCTTGTAGCAAGTCCTTCACCTCTGGTAAATATTCACTGAGCTGAACTCCTACAACACAAAACCTTGTTATATAAATTGTACAATATTTAGAAAGAATGCTCAGTGTCATGATGCATTACTGTTAAGTTACATTTTGAAGCGAGGAAACCTATCCTGATTCTACTGCACTAGCATCATGAATTTCAAAAAACCCTGAAGTGTTCTGTAACACTATGACTCTAAGATAAAGATTAAGACACGTCCTCCCCTAACTTGGCCCTTTTCCATTTTTTCTTCTAATACCCACCACCCTGCCTTCTATAACCAATCTAGCCTCTTATAAATTTGAATGTCATATCAATAAAGAAATTATTCTGAAATTGTAAAGCCCCACAAAGTGCCTCTATCAAATCTAAATCTCTTGCTTAATCAGTTATTTGGGCCAACTTTAATTTAACTGGATAATTCAGTCAGTTGCAATATATTTTTGCTTGATGTATGTCAAGAAAACCAATGTTTCAGCCTGGGTTGCAGGACACACTCAAAGCTTAGAAATGGAAAGGCATGAAAACAAGATACAAATGTTCTGAAGAGCTCACATACTATGCAAGCTTCTCATATTCACCAATAGTTTTTTAAAGTTGTTATTATTTTTTTTTAACATTGGAGTTTCCATTCTAACCCTTTCAGTTGTCTATATTTTTTTCCCCTCAGAAAATTCCTTCCGCGCTGTAACTTTATTTAGCAGGTGTCAACTCAAGGTATTAGTTTTCAAAGTGAAAAAGTTTGAGCTATGCCACTTAAACCAGTTACAGTCCTGGAGTCCTAATTCCTCCCATCTCTGACTTGATTTTTTGCCTGAGGAAGAGGTAAACACCTGTTGAAATTACCCTCCCCACCACAAAACTGCAGTGTCTTCTTGTTCAAGATTGTTTAGAAGTACAAAAATTACAAACCAGAAGGAACTTGTATATTCTTTGCCCTCTCACCCTCAATATGGAGATTTTGAATAGTGATTTAGGATAAACATTCAATCAAGAAGATTATTGATGCTATTTTCTTTTTTTAAAAACTTGTTTGTGTTATTTTTGTGCCTAGATGATAGCCATTTACTTTAAATAAATTTAAAAATAAGACTGACAATTTCAAGAAAGGTACAACAGGTGACAAAAATTACCTTCTTTTAATAATTTCTGTAATATTTTCACAAATATACTGTCTTTGGATGCTTCAATTGGATCATCTTTACCTTCTGAACTGGACCAACTACAAGTCACAAAGAAAAAAAAATGGAATTTTGAAGAGTGAATTCAACATGAGAATGTCAGGATCCTGAAAAATGTTACCAAGTAAGAGACCATATTAAGTGTTAAAACTGTTTAATAAATTTTCCTGGAGTAAATCTGTGTTGTGTGAATTTCTACAGCTGAAAGCAAGTGCTACTATTTTTCTACATTTCAAGAATAAGATCTTAATAACATTTTCAGGATATTTTAGGACAATACAGTAAAGAAGATAACAGAAATGCCTCCTCAATTACTTAAGTATCCAAGCAGAAAACTGCCTGATTTCATTAGAAAACTCAAAACCGACTAATTACAGCTATTATTTCAGTTATCACCCTACAATAATCATTCTAGTAAGCATTCTATGTGAAAAAGGCATATTCTTTAATAGAACAAAGCAGAAAACAACATTTATTAAATATTCTTTTAGAAAATAAGTAGCAAACAATGATTGAGTGAAAAGTTTAAAAGTACAAGCCAACACTTCAGCACACAGCCAGTTATCTGAGCTGTGCAAGTCCCAGAATATAGTTAAAGAATG
Organism: Crocodylus siamensis; assembly: GCF_052110815.1. Taxonomy (NCBI): domain Eukaryota; kingdom Metazoa; phylum Chordata; order Crocodylia; family Crocodylidae; genus Crocodylus; species Crocodylus siamensis. The sequence goes on along the minus strand of NC_143395.1, from coordinate 137,271,228 downwards.
CTGAATTATCCCAGGCAAAGGTCAGGTTCTTGCTGAAGCCCCTTTAAGAATTATTTTAACAAGTGCTCCAGAAAAGAAAAATTCTGATTTAAAATAACCTCCTTACTGGATATTTCAATTATTGCTACGTCCTGGTGCTGATGTCAAGTATCAGCAGTTTCATAAAAAAAACCCTGGAAGTTGTCAAAGATTGGGTTAAAGTATTCATCAAGCCAATGGAAAATGTGCTTTTGGGCCAGTTTGAGGCTGGCCTTCAATCACCTACATTAAACCAAAAAAAAAATCTCATCGCAGCCACAGTGAAATCTTGGCTTCAGTTAAGTCACCAGCAAAGTCTGTGTGGCTTCAATAGCATCCATATTTCACTCCTAGTTTTACTGTGGAAAAGGGAGGTGGGGGGTGAGTCTTATTCCCTCCTTAGCCTAGGGATAGAGTGGTAATAAGAATAAGAAAAAAAAAATGGCACCATGTTAGGATGTTGCTAAGCTTGCTCAGTGAATCTCAAATGTTGTACCAAAGAAACCAATAGCCATATATAGTTATCAAGCTGGGGAGTTTAACAAGATCACTGGCCATTAAAGGGCAGAAATAAATAACAGCTACATGATTTAGTTTCTATCGCTTACTCAAAATACCTGTATTACTGCTGTACAAATAAATGGATGAACTGTTACGGAAGTATCTTCGTAAGATGATATCCAGACCACTTTACCTTGAGCAAACTTTTCGTGATTTACTGATCATATGTTTAGACCACTCAACCTGATATTAGTAATAAAGACTTTACAATTCTGGGGGGGAAAAACAAGTCAATGTAATGAACAGAAAACATTTTACACTAAATTTATGTATAATTTTTACGTACCCATCTCTTCGAAGAGCCTTGCACAGAATTTTAAGTTTAAGATCATTTACATCCACTTCTTCCTCCTTTTAATTAAAAGTGGAAAAAAAGGGAAATTACATTTTTCAGAAAGGAAGAAAGTTCTAATCAAATTTAGATCTGGGATGAATTCTTTAGTTACTGGACACACTTGTTAGCAAAAGAATAACTGATGCCAGTAACAACCTCATGTTTGTCCACTTGGGTGGCAGAAAGGAATGATGAATCACCAGTTCAAGTAAGAAAACAGGTTGAAACGCCTAATCTAAGAAAAGCCTAAACCAGACAAAACTGCTCACCTTTGTTACAAAGTCAAAAAACTTGGGCAGGTTTGTGAAACAAGAAGTTACTGCCAGAGGGAAACGAACAACAGCCATTTCACATGGCTGTAACAGACTAAGAACTCACTTTTTGCCTAAATTTTGTCTTCATCATATAGATTCATTTGCAAAAAGGAATGCAGGGGCGGCAGATTTCACAAAGGCCTTGGATTCTGTTCCTGGCTCTACATTTAGCTTTGCTGACATTAGGAGAACAATAACCACTCCATGCCTCAATCTATTTCATGGGAGTTTGGGGATTTGCTTTAAAGAGTTGTAATGTGCACATTCTCACCAAAAAAATTAGAGAGAGGGCAAAGCAGCATGAACTCAGTAAAACACACTCACCCCTGCCTACACATACATCATGGCACTACAGATGTAATGAAAATTTAGGACAGAAATCCTGATTCTTTTAGTGTTTTTCCCCTAGACTTGTCATCCATTACAACGAACAAAAATTATTGCAAAGTTGGCAAAAAATGGTACAAAAAATTAAACTAAAAACAAATGCGTCCCCTAGCCCTCTAACAGTAAAATAATTTGACATGAACAGAAACAGGACCCAAAAGTTCAGTAAGGGTGCTGACAGACGTGGGAAAAAAAAAAAAAGAAAACAAACAGCGCTTTACCAGAAGAGGAAGTGCATTAGTTTGACCTGGCTCCTCAGAGTCTGTACAGATAACTGCTGAAGCGTGCTTTTATTTAATAACTGATTCAAGCAGCTATTTATTAGATAAAAGTGCCAGAAAGGCCTGCTGAAGCATGTGATCTATACAGGTGCTGGGTGAGCCAGGTCAAACCAATGCGATGCCTCTTTTGGGCATGCACTGTGCTTCATGTGGGGGCACGCCAAGCTTAAAGTGTTATTTTGTTTTTTTCTCCACATTTGTAAGTAGCCTAAACGACTAGCAGAGGTAGAACTTAAACGTATGTGCGTGTGGGAGAGAGGGGATCAAAAAGTGAAGTGATCAAAAGAATTTACACTATCCAGTTTAAACAACAATGGCACATCCTGAATACAAAGCTCTTGGTGTTCTTCGTAATAGCAGTTAAGACTAGCAACTGGCTAAGGGATTTAAAGTAAAGCAACAGTTAACAGCAACATATCAAACTGGACACATGAAGCCCAGAGTTGTGGTACAGCAATCAGCTTTCAGTACCATCTTATTTAAATCTTCATTAATGACTTAGAAGCAACTGTAAATACATGCAGTGGAAGAAGCTGGGAGAATAAACGTAGGCACTGTCTTTTTGATCTCAGTGACAAATGTCTATCATTCCAAACCTGCCAGTATAGCCCTCACTACACCTCTGAAATAAAAAGTCTTGCTAGGCTGGGCTGGTCTACACACAAGTGTGAAAATTTTGGTGCAACTCAGAGCAATACTGATACTCAGAGCAATTAATCCTAGCTTACATTGGTAAGTCTCAATATTGGTGTTAGACTAGTTTTGAACTGATAAAAGCATGCCCATAAAGCATTTATATTGGTTTAACTAAGATAGTTTATTTAAACTGATGAATGTTTGAGTAGAGACAAGACTTCTTAAACTTCTCGTGCCATCAAGAGCTGGGTTGTCAAGTTTTGCTTAACCTGTTTAAAGAGCTGATGAACATAGCCATGTGATGACTAGAGAAGGCAAATTATTATTGGCCTTAATTAACACTCAAACTGGCTGTAGCATTATTTCTCAATCACAAAGTAACTCTGAAATGATAAATTCTTTCCCATCTTTGAAAACAGCAAATAATTTATTTCTAATCTGATCTTTCATCTAGAACACTGACTGAGCAAGATAGTGAGGTCGATTTACGGGGCACCTTACAAAAAGGTCCACACAGTCCATGAATGTGGAAACAGGAGTAAGTAAGTGTGTAACGTTTACTCCTGTAAACAGCAGTGCTGAGACCAATACTGGCAGATGGTGTCTATCAGAATGATGGGAAAAAATTACAAGAGGATATCTGATTTCTGATTTTTTTTTCAATTTTTAAAAGACTTGCATTTCCTGTCCAGTCATGTCAGCATTAACCAAGTACATTTTAAAAGAATATTGTATTTACCCAAAATCAAGACAACCCTGAATTTAAGACAATCTTCCAATAATTCAATTCCATACATGGAAAATGTATACATTTGTAATCATTTTCCATGTACAGAATCTAATTATTGGAGGATCATCTTAAATTCATCCCCTCCACACCACTGCAGAGGGGAAAGAGTATCAGGGGCAGGCAGTAGGGGGAATACCATGTGGTAGGGTAAGAGTAAGGGGACAGGCAGTGGAAGGAGCAGTAGAAGCCAGGCAGCTTGTCTCCACCTCCACTGCCTCAACCCCCCTCTCTTCCCCTCCTCCTACCCCCCACTTTTCTGCTACTACAGGGCCAGCCTGGAGCAGGAAGAGAGCCTGCTGGCTCTGGAAAAAACCTTGTCTTGGAATTAAGCCAATGAGCAAAGAGATCAGTAACAGTATATGCTGTCCTAGGTCAGGAAAGAAAGGAATGGAAGGTTTAACCAATTAGACTGGAGAGTAAAATTCTGAAAAATCACCCAAGAAAGATTTTCAAAATCTACTTAGGGACTTTGTATCCTTCGGGATTCAAAGTTCCTAAATAAAATGTGTAAGTCCTATTATTAGTTAAAACTTTTTAAAAGTTTGGATTTTTCTTGGTAGAAGCAAATATATGCACCTAGAGAAACATTGCAAAACAGGCATTAAACAGGAGAAATAAAAACCAATAAGAAGTTTTTTCTTGGAGCAAGTCCTCAGAGAAGTTGGACTCTAAGGGTGTGCGAAGTGGGCCCTATTCGATTCAGATTTGGATTTGGCCTGAATCAGGGACAGCGATTCAGTTAGTTGATTTGGGTCACTGTCCCCGATTTGATTCATCTGAATCCACATCTGAAGATTCGATGCTGATTTGGAGAATCAGAGATTCGGACATAGACAAAACTTTAAAAGTTTTTTCTACATACCTTGAGGTAGCAGTTGCAGCTTGTGATTGCTGCAATGCTACAGCAGATAAAGTGTCCCACAGGAGTGCAGAGGGGCCCTCCACGTGCTCGGAGGTGAACCCACAAATGGAACAGAAGACACTTCCAGGTATGCCAGGAACTGCACTGGGCAGCCCCCCCACTCTCCCCCAGTTCAACAATCAGCCACAGGGGGACCCTAGGTGCCCCACCCCCAGACCCAGGAGGCACTAGTCACCCAGCCAGGTGGTTTGGGGGGGCTCCCAACATGCTTCCCAGCAGACCTGGAAGTGCTTCTGGTCCACTTCCGGGTCTGCTGCCAAGCGTGCTGGGGAGCACCCCCACGCTTCTGTGGGATGCTCCATGCGTCCCAGCACTGTAGCATTCACAAGCCGCCTGCTACCTAGAGGCATGTAGAAAAAACATTTAAAGCTGTCTCTATGTCCAAATCCCGAATCTTTCCAAATCTCTCTGAATTGGTTCGGAGGGTTCCAATTTGATTTGGAGAGATTAAAGGGTCCTTTGATTCGATTTGGATTCAGAGATTTGGCCACTGAATTGGGCTGAATCTCCTCCAAACTGAATCAGGGACCGAAGCTTCACATAGCCCTATTGGACTCCATTAAATCTAAACATACATCACAGAAAAGAGGATGGGAAAGAGTGCAGAAAATAGTTTTAAAAGAATTCAACCTCTAAAGCAATGGTTCCCAACCTCAGGTCACGACCCAAATGAGGGTCACAGGGGCAACGCTGGCAGTGCTGCACACAAATGATGAACCGCGCCACGTGCCAAGAGCTTCCCTGCCGCTGCACTCTGCTCCCAACAGCGGGTTGCAGCAAAAAAAGGGTTGGGAACCACTGCTCTAAAGTACTGCTTTGGCATAGTGCCTTTTGATGTTTAAACTTATCTGACAAGACAGGAAACGAAGAGCAATTTTAGTTTTCACTTGCTCAGCCAATAAGTTTAAGAAAACAGCACTCCTAGATTTGGCAAGGGGAGAGCAGCAGTTACCTACTGACAGAGAAGAGTAAATCTATGAGGAGCACTGATGGGGAAGTGGGGGAGGGAAATTATTTATCTGAGTGCAATCCCTATTTTAAGGGAACATGAGCTGATGTGGCTCAGGCTCTTCAAACACCAGAAGCTGTTTCTCTCCATCTTCAGCCAAAGCCCAGCTTTTCTGGAGCCCATGCATGATAAATAAAGCCCTACCCACGTTAAGCTAAAGATGTCTATTTTAAAAATTGCTGCCCAACATGGATTTTAAAGCTTATTATACCTACAACAATTGTATTTTTAATGCATTACCTGGTTAATGCAAACTCTACATTCCATTCTAGGTAAAACAAGTTTTATTACCATGTGTTACGATACAGTCCATCTACACGAGGGTTTTAATGCGTTTGCTGACATGCATTTAAATTACGTATTTATCTTAGCATGGACAGCCCTTTAAATGCAGACAAGGTCTAAGGGGTTTGGCATGAAGCCTCCCTCAGCCCCATCAGTTTTGTTGTCACTACAAGGGACATGTGTTTTCCTCTCAGCCTTCTTGAGCTTCACAGCTACTTTAAATACCTTTCTAAAGAAAAAATGGTAAAATCCAAGACGAGGAATTCTGGAAGCAAGGGGCGAGCCAAGGCTTTTTGCTGCCTATCTTTTGCCGAAGTGGGGCAAGGAAAGCTGAGAAGAACATTGGATATCCATGCCTATTCTGTAATTCCAGTGGCCACCTATGCTTGTCCAAGGGTGATGCATATGTAACCCCAGGCTGGGCTGACCCTGTCCAATCAGAAATTTTAGTCTAACTCATGTCCTTCAAGTCATGGTGTATACAGGGGCAATGCATAGGGGGTGCATGCAGCTGCACATACAACCCCCGAGCGTGGCAGTGCACCCCCTACAAAAAGGTACGTGACCACCGCTGGCCACTGCTGATGCTGCCAGTGGCACCTGCAGGTGGTTGCTGACCCCTGGTCAGCACTTGCCACCCCCTCCCGCTGCCAACAGCATTGGCCCTGTCTGTGGGAGCTCTGTGCTTACCACCGCCGCCGGCGCAGCCTTGCCCCCCCCAGCCACTGGTGGCATGCATCGTTCATGGGTGTATATTATTACTCAGACGTAAGCCTCTAAAAGGCTTACAGTTACAGTAAGGGACAGCAAGACATGAAACAAGGAACAGGAATAAATAAAACAGATGCAACTAATCTGTATATCACACCCAAAACCATGATTATCTACACTTCTCTACAATGTAAAAGTTAAAGTAGGGCATCTAGTAAAGAGCACTCATCCTTTCAAGCTAAAGAAAATATTCCAGGCCAAGCAATGTAACGCACTGTCCAGCTGACTTCCTGCCCTTTGGGCAGGGGGCTGGACTCGATGATCTTCCGAGGTCCCTTCTTAGCCCTAATGTCTATGAAATCTATGAAACATTAACATGTTTCTCCTCTCTCATTACATATGGTAAACTCTAATATAAAGCATAAAACCAAACATTTTTCACATAGAAAGCACACACAAGACACCATTTATAAGCAGATGCAAGTTTAGACTGGAAGGAGCAGGAAATATCAGAGATGATTCTCTCCATTCCAAGAAGCAATGGAATGCTTTCCAGCACTTTGACAGCAGCCTTTACAGGATAATTTTGAAATAACAATGTCTGAGATGGCATAGCTCTTGTTTCTAACTGAAGACAGCTGCTAATCCCAGTGATGCTCCCAGAGAGAGATCCTGTATCTTAATAGCCAATAAACAGGAAATTTAGAAGAATGTATAGAGAGAAATGGCGACCCCTTAAAGCTGCTAGTTAAAGACAGCAAACCATGTGCTTATAACTATACCATGACAGATTTAAAACAAACGAATGTAAACCAAAAGGAATCAAATAATTTTGAGGTGATTTAGCAAGTTCCTTTAGGTCACCTTTTGGCAGGCAGATTGCTAGTAATGGAGCAGGGCAAGTGTTGTCCTCCTAAAACTGAATGTATCTCCATTTTTCTTTGTTTGAAGAGTGACTATTGATGGTCAAGTTTCTCTGTACAAACAGATATGGTTTATCTAGTTAAAACTTTATGAAGATGAATGCCATTTTATATAGTCTAAATCACATTTGACCTTAAATCTCTGATGGCTGAAAAAAGTTACCCTCCATTAGTGTACTCCAAGGTCTAACATGTAATTCTCAAGTAACAGTTACAGTAACACAACCCTGGCTCATACAAATTAAGAAAAACTTCTGATTTGAAAGCATCCAAATCCCTTTTCCTACCTCATCAATATATTCCAGCAGATCAAGTGCTTTCTTGAAGTCATACTCATTAGCCCTTCTGTTCTCATCACATATGTATAACTAAAGTATGAAAGAATAAAGTACAGAATTATTTTTAGCTTGCAAACAGATGTAAATTGATATTGCGAACAACTTATCATGGGAAGTACCATACCACCCTGTATTTTCCACTTATGGTGACCTTTTCATTGAAATATGTCTCGATTCAACTGCAAGTATTTTTATAGTAAGACATATACTCCAAGGTTTAATACAGCATTCCACCTACATGACAACGGACTGTGGAAAGACTATTGAATGTAAGGCTGTGATAATATAGGTTTCAAATTTAAATACCGTTTAAAGCCGTAACATTCCTAGCCTATTGTAACAAGAGTCCCACTCCACAAATAAGATAGGCTCTCACAATTATTTCAGTAATTAAACTTGCAGCAGCAATATATACATGAATACATTTTCATCTCTTGAAAACAGCTACGCTTGCTATCAAAATTCAAAAGTCAATGTTTTAAAGCATTAAGTACATTTTTTGCCAACTTACATGAAGTTACAATAAAGCAGATCCCAAAAAGGGTTTAAAATAAAAATAAACATCATGTTGCTTTCAGTTCCCAAGTTTTACTTCCTGGTTGTGAACAGTGACAATGGACGTTGATCTGATAGTAGCTGGAATTTAAAGGAAAACCAGATGGCTGACAGCGTGCCAACAGTTCAGAAAGAGGTAAGTGACATTTCCTCCTCTCCCTCCCCCATAGCCTACTTGGCTCCTGCTTTTGTACAATTTGAACACGGAGCAGTGAATCTCAGCATAGACACCAACAGGATCTTCTTTTCTCATGTCCTTGCTTGTGTATACCTTGTATTCTTTTCTCATGTCCTTGCTAAATACCTTGTATTTAGCAGTCATTAGCAGATTCATTAGATTGCCATGTGCACTTCTGCTGTGGCCTTGAACTCTTGACCTCTGCACTTACAGCTACTTGCCCCAGTGTTCAGGCCACCAGAGTAGGGTTCCAAGAGGATCTAGCTTCTTTTGATGATAATTGCAGCAATATACTGCCACCACTCATTCTTCTAATACTGCCTGCTCAAATCACAGGACTGTGGGAAAAAAACAGGCTGACAAGGCCAGGAGCTGGTAAGAGCAAGCGGTTGCAGCTATCACTTCAAGACAGACATAAAGGACAAATGAAAAAACTTTAGCCCTAGCAGTGAACCCAGGGCTGGGATTTTCTATGGGTATCAAAGACCCTCTCTGGGCAAACAATGCAGCTAGCAGCTCTCCTCCCCCTTTTTCCCTTGTAGTGTCCTTTGTCTTACAGAAATTGACAATTTTGTATCACTTCTAGCCTTCAAGCTGGACTTCAATGAAGGAAAGAGAAAGAGTAAAGCTGTCACAACCAAAAGGTGCCCCAATCAAGCACATCAGTTCTTATACTAGTAAGATTTCATACAATCATAGCAATGCCAAAATCATATGTTCAATTAGGAAGATAAAACCAGAAACTGGAAACAATATGCTGAAGTTTGCATTTCAATTATACACCACAGTGGAGACCTCAGTACAGATAAGCAATTCTTATTTAGAACTGGGGGGCAATTACCCTTTATGTGACAGAAAGGCAGGTCAGTTTTCACCTTCTCACCTACTTTTCAACCCGAAGCTAGGAAACATTAGCGGATTAGCCCATAGGTAAAGTTAAGCAGAGAAAATATGAGATACCTACATCAATGAGCTGGGGTGCAGTCAATACAGGCATGTCATTGAGGTTCAACTGCCTCTCAGCAAGTAGCTGTTCCGGCAAGGTCTCCTGATGCAATAGGAAACGCTCCTGCTCAGATATTTCTTGTGTTCAGATAAGGAAAAGAAGGTTTCATATGGTTTATTCTATAATTATTAAATATGGAATAAAAATTCTGACAAGCACAAAATTATTCTGGTTATAAAATACCCTCTAAGATAGCTTTAAGTAGGGGCTTTCAGTTACAGATGAACACAGAAGCTCTGAGATTGCCACCCCAAAATGCTAAACAATGCGCGCGCACACACACACACACACACACACACACACACACACACACACACAGAGTTCTGAAGAACCTGCAGTCTAAAGAAAGGCAACACAGAGTGGGAGAAGGAAGTATTATTTCCATTTTACAAATGGAGAATTGATGCAGGAGGAGGTTATGCCCATTATCAGTCAAGAAGCATATGGCAAAGACAAGTCCCGCCACCAAAACATCCCGAGTCCCTGATTCTTCACCACAAGGTCATTCTCTCCCTCTACGGCTCATTTAAGTATGTTTAAAAGGTATTTCATCACATGAGCCTGGCTATTCTTTGGTCTAGTTGTTCATTTACCAATGTATGACTTTAAAACTTTTGCTTCAAATTTTACGCCCCCTTTTGATTTAAAAAGGTAAAGTGGCAGCCATTAAAGATTATTAAAAACTAAAACTCATAGCTTTGAAGTCTGCTTAGTTGTCATTTACAGCCTATGTTATTTTTCGTTTGGGGTTGCAGAAGGGACTCTTCACTTTCCTATATAAATTAAGAAGTATTAAATGCTTCCAGACTACGCATTTTATTTAATGTAAAGTTAAAATGACAACAGTACCAATATACAGTAAACTACTATTCAAATATTAATGGATAATTACTAACAAGAAATGCACAATCTATTCATGGCTCTTCTTGAATTAAGGATTAGGTGAATTCAGGGATGATAAAGTTCCCTCTAGTGGTTAGTCATTCAGAAACTACTCATGCAAAGGATATTTTCTTTGCCTTGACATAACCTAGCAGCAACCCCTACAGCTTTAAAAACTGGGTTACAATTATAGGATACATGTAGTACTTGGTAATGAGTCATGGAAGTTATTCTCTTTCATCCTTAAAGTATTAAACAGTGAATCAGACTGTTCTAAAACCCCAATCCCAATGTTAAAAAATAGAGTAAAATAATATAAATGGAATAATTAAGATCCCAAATTAACATTACAAACAGCAACACATATACAATTTTAACTGAGGAAGGAAAAAGCTTTAGCTTCCAAAACTTGAGTACAAGACTTTTTTTGTTCCTTCTGCAGCTATATAATGTAGTTTGCTACGTAAAGTCTTTAACTAGTGCCTTCAGTCCAACGCAGTACGACCACTTTTATAGTTACTTCCAAGACTTCACCATTACAGAATTTGCTATCATGTGTAACACTAACAGGATTCAAATTAAAGAAATTAATGAGCTATTTTTTCCCCCACTCTGCTCTTATTACCTTCTATTTTTTCTTGCAGTACATCTTCTGAAAAGTCAGATGCCAATGCAGCTAGTTTACTCAAGCCAAGAAGTGTTTTCTTCTTTGCAAAATACCGGGTTTCCGTATTTGCCAAAGTCTGTAGGGTTTTGTGGGCCTGAAGTGAAGACGACACAGAAAACATTAAAATAAACTAAATCCTCATGGTTATTTATTTTTAATTATATTTTATAGGTTATAATACTCCTATTGTAAGGCTTGGAATTACAGTTTTGCTTTGGATTGCTTAGGAAGAAAATCACATGTCTGTTCCTACATCAGGATATGTGGTACCTAGCAATTTAATGTGTGCTGGTCAAAAAAAGAGCATCTCATGAGCAATGATGAACCACTACTGTATCCAATAAGCTTTTTGGACTTTGTTTTTCTTAAGCTTCACTAATCAACATATACCAATGGAAGAAGAACGATTTTAAGGAAGAGTTTGATCCCAGAGCCTGATGAAGGGACTTGGATCCTGAAAGCTTGCAGAAAAGGACAATTTTCTTGTGATTTTCCAGTTGGTCTGATAAAAGGTATCATTTTAGAACCAAGAGTTCTAGTTTTTTTATATGTAGAATGAGGCACTTATTACCTACAGAATGCATACTTTGTAAGGAACTGAACTGTATGTACAATCCTGAGCTAATGAGTTAAATGCCTATTTATCTGGCGTGCCAGATATGGCAAACAGTTAAATTAATTTTTGTAATTAATATATATTCTCAAGAGATTCACTTCTACTCTGAGTTCCCAGTTCTTTTCATCATACTTTGAAAAACAAAGCCCCAGTCTCTGTGAATACAGGATCACTTGAGAAAACAAGAGTGGCTGAAATTAAACTACTAGCAACCTTTACCAACTGGATACATCTTGTATGCAAGTAGACAAGATTTTCAAGTTATTCAATCTGTATGGTCACTGAAATAACATATCCTACCAAACAGGCTTCTTGTTATTTCACATGTATGCATCTGAACTGAAATTAATAGTTTTTAATAGCTGGGGAATCACTAACACCATAAGGAATTCTTTTCAGACACTGGATGGAGGGAAGTAGGTCTATGAAATCCAAGAGAAGAGGCAGATAAAAACAAGAACAGTAGAGGCAGGGAGAGGATAATTAGGTAGTGGTGACAAGGGAAAAATTTCAGAGATCCCCAGAGATACCAAATGATTTATAACAGATCCCAATTTCAACATCTATATACATATTGCTCGTGCTCACGTTTAAAAGATAACTTGAAAATGATTTAAAAACTGGACCAGCTATTTGCCTTTTGTAACGTACAAAAATGGTGACGTTTCCTTGGTTTTTTATTGAAGGACTTGAGAAAAATCAGAGATGCTTACTGTAAACTCCTATCTTAACTTACATGGTGAATTTAATTAAAGGTTCCTTGATCCAAAATATCGATCAATGATGATAAAGAGCCATGACTGGTATACCCTTGTGCATGTGTATACAACAAAACAGTCAAACTAAAAGTTTCCTAACAAATATAAACAGTTAATTTTGTACTAGGAAATCCTACCTTTTCCAAATCCTGGCTATTTATTTCATGTAACCAGCTAAGATGTTCATGAGCTTGCAAAAAACTGGCCAGTTGTCCATGCTGAGCAACAGGCTGAGATAACAGCTTTCCTCGCTTTCCTTTTTCTAAGTACCACCGGAACAGGAAGTCTGAAAAATTCTGAAGATGACAGTGGTATGAGCACTTTTTTTAAATTGTTGTCAGTTTTCAACCATCCTGTCTTGTTTAAAGGAGAAATGATGTAGGATTCAAAATGGACTAGAACACAAAATACCTGCTAAACAAAACCAAAAGAAATCAAGTATTAAGATATTGATGAAAAAGCTCCTGTTCCGATAAAAAAAAAAAAAAACCATACAAGAGGATGTAAACTCTTCTCTTTATATTTTAAGCTATAACTTACTCATTATTTTGCTTCAAGGGGAACATACTCAGCATAAAACTTACTTGCTTTAACAGTTACACTTTTGATTCTTTTAAAAGTAACATATTCATTATATAAAAAAAAAAAAAAAAAATCAATCTACATTTTTATGGGCAACTAAAATAAATGCATTCATTTACCAGACCTGACTTATTCTAACAGACTTAGTAATACCCACCAATACACAAAGGACTAAACAAGGGACAGTAGCACAGGGATGGGTGGTCATCTGTAGCACAGGTGCCATGAATGGCACAGGCAGCCTCTGTGTGGCATGTGACAGATGAATGAGGGGAAAGGCAGCACAGCAGGAGATAGAGCAGGAAGCAGAAGGCAAAGCAGCAAATCAGGCAGGGTGCACAAAAAGGAATAAAAAAAAAGAAAAGCAATAGAGCAGGCAGGCAGCACAGAAGAGCAGCAGACTGAGCAGGGGAAGGGGATTAGACAGGCCCTGATCATTTTGATTACCCTACTCTGTATCTTTTCTAATTTTACTACATCCTTTTTGAAACACAGGGACCAGAACTGCATACAGTATTCAAGACGCAGTTGCACCATGGATTTATATAATGGCATGATGATGTTTTCCGTTTTGTTCACAATTCCATTCTTAACGGTGCCCAACATTTTATTGGCTCTTTTGGTCACTGCTGCACACTGAGTTGACATTCTTAAGGAACTAGCTACCATGACTCCAAGGTCTCTTTGCTGAGTTAACAGCTAGTTTAGTACCCAGCATCTTGTATGTACCTTATAGCTGGCTAAAGCATACCTTTAAGAATGGCACTGAGTTGTAATGTAAAGATATCAGAAAATGGAAAAAACACATCCCATGGTAAATTTCAGCAGTTAATCAACCTCACTATTAAAAATGTGTGCCCATTTGTCTGGCTTTAGCTTCTAAGCACTGATTCTTACGCCTTTGTTAAATTAAGGAATCCTTTTGCTGGCGAGTCCCAAGACCCCCAAACTGCTTAGTGTTGAATGTATCACCATTTCCTCCTCCAGACAGACTCATCCCAGAAGCAGCCCAACCCGAATCAGTGATATGAAGTATTGTCTCTAGTAAGCAAGCTGAGATGTACATGCCAGCGATGACACTAGTTAATGACCCCAGGTAAGAACAATGGCCACAGGTCGGGATTCAGGGCTTCCCTACTCCATTGGCTAAGACAGTGTTCTCCGAGAAATGGATAAAAACACAAATTTAAATATGAATGGTATAAGACTGCACACAAATGCATGCATCAGACTCTGGAGCTTACCTCAACTATAAGGACAGATTATGGAAGCCCTGAGACCTTGCCACCCAGTAGTCAGTATATCTGTGCATTCTGTACTGTACATAGCTACTATTAGTAATTTTGTCTGATTACTATCCCAATAAACAAGTGCATAGTTTGGAGGAGCCAGCTTTGGCTTGTCTTCCAAAAAAAATAAAACCCTCAAAAGTGTAATGCTTTTGTCAACAACATTTTCTCTCTATGAATCAAATTATTTCCAGTTTAATCAAGCCCTCATCTTCTTTGTGATGAGTTAAACATCCAGTTCTTTAAGTTACTCACTGACAGGCATTTTTCTCTATCGCTCACATTTTTGAGGTTTTCCTGAACCTTCTAGTTTTTCCAACAGCTTTTTTTAAAATGCTATTACCAGAACTGGACATGGTCTGCCTGTATTGGTTTGACCAAACCTACCTTTCTGTAAGATGCCCTATAAATCTACTGAACTATAGCTTACTTAGCAAATATTTTTGAAGACAGAAGTGAATTCTTTGCTGTTTTCAATGATGGGGGGGGGAATCTCATTTTAGTGTTACTTTGTGTTTGATTAAGAAACACTGAGCTACTGTAACATTATTTATGTCAATAATAATTTGCCTGACCTGCATTTCTGCTAAAATGCTTCTTTAGAAGTGAACTGCAAGACATTTATTTCACTTTTATGTTCAAATCTGATTGACTTCCATGTTAACCATGGGCTTTCCAGTTGTGATCATCAAGAATCAATAGTTCAAGATGAGAAAATTTTCTAAACTTAACCTATTTAATAAAATCTTGTTGTATTAAGCTGGTAAGCGGCATGAAAATATTTAAATTGATAACTGCAAAGCAGCATTAGACGTCCTTCATTACTCAGGGAGAAAACTAGTATCACGTACAACTTCAGGTCTCAGTCTTACTCTCTTAACCTTGTTCTCTTTGGTATGTCAGGATCCAGAATCTGCTGAGCATGGAAGAGGTAAGGGACAGAAGGATTGGAGCAACATATGTTAATTATCTAATGCTGAATTCAAGTACGACGGTAGCCCTGCCTGTTTTAGGACTTCAGAATCAGTCACTAACTGCTGGAAGCATGACAAATGTAACAAGAGCCTAAAAGGTAAAAAAAGGAGTAAAATGGTGTGCATTTGGAAGTATGGCAAAGATCTAAAGAACGACCACCTTGTCTGAACAAATCTCCCATGCAACTGTGTAGTGTTAATCTTGGCTCCAAATTATAAGCATCTTCCTCTTGCATGAAGCACCTGTTGGTATGCATAAGCATGCTCCATGGGCAGTGAAACCAGAATATTTAGTTTGGAGGCTTGCCACAAGGGTCTAGCTTTTGACCCTCCATTAAGAATTAATATCATGTACAGTCACTGACCAGAAAATAGAAGATTATGTATTCAAAAACTTGATTTAATGATGAAATCTGAACTCAAATTGTGTATGTTACTAGGTTTTACTACTCTTTGAACAGTCACCTAACTCACTACAATTAAAAGGATTCTAGGCTAAAGCATGTTTCCCTTTGTAATATAAAACCAGATTAAAGAATCACTTTTCTACCAAGCATTAAATAAAATTCCTGAAGACATAAGGCTTTAGAACCAACTTGCTTCATTCATGCAACAGTTAGAAAATATGAGAATTGAATGTGCATTATGCTATACAGCTGTGTCAAACATTTATAGTCTTTTGGAAGTACTCAGAAGAAAGAAAATAAGACACATAAGAACACAACAACTGCAGGTAGTAACTCAAAGGGAATTGTAGTGATCAGTTAAAAAAAACTGTTCATATCCTGGAAACCAAAAGGAAACTGAACAGAGATATTGCCTAGTAAAATAAGTTAAACCACATTTTAATATAAATGTTTCTGGTCTTCTAGATATACTTAAACACTGTATTCTTAGAATACAGAAGAGAGGACAAAACAATCTAAGATATCTATGCCTATTAACTGGATCCTGAAAAACAACCTCCATATTTTACTGGTAATATTTTTAATGCAATTAATATACGACTGTCTGAATAAACTTTACCTGATCAGCAAACTGGGTCATATAACGTTGTAGTCTGGCTTGGTTATCAGTCTGCTCACACATTTGTACCAAGATATCAAAGTCACAGTATTTCTCTGCTAAAGCAGCTGCCAACTGGTACTGTCCCAGGGAAACTAGGGAACATAGGCAAGAAATAAGTTAAAATCAAACATGTTCATTTTTGTTCCCTGCAAAAGGATGAGTAATGGCATAGATCATAAAAGTGATAGGCTATTCAAATCTCAAAAAACAAAAATCACATTGGTATATAAAAGAGGCATCTGTATGCTTCCAAGCAATTGCTTATATAAATACAATACATCACATAATAAATTCACAAATTATTTCAAAGACAAAGTCATTCAGCTCCCTTTTAGATCCAGCGCACAATTCCTATTTGTGCCTTTTGGGTGGGAGGGCGGGAATGTTGCCTTAATAAATACAGTTTATACTCAGGCACCATAAATGAGAAAGCTGGAGGCTAAGACATGTTAATGAGCAAAAAGTTATAAGGATTATAATAGGCATATTCAAGAACTATTAACCATACTCTTGGCCTAATTATTTCCATTTTGATTCAGTTAAAACAAGAAAAATATACAGGTGATTCAAACACCTTCAGATACTGCCAGTAAATTAAAACATTAAACTGAATATAGTTACAGAACTTTTAACTTTGTTTACCAGCTACCAGAATATATGTATTTTAGCATTAAAAAAAAAAAGACCTCTAAAACAATTTTATGTACTTAAAGCTTTTCAAAGACTTCCTTAATGACAATTTAAAAAAACCCAAAACAATAAAAAAGTCTTTAATTATGTTTGTTTAAGCCTCAAAACATTCAGATTTATAAGATTTACCAAGTATTGCACTTCTCTCTTATCCTTTATACAAGAGCAATTATATTAAGATTACTCAATCCAGGACACTTTGGCCACATCAAAACAAGTCTTACCTTTGATCATTAAAAAACCCCCCCACATACAATTAACATTGTATATTTTATATTTCTGTGGCTAGGTAAACAATATACAGCTGTACAGACTTCAAACAGATTTATACAAGGTGGCAAAGACCAACATAGAAAGACATTTGAAAATTGTTTTCCATTCTATGCTGCCACAATTTAAGTTCACAGAATCATGGAATTACAAAAGACCCAAGATCATCTAGTCCAGGCTTGTCCAACATGTGGCCCGCCAAGGCATTTTCTGTGGCCCATGGTGCTGTGACAGGAAACGGAAGTAAACACGGTTTACTTTCATTCCCACCCCTTGTCTCTCCCCCAGCCCCTCAGCAGCTTGACGTTGCTGACACAGTGCGTGTGGGAAGAGGAGTGCAGACCCAGCCTGACTCCTTCTGTCCACAGCACCGTATGTGGAAGCCATCGCTTCCTGGCCCGAGCAACTCGCCACTCCCCGCCTGCAGGCGAGAGGCAGAGCGGCTTCGCCGCCCAGCCCTGGGTCACTGGCGGAGGCAGAGTGGAACAGGGAGGTGCCTCCCCCTGCTGGGCTGTTGGTATCGGCTGCACCGCACAGGGCGGCCCTGGGCTCGGGCAGAGCCTGCGCTCGCTGCGCACCAAGGTACCGAGATACTTCAATTAAAGGTCTGTCTAATTAGTACTGAGCAGAGCGGGAACGTCACCCCCAATGCACTGAATACACTACTATTATTAGTGCTACAGCTCAAAACTGCATTTGTCTTTTTTGAGACTGCATGATATTGCTGACTCTGGTTGCACTGGTGATCCACCAATAACTCCAGAACCTTCTCAGCAGTGCTACTACTATCTAATTATCCACCATCCTATAATATGCGTGCTTGGTTGTTTTTTTTTTTGCCCATGTGTAGCATTTTACATTTGTCTTAATTGAATTTTATCTTGGAACCAAGTTGTGTTGACTTAAAATAAACATGCTGAATTTAGAAAGCAGGATTTTGCCTGGTACATATTCTTAGATCATTAAAGAAATGGGGAATGCATGCTGCAGTCTGTTTATATTGCCAAATCCTCATTAATTGTGAAAATACAATCCAACAGCTAATCTCTTGAACAGAAGTGCACATGGAAAAATAGTAAACAATGTATGCAACTGCAGTTGCATCTTTAATACTGTATAATAATTTTTCCTCTTTATCTAATTGTTTGTATTTAAAATTTCTCTGCATCACTTCCTAGCTGAATGGTGAAGCCTTAACATTACAAAGAAGAGAGAGCGGCACTTACGAAGAGGAGACAAGAGTTCTGATCTTTTCTGTACATATTCCATTTCCAGACTGCTGTACCTCTCTTGATCAGCAGGTCGATCCACAGATTTAAGCTGAGAGACATAGCCATCAAAAAAGCAATCTAACAGTGCCACCAACTGTTCAGTCACAATGCTACGGAGGTTACTGTCCACCTGAGGATACACCACCTTTAGAATTATTCCATGTTGACGTACTATAGCTGTTCGTGTGCCAGCGGGACCACTAGAAGCTTGGAAGAAACAAAAAACAACACACTTTTAAAAACAGATCTCTTTTATCAAGAAACCAGAAACTTGTATAAAAAATAAAAGTTTAACTCAGAAATGTTTTATTAAATTTCAAGATCAAAATGCTGCTGCTGAAGAACTACATCTGTTCTTTTCTTAACTACTACTAGCATTACTAATTGTACTCCATGAAAACATCCAAAAATTAAAGTACTGATCATCACAACGTGTGGGATGGCTGTACAGCTGAACTGTTTAATATTAGGGATGGCTTATACGCATCTGGGAAAGACTATACATTGTGAAAAAGGGACTTGCGTGCCTCTCTCTATGGTGTTCTGCTTCCATATTAGTCTGAAACT
The DNA here is from genome assembly GCF_052110815.1 of Crocodylus siamensis. NCBI lineage: Eukaryota > Metazoa > Chordata > Crocodylia > Crocodylidae > Crocodylus > Crocodylus siamensis. Next base: position 137,252,346 of record NC_143395.1, on the reverse strand, counting down.
CAGAGAAAACAATAGGAGAAATTCTTGTGACTGGTAAGAGCTAAGAGTGCCCTCGGCCAATGAGAAGTACTGCCCAGGGGAAAAATAAAAATAAAAAAGTCAGATTTTGCTCTGGGAATGCACAAGTACACATTTCTCCAGGTCTTGCAGAAAAGGGCCGACAGAAACATACCAAAACTTCACCTGGATGCTGTTTTTCACTCTTTTTCATTCAGTGTATGACATGACTGAACATGTGAATTCCTATAACAATGTTAAGATCCCAAACAAAACAAAGATGGAAGAGAGAAGTGAATGGAAAGGTATTCCTCTTTCCTAGGATCCCTGCACAGAAACAGAGGGGGCAGTGGGGAAAAGGAGGCAAAAGTATTCACTTGTTAAGAGACAGTAAAGGAGTGTCTCCCTAGGGCCCTTCTTTGGAGTTAGGGAAAATAATAAATGTAGGGGTGGCACACCAACTCCAGAGCCATCCATTGGGCCTGGAGAAACAGCACGAGAGTCAGGACTGGAGGAATTTCCAGACTACTCCAGGGGAGAATCAAAAGCTGTAGGACCCTTTGGTTTGCTCATTAGCTCAAGATCCTTTCATAACCGGAAAGAAAGGGAATGAAGAGTCTTTGTTCTTCCAAACACATCTACAAAGCAGGATTGCACTGGAAGTCTAGTACAGATGGGAAAGGGGGTTCAGAAGCTGCTGCTGGAAAAAGCAAGAATTTGGTCATGCAACAGGGATCTGGAGGTGGAAAGTTTATCTGAAGCCATGTTTGATGCCCGTGTCACACCAGCATGATATACATGCACACAGTGAGGGAGAAGGACAAACAGAGAAAATACAGAAGGAAAGCAAAATTATAACAAGCTACAGAAGTACTCTGGATACAAACATAAAAGCTCAATATGTCAGTGCCTGGCAAGAAAACTAATGAAATTAGTTATTTCTTTAAAGTGTTTCCATTCTTTCCCTTATACTTACTTTTTACCATTAATTATAAACCTTCCAATATAAAGAGGTTAAGAATTTAGAGGCTAAGAGTGATGGCATACATATACTGTAAAGGAAGGGGATCAAACATACAGTCTACAGACTGGGTCCAGCCCCTGGTGCTGTCCTGTTGACCCACATGTTGCGCTGGACCATCCCTGTGCTGCTTACTGGGACTGGGTCCTGAACTACGCCATCTATAGCGCTTGCTCAGGCTAGAGTTGCAGACTGTCCTGGGCAGGTGCTGCATGCCCTAGACCAGGTATGTCGGTAGGGAGTACAAGGGACTGCTCTGGTCTTGGGGATGGGGGGGGCAGATGATTTTGATACTCCTGCTGTAAAGGAAAACTTGTTCTGACAAGTTTCTACAGTAGAGTTCCCTCAAACAGCAAAGTACACATTCTTATCATAAAAAGCAAGGGGGAGAGGGGGAAGAAGACTGTCAGTTTTACTCAGTGGCAGAGGTTCACATACTTATTTTAAGAGTAACATTTTGTGTCATTGCATATAGTTGCATGAAGACAACCAAATTTTACATGTAAGTTACACACAGAAAACCAAACCTTTTTCAACTACAAGCCTGACTTATTCATACCAAAACTAGTTCTTCCTCCCAACTTTTACAACTTGTTTTGTAGCCAGATTCTCAGTCTCCATTGTAAGAGGTTTAAAGAACTATCATCGGTAGTGCAGAAATCAAATCTTCCTCAACAAACTAAAGCAGCAACAAACTACTATTTATGCTAATATAACTTTGTAAGCATCGTTCAGTGTAATATTTGCAGTTAGAACTAAAACAAAGACTTTAGAGGATAATGGTCAAGTACTCTGAAACACATGAACATTACTATTTTTGTATTCTCACCTGTCCATGGAACATATTCAGGTTCTCCTTCTGGGAGTGCTCCCGTTTTATATACAGAGGCTTGAGAATGGCGATACTGGCTGGCAGCGTGTAGCATATCCTGCGTAATGTTAAAGGAACACACCTTAAAATCTTGTCAATTTTAGAAACTGCTTAAGTGACAAAGTAATTCTTCAAGAATTTCTCTGAGTTTTATTTTTTTCCCCATCCTCACTTCTGTGCACAACCTAATCTGGAGGCAGGAGCGAACACTCGGGCCTAGCAAGGTGCATAAATGTGCAAGTGCTGCAGGACTAAGCTTTCTATGCTCACTTGCTATCAATAATTTCTTTGCCATCCCACTACTTGCCCAATTCTTTTAAAGACGGACTCAGAAAAGTCATCACATGCTTCCAAAATTGGACCAGCCTTTTGTACCTAAGAATTTGCTTCTATATATCTGCTATATACCCATGCCAGTTAGAAAATGTTAAAAAAGATTTATCCAGCATAAAGTTTCCAAGAACAGAGAGGGAAAATGAGAATATCAAACAAACTGATATTAAAACTGTTTGATAATATCAAACAGAGGGTGATATTCCCTGACCAGAGGCCCACAGAACAGGGGGAAGGTAACAGCCTACATGAAATCAGCCCAGAACAAGTGACGGATCTTCTACAACACTTGGACATTTTCTGCTGGGCCTGAGGACCTGCACCCAAGAGTCCTGGCCAAGCTGTTTGAAGAGTCGTGGAACTTGGGAGTGGAAGAGGGCCAATGTGGTGCCCATCTTTAAGAAAGGGAAGAGGGGTGACCCCGCAAACTACAGACTGGTCAGTCTGACTCCGGTCCTGGGTAAAAATATTTGAAAAGTTGGTTAAGGAGGCCATCAAATACAATCTGGTGACGGATGGCGTGCTAAACAACAACCAGCATAGCTTTGTTGAGGGTAGATAATGCCTGAGAAAACTTGTGTCCTTCTACAACTAGGTAACTAGCCATCTGGACAAGGGATACGAGGTTGACGTCATCTACTTAGACTTCACTAAAGCCTTTGATTTGGTTTCCCACTGGATTCTAACAAACTGGAGTGTACTGGGCTTGATAAGTGGCTTAGAAGCTGCTCCCAGAAAGTGGTGATTGATAGGAGGACCTCATCCTGGAGAGCCATCTCCAGTAGTGTTTCCTAGGGATCAGTACTTGGGCCCATGCTATTCAATATATTCATTAACTTGCATGAGGGGGCAGAAAGCACAATGATTAAGTTCGCCGATGATACCAAGCTGTGGGGAAATGCGGGCACACCAGAGGATAGGGCAAATATCCAGGATGACTTTGACAGACTGGACTTATGGATGGAATGAAATCAGATGAGGTTTAACAAGAAGTGCAAGGTCCTTCACCTGAGTAGGAAGAACTCCCACTACAAATATGCAATGGGTGGTGGGCCAATGGCTGGCACAGCATCTGAACGAGACCTGGGGTCACAGTCAACTGGAAGATGAATATGAGCCAGTGTGACGAGGCTGCCAAAAGGGCAAATAAAACTCTGGCATGCATCAGCTGCTGTGTGGCCAGCGGATCCAGAGAGGTACTCCTCCCTCTCTATTCAGCATTGGTGAGTACTCAGCTGGAGCACTGTGCCCAATTCTGGGCACCGCACTTCAGAAAGGATGTGGATAAGTTCAAGAGTGTACAAAGAAGGGCCACCTGTTTGGTTAAGGGCATGGAAGGTAGGACCTATGAGGAGAGATTCTGGGAACTGTGCTTGTTCAGCCTAAGAGAAGGCTGAAGGGTGACTTGATAGCTACCTACAAGTACATCAGGAGTAATAGGACAGTAACTATTCAGGAGGGCACTGCAAGAATGATGACCAATGGGCATAAACTAATATAGGGTAAATTCAGGTTGGAAACAAAGAAACATTCTTCTCTATAAGGGTCACTAGAATCTGGAACACACTCCCAGCAGGGGTGGTGCAGTCACCCTCCTTGGAGGTGTTCAAGATGAGACTGAACAGGCACCCTGTCAAGTTCATCTGAGCCCAATAACTTCCTGCTTATGGCAAGGGACTGGACTTGATGATCTGACAGGTCCCTTCCAGTTCTATGTTTCTACGAATAACTCCATGCAAAGCAGTCAAGGCCTGATACTGATATTACAATAGCATGGGCTGGATCAAAAAATAAACAAAGCTGTTTTGGGTGTTTTCCCTGTTTTGCCACAAGGTCAAGTTCACAAAACATATTATCCCTCAAGAGAAGAGAGATTATTAACTACTACATAAGGCATACAGAGCACAAAAGGCATCAGGTGATCGTTGCATTTTTCCCTGTAGTTTACAAACCTTGCTGTGTTTGGATTCTAAAAGAATGAAAAGGCACCTGATTCTTGCTCAAATCTGTGTATTGTTTCATATTAATTACTAGGCAAAAGAAGAAACTACTTAGCGCGTCTCTGAGAACTGATTACCAAATAAAGCCACAGCCAACCATATATCCAATGGAGTTCAAAGCCACTAACACATCTGGGTCTTGGAGGAAATGCAAAATATTCTTGTTATAAGTACATGAAACTGTCCAGTTATTTTAGTAGCAGCTGTACTCAATTAACAATTAAGAGCTATGACATTTCTTGGCTGAACCCAAGGCATGGAACTCAGCTTTCCAATATTTGGCACAGCTGAAGCGAAAAGCACTGCTAAAGCAGTCCTATTTATAGGACTTTGTTTGGCTTTCTTAACTACTACACCTTAATGTACAGCTTAAAGGTTCTTTCTTAGCACTGAGGTGAGTTAACCCTGAAAAAATTAACATTTAGACATTATGGGGTTCTCTCACTTCTGCGTTCTTCATGAAACAATTCTGTATTCTTGTCAACTTTCCAGTTACTAATAGACTTAGTATCCTAGAAAATTAGGGTTGGAAGGGACCTCAGGAGGTCATCTAGTCCAACATCCTGCTCAAAGCAGGACCATCCTAAACTTATCATCCCAGCCAAGCCTTTGTCTAGCCAGGTCTTAAAAACTTCCAAGGATGGAGTTTTCACCACCTCTCTGGGGAACCTGTTCTAATGCTTTACTAATTGCCTAGTGAGAAAGTTCTTCTTAATATGCAGCCTAAATTTCCCTTGCTGCAACCCGAGACCATTGCTCCTTGTTCTGTCATTTGTCACCACTGAGAACAGTCTAACTCTATCCTCTTTCTGACCACCCTTCATGTAGTGGAAGGCTGTTATTAAATCCCCTCAGTCCTCTCTTCTCCAGACTAAATAAGCCCAGTTCCCTCAGCCTCTTAGAAGTCATATGCTCCAGCCCCCTCACCATTTTTGATGCCCTCTGCTGGACTCTCTGCAATTTGTCCACATCCTTTTTATAGTGGGGAGCCCAAAACCAGCCATGGTACTCCAGATGTGGCCTCATCAGTACCGAATAGAGACAAATAGTCACTTCCCTTGATCTGCTAGCAACGGTCCTACTCATGCAGCCCAGTATGCCAATAGCCTTCTTCACAATGAGGGTATGCTATTAGCTTATTCAACTTATTGTCCCCCTAGGTCATTTTTTGCAGGAGTTGCTGCTTAGCCAGTCAGTCCCAAGCCTGCACCGGTGCATGGGATTGTTCCATCCTAAGTGCAGGACTTTGCATTTGTCCTTATTGAACTTCATGAGATTTCTTTTGGTCCAATCCTTCAATTTGTCTAGGTCTCTCTGAATCCTAGCCCTACCCTCTAGTGTGTCTACTACTCCCTGCAACTTGGTACTATACACAAACTTACTTAGGGTACACTCCATTCCATCTTTTAGATTGCTGATGAAGATACTGAACAAAACTGGCCCCAGAACTGACCCCTAGGGCACTCCACTTGATCCTGGCTGCTAACTAGACATCAAGCCATTGATTACTACCTTTTGAACCCAATGATCCAATCAGTTTTCTATCCACTGTATAGTCCATTCATCCTAAACCAGACTTCCTTTCCTTGCTTGCTTGCATGAATGTTGTGGGAGACCATATCAAAAGCCTTGCTTAAGTCAAGGTATATCAACATCCAACACTGTCCCTGCATTCACAGAGCCAGTCATCTAGCTTGGTCAGGCATAACTCACCCTTGGTGAATCCATGTTGACTGTTCCTAATCACCTCCTACTCCAAGTGTTTAGAAATGGATTCCTTGAGGACCTGCTCCATGATTTTTCTAGGAACTAAGATGAGGCTGACTGGACTGCAGTTCTCTGGACCCTCCTTCTTCCCTTTGTACTATATTTGTCCTTTTCCAGTTGTCCAGGACCTCTTCCAATTGCCGTAAGTTTTCAGAGATAATGGCCAGCGGCTCTGCAATCATAGCTGCCAACTCCCTCAGCACTCTTACTTGCATTGCACCCAGGCCCACAGACTTGTACATGTACTTCTTTTCTAAAGAGTCCCTAACCTGTTCTTACACCACTGTTGGCTGCTCACCTTCTCCCCAAACTGCAGCCAGGTGCAGTAGTCTGGGAGCTGACCTTGCCTGTGAAGACTGAGGTAAAAAAGGCATCAAGTAGTTCAGCCTTTTCCACATCGCCTGTCACTAAGTTGTCTCCACCATTCAGTAAGGGACCCACATTTTCCCTTATCTTCCTGTTGCTGACCTCAGTTTGCTGAACTCATCTGGTTTCCCACCTACTAAGCCCAATATTTTATTTAATACAGATATGATACCTTTATTATGCTGTTCACGTTGACAACTATCTGGGCCCACTCAACTGATTCAACTGGTGTAGCCTTCAAGATTTGTTCTTCCTGTTCTAGTAAGCATTCAAAGATTGTGTTTATCTGGGATACCTAAAAGAAAAAAAACACCTGCACTAAGCACAAATCTATCAATCAACAAATAGCAGCCACATGAAAATATTATTACAGTCTTAATTAATAGCCCACTAGCATAGAATATACAAAACATTTAAACTGGTTATTTTCATTATCCATAATTTCAGACAATTTTTTCAGAAGAAAAACACAATCTCACATGTGGACATACACTAATCTAACTCTACGTACTGTTGACTTCAGGACTGTTCAACTGCTGGGCTTCTTCAACCTTCTTCTAAAACTTCTGGTAGTGAACTCCATCAGAGAGGCAATACTGGATTATGCAGACCACTGTTATATTCAGGTACCTCCTCCCTCCTGATAATGTTATACTGACCTCCGTAGGTGCGTCAGTCACTAGCTCTTCATACTCTGTATATAATTTATCTTTAGTTTTTTCCTGTACACTAATATGATGAAAGATCAGTGCAAAATGACACTGAACTTTGCAACTGAAATGTACCACAACTGAGGCTGTAAACAGATGTTGTATTTCACCTAAAAGAAAGCCTTTTGTGCTGGGATCCTACAGAGGCTCCTACATATTGTCATGTTTCAAGTACCTATGCTGTATACAAGCATGTTAGATAAAATGTGTTAACAGCCATCCCCTCCTGCCCCCCACACCCTCCTCTGTCCTCTTCTAAGATAAGTTACGGCTCATCTCGCTTAGGCTTCATATAGGCATTCCGTTTCTCCTGGGAGAGTCGCTGCTATCCCAGGAGAAACTACCAATCTAAGAATATTCAGGCTTTTTCTCTCAGAGTAAATATGACCACTCCAGGAGAAAAGTAACCTGGTAACAACCAGCCTTCAAGTCACTCCCAGGGCAGAGCTAATGTCTGTAATATGCTGTAGCTTTTCTCAGAAAAGATTTCAGTTCTCCAGCATCCCCCACCTCCCAAGGGAGGCAGCATGTTGCTTGCTCCACTGCTCCAGCAGAGAGCAGAACATACACCCCTTCTCATTTTCCCACATTGTGCTGCAGGGAAACACAAGCTGACCACTGGCAATCAGGGTCTGCCCATCAGGGCTGCCCTATGCACTACTGTCATCTGCTGCCAAGCAAACTAAGGGGCCTTACAGAGCAAGCTGAAACATTTGCCCTTGGCTGCACAGTGTCAGCATTGCAACCTTTCCACTCTTTAGGGACTTGGCATTCAAATCTCTGTACATATGGCTCTGGGTAAGCTTTTCTACCAGGAAAACAAACATGGGAGAATTCTCCTAGGCTATTTGAATATGTATATGCAGACTTAATTTCTGTTCATTCCAGGAACAATCCTGTCAGGCTGTGCATTCTCTTTGGCCACCTACTGGCAGAGGAACAAGGCAGCTTGGAAGGGCTACACACGTAATGGGTTTTGCAGCTGCTGTCTGCATGCGAGTCAAAAGCTGGGACAATAAAAACCACTTCAGATGAGACTTCCGTTTACAGTCAGAATGTCTGCCTTAAATTGAAACTAATAATCCAAAATGTTTACTTTACAACTGTAACTGATCACCTGGACTACAAATAAATGCCTTACATGAGGAGTCCCAGCCATCCCGGGTTTTGATTCAGATCAAAATACAAGTGGCAGAGGAACATATTTAGTCTGTTTTGATCACCAAGAAATCATTAATGTCCTTCAGCTCACCCATTAACATGATAATCCCAGCAAACAATTGTCTGGTAAGTAGGAAAATATGCTGGTCTTTTCTACCTTTCTGCAGCTGATCTGTTCAAGATTATAATTCTAATTTAACTATATGATGTCAGTCAAAAATTTACATTTTAGTTGCAAAATTAGGAAAAAAACATCATAAAAATCTTCCCTTAAGAGAGGAAACGTGGAAGGTTAAAATTTATTTCTGAAAGAGAAAAAATCTTTACAATCCAGGGATTTATGAGGAAAAAAAAAGGTCCCAGTTAATTAAGTGTACTTTGTCTTACCTCTCTGAAGAAAACATCAGCAGGAGTAAGACTCTGCGGAATGTCACAATCTCTTTTATTTAGAGCAATCAATATGGCAGCATTCACAAGATCTGGCAGCCTGGAGTGATGGTTCTTGAGAACAATGGCTGCTGCTAACTTTTCTGCATGTTCACAGAGCAAGCGTCGAGTTGCTGCTGGCTTTCCTCTCACTGGAAAACTCCCCAGCTGTTCAAATAAGCCAACCTTGGAGGGAGGGAGGGAGAGAAAACATTTTATAGAATGTTCAAAAAAGTTAGACATAACAGCAATATTTGTGTCAATAGCATTCTAAGACTTTACCTGATGAAGGAAGTCAATGAAGAAGGAATGGGCTTTTGTTTTATCCTCCAGCTGATGAAGGAGAATAAGAGATGTGTTGCTGAAACCAGCTGCTTCTGAAAGGGTACAGGTTAAGAGCTCTTTTAAAGATCTTGTTCTGAATTTTAAATCTTAAGGTTTTGCAGCTTCTCTCTCTCTCCAATTATTACAAACAAGAACATCCCTTTGACAAATAGCTTATTAGGTATCATCCAAACCAATACATAGGACATAACTTTTTTGGACACTTCAGACTATTTTGATTGAGTCTTAAGAGTGAAAAAAAAGAAGCTATTTTTAATACAAACAAAAAAACCCATGAAAAAATACAGAATTAAAATATCTGCCAGCCTCCTGATCACCGTCTTTTTAACCCAAAAAAACTCTTTACAACAGAATCTTCCCATTAATCTGTAAAGTACCTAACACAATGGAGCCCTTACTTTTATTGTGACCTTTGAACACTGCCATAACATAACTAATACTTTTAAAAGAAAGATAATATTTTGTGGCTTATGAGTTCCTTACGAAGTTTGGAACTTTTAAAATCTTTTCACTTTTTACCATAGTGAACTTGCAGTGAAGATGAGTATTTATTAGAAACGTGTTTAACACACTTATTAAAACCTAATCTACCTCCATCATACTGTACAAATTACAAACATTATGAATATCCTGGCTTAGTAAAGTAGAAAGAAATTGGTCCTTCCCCTGAAGGAGAAATCTGGCCCCAGAGGTGGCTATGTAATGCTGTTTTAAGTCTTACACATTTGTACATCCTCACTTCTGTTGCATTGGCTTGAGACTCAGGGGCTTGATAACCTTTCTACACAAAGGAGTCAGGACCTCTATGGAATCAGTGAATGCAGTAGAGGTTCTCAGGAATATCTCTGTGTTTGACAAACCACTGGGGCTCTACCATACGCCTACATACTTCCTCATAACTGTCACAACTTCTGACTGCACTCGATAATAGACTACCAAGATGTGAATCTCCAGAACAGCTGTATTTGCAGTTTCTCTTTTTGGTGACATGGACAAGTTAGTACTTCTACTTTTAAAGTTTTTCTTATTATTTTAATATACTTTTAATCTATCAATCAGTCTTTGCACTAACAGAAAAGTATTGCAGAATACACTTCACGATAAAATGAATGAAGATTCAGAATACATTATAAATATTTGTATTAGGGATTTCATAGTGGCTAACAGGCTACCAGACAGAAAAGAGCCTAAAACTAGATAATTTATTCATATATGCTACCTATAAAACTTCCATTCATGTCCCTGTTCAGCACTGGGCTTAGAGGTCTAGGGAGGACTCTGAATTCCTTTGAAATGACTGGTAGTTTCTGAGAAAGTATGATTTGGTTCAGAAAGTTACCCAAATTCCTCTAGTAAGAACTGAGAAGGCAAGACCTTTGTATAAAGCTCCTTCTTCCAAAACAGCTAGGATAACAATACAAAGATAAACAGCAGCACTAAAAAGAGATGAAGAAACTAGTCAGGGTAGAGACTGCCAGGTAAAATACAAAGTACTCAATGGAAAATTTTTTTAATTCCCTTGAAATTCTACTTCAGAAAGTAGGGGTGAAAGTGAAGAGAGTAGAAGGCAGTGAATAAGTAGTGTGTGGGTGCTGGTGATTATGTAGGCAGGGACGAGGAAGGGGAATCAAGAGGATAACTAGTAGAGAAAGATCTATCAAACAACTTTCAGCCAAATTACGTAGATGTAAGCAACACATAGGCCTGCACTCCATGAAGTAAAGATCACAGAATCACAGAAGTCGGGTCGGAAGGGACCTTGTAGATCTTCAAGTCCGACCCCCTGCCTGCGCAGGAGAAAACTGGGCTCAAATGATCCCAGCTAGGCAGGCATCAAGCCTCCTCTTAAAGACCCCCAAGGTAGGAGCCAGCACCACTTCCCTTGGAAGTTGGTTGCAGATCCTAGCCGCCCTGACTGTGAAGTAGTTCTTACAGATGTCAAGATGATCTGCTTTATCTTGGACTTCACTACACAAAACCCCAAATAAAATTTATCCTCACCTTCAGGTACAGATTCAGCCCATCTTGGGTCAGAAGCAGGGTAGTCATCTACCAAGTCCACACTGATTTGAGTCACTGCTCTATCCAGTTCAGCATCACGATCCCGGTCTGCATTGGGTGGGAAAAGCTCAACTACCATGCTTTGGGCATTGATTATGTCTTTTCTGAAAGAAACAATGAATGCAGGATGTGAACTAAATGAAATCATAAAGTAGAGAAAAAAAAGTTTAAAAAGTTTTTATAAACTTTTTTGTGAAATTCTGTTGGTATCCACCATTATACCTGCCCGTCTTTCATTTAATTATTTGAAACACTTCATACTACCCTCCCTGGCCAAGCAGGAAGCGGCAGACGGATACAGTCACTTCTGCTTAAAAACCTTCAGGTTTAGCAGTGTGCGTTGAAGGCTTCTCTAGCAGACAAACTAGAAGTAGCATTCAGCACATAAATTCTCATGTTAATGGGGGAAAAGTATGAGCTGAATGTTCCTTTTAGTTTGAAACCTACTATTCAATATAGAGTCCTGACTAGATTACACGCAGATGACTTGCATAATTGCTTTTTATCCTGTTGTTAGTTTTGTAAGAGCAGCAGAGATAGGCAGTTGTTGTAGGACTCTGTACAGTCCTTTGATCAATTCTCTGGTCAGCTGGGGAAACATCAAGCAGCACAAGAACATATATGCTATCTAGGATAAAAATCTGTTTGAAATGCTGCAATGAAAAGCAATCTATTAACCATAAATGGCACAATTTTAATTTACTACTTTAAAAATGTAAACAAATCAAACTTTCTGATCCAGAAAGATTAATCTGATTCACATATAGAATGTTTCTAATGTTAGTTTCCAGTGTTAGTTTATTGAAGCTTGCAAAATTAAAATGTAATTTTCCCTAAGCCCTTTTTCTATATAAATTCTAAGAGACTATTTTTTACACATATGCATACTTGTTTAAACTCATTTAAACACAACCTTAAATCTACAGCTCTAAGTACATTTGCACTGATTACCAAGCAAATCTACTTTGCTACCTTCATGTTTGGTTCACACCACTTTTTCTTTTATCTCCGACGGTTTTTGTCTTAAATTTAGATGACACACTTATCAAGGCAGGCATTGTTTCAAGAAGTGCTATGTATACTTATGGCACTCTTAGAAGAAGAGACAGACCTAGCACATTTAAATCAATTCCATTTTTAATGACAGAATCCCTTAATGAAAAACAAACTTGTTCTCTACTTATAGCTTGACCACGGGTGACCAACCTGCAGTACAGGTGCCACAAATGGCAGAGGCAGCCTGTGTGTGTGGCACACAGAAGATCATGGTGGAAGCAGGCAGCCTAGTGACAGGTAGGGCATGGAGCAAAAAGCAGAACCATAGATTAAGCAGGGAGCACGGGGATGAATCAGGCAAGGGAGGAGGATCAGAGTGGCACTTTGGAAGGGCAGAAGGCTTAATTTGTGGCATGCCTCCTAGAAAAGGTAGATCTAGACTGAGTTAGAGGGTGACCTCTTACATGTGTTTTGTACCTGCAGTATTGCAGAAAAGCAGCTTTCAGTAACTTAGTCTTATCCTCTTGTGCTATGATTTCTGTTCTTGCAGTTGTATCAAATGCAGGACTCTGAAACATAAAAGTAAAAATTTCCACTGAGGGACAAACAGACAAAAGAAGAAACTCATTGTGAAATTACAATAAATCTCTCTAAAGTAATAATTTAGGAATTAAGATTCCAATAGAAATGCCAACCACTAAATGGCTATGTCTTTTAAAGTAAACATAAAAAAAGCACAAACAATACATTACCATAAAAGAAACAATGCTTTGACTTCAATGCAGTTTGGAAATTAACAGTTTACTTAGTTTGCCCTGAAACCTATTCTAAGCTTCATTTTTGTGTAAAATTTGTCAACATGAGATAGGGTAGAGTTTAGCACTGGGAGGCAAGAGTGTCAACAGAATTTCGAAGCAACAAAGACTTCACTCTTATGGCATGCTCTACCCACAAAAAGACAGGAGACAAAAATAATTGGTTCTGTTCACAGAAGTATAAATTGATCTAACCAAAGACGGACACAACTCACCCTCTAAGTGCTAGCAGCAAATAATCAGACAGAATGAAGTAAACATAATAAGAACCAATCCTTTCAGCATTAGCCTTCAAAGGAATTGATTCAACTCTTGTGCAATCTCTGTTTTCTCTCTAAATGTGTTTCGGACAAAAATTCTAAACTTACTGTATGAATTTTTGTTTTGATACTGATAGTATATAGGATCTTAGAAATATACACTGTGTACGTCAAATATAGATACTAAAAATGGCCTCTCTCTAGACAGGAGTTTGTTATGATAAAAGTGTATAATAAAGTACACCACTATTATATGGCATTTTTCATCCATGAATCTCAAAGACTTCACAAATAAGGTCAAAATCATTATTCCCATTTTCCAGATGAGTGGGCCAAACACAAAAGCAGTATGCTGACATCAAAAAATGCAGTCCCATGAAGACAGTGGAAGTTAACAAGCCAGGACCATGCAGATATCAAAGCCAGCTTGACTCTGGAACTTGGTGCACAACAGCCACATTTGTGTGGCACATTCTAGTCTCAAAAATCTTGATTGCCAACACAGCTAGTGAGACCAGGCACAATGCCACACTGATGTGGCTATCATCAACCAGTACATGCGGAACTAGCTCAAATATTACTATATTAGCATTTGACAATCTTTTTGGCTTGCAAGCCAAAATGACCCAGCTCAGGTCAGAAGTGGATGGGTTGGCAGGTGCTAGGATCAGGCGTCTGCTGCTTCTCCCTGTGGTGGCTGGGAGAAAGCTCCTGCAGCTGAAGGTCCCACATCTATAGGTTGGATTTGGCCCATGAGTCATTAATCACTGACTCCTGCTATATACGGAGAGCTGTCTTGTTCCATACAGGCATATTCAAAAGGGCAACATCACTGAGCAGGACAGTGCAAGAGCTAGGAAGAGAACCCACATCCTAGAAAGAGCATGCTGTTAAAATGAGTGGAGCCAGATGACGATTAAAAAAATTATATATATAAAAAATAAATTGTATTTACACACAGAGTATAACCTCACAAGTATGGATATAAAAAATCCGGAATATTGAAAATCTGGCACTTTTTAAAAAAGTGTACTTCATCAGGGAGTAGTAGTGGCCAGTTCCAGAGCAGCAGAAGAGGAAGCTTGCACGCAGGGGCTGCCGCTGCCATCCACCACTCCAGGACCAGCCACCTGGCTCTAGCCTCCTGCCCCTGCAGTTTCAAATATCTTGAATTTTCACATTTCTGGTAAGTGCGCAGTCCTGAGCATGCCAGATTTGAGATTATACTCTGTGTGTGTGTGTCTGTGTGTGTACACACACACTTAAGATATTATATAATTAATATACTATATAATATACATACAATATATTAATTGCACACATACACACATTAATGACAAATTTTCTATTTTGCCTTAAGAGACTTTGAATTTTCAGACTAAATACCTCATTGTTTGGCCCTGCTACAGAAGATGACAGGGAATCCTCAAGGTCTTCAGGAAGCATGGAAGCATTTTCCCTAGAAAAGATAGTCACAAGCCCACTTTTTCTAGTGAAAAAGATGGGGAGTCCAGTACAGGAGCCTGCTCCTAAAATGCTATCTCCTAAGGAGAGATAAAACAAAACATTTAATAATCATATGATGTTGCATTTATTATCCTGGTCTTATTAGATAGGTATTATAGGACTATTACAATATACGCTCTAATTTCCATGTTTAGGCTTTCTCCTGTCAAATTAGTTGCAATCCCACTTTTAGTCAAATCCCTTATTTTTTATGGACCAAACAAGAAGAGATGCCTGCATATACATGATTGCTGACAAAAATTACTCCTTTTAATATACCTGCAAGTTAAGCTTTATCCCTACAATGTCTGCTAGTTAGTTCTACAGATGGGGAAACTGCAAAATAATAAAAGTAAGTAGGTGATGGTCATAAAAAAAAAGATCAGTGGCAAAAACTGAGATTAGAACTCAGGATTTCTGGACCCCTTAACCTTTTTTCATTTTTTTTGATCATGCTGGTCTCAATCTTTAATTTTGAGGAAACTGGAACAAATGAAGAAACTAAATACCAAAACACACAGTTGAATCTAAACACAGATGTGGAAACAAACAGCAAAGTTCTGTCAATAACATTTATTTATTGAGTACATACAATACTGGCTTCCAATTAAAATATTACCTGGTGCACTGAATAGGATTTTTTCATGTGGAAAAGAAATTCTTCCAGTTCCAGTTGAGCAAGCAAAGACTTCATCTTCAGTATACATGTAGGCAGCGTGGCTTAAGTAGTCTGGGACCACCAAACAGCACATCAGTTCTTCAGACTGAAAATCCCCCAGATGAATAATGCCATAAGAAATCAAATTACATTTTCTATGTAGATAGCTTAAAAATTCCTTTTTTCTTACTCTGAACATGTGTATCATTTGTGTATCAGTGGGGGCAAAAATTTTATTTACAATTTGCCCTGAATATTCAATATCTGTTTTAGGCATCTATTGAAACTTAATATTTTCACAAGAAAAGGTAGAAGACAACCAATCAACCAATTATTCCAACAGCTTTGTACTGTCCTCCCATTTTACAATCCTATCTAAAAATTGGCCTGCAGAAAAAGTGCCAGCCATATAAGGCCAGTTAAGTTAAAAACTCCAAGACCAGATGGGACAATTCAGATGGTTCAGAGAAGGTAAGTGTCTCAGGTGGCCAGAAGGGAGACAGAAACAGAGTGCAGGTCTCCATAAGTATGCACTCCCTTCCCATCTACTCAAAGTGGATTTTAGGGCTATGCAAAGTTTTGGTAGCCAATTCAATTTGGAGGAGATATGGCCCGATTCAAGGACTGAATCTCCGAAGCAAATCGGGAGACCAAAGTAAAAGGTCTGAATCAATTCATAGCATCCAAATCGATTTCGAAAAGCTTCAGAAAAGATTCAGCCGATTTGGAGATTTGGCCATAGACTAAACAGGCAACTGACAGCTGCCTTCAACTGGTAAGTCTGTTGGGGGAGCAGGGAGGAAAGGGGTCTGGCAAAGGGAGAGACTGAGGCTGGGAAAAGCTGCCCTGTGCTATGCAAGAGGGGCTCTGTCACAAGCCCCCAGAGCCCCTGATCCCTGCTGCCAGAGCCGGTGAGCATGGTTTTTTTAAAGTGCCAGGACTAGGCTGGGGCAAGGTGGGGCAGCCATGGGGGCTTCTCCCATGGCTCCCCCCACTCCTGAGGAGAGGCAGGTATAGCTGGAAAAGCCACCCACTGTGCCTGCGTTTCCCTGGCTGATCCAAATCACGGAATCGGCACCAAATCTTCCGTAGCCGATTCAACTGAATTGATTCAGAACAGTGAATTGAATTCAGCACCGTCAATTCAGGATAGTGAATCGAGTCACTGTACTCCGAAGCAGCCAAATCTGAATCAAATACTTTCCTAGTCGCACAGACCTAGTGGATTTCACTACAGGGTTCCTTAGCAAAATCTTAATGCAGACAGATGGATAGCACATAAGGAACAAACTAGTTGAATTCAATATCCCAACACACATTTTTTAGACTTCCTCCTTTACAAAGCTTAGGGTTTTTTTTTACTTGTACTTCAAATGTAAACACTTTGGGTTGAACTTCATGTGTAGGAGTTCTTACTGATCACAATTTAGTATCATCAATATTCATTTGATGACACTAAAGCCCATACAAAATATTGTTTGTTTAACATTATTTCCAAGACCATTTTAACCATAGGAATCCAATTCTCTTTATGGAAAATTAGATTTTCCCATTTACCCCAACGAATGCTCTGAAACAATGTATTTTCTCTGCTGCTTAAGAAGCTCAATTTCATACCTGAAACGGTGGATTATATTGGGTGACCTCCACAACAACATCATCAGACATCTGGTAACCTTTGTCTTCTACTGTTATCAGAGTGTAGTAGATGAGGCATGGACTATCTCCAAGATGCCATGCTGCAGCCAAAATCACCAGACCCTCACTATTTATTGACAAAACAATACTTAGAAGAAGTTGGTAAACTATTTACCTTACAAACCCTCCCAACCTCAATATTCAAAAGCCATAAACATAAGGAAAACAATACATAAATAATATTTTCCAGGTATCCAATATCATTAGGAAGGTATCTGTTTTTATTTAATAGGAACTTCAACTATTCACTTTTTTAAGTAACAAACAATGTGTGGTGTTAATAGTTTTAATAGTGTTCTTACTGCCGTAACAACTTTTTCCAAAATGTAAATCCATATAAAAACAAAATTCCATATTTGGACCGTTCTTAACAACTGTGTGAATAACAGATGGGTCCATCAACTGCTAGATGCAAATACACTCACCGATTTTGCTGCAAATCCAGATACTGAATATTGACTCCTCCCTTAATGTCCTCATAGTTACTTTCAGAACCCTAAAAAAATTAATTTGTAATTACACAATTATATCAACCATCATTCTTTATTATTCAAGTTTACTGCCTCTTACCCAAATTGCATCTGTGATGTGCTCTTTAAGAATCCTGCTGATATCCCAGCTGAGAACATGACGCTCTACAGAATCATCAATCTCCCATTTGTTCAGATTAGAATTGGTCAGAGTATAAAAACTTGATCTCTCTTTGTCCCAAAAAACACTAGAAAGCTTCATTAAAAAAAACAAGCAAACAAAAACAAAAAAAGTTATAGCTTTACTGTTATGATACCACATGCCTTTCTGTACCCTATTCCAAACAAGACTCTACTTGATCCATGAGAAAAGGTCTAGATACCAAAATAATTCCAAATTAAAGTCTAATTATTTGGATTAATATAAAACAAATTGACATATTTTTGTTATGGCTATCTCCCGTCCAGTTTTTGTGGAACTTGCAGAAAACCTAAGATGACCAGAATTCTTGGTGTCCTGTTATCCAGGAGGAAATCTTTGGATTACCACTAGTTTCTCCACTAATATAAAGGCTGTCACTAGAAGTCAAGATTCTGAATTTTCATTCTGCAGGATATGCTGACATTTTAAAATTTTCCTTCGGCACAAATCTAAACAGCAGATTGAAATTTACTGAACACAAGTGGGGTCTGTTGGTTTGAGATGTTCAGCTTCCTGCTACTTCAAGCTGATAAGAAATGGGGAAAGGATTTACTGAAGAAAGTAATTAGAATACAGAATTATAATTTTATGTATAAGGGCATAATTACAAACACTTATTTTCTGAACTTACCACAGCATCGTTGCTTGGAGATAAAATACCGAACAGAGAAGAAACCCTTCGGCCAATTCCAGAAAACATGCCTTGTCCCTGAGGTAGGACATGCTGGTGGATCTTCCCAGAACTATCTGGAATTAATCGAACTAACTGGCCCCTTGAAGAAGATAAAATAAAACTTCCTCCCTAACAAAAATAAAATGTCTGTATTAGTCATATGAAAGCCACACTGCCATACTTCTGCAACAATTCAAGTACCGTGAAATAAAGATTTTCTGTACCAGGTCAAAATCAAAGTACAGGACTGGGAAGCTAACAATACCTCCACCCAGTTTACCTGCAGGCTGGCAGAATCACGCCATAAGAGCTTTTATCAGAAAATTAGTTAAGATGCAGGTGATTCTGAAAGACTAGGAAAAACTTTGCTTAGTTAAAAATATCAGTCCCTCAAGAGACCATGCATATTCCATGTATATTATACAGCAAGGGTTTTCAACCTTTTTTAAGGAGTGTACTCCTTCTGGTGGGTACCCCTCCTGGACTGTACCCCCTGGATGAGTGTGGGGGGGTACCCCAGCAGGCCGGTCAATGGGTGGGGGTGTGGGTGGTACTTGGGTGGTGGCAGCAGGCAACAGCAAGCAGTGGCAGTGGCGCACTGCAGCAGCAGAAGCAGAAGCGGGGGTACTTGGGAAGCACACTGGTATGCAGTGGCATGCGGCAGCATGCTTCCCAAGTACCCCCTCTTCTCAGTGCTGCTGCTGTGTACCCCCTGGGGCCTTCCCAAGTACCTCCATGGGTACATGTACCCCCAGTTGACAGCCCCTGTTATAAAGCTTTACATAAACAGTGACGTAGTCTATCAAGTTTGGCATTTTTGTTAAACAGCTATACATATTTCTTCCAAGGCTTAACCTATCATTTTGTTAACGTATTATGTAGTACTCAACCTCTAATGAATGTTTTATTCAACATTATGTGTACACTGAATGCTCAGCTTTATAAGATAACCTCTCTACAAAAGAAATTTCAATTTCTTTGTGTGTTTGAGCATTCTCATATCTTGCCAAACAATTCAATGTTTTTTCACTGACATACCCTGTTCTATAAAAACTACCTGCACAAAGAAAAATCCAACAGACTATGTCAAGAGGAACTTGTAATATACTGGAAAAGAATCCAGCATTAGTGAATTCAGAGCTGCAAAAGGATGCCAGATTAGTAATAAAAGACAATGTGGTGCTATTATTAAGCCAAAGAGCAAAGTAGATTGTGGTAGTAAAAAAAAGTGACGACACAAAGGCTTAGCTCTGGTATAAAGCAGTCAACTTCAGCAGTGCTATAGCAGAAACTAAATGATACTATGCTATTAGAAATGCCATTAATTTTTTGACTATATCCTGTCTAACAAATTAATACACAAGACAATCTGACCTTCTGTCCCATTTTTAAAATCTTGTGAAGAAAGCACTGCTCATAATTCATGATAATTTGATCACCTTCAGTAAAACTTTTGATAATAATACATAGTTTCTTCTGTACCTATTTAATATCAAGTTTCTGGGCCTTTAACAGATGCCCCATATTACTGTTAGGCATTTCGAAGTTACTGCTCAAAAATGTTTCAAGCGTGAATCGAATTTGTACCGTACCTTTACTGCTGTTAGGAAACTGCACAAAGAGCCTCCAAAGTCTGTAGATGTCTCTGTATAGGAACCTGCATGCACAAGGCTGGGCCAGTAACGTATGGATCCTTCACTGGTAGCAACCATTACTGACAGAGACTTGAAATTACATTACAAAATAAATAAATAAAATCAGAGTATATGGGTTAACTATAATCAGGATGTAGCTTTAAAACATTGTTTTAAATAAAAACTGTTGGGATCCCCAGAAGAGGTTAAGTAATTAATAGAAAAAATTGGTAAATATACACACACCCATTCAGGATAAAGGGAGGACTATGTAAAAGCAGCAAGTTCTTATCCAGATATAATAATGTGTAGACTGAGTCATATTTGTCTATCTTACCAATAAAAATAAAAGTAATTTTTGCTACTTTTTACTTCTGATAATCGGTAGGGCCTACATAGCTACAGGAATCCAGATCATGTTTACTGATGCAGGAGACAGCAAAACATACAGAATCTTTAATATTAATGACTACAGAAAAGCCCAAACAGTGAGAGTTCGCAAGCTTGAAACGTTGATCTATATTACGATACAGTATGAAACGTTTCCAAAAGAATGAATAATTTATTTTTTCATTTAAAGTTATTAGAAAATAGCCCTGAATTGGTTAATTTAAGTTATTCACCTGCAGAGAAGGTGCTTCACCTGAGGTACTGAGACAAGATATAGCTGTCAAACAAGAACTGCATTGGTAGTCGCTGGGCGGTAATTGAAGTTCCTTGCACACAGATAACTGTAGGGAAAAAAGCACTATTATAGACAGAATCACTACATCACACTAGTGGAGACAAAACTGGAAACAGTCCCTTCTTGATTATCAAGACAAGTTCCCTGCTGCAGCAGGCAACCAGCTCATACAATCCCTTTCATAAAAAGGAATTGAGTTCCATCATAAAATCAGTTTATACCAAATTTATTTCTTAACCAGAAGGCAGTTCCAGATCCTCATTACTTTGATCCTTAGAAATCCCTATTAATTTACCATAAGTTTATTCATGGCTGGTTTGCCAATTTGTTCATATACTAACACAGTTCTAGCTTTAGGAGCCCTTTTCCTCCTTAGTGCTTACAAATCTGTATTGGTATGCTAATTTTAGGCCTGACACTAGATACTGTGGAAAAAAGAAAAGAAAATAGTCACATTACTCAAATTACATTAAACCAGGGTTTTAGAGAGGATTCCCAATGATAGTCACATTTATGTAAAACGCAACTGGTTTGTGCTCATCTTAATGATATATTCAGGAAAATGTCACTAATTAATTTTATCAAACTTAGGCCTTCATTTACAAGTCTCAACCATAGGTTACAACACTTGACTCAAAATAATCATTTTTCAGATGCTGCTTCCAAACAATTGGCAATTTTTTTTTTCAAAAGGAAGTTTTACTACTGCAGGTTTAACAACTGAAGTGAGCCGTCTCCCTGATAATCACATTGTTAAAGAACATAAGTCCATCCTACTTTTACCACTGATTAAATGGAAAAACCAAAGAACAAAACTATGCCCACCATCCATACCTATAGATTACTAGTATGTGCCCAGCCCATCATCTGTTCTTGATCCTTTCAGACTGAAAGCTCTCTAGAGCACAGATGCTCAACCAGGGTGCTGTGGAGTGCTGCACAGGTGTCAGTTTGCCAGTTTCGTTGTATGCCAAGGTGTGTACACACCTACGTATGGTTCACAAGACAAACCCTGAAACTTCCAATAGGAATCCGTATAATCGAAAACATCATGGTGCTGGTTTCCGAGTTCTTTCCAACAGAACACTGTTCTATTATTTTTCCATAGGCAAATAGTGAATAAAAGCTAAGAACTAGCATTTTCAGAGGGGAGCTTTGGAGCCTAAAGAGGCTGAGAACCATTGCTCTAGACCAGTGGTCTCTAAACTTTTTTGATCACACCTCCCTATCAGTAAAACATTTTTGAGCAAGAACCCCCAATATATATATATATATATATAATACATAAATAGAAGTTCTAATATTTTCTCCCCATACCCCAATGGATCATCTTGTGCACCCCACTTTGGAGACCACTGTTCTACACCATCATCGTCCATATTTGGGCAAGACCCAACAAAAATAAAGCCTCCAACCAGACCAGGGCCATTTTGTATTATTTCAAAAAAAGGTATTAGTAATTAACATAGTTTCCCCTTGTTTTATTAAGTTTAACAATGAAAACAGCATTATTTAAGTATCAGATACTTCCTTTGAAATGTTTATGCTCTAAATTTTAAACCTGTATTTTTAAACTAGCTCAGGGCTTTCTAACTTCACAGTGGGTGGGGGCTGCACTAGTCACAGGCCCCAGGCCATGCCATGGATGCCACGTGCCCTACAAGCTCCCAGGCCCCCTGTTGCATGAATTCCCTGTCTGGCCCCCAGCAAACAGGCTCCCAGCTTCCTGCCACCGTCACACAGGCAAGCCCTCCGAGTAGTGGGCACCCACCTCTCTGTGACCACGCAAGCCTCTGCTGCACAGGCAGCACAAGCCCTCCTCTGCCACATAAGCAGCAAGTTTACCTGGAACCTTCCAGTTGAATTTGCCTGCCCCAGCGATCCCTGCTGCCACCACAGCAACAGGAGCTATGGGGGAAGTGGCAGCTAGGTGGGAGCCCATGTTAACCCCTTGTCAGCCAAATATAGCCCATGGGGCACTAATTGAACAGCCCTGAACTAGCTCACGCTCTAACGGTAGGTCCCCAAGAAGAGGAGTCACAAACCATCACTTTCAGCAAAACTGCTACAACCAGCCGAGGATAAGAAAAGCATCCATGGAAAAAGTTTCCACTCATACTACAAGAGAAAAAAAGTTTTTTTGAAGTCTTTTCCTTTCAGAAATAGAATCAGTTGCCTGTTCTCAATTCTACTCAACTAACAAGATGGCCAAACTATCCAACTAGAAGTACTTGAGAACAATCATGAACACACCCACAGGTGAAATAGTGTGGCTGAGGGGGAGTAAGTTAGCTTGTTTAATAACTATATAGTCAGAACATGTGCATTTGTCACTTCAGTATTAGGAAAGCTACAATGTGGAAAGTGCATAAGAAAAACATGTTTCATTTGTTTGAGGAGCAAGGTTTTTTTGAGGGGAAAATATCTTTTATTATACTAATAGTTGGGAGAGATACTTGAGGAGATATTTCCTGCCTCCACCCCCATTAAGAGCTCAGAAAAGCAGATTCTTGATTTCATAAAAGCTCCAGCTCCTAATGACATTAACTAACTCATACTGAAAAACTGTTACATTCATTTTTTATTAATTGGTGCCCCCAACACAAATATTTTATTGGCATGATAAAGCTATTCAAAACATCCATGCACATGTGGCATATAAAGCTTCAATTTTCATGACAGTTTAAAGATAAGTTATTGGACTATGTAAATGACACTTTTAATACAACTAGCTTCTAAAATTATTAAATCCCTAGAGCATTTCTGCCTTAAGTGAAAATGCAAAACTAAATACAAAAACACCTCCCAAAAAACCCCCAAACCCTCACTACAATGTTGATTTAAGTTTACAACTGCAAAGAGGAATTACAGAAGTTACAAACTTCAACTTTAGTTATGGAAATGCTACCAACATTTCATACTAATACACACCTTTTTTGAGGAGTTAAGTCTCAGCTTATCAATTAACCCTGGAGTCAAGTGAAGGACTTGGTCAACTGGTATAAAATAAATACACTTATTTTATAAATCCTCATCTGAACCATCCATTTACCTTTGCAACTGGTGATTGACCAATTTTCCAAACAGTCAGCCTCTCTTTGTAGACTAGCCAGGCCCAGCCACTTTCATCCACTTGGACACTTAACTGGTCATCAGCTACATAAAAAAAAAATATTTAATTTTTCTTTAAATTACAGAATTGAGGAGACATTGAAGAATAACCTTAAAATTATCACGTCTTCAATTTGGTAAGAAAAAGGTACATGATTTTTTTAAAGCTATTTCTTGTTAGAAATTCAGTCTCTTTGGATAATTAAAAGGCATCCTTTTACCAAGTAGTGTCTAAAATTTGATACAACTCAACATCTATGAGAAAAATATTAGTCACTGCTAGAAATTTAAAAATGACCAGTTTCCATGAAACTGACATCTTGTTAGACAAGACCAGAACAAACTGAAAAAAAATCTAAATTTATTCCAGCTGTATGAAAAATCTAATCTATGGGAACCACTATCAAGAAGGATGAGGGTGAATATAGAAAACAATCTTTGAAGAGACAAGAGACATAGTGAACTATGTTAGTTTCACATCAGGCAAAAGAAGGGGTAGAATATCATCTTTGAGACCAAGCCTGTCACACCAGGTAGCTTCTTGGTTTCAAGGCAAACCTTATTTTCATGGGCTTTTTGAAAATAAGGACGTAACATATCTCTCTTATAATTATCTGCTAGTTTTATATTGTTATGTAAAGAGAGATCATATCAAGATGTTATAGTTACATTAACAGCTTAGGCAATGTGACCTTGAAGAATTATTAAAGTACTAGCAGTTCATAGTAGACTCTTTTAGATGCAAGTCAAAACAAATGAAAAAGATAAAGAGAAAAGCATAGGCAAAAGAATAGAGAAATGTATTTGTTTACTCAACCCCTGAGAATAACCCATGTCATTGTTGTAAGCCTTTCTAATGCCCCTCTAATCATGGTATCCAGGGGGTTAATTTAAAATTGGGACACAAGATTTCATCCATAAATAGCCTTGCTTCTTCACCATTCTAAAGTTCAACTGTTTGTATAGCTTCTTTGCTTTTAATTGAGTTCAGCCTCTGTTAGGAAGAGAAAACTTCTATACATAAAAATATTGCTGTATGCTCTCAGAACATTAGCTCATTCCAATCACCTTCCAACATTGTGGTTCCACACGTTGAATATCAGAAGCCACTAACGCACGTAATTTTTGAGTGTAAGATATTTGAACAATTCCAATAATGTATGGAGAACACAGCATTGCGTACACTGATGAAACACACTTAATTTAGCAATGGCTTGATGGCATGAGCCAACGTGAACAAAAAGGGAACTACATATTCAGAATGGCATGCCATTTTAAACTGATGACAAGGGATCCTGGTTTTCTCTGTTTAAAAGTGACACATTCTCTGATAAAAATCCCAAATTCTCCAATTAAAACCTTCAAATCCGTGTTTTTCCACAGTTAAAATGAAACACCACTATATATGTAGGTATCAGTTGAACACAGTATTTTATTGAAATATTTACAATTTGAAATTTAAAGCCTTTCAATCACTACAATAAAATAAATTCTAAATATCTATAAATTTTGGTGTTTGATTTTGGGGGGTTTTTTTAATCAAGGAAAAATCAGAGCTCACCCTGCTCCCTTCACTTACCAGGACATGGGTCCACTGCTTTGTGGCACCGAGCTGCTCTGATATGCTGGTGCCCTACCTATGCCATTACCCCTCACTCCCCATCCACAGCCCCCCACTCCTCCCAAGCCCTGCCAGAGGGGGCCCCAGCTGCCTGGGCTACAGGGCCAGGGCCATGGGTCTGTCTGCAGCCCCCTGCACTCCACAGTAGCACCTGAACTCAGGCTGCCGCCCATGGGAGGCAGCAGCTACTGAGGTGGAGCAGAGTGGAGCCTGGCTCCCCCTCCTCCACAGGTAACATGGCCAGAGCAGAGCCTAAAGGGTGGGGCAGAAGCAGGCTGCCCACTGCAGGCTCAAGGCTCCTTGCCCTGTTCACCAGAGCGTCTGCAACCCAGTGGGCAGGACCTGGCACAGCACGGCAGAGCAGGATCGGGCAGGGAAGTTCGTTGCCACTGCTAGGAGCTCTGAACTGCCATGGTTCACCTTCAAGAGTAAATTGGATGCTTATCTTGCTGGGATCCTATGACCCCAGCTGACTTCCTGCCCTTTGGGCAGGGGGCTGGACTCGATGATCTCCCGAGGTCCCTTCCAGCCCTGATGTCTATGAAATCTATGAAATGGTGAGGGGCCCCCTGTCTGCCCAGCAGCAGCAAGGCACACAACTCATACCACCACTTCTGCTGCTTCTGGGCCCGGGGGGGGGGCACTTTGCCAGGGGCTTGCAGCGAGGTTTGCAGTGGTGGCATTGCGCTTCCCTGCTCTGCTCTGCTGCGCTGTAATCTTACAAACAAAACAAAACTGGCATTAGTGCAATAAAATAAGTTTTGTTTTAAACTACAAGTCTGTTTCTGAATTTCCTGACTGCAGTGACTGACCACTCAAAGAAAGTTCAGTAGCTTGGTCATGCAAAATTAGTTGCACTTTTAATACTAAAGGGAAGTTTATACTCAAACAAATTGCTTACAGCATACAATTAAAGTGGGGCTACATTCTTTCCTTTTCTTCACCCTGTATCAATTGATTAATGGTATCCAGAAGTTAAGATCTTTCTTTTAGCTGCTCCTTTTCCCACAAAGATAATAGAGAAATGAAGTTCATACCATCAGCCATTCTTAGGGCCTCCATAACCTTTACAGGGAGAGAGGATCCAAAAGGCTTAACATCATAGTTGATGGTCTCGCTTGCTGAAGGGTGCTGTATGACTCTTGTCGGTGTAGCTCTAACAAACAAACAAACAAACAAACAAACAAACAAACAACTGTAATTTTTCTCACTATTTCTACAGTTGTTTTAAAAAATCAGACATGTCACTGGTAATTGGTAAAAGAATGACTTTTGAAAAAAAATGACAGTAGTGCATATCTCTGAGAACTGCCATTACAGGCAGGCAGCAAGTCATAACCTTAGTTTTTCCTCTGGAAAATTGTTTGATTGTTACTGGATTCTTTTATTTACAAATGGAGTTTTTACCTCCACTTAAGAGATAACACCTTTCCTACAAGCAAAACACTATAGTGGCATCTTCCAGGAAGATGGAAAAATAATGCCTGTAAAACCCAAACCTGGAGTTAAATCAGAAAGGAAGGGTGGAATGCCATATTAAACAGATCAGAAGTTCCAGCTACCGATTCCTCAGAAACAAAATGCCACCTGAACAATCTTTACCAATTTTAAGTGTAAAGGATTCCATTTGAGAATGAATTTAAGGCTTACATAATTGTTCTGGGATTTATAATAATTCTCATTAACGTGCAGTGGGGAAGAGTTAATTTGTAAGGTTTTTTGCATGATGCTTTTTTTCTTATATATACCATAGCAGTGGAAGGGGGCGGCTAACAGGGCTTAGCCCTCAACAAACACAGGGCAACAGTAGGGCTGCACGGCAGCCTGGCCATGGACTTCTGGCACTGCAACAGGGGTGGAAAGGGAGTAGGAGTGGGGTCAGGGCATGGGACAGAGCAGTGAGTGGTTCGTCTGGGGGGCACCCAGCACGGAAAGGGGGTGGCGGCTCCCGCTGCCGTGCACATCCCGAAAGGTCATGCATGCGGGGGCGCGTGCCCCTGCATCTGCGCTCAGGGACACAGGCTGCAGCTGGGTTCTTCTTGGTGGGAGGAGGCTGGGCTGGGCTGGGCTGCGCTGCGCTTGGGGCAGGTGGTGGCACTGGGAGTAGGGGGGCTATAGGGGAGCTGAGGGGGGGCTGCAGCCATCCCAAAATTTGCTGTAACACTCCCAACTCCCACCTCCTAGCACTGCCCACCTAAGCGCAGCCTGGCCCAGCTCCCCCCCTGCTGGGAAGAGCCCAGCTTAGCCCCAGCCCACAGCTGCAGCCCACCTCCCCCCACAAAGATCCAGGGGCACACCCTCCATGCCCTCCAAGAGTAGGTGCAGCAGTTGGAGCTACCACCCCCTCCCTGTACTGGGCACC
This sequence comes from Crocodylus siamensis, assembly GCF_052110815.1. NCBI lineage: Eukaryota > Metazoa > Chordata > Crocodylia > Crocodylidae > Crocodylus > Crocodylus siamensis. The sequence continues at coordinate 137,224,597 of NC_143395.1, read as the reverse complement.
TTCCAGACAAGCCACTCACAGCTCCCACACCCCATTTGGGGGGCTGACCGTGCATGCATGCACGTGCTTAGCCCCCCCCCAAAATTATTTTTTCTCCCTCCGCATATGCCAGAGGCCCAACTACTATAAATATACAATTGGCCATCATTCTAGGCAAAAAAAATGAAGGTAATAATCATGTTAGGCTTGAGTTCACTTAACTCTTAGCATTTACAGACAGCAAACAATGTTATAAAGCAGAGCTGTCATCTGGCCTGCAGAGCTTCTTCTGGAAGGGCAGAGAATTCAGGGGTGAGGCAAGCAGGGTGCAGCCTGCCACTGAATTTTGGGTTACAGAGCCCCCACTGGGAACATGTTTCTGTGGCAATGGGACAAATGATGGCTCTGTTAGCCCCCATGGCTCCCTGACACCATTTACCCTGCTGCTGCTAATAGATTACATGTAGGCAATTATTTCGGCGGGAGGGCCACTTAAAGAGGGAGTAAGGGGATTGGTATGGGTGTGCATGTGTGGAAAGAGGCAGGGAGGCTACCTGCATACCAGGTCTGGGGAGCTGGCTGGGGGTGGGTAAAGGTGGGGCAGGGGGTACATGTAACAGAGCTCACCCAGGCAGTGTGGTGCAGATACAGTCCACCCCTCTGCCCATAGCTACCCCCTTGGCACCCTGCATGGGGCCGAACCCAGTCCACCCGGACCCACGGCAGACCTGCACCACACTCTCACCTAACCCGACTCCAGCCAGCACGCACAGCTTCCTGGCAGAATTGCTCCTGACGCAATTGCAAGCACCCTGGTGCTGCTCAGCTCCCCCAGTTTCCAGTAGTTCCTCCTCTCCTCCTCCTGATGTGCTGCTCTGGGACACAGGCAGCATGGAGAAGCCATGGGAATGCATGCTGGGCAACAGATGCCCAGCTGGCAGGGGGGGATGCTGCTGCCAGACAGCTCCTGCCCCAGCACATGGAGTTCCCAATTGCCTTCTACCCACTCCCCCTGCCCGGCATATTGAGCAGCCACCTGTGGGTGGCCAAGTGGGTGGGAGGCAGCCAGAAGCAAGGTTCCTTCTAAGCTGCGCATGCTTTAAAACCATGCCATGCCCCAACTTATTAATGTCATGCACCCACCCAGTGAGGAGCTGGGCAACAAGCTAAGCACGGCAGAAGCACCGAGGCCAGCATGGGACACTTACCAGAGGTAAGCTCAGGCAGCAGTTCCCCCAAGGCCATGTGCTGCTGGAAGCGAGGTGGGGACAGAGGCTGACACCAGAGAACTGCTCTGCTTCCCAGCCCCGCTCCCAGAGGTACGGTGAAGCAGGGACAGGGGCTGGCGCAGGCTCTGCCGGCACCAGAAAACTGCTCCGCTCCCCAGCCCCAACGCCACATGCCTCCTTGCTCCTGGAGGCGAGGCGAGACGGGGGCTGGGAAACTGTTTTGCTCCCACCGGCAAGGCAGGGGTCGGGGGCTGGCACCAGGGAACTGATCTGCTTCCCAGCCCCGGTGCCATGTGCCTCCTTGCTCCCAGAGGCATGGCGAGGCAGGGGCCAGGGCCAGCACCAGGAAACTGCTCCACTCCCAGGGACAAGGGGGGGGCTGGCGCCTGGGAACTGCTCTGCCTCCCAATCCCAGCACCATGTGCTTCCTTGCTCCCAGAGGCATGGCAAAGTGGGGGCTGGAGCAGGGCCAGGAAACTGCTCCACTCCCAGAGGCAATGAGGGAACGGGGGTTGAGGTTCCTGGCTTTTAGGGTCTTTGCCAATATGACATATAAAAGCTAGAAATGGTACAAGTTAATGATTTTAAAATAAGTTCAGGAAAATACAGCAAGTTTCTATTGAAATTCATGTGCACATTTAAATAAAGAAGAGCTGTATCTAAGTGAGGTTTGACCTCTGGTTGTTATCTTCCCACCATCAAAAAGTCATGTTAATAAATGAAACAGAAAAATAAATGAATTCCAAATGAATACCCAATCCTCTACTAAAATGCATTCACTGCAGAAATAAAAGCAAATTTCAAATCAAAAGAAAGGCCAGTGTTTATGGCCAAGGTTCCCTCCAAGCTGCGATCCCAGAGGCGAGGCGGGGACTGGCGCCAGTTTTTTAGCCATTTAGTGGTTTGTCTTTATTGTCACTGGTTTATGCATTTGAATTTAAAAGTATTAAAGTGCTAGCTACAGCTGTGTTGGTCTAAGGGCATAGCAGATGAGGTGCTTTGGGCAAGTTAGCTGCTTTTTCTATCATTCTAGGAAGACCAATATCTTCCCTGCAGGAAGGATCATCTTTATATAAATTTTACAGTGTCCAAGCATAAGTGTAAAGAGGGTGAATGCAGGGGACCAGCTAAGAGAAAGAGCTGCTCAAGATTCAGAGACGACTGGTTGAAGGAGATGTTCAAAACCGACAAATTCACACACAGATTCTGTGATGAAACTATACAACCAAAGCAGAGGAATCCTGAAGTTTATTTTCTGAAACATGTGAGACGTGGGAAAATAGGATAGAACTGTTTGAAAGGAAGCGATCCAATGCCGATGAAGTAAAAATCTTAATTGATAATGTTCTCCTCGCAGTGAAGTTAAATTTATCTATGTCATCAGTGCAGGAAATCCACAGTCATGTCGGCAAATATATTAAAATTCCTGAAAGCTGGAGAAGTAAGAATTATGCATTTCAATTTACTGACTGCATAAATTTTGTAATTCATCAGGAAGTACTAAATGAAATGCGTACATCGCCATTTCACACTTTGATAACTGACGAGAGCACAGGTACCTCCATTAGCAAAATGTTAATACTATAAGTAAAATTCTGAACTATGGATTTCACTCATCTGACCAGGTTTGCTGGAATTTTAAAGCTGACAGCTTGTGATAGCTCTCCTATTGTAGCAACAATTAGGCAATTTTATGTTGACAGCAACTTAGATATGCAAAAGATGGTAATGTTTACCTCCGATGGTATTTCAGTAATGCTTGGAAAGTGCGATGGTGTGGCTGCAGTACTTCGCCAGTTTATTCCACATCTGCTCAAGCAGCACTGTGTGGCACATCGGGAAGACCTGGGGATTGATGATGCTTGGAAAGATGCACCTTTGATGGGGTGCACTGAAACTCTACTACAGGCCATACATACACTTTTTAGTAGGTCTTCTGTAAAAAAATCTAAGTTTGAAGAACTATCTAAGGCTGCTGAGTGTGAAACAGTTTAATTTAGGCCGCTGAATGAGGTCAGATGGCTCTCTAGACCATTTTACTGTTAGCGCCTTGATGAAGAATTATACTGTGTTGATGGACTACTGTGCGCAACAAATGGCTTAAGACAACGACCCAATTCACAAATATTGCTTGGACAAACTGCAGAAACCAGAGTATCATGTTGCACTGGACATACTAAATGATGTCTTAGGTGAACTGGCTGAGCTGTGCAGAATGCTTCAAAGAAGTTCACTTAGAAGTTCAACAGTAGAAACATTTCAGTTTGCCAAAGCCAACAGAATTGCCACATTTAGTTTGCAGTATCTTGGTGAGAGACTCTGTATTCTTCTGAAGACATTCAAACCTTGCTGTCATCATTTGATTCACCTGTTGACACTACATCAGTTATTCAAATAATTGAGCACACATGTGACCACACATTTCCAGAAGGTGAGTTGAAAGAATGGTCAATTTTCAATAAGGATTCTTTTTCCTCTTCATCAAACAGGAATGATTTCTCTTTTGGGCACAAGGTGCTGAAAGCATTGGCAACAAGATATAGCACCTTGCTAAACAAATCTGTAGAAACTTTTAAGAAGAACCTATGCAAACAATATGTAGACTTTAAATTAACTGTTCATGAGAAGATGAGAACTGGGGCAATAAAGACCTCTGAAGACACGGTCACCTACATACTGTAACAGAAGCAATTTAGTGAACTGTCATTACTTGTTGACATCTTTGCCACTTTCCAGGCATCTAGTGCAGATTGTGAGAGGGTTTAGCCTCATGAACACAATAAAAACAAAGTCTAAAAATCGTTTAGAAGTTGATAATCTGGACAGGCTGATGTGAATTAAACTTCATTTAGCATCAAGAAAGACTGTTAACCTGGACACTGTATATTCTGTTTGAAAAAACAGAAAAAGGTAGACAGGAGTCACTTTGGTAAATAAAGGTTATAGTATCATCATTTGTTGCTTTACCATGTTATATTGTAGGGCAGACCAAAGTGGTGCGTGCCAAAAGGGGGGAGGTGGGACCAATTCAGGAATGGACCGAAGCAGCATGCTTATAGACCGCTACACCTTAGAGGGAACGCTGGCCAGGAGCTGGAGCCCTGCATGCTGAGGCAGAAGCTGTCCAGCTGTAGCTTCCCCACCCCTCCTCACCCACCTGGCTGGGTGGGTGGTGTCTGGCACGTTCCCACCACCACCACTGCTTCCCTGACTGCCTGCCACCCAGAGCGGTGTAGCAGGGGCCGGAGGAGGAGCTTCTGGAAGTGGGGAGAGCTGAGCAGTACCCAGGCAGCTGCAGCCACAACCAGAGCGCCCTGAAAGGAAGCTGTGCACACTGGCTGGGGATGCAGAGGACAAGAGTGTAGTAGGAGTGCAGCACAGGATGCCTTGGATGGGAGAGGGTGCCAAGTGCTGCAGGCCAGACGCACTCAACTGGTGGGTTTGATCCAAGCTGTGGGCCATATTTTGCTCACCCTGCGATAGATCCTGTGGGGCAAATTTGGCCTGGAAATCAAAATTCACCCCCTTTGCTATAAACTCAGGAACCAACTAAAAAACTATTGCCCCAGAATCTTGAAATATATCCCACCAAAAACATTAAAAAGCTTAAGAAAATATAAAACAAGGCTATCTTATTTAAATTCCCCAATTTAGGGACAGGCCTCTTTCATACAATCTTAGTTCCTTTATGAAGCAAGCAAATCAACAACGCCCTAGTCCATAAATATTAAACTTGATTAGGGGAAGCAGATTTGTTGTTCCTTTAAAAGGATCCCCCAGGTCAGGGGTGACCAAGATATGGCCCACAGAGCCATGTCATTCAGCCCACAGGGCTACTCATGGGTCTGGAAATTTGACAAAGGAGTGGTATGGCAGCATTAATTACCATGCCTCCCAGAGCCATGACAATTAACACTTGCAGCTCCTGTGCCAGCAAATTTCTGGGCTCATGGGTAGCTCCATAACATAGTCCCACATGCTCGATCCAGCCTCTGTAGACAGACCCTAACTCAGAGGGCCAGATGAGTTGAACACCACTGCCCTAGATCATCAAATCCACTCCCTTACTCTTACAGGCCAACATACATACATTAATGACCTCACTTCTTAAAAGTAGTGAGGCTTTCTGCTCCCACGGACTTCGGGTTTTGCTTTTGTGTGCTTCGATTGCCCCCCCGCCAACTGGCCTCTGGAAGACACCCCCCTGGGGGCCCATTTGTTGACCAGTGCTCTAGATCAGTGGTTCTCAACCTTTTTTGTACCATGACCTATTTGTCAACATCAATGGCCAGTCCCAACCCAGTGCCCCTCACTCTTGACTCACTGCCCCATCCCTGCAGTGTGTGGGTCAGCGGGTGGCTGTGTGTGACAAGGGGGGGGCCCCCAAGCAGCCCCTGGCAAGCTGGAGTTCTGCCAGCCTGCAAGAGAAAAGCCAGTTTGCCGTGTTTTTCCCTTTTAAAGAAGAATCCATTTTAAAAGTTTGTTGATCCACTGTTCCAAGTTTGTTTGCAACCCTTTTCTATATTCTTGAGATCCACTTTTGGGTTGTGACCCGGGTTAGAAACAATGCTCTAGATACAAGTAGATATAGATGCCTATCCAGGGAGAGGTGTGTGCAAGAGTGTGTTTTGCAAGAGTTATGTGCGTTTTGTGAACCCCAGCTCTCTTCAACAGATGCTGTGAAAGGATGCTCATGAGGCAGTGTAAGAAGAGAAAGGAAAAGCTTTTGCATGCCAGTTTCTTTCCCCCGAGACTCTGCCTTCTGCACATCCTCTCCCAGCATCAGATGAAGGGAGCTAGGGCTCACACAACCTTGTGCTACAATTTTGTTTTTCTTACTTAAGGGGCAAAAATGTACATCTCAACAAAAAAAACTACACCGATTTCACACCTAAAACATCAGCAAAAATTTTCACACTGACAGGGATACTCAGACATACATCAAAAAAGGCCTGACACACAACATGCTCCCTCCTGTATCTCTCTTCAAAGGCGCTCCTCTACCCGCCTCCTGACTGACTTCAGACTCGGGCAGGGTCCCTCCTCGCACAATGCCCTCCACATCACGCCGGTCTAGAGCTCGCGGCGCGGCGCGCCAACCCCATCCCGCGCATGCGTGTCAGGAGCAACCCAGCCAAAGCGAGGCGGCAGTAGCAGGGGGCGGGGCTCAGCCTGCGCGAGGGGTCCCGAGCAGCGAGTGAGGTGGGGCACTCACCGCGTTGACAGGGAGCCGTTCCTCCTGGCCGCCGGGGAGAAGAGCGCGGGAGAGCCAACCGGCGTCCCCAGGGCCAGGCTTCTCCTGCCGCCCGGCCGGGATACGGAGCCCCCAGCGGCCCCCAGGGCCCGGCGGGCCGAGCCGCCCGGCGTGCGCGGAGACGCCGGGGCAGCAGCAAACATGGTAGGCAGAGGGGGCAGTTAGGGTAAAGTGAGGGAGAAGGGCGCGCACGCGCTCCGAGCCGCTTGACTCCGAACGCGCCAAGCCGCCGACGTCACGCCTTGCGCTGCGCGCCGCTTCTACGTAACGCGCAGCCACGCCCCCTTTCAGAGCAGTTAACAGCCAACCTGACAGATCATCCCACCTAGAGGAGGCGGGACTTGTGTTCCACCAATGCGGGTAGGAGGGCAGGGTCTGGTGCGCGGCCGCCGGCCTGTAGGGGCTAGGCTAGAGAGGCGCGGTTAGCTGTGGCGCATGCGCGGGGGGGGGGGGGGGGTGCTGTTAGCCGATGTAGGGTAATTACCCCATATATAGGATAATGTCAGCCTTTGTACAACGTGTAGTAAAAAATGTGCGAGCTGTACTTTTCCACCTATACTTTTTGATCAATACTTTTTCCAGAGCCTGATGAAGGGCCTTTGAGCCCAAATGCTTAAAGGATATTTTTTTTGTGATTTCCCTGTTGGTCTAATGACAGGTATCCTTATGGAACCAAGAGGGCTAGGTTTTGCATTTCTTTTTATCTCAGCCAAATGTGGCTACCAAGTACATCCACAAAATGTGCGATAATTTGAGGCAGCTCATTGATGCAGTTTAAGTAAAATCCAAGTCATTTTCAGGGAGCCTTAACCAACTTTTGGCTTTCAGCACTCTCTTATGGCTGCTGGCCTTGAAATAGATGCTTCAACTTTGATGACCCAGTTCTCACTCACTCACTGCCATGAGCACTATAAAGAAAAGAAGATGATGTATTTGCATACTGATTTGCATATTTCTTCAGTGTACAATAGCTTTTCAGCAAATACCATAATTTTGAACTCCCAATACAATAATTTCATATTTAAAACCTGGCAGTGCTGGGGGGGGACAATGGCGTGCACCTGCTCTGCTGCTGGCTTGAGCTGCGTGACGCATGGGGGGGCAGCACTGCGAGGAGAGCCCCATCCAGCATATAAACTTGGGGTTAGAACTTGCTGATGAGATTTTAAAAATACTTGCACTCTCTCACACTTTTATATCCAGGTAAGTAATACATAGGGGCCTACCCAATTCATAAATTTTACGGTTTTTGCAGAAACTGCGAATTTGGTAGGTCCTCCATAAAAAAATCCCTATCCCCACAAAACGGAAGAAAACAGCAGAGAGCCAGCAGGGGAGTAGGGAAGGTAGCTGCAAACAGAAAAGGGCAGGAAATCCTGGTGACCTGGAGCACAGCGTTGGTAGGGGCATGGGGGAGGAAACAAGGGAGAGAGGGGAATACTGACTGGGGGCTCCCTAGGAAGTCCCGCCTCTCCCTGGAGATTGACAGGTGGCCATCTGTCAATTTTGGGGAAGAGGCAGGACTTCTGGGGTCCCCTGACTGGAGGTGTGGAGAGGCCTGCCACATGCTGCTGTGAAAATGGTACCTGATGCCATGCCAGGACCATGAAATACAGAGGTAGCCTCCATGAATTAGGTAGGTCCCTAGTAATAAGCCTTGGCCACCAGGCAGTCATAAAAACATGCATCAAGTAGTACGTACAGGTTTTGACTAGATTAGGGTGCCATTGTGATTGTTTTTAAACATCTAGTAAGGTGACAGTTCCTATCTCAAAGAGCTTACAAGCTCAACGGGACTCACAACGGCACTGGAAAATCCCATTTACTTCTCTTTTATACAAGAGATGCTGATAACAACACATAGAAAAGCCAGGGACAAAGAACATGCCATGTAAGAGGGGTACCCAACCTCCCATGGTGTTCTGCAGGAGGGTTAACAGAAATCCCTTCTTAAAATGGTATTAGGCAAAAGGGGAGAGCTGAACCAAATTTCATTTTCACATCCTGAGTTTCTAACATGGATCCTGTTTAAATTATCCTTATTAGAGATTAATTGTATCCCTTGCATCTATGAGACTATTTCTGAACAAGTTTTGCCTTTGGAATAAGTCTGCTGTAGTACAGGTGAGCTTTGGGACCACATGATACAATCCTTTCTTTCCTGTTTCTAGAAGAGCCTGTTCTTGCTATGGTACCTTAAAGAGATATCAGAAGACAGCAAAAGAGAGGCTCATGTTAAAAGAATCCCAAGCTTAAAAAGGTGCTTACACTTGAAAAAAGATCTGAAGAGAACTATTTACAAGTTACACCTTTTTTTCTATATACAGTGATCAGTACACGTTGAGTTTCAGGTGCTGAAGAAGAATATGACATAAGCACCAGGGTCATTAATTCCAAAGATGCAGAATAGGGAACACATTTTTTTTTTTAAAGACAGACCTCTAAAAATTCCCATCATATTGTGAAAATAAGACAGCTCCAACATGAGATGACAGGTACAATAAATGTTTTATTTATAAAATTTTAATCCATAATAAAAAAGTTACTAAAAATACAAGCGAGAGAGCAATGCTGAAAAAAAATACAATCAGTTAATATAAACACACAAGTTTATTTTAACAGTGGGAGTTGCAATTCACTGTTCTGTACCCCCATTACATTGGTTTTTGCTTGGTTTCTTTTCCTTCATCACACTACAATGGACTCGAAGGCTGCATGAAACCAAATGGTCCTTGGTAAAACAAGTCTATCAAGATTGTCAGTGGCAAGGATGTCTTGGGGTGAGGTCTTTTGTTGGGCCAACTCTGTCCAATAAAAAGACAGCATCCTAAGACATTTTTTCTCTTTGCATAATTCCTGGACCACCATGGCTACAACTTCACTCTTACACTATCAAGTTTGGCAGAGACATACATTAACAGTTTACTAGAATCGGTCTTTATATAGGTAACCATTCAAAAGATTCCCTTTTGAACCAGAGAGAGCAATACTTCAAGTGTTTTTAAAGACATACTGTATATTTAATGGTTTCCTTAGTAGAACCAAAGTCTTCCTACCAGCCTCAGAGCTAGAACTGTGTAACTGCAGTAAAGGGTGCATCTGTACAGAACAGATCCCTATTTTGGATGTATGCAGTAAGGCACACCCAAATACAGCAGTACCTACATAAGTTGTAAGGTCTGTAGGTTATGCAGCTATCCACAGTGTCCAGCACAGCTCCCTGCAGTGGAGCATAACTGCTGTGATAGACCTTTCATTTCCAACTGAGTACATTTTTCCAAGGGTGCCTGAAGGACATAAGAATTCAAATGCCTCTGAGTCTTACTAACAGATCAGTTAGATATTTCTGAAAAATTCCCTTGTCCATCACATTTCTGGTTTGCCCCCGTGAATGTTTCCCCTCGGTTCTATCCTGAATAAGGGTCCGCTATAAACTCACATTGCTACTGTACTTGTACCTGACTGCTTAAGCTATGAATATAGGTGAAGTGCTGGACAAGCCCCTGATGAATAATTACCCATATGGAGTAATGGTTTTCCAGGTCTAGCCCATCACTGAGAAAGGGGTATGTAGAGAAAATAATTAGTAGGTAGTACTGGTTAAAAATGTCCCTTAGCAGTACTTGAGTCTTGTAGATTTGGTATTGTCTTTTGGCACAATTGTTTACAATTAAGAATGGAAAGGAGAAAATCTAAAGCCTAGATCAGGGGTTGTCAACCTGGGGGTACTTGGGAAGGCCCCAGGGGGTACGCAGCAGTGACCTGGAGAAGCAGGGGGTGGGGCCACTTTTGTTTCCGTGCTGCCGGTGCTTCCGGTTTTGCCACTGTGTACCACCGGCACTTTTGGTTTTGCCACTGCATGGGTGGCTGGACAGAACCCCACCCCACAGCCCGTAACTGGCTGCCGGGGTTCACCGACCAAAAAAAGGTTGAAAACCCCTGGCCTAGATTAATAGATATTAATTAACATCTAGAAATATTTTTAGTATTCCTTTTAAGTTTCATAAAATGGCTTAATTATTAAATTAGAAAATAAGCCACTTAAGGCTTTCAGTACTTTCTCTCTGAAATTCAAGGATGTTGAACATCCATTGACAACAAAATTCGTCTGCTGTATGCCTCATGTCCACATCCAAAGATGTTCCTGGAATGCACACTTGCACAAAAATGCTGTACCCCATTCAAGCATCAATATTTAATATTTCTGCCTGAGACAATTATGAAAATCTACCATTTGCTGACAGTGGGTTTTAGCAGTAGGTATGTTTCCCAGAACAGACAGATCTCAGGTGACCTGCGAAATATATACATTCTTATTTGACCTTGTGAATTTTCATCCCCTACACAAAGCACAGATAGTTTATATTTGAAAAGGGTTTTTTCCCTCTTTCTTTTTTAAAATGTAGAAAGAAAGAACATCAAGCCTCATCTTTCCAGCTTTACTATAGTGCTCTAACATTTGTGTCCTCATATCTTACTTGAAGGCGACAGAGTTAGATCTCTAACTACTTTAAGACAGCTTTTATCCCTACCGAATTCTACAAGGGTGCTGGGAGGGATGGAAAGGGGGAGAACACTAGTTCATGTGAGCATCTTAGTTCAATTAAGAATTCTAAACTATTAGATGAAAATTAGATCTTTTATACCTACCAGATACCCAAAGTGCATTTCAGAACCCTCTACTTTTCTATATACACCTTTGTTTGGTTCGTTCTTTGGTTAAATAATAACATCTATATTCTCCTCCAGACAAACATCCCAGGAAATGTACTGAGAATCACTATTTAAAACAAGACAATGTAAGTAGTAAAGATGCCAGCGGACAGACAGATATGGATGCAGTAAAACTCTCTCAAACTTCCCTTTCTTGAGATTGATAAAAGCTATGCCCTAGAAACCTACCCATCTACAGTACAAAATTATAAACAGTGAGAAGCCATTACTAGTCTGATTCATTCAGATCTGCACTTGTCATGGGCAAGTGGTGTCAGTCGCCATATTTGGGCACAATGTGCCCCTCTAGGAAAATTAAATAGATGACTTAAACCACTATTTATGGTCTTGTTTGTTTGGGTTTTTTTGATAAGTAAAAAGAAAATGGATTTTTCTATTGGTGGAACATTTTAAATACTGGACCACCAAATAAAAAAAGTGGGCTTCTCTAACAAATTGGAGCCTCTTCTGTACTCTCCAAGTATATTTGCATTACTTGCATAAACAAGGGCCAAAAATCAGAGAGACTTCCCCTTTTTTACTTCGATTTATTATCATCATCATCATCCACTATGTTTGGTTTTAAATTTTGTATGAACTGGTAGAATGGATAATCTTAATGTATACTATTAGCAAATATTATAAATTATAAACTATATAAATGCTATAATTATATTATGTAACAATTTTATTGTTTATTTTATTGTACTGTTTTAGCAAAACCTATTAACTAAACTACTACTACTAAATAGGTATCTTTTTGCCTAAGGGTTTGGCTCATGGGAGTTAAGAAAATGTTAAATGGTGACTACAAATCCTTCTTATCATAGTTGCTTGGCTTTCAGGTTTGGGGAACTGATCCCAAATTTCACTTCACTAATCCTCACAATTAGATCATAAAACTTCACTAATCCCCTGGTTGCCCTCACAGGTTTTCATGACTCAACAAGACCTAAATTTTTAAGAAAAAAAACAACCTGTAAGAAGAAATTTTTGCTTGCTTCTTTAGTGTACCTTGTAAAGTGACAAAAAAAAATGCAGCAATCTTTATTCCGATTCAGTTTCATTACACAAAGATGTCCTGAGGACTTCCAAAACACAGAAGGTAGGATTTTTCTGAACTGTATCTGCTAAAAATACTTTTCACATTGATTAAGCTTCCTTTGTCTTAACTGTAAAAATCATGTGTTTTAAGAACTAGTACTTTGTACCAAGCTTCAAGTAATTTTTGTCTATAAATAATTATGTTGTTGCTGACTGATCATAACTCAATTTCCAGTTCCATTTTGGAAGAAAAGCTGGGGCGGAAGTGGAAGAAAGGAAGCAGCATTACAAAAAAAGGAGATGTGAATAGTACATTTTCGATACCACTAGATGTCTCGCATTCTTTAGCTTCAAAACACCAAAAACCAAAGTAGTGATCAGTACAAAAAGTAAGAGAAGATGGTGGTGAAGTTACCAGAATGTGTAGTTTTGCATTCACTAAATCTTGAACTTGCTTGAGAACAGTCCGTTGCTATATAAGTGCATTAAAACAGCTAAAGATCCCATACTGTACAAGTTCAAATATTCTAAAGCAGAAAAGTCTATATATTGAAAACAAATCTCAGTGTTGTGGACATTTAAAAAGATACAATTATTTAAAACCTCTGAATGAAAAGAACACATTTAAGTTTCTAAAGGATAATTTTACCCTTTGAATAAAACGCAGCACTTACTTCATATATCTTGAAACATAAGTTATATTCTTTGTAGATTCCACCTCTTATAATTAACTTCATAGATATTCTGTTAAAGCATTCTTCTTTTGAGATTTTAAATTTAATGAAAAGGTTTCACTGTTCTGAAGGAAAGCTTGTTTCTTCATTAGTTTCCTGAAAAGTCCATCTGGATTTGCAAGAAGTTCCTCGCGTTTTCCACATTCAATAATTCTTCCCTGGTCAAGAACTGCAACAGAATCAGCATTCTGAATGGTGGACAGACGATGGGCAATAATTAGGACTGTTCTCCCTTCCATTAGCCGATCTAGAGCTTCCTGCACTTGATACTCATTTTCAGCATCCAAAGCACTAATTCACAGAAAAATAAGAAGGGGAAAAAAGTGTCATTCACCTCTAAAACCATCACAACCTGGTCTGTACTAGGCTACTTTCTGTAAAAGTTCCCACTACTGCTATACAACTCACACATTATGCAATACTGAACAATCACTAACCATGGTAAGAAATGGAACCCCCTGAAAACTTTGTATTAAGGTACTGACTGTCCTTTAACAAAGTGGCTTATAGAGGCTCTCCAACTGCTTAAGGATTGGAAAGTATATCGTGTTTAGTGGAGAAAAAAATGACCAAAGGTCATGCAGAATCTGTAGGAGAAGTGGAATCAGATCACCCTAATACCTAGTTGCCTGCTCCAAGTATAAGACACTGCTAAGCTTCATTATCCTCCCAGAGCAGGGGGATTGGACTCGATGATCTTTCAAGGTCTCTTCCAGCCCTTAATTTCTAAGATTCTATGATTATTTTCTTCCTTACCTTGTTGCTTCATCTAGCAGTAGGATTTTGGGATTCTGAAGAACAAAATAAAATTGGTTCAATTACAGCATTATACAAGAGATATGAATTCAGTATATGCAACTAAACTTAAGCTGACTAAAACTTCAATTTCCATGATGAAGCAAATAAACTTGCTTGAATGTAGTCTGAACTAACCCCAAAATAGGTCTGCACTTCAAAAAGAACCAACACAAAATGATTCATGTCTTTTGAATTCTACCTTCTACCAGTACAGATAAGATGCAAGAAATCACCACGATAAAAAAGTTAGACAAAATAAATTTGTCTTTTCAATGTCTTCACCTTGAAGATTTCAAAGTGTGCTGGATTGTCAATTTTGCCTTATAATTAATTATGTAGGATTTCCTGCTGAATCACCTATACTTCCTGTACAGCCACACTCCCTCCTGGCACATACAAACACAACATTTACCTTGCACTGTGGAAACAGCAGCTTCCTAGGGGACTAGAATGCATGCTGTACCTACCCATCTCCTTTCAAGATAAGATTACAAAATTGGAAAATATATAAAAGATGTAATATTCTGTGGAATGTTCACATAATGTATTCCTAAGAACTAGGCCAAATAGTCGGAATTAGCAGGATATTTTTTTAAAATCAGTAATTAAGACAACACCATACCTTCTTCTTCACCCTTCCCTTTCCCTACCACAGACTCTCCCTCCACAACCAAGGCCAACACCTTGGTTTATTAGAAGCATGTTGAGTTGCATCAAATTTGGGAACATCTCCAAAAACAATGTAAACAAACCCAGCCCTAATTAGATGAGAGACTGAAATGCAATTAGAAAGCACTATGGGATTGGTGCAGTGGCAAGTGTTGATTATATATCCAAGACTAAATAAGATATAGCCATTAGAATGAAAGTTCTCTTCCTCTGAAGAACAACCAAATCAACAGCATTCACAGGTTTATTGAAGAAAGGCTGCTTTCTGAAGATAGTCAAATTTACCTAACCTTCTTCTCCTCAAGGGAAGGTACATCTTTCTATTTCTGACCAGAAAGAGGGACTCCTCACTACCACCCCAGCCACAGAGCAAACTTTACAGAATTATTATTATTATTTTATTTTTTTAAACTAAAGTGCCCAGAAAACTACAATATTCACAGCCAAGAACCTGGCTTGAAATGGGAGAGAGATGCATGAGAAGAGTCAAGGACACAGACACTAAAGGACATTTGTACACATGATTGTGCTGCAGCACCATGTTTTTAAAAGCAAATTAAAACAAATTAGAGCTCCTTGGGCTTTGGCTTACCTTGAGCAAAGCTCGAGCAATTGCAATTCGTTGTTTCTGTCCTCCTAAGAAAAGAGGTTTTATTCAAATGAAATGTAAAACAAGAAATTTTGATTGAAATTAAAAGGTCTACACTAGGCATGACAAACATATGGCCCCATGGGCCAGTCTGGGACTAGCCACCTGCGAAGTGCCCACAGTGCCAGGTCCAGCCCGCACGTCACATACAACATGGGTGTGCAGGGCAGCATGGGGCATGTGCTGCCTACAGCACTGCAGGCAGCACAAGGGATTAGTCCTGGGCATCACATGCAGCCCACTCACTAGACCCCGTGCAACACTGGGTCCAGCCCATATAACATGGACAAAGCACACCTTGTGCCAGCCCCATATGCCACATGCACAGCAAACCCCAGAGCCAGTCCGGATTGGGCCATGCTGGAGCCAGTACACAGGCCAGCCCAGCGGGGCACTACATGGAGCGCATATTCCATGGCAGCCCCCTAGGCTACTTGTAGTACACACGGTGCCAGATCTGGCCCACATGCCATATGCAGTGAATGGAGCCAGTCCAGAGATCTGCATGCTGATACAATTCCATGGGCTGCACGTTTGATACCCCTGGTCTAGACCGATAGGAACTAAGCTATGTGAATCATAGAAGTTATGGCAGGGATACACAGGGTAGAAAAAAAATAATCGAGTGTCAGGGGCAACTAGTACTCAGACAAAAGCTGACCAATAACAGTCACATTTTGTTCTACCAAGTCTTTTTTAAAAAAAATATATAGCAAAGTTATACCTGAAAGTAAAACACCTTTTTCTCCAACTACAGTGTCATATCCTTTTGGAAAGTCTCTGATAAAATTAGCAGCATTAGCTACTTCAGCAACCCTCTGGATTTCTTCAGCAGTTACAGCAGAAGGATTCTCTGCACCATAGGCAATATTTTCAGCAATAGAACAGGAGAACAGAATTGGTTCCTGATAAATTCAAAAGCATAGCTAATGTGGTATTACCTACAGTACATGCATTTTCTTAATAACTCTCAAGCAAAAAAAAATCCCATTTATGAAGTTAAGCATTCAGTTGACTTTATATACAAGTAAAAGCTACAGCAAACAGGAGAGCAACACATTCTTAATTCAACAACCTGCTGTGAACTAAGTAGAGTGCAAACCACATAGATATGAATGAACCAGATTCTACTGTACCAATTATGAAGACTCTGTAAAAATAATGTACAACTACCAAATTGTTTGGGTGACTCATCTTTAAAGGAGCAGCTGAATGTCTCCTTTGTTCATGTCTGAATGGTTCATCTTTGAAATCCTTTTTTCCATTATGAATGACTAAGATTTACATGGAAAACAAATCAAAGCTGTTTGTGTTCTGAATTCTTATCGCGTACCTTCCAATCAGTACACTGCACAACGGGAGTTTCACCAACAGACACTCTTTCAAAAACTACTTGCTTATGCAACATACATTTATAGGACACACACACAACGGGAGTTTCACCAACAGACACTCTTTCAAAAACTACTTGCTTATGCAACATACATTTATAGGGGACACCCCCCCCTTGGGACTAGTTTTGAACACAACATAATAGCAAATAATTAAGGCTTGAGTGGGGAGAGACTATATTGTAAAAGTAGGCAGTGATAGTTGATTATTCATTCATACAAACGTTTCCTTCTTTCCTTACCTGACTCACTGTTCCAATTTTAGTTCTGAACCACAGTGGGTTTAGTTGACGGATATCAAAGCCATCAACAGTGATGGCACCTGAAATTAAAGAAAAACACTAAGTTGAGCATCATTTAAGGTTGTTTACACAAAGGCAAAAAGAATAGGCGAGGAACATAGATCTAAGTTTTGAAGGGGGCACATAAGAGCTATGCTGTCCATCTCTAGACATAGCACCAAGGTGGTATTCTTTATAGGATGTTCATCTATTCATTCCTTATTTACAAGCTTTACAACACCTGTTTAAACACCTGAAGCAAGACTATCTTCATCTGTACAGCATGAAGAGCAAAATGTGCATGGAGCCTCCCTCTTGCATTATAGCCATTTACACTATCTATCCCTCTGTTACCCAGAGCACAAGGGATGATGCAGGATAATACCATGGCCAATACTAGTTTCTTGAGTGGGTGGAGGAGGAACAAAGTTACTTCATAAACATAGGCATTTTTTTTTATTTAAAGTGCAAGGATCATTCCTTCCCCTCTCTGAACTGGTTGCCCTCCTCACAAGTTCCTACAGAGCTTAGTTTTTTAAATAAACACACTTCAGCAGCTCCAAATCAAAGTGATTTTTTACATAGGAGGAGTCATAACTTGGTAGATGTGCTACTAAAACAGACATCATTCACCAGGCACTCTCCTCCAAAAAAATAGAAACACTGCATATGTTTAACATTCAGGTAGGACCTTAACTTAAAATTCTTGCATTAAACCACTTGTTATTCCCAAAGCACGCATTAAGTGCAGAATAATAACTCCTAGTGACAGCAACATTAAAATACAAACATACCCGAGATGGGATCATACAGCCTCAGCAAAAGTGATACAATAGTTGATTTGCCTGAGCCACTTGGGCCAACCACTGCCATGACAGAGCCAGCTGGAATGGAAAGACTGAAGTCTTGAAAAACTGACACTTCTGGACGTGCCGGATAAGCAAAATGGATCTTTCTGAATTCCAAAGCCCCTCTGAAATGGTCTTCATCCAACACAACACCAGCTGGTCAATAAACAAAGAATGACAATACAGAGAAAAAAATCTTAGTGACAGCAAAAATACAAACTGACGGCTTAGATGCCTGTATAATAACAGGCAATGTCAAATTAAGGAACAAAATATTAAGTTTGCAGCAATCCCAAGTGCAGCATCTATTTTGCAAAATTATAATGGTTCTGCACCATATTTAATATGTGACCTAAGGCTCTCAGCATAAAATATTCCAACTATATCACTTCATGCCAATCTCATCTCGCAGGGATGTGGCTGCAGGCTAAAGCATAGAGTTTTACACAATGTTTTGCTACTACTTCCATATCATTTTTTAACCTTTTATCATAGGTCAGGATGTATCTAAATATTATCATCATCATCATCTAACAACAAGTCTTCTTGAATGCAGCCTCAAACCAGCTTATACGTAAGTGATTCAGTAGGTATCGCAGCAATAGGGAGAGTTTAGAACCTAGTGATACTGGGTGCGTCTACATGAGATGGTATGTTGCCACAGCAATGACCTAGGTCACAGTAGATCATTGCTACAGAGACGTAGTTTTAGCAGGCATGAACCATGATGCGTATACTACTGTGCAGTAGTGTCAGAAACGACCCAAGTGCTGTCAGGACTGCATAATAACATCAGGTACTTAAGCAAGTGCTAAACGACCGCGCAGTAGTAACAACTGCAGTGTGGCACAGGTGTAGACATGCCTAGTGACTACTGAGGGAGATGCTGCTTTCCCTGAACTAGATACATTTTTAATTGTTACAACAAAGTGCAACCCACTACTACAAGGCAAGTCATTTTGTAAGACAGTGCAACAGGAAAATCCAAGTGACAGACCTAGAGACTCAAGTCCATGTACTAGATACAGCAAGGTAAATGGTGTATACCCCTCATTCACTGCCCTTTCAATGTGCCTCAGCCCTTTTCTGTGACACTCTCCACTCTTTGGTCAAAAGCAGCACAGTCTGTTCTAAGCTTTGCTTCTGAGCTAAAGCAGTCACTTGAACTCAACTGTTTTGACACTTTTTTGAAATCAGGTTTCTAATGGCCATTCCCAGATTTATAAAGTGAAAAAAAAAAGTAAGTTCTAACAGAGGTGTCAAATGTAGTCTGTAGGCCAGATCCAGCCTGAGAGGCTCCTGGAGGGGCTAGGAACCTGGCACTGAAGTGAATAGCAAAAGCCTTAACCCCTGCGGCTCCTTATCTCAACAGTGGTTCATGCACCCATGGAGGTCAATGCCATCATTGTTGCTTGCTCCAGACAAGAGTTCAGATCCTGCTTGGAGGGAGCCCCAATTCAGTTCTGATTAAACCTGGGGGGCTAAGTGAGTGTGAGACTTTTGATTTATAAAATAAGACAATCAAGCATCATTCTTTGGCAAAAACTTATTTTGCAAACTTAAAACTCAGGTTTTTACTGGAAAAAGTTACTGTCTTTTGAAGCACAGCATTACATTTGAAGAACAAGAATTAAAAGAAAATTAACATTAGACAAAGTTGTAATACGTATGGCTCAAGGAAGACAATTTTTCAGGTCCCAATAGGTCATATGAAAACTCTAAATCCATAGATTAGGCCTTATTTTTTAAATAAAAAGATATGTATTAGTGATCCACAAGTTATTTGAGCAACAATGTTGAAGGAACTGTCCATAAGTGCACTGAAAGTACCTTAATATAATTATACATTTCATACATGTAACAGATGCATAGAATAAACTTAGTACAGTTATGGTATTTAGTGTATTCAAAGGAGACTAGGCAGCAGACAAGTATAACAATTAGCATTCATCTCCAGGAAGTTCAACAAATTTAATGTCTGAAAAATTCCATTTTTGATTCTCCTCAAATTCCTCCCCTTTTCTTAGGCTCTTATCTTTATTTACTTCTAGTGTAGTAAACTGCTATTACTATGTCAACAGTGGAAGAGTATGGATACAAAACTGCTTAAAATGTAAAGCCGTTGAGGTACTGATTTAAAATCTTAACCTAGCATAGAAATATTATGTGCATGCTGAAAAAAACATATTTACTCTGCACTATCTTCATACACTTTCCCATTATTCCAGATATTAAGTAGAATATTCTAATGCCCATCACAAAAAATTGCACTATTGTTTCAGCTAGTACATGAAGTCTGATGCAAAAAGTCTTTCCTCCCAAGTATTACTGCAAAAATATATCAAATGGAATTTTGTATGCAACTTCATTTCCCTTTTGGGTTCTAGATCTGTAGAAGAATACTGTGACTGGATCTTGATATCTATATGGTATCAAGAAAAGAAAAGAAAACTGGGACGAGTAAAAGTGAGAATCAAGTAATACAGCAAGTAGACATTTCATGAGAACTTGTGAAAAGGGAAATATTTTTGTTGGCTTTATTATTGTTCTAAAATAACCTCTGAAATGTTGGAGGAAGACCTGTGTTCTCCTCTAAAGTTGTTTTGTATTGAAAGATATTTAAAAAAAAAACAAAACAAAAAAAAAACAAAAAACTTATGAGGACAGGCTGAGGGAACTGGACTTTAATTTGGAGAAGAGAAGACTGAGGGAGTCTGATAGCAGAGTACCTGGAGGGAGGTTCAAAAGAAGATGGAAGTGGTGGCAGATGACAGAACAAGGAGCAATGGTCTCAGATTGCAGCAAGGGAAGTTTAGGTTAGATATTAGGAAGAATTCTCTCACTAGGACGGTAAAAAAGCACTGGAATAAGTTACCCAAGGAGGCTGTGGAATCTCCATCCTTGGAGGTTTTTAAGACCCAGATAAACAAAGCCTTGGCTGGAATGATCTAGTTGGGGATGGTCCTGCTTTAAGCAGGGGGGTTGACCTAGGTGACCTCTTGAGGTCCCTTCAAACCCCAGTTTTCTATGATTCTATGAAAACATAAAGGCATTCTATCAGTACACAAACTAGAACTCTGCCTGAAAAGTTACATCTGCTTTGTAACTCCCCAAAGGCTGACTGCTGGAGGTCACAACAGTAGCCAACTGTTGGTTACCTCTGTGACAAACATTTTTCAATCTATTTTTTAACCTGCCCCATTATAATTGAAAGTACTTATCACTAGTAAAAAGTATGTAATTGATTGTTCAACAACAATATAGCAATCCATTTTTGGTGACACTGCACTAATACCCTGAAAATTATTTCCATTCTACAGATTTCAGAACTGATGAAGAAAGAGTGGATGAAGGCCATGTGGTCAATTAGTGTCAGAAGCAAGAAAAACGCTTAGTCTTCTAGCCATGGGTACAAAAAACCAAACGAAGCCACTGAGACAGAAATAAAATCTACAAACAAAGTGAAACCCCCACAAAAACTTTCATACATTCCCTACAGACAATTATTTCAAAGTATTTCTGTTAGTTTTGATGCCATATTTACCCCCTCCATTCTTATCCTGGTCCACCAATTTCAAATAAGAATTTCTAGGCAACATAACTGTTTGGGCAAAAAACTAGAGGGTTTACACTTTGCCTGAACTCCAAGATAAAAATACTGCTTTAAAAAGTTTGTCCTGTGTAACCGTAGCATGACAAAACTGATATACAACTTTTGATCAGTGAAGTCTACTTGAAGTAGTACAGAAACAAAATTTCCACCATGACTGTTTTTTATGGCTAAGCTCACTGAAGTAATTTAGAGGTAACTGGAATTAAATATATGATGAATGCAAAAAACAACAACAACAAAAATCTTCAAAAAGCTCAACTGCCAGATTCCAAATTAACATTAGTTGCTGGAACAAAATATCTCCAAGTGATCCATTTCAGATTCATTGCTGGCAGTAGATTTTTATTACAATGAAATATTTTAGTCATAAGGTGTCACAAATGTGATATTACCTAACTGTATCTGATTTTTCTTAACTTCCAAACTCTACAGACGAAAAACAGGAATCCCTGTTTGCTTATCTATATCTACAGATACACTTCCCCCAAAAAATGACTAGCTTTTAGACTGATATACAGTGCTTATAACAACATATATGGAATAGGTATCATGGAACTATTCCAAACTTGATCAATATAAGTATCAGTCTGCAATAAAACATATTTCCCTAATTAAAAAAATATTGTTCCTGGAGACTTCTTCTTACACCCTTCCAGTCCATTAGGTATTTAGCATGTACAGACAGACATGTTAGTTGTCTTTTACAAAACTAAAACTAAAAAGTGCAATGATGAGGAAAGCCCCTTCTTTCTTCTTCTCATCCTTATGCTTGTAAAGCTGATGCAAAGGATGGCTGTCACTATAGTACTGCAAAACTCAAAGTTCTATGAACAAAGAATCAGAGGGCAGCCAAGTACCACATTCAGAAGCACGTCTTGAACAAATAAAAAGAAAAATTTTGAAATCAAACTCTATGCTTGTAAATTTCCTTTGAATGTTTTCATAAGATATTGAAACAGTTTTTACTGTACCTAGTTCCATTGAGAATATTAAAAGTTGATGTTAGCTTTCATTATATAAACTTTGTCACAAGCTTAGTAATTAATCTAAAAATATTAACGTAGAAATAAAATAAAACCCACCATTAAATGGAAGTTCTGGCTTCCTTTCAAGAAGTTCCCAAAGGCGTCCTCCAGCACCTAATCCTTTTGTTAGCTCAGAAAAGAAAGAGCTCATACCTAAAGAAAACACAAAACACACACAATAACCATACATCACTAAAGTATGTGGAAAACACGAGAAGAAATTAATCAGTTGTGTTCATAGCAATTTGTAAAATAAAACTATGCAACTTAGACATGAAATATTAGAAATCTTAATACTTACAAAAGTGAGCTTACAACTTTAAAGAAATCTTTTCCAATTTCAGTGGAAGATACATGTGTGTGCAACTGTTACAGTGAAAAAGGATGAGAGTTGCAGGATATTTCTGCAGATTTCACTGTAAGGATTGCAATAGTGACAATTCATTCCTTACAAAGAACTTCCCATAAAGCATATGAAACTTTAACACAAATTCTATAGGAAGGCTCTTTCATTTCTATTGCATCCTGAGGTGACACTGAAATGAACTAGAAATTCTCCAGAACCAACAAGTAAATGCAAAAGCTACTTTAGCCAAGTACAAAAATGAGTTCAATATAGAACGGTCCTATTTTTACGCTGGGTTCTATGTATTCTACAGTATACTACCCTTACATTTTCAAAGTATTGTACATTTGCACATTGATAAATACAGAACTCCTCAATGGGAAAATTGAAAATATTGGCAGTAGTTAGGGAACAGCCAGAAAACAGTTTGGGTTTTGTAGCAACAGGAAAATTCTTGTCAATATGAGAAAGAAACATGCTTATTGCAAGCATTTAGGTGAAGAAATAGAAGTGTATTCTATCTCTGTTCTTTACTGCCTTCCGTGAACACCGGCTCTGCACACAGTCAGCTGCAGCCCACAAAAGCTTGTTTTATTATATATTTAAAAAACAAAACAAACAAACAAAAAAACCCTACTTTGGCTAGTTTATAAAATGCAAGTCTACTCTACCTTCTATCTGAAATACAGTAAACAGTATAACAGGAGCACCATTCATTCTTAATAGAATTCAAAATAGTTCCCAAGCTATATCTTATCTTCATTTTTTAGGTGGTACAATACTGATGAACATTCCCCAAGAGAAGCAGTTAGTCTCTGGGTCAGTAGCTTACAAATTCTAATCTTTACTGATGAAGGAAAGGAATACAACAAGGAAGGAAAGACAGCTTTTGCTGCTTCTATGACACGGTCTCTTAAAGAACTGTTCTAACTTTATGCAAATGAGTGTGGGAATTACAGCAAAACTTCTACGTGCCTTCCTTCCTAAAAATAATTATCCTAAACAGAGACACATTTTATTTCAGATAAAACCTAAATAATTCCCAATGCAAAGTCAGATCATATCTGAATGTACTTTGAAGATTTAACCTCTGCAATTGGAGCAGGGGAAGAGCTTTAAACCATTTGGTAATGCTATGAAAATCGAAAGTCTTTAATTCTAACTGACCTTTCCAAAAATATATTTACAAATCTTCCCAAAGATCATTCCATCCCATCAGGACACAGATTAGAGCTAAACTGTGCTCAGTGGTGACAGATAACAGAACAAGGAGCAATGGTCTCAAGTTGCAACCAGGGAGTTTTAGGTTGGATATCAGAAAAACTCTCACTAGGAGGGTGGTGAAACACTGAAACAAGTTACCTTAGAGGTGGTGAAATCTCCATGCTTGGAGGTTTTTAAGACCTGGCTCAACAAAGCCCTGGCTGGGATGATCTAGTTGGGGATGGTCCTGCTTTGAGCAGGGGGTTGGATTAGTTGATCTCCTGTGGTCCCTTCCAACCCTAGTTTTTTTATGATTCTAAGACTCTTAAGGAAAGCCAAAAATTAAGAGGTTTGGGTTTTCATTTTATTTTATTTTTTTAATACAAGAGACTGGTACCTTTTGCTGTACTCTGAAACATAACTTTAGCGTATAATTTGAAATCATATGTTTCATATTCCATACCTCTAATGCTTACTCCAACCCAGAAGGCATACATCAGGAAGGAAGAGAGTTCACCAACTGTCACTTGGGCACTGCTCATGAGTAATCCTCCTTTGTACAGAACAGAGAGGACAAACAAGTTCCCAGAAAGCCCAGTCTGAAGAACAAGAGAGAAGTCTGAATTCAAATTGGATTTTTTTCATAAACATCTAAAATTTCACCTTCTGAAAATTTTGGTATTTCATTTTAAAACAAAAACATCACCTTGGTAAGTAGATCCAAGTGAAATCTTAAAACTTTAGTTTACTTAAACTTTCTGGGTTTCTCATCCCAACATCCTGCCTACATTTGAAAGCTTTGTCTGGCAGGGCCTCAGAGCTCAAGTATTTAAGATCAGTTAAAGCTCTCTCCAGAATGCAAAGAAATACTCTGCAGTACCCTCAATTGATCCTTCCTTCTCTAAACCATAAGCAGCTGTGATAGACTTCAGAAGACAGAGTGCCCAACCTTCAATTAAGAGGGAAGGGATAACCACAGTTCCTTCCCCTCTAGTAAAAATGTATTTTATATAAAGACACATAGATCTGCAGCCAGATGCTATTATACATTATAGACCTGGTTACCACAGCTTCTGCTGCTACATTAGGGGGTCCATTTTGCCCAGAAACAGTCCGAATGAACCCAAGCCGCTATAACTAGGGACCTACCTAAATTGTGGCAGAAGTGCACCGTGCAATGGCTCCTTTAAGTCTCTCTTTTAGTTGCATACCCCCTCCCCCACTGATTGGTCAAGGAGCCCTTGCAACACCACCACTGGCTGCTGATCAGCTAGGAGGCAAAAACTGCAGCATATTTAAAACTATGTTTTTTTCTAAGTCTGTGAGAGATGGGCCCTATTCGATTTGGATTCAGCCCAAATCAGGGACAGTGATTCAATCCGTTGATTCGGATTACCCATCATCTGACGGTTCGATGCTGATCAGCAAATAAGCAATTCGGACACAGGCACAGCTTTAAAAGTTTTTTCTACATACCTTGAGGTAGCAGTGTGGCTTGTGATCGCTGCAGAGCTGGGGCAGATGCAGTGTCCCACAGCAGCGCAGGAAGCTCTCCAGCATGCTCAGCAGTTAACCCAGAAGTGGACTGGAAATACTTCTGGTCCACTTCTGGGTCTACTGTGGAGTGCGCTGGGCCCCCATGCCCCCCCCGGTTTGGTGCTCAGCTGCAGGGGGACCCTGGGTGCCCACCCCAGTCCCAGGAGGCACCAGTTGCCAAGCCGGGGGCCGGAAAGTGGGGGGGGGTGCACGGGGGCCCAGTAGCATGCTCCCCAGTGAACAAGGAAGTGGACTGGAAGTGCTTCTGGTCCACTTCTGGGTCTGCTGCCAAGTGCACTGGGCAGCCCCACCCCCATGCTTCTATGGGATGCTGCATCTGCCCCAGCAGTGCAGCAAATCATGAGCCCCTGCTACCTAGAGGTATGTAGAAAAAAAAAACATTTAAAGCTGTCTGTATGGCCGAATCTCTACAAATCGATTCAGAGGGTTCCAATTCGATTCAGAGATTAAAGGGTCCTTGGGGAGGTGGAGGATGCACAGCAAAAAGAGCAAAATTAAATGAATTCCTGTGCAGCACACCGCTGCTGCAATTTAGGTAGGCCCCTACCTATAAAATTTTGCTGGGAGGTACAATGAGTACTGCTAGCTGAAGAGCTCACATGGGGCCAGTACAGATCACTACATGATCCAATTCAGGGCATTACTTGGACATTTCTGTCATCTATAGAAACAAGTCACATTTTTTAAATTGCCGTGGGCTTAGCAGAACCTTAAAAGGAATACCCGGCTTAACCTGGGTAAAATCTCTCATTACACTGATCTTTAATACAGAAAGGTATAAAACGAGAGTATGAATTAAGCCTCATCAAGTTGCGAGCACTAGAATTTTATCGGACTCACTGCTTCAACAAATAGCCCGAAGGAGGAAAAACAACAAAGAATTCCTTTCTCCAGCACCATTATGGAAATTCATTTTATACAACATTGATTTATATGCACCATATCAGAGCTATAAGAGTCCTTGAGTATTAAGTTCCCCAGACCTAATATACCCTGGATGCTTCACCACCTTAATATACTTACAGCTCCAAAGAAACATGCAGAAGCTAGTGCCTCTTTTTTGGCTAGCTGCAGCACGTAGCCAACTTTGTTTGCATATTTCTTCATTTCATTCATCTCTTGCCCAAATGCTCGAACTGTTCTTATGTTTCCAATGCGATCTTCAGCTAACTACGAAAAAGAAAAAACACAAAACTGGACCCACACTCATGGATAGGTTCACATTTCAAAAGGTCTGAAAGTAAAAGCAATACAAAAGCTTTTCTATCTGTAAATATGGTACTCTGAATGTCAATGAAAAGCTTGCCATGCCCCACTCTTGAATTCCATGATACCAGAAGCACATTTTATACTAAGATGGTTTTAAAAAGTAAGTCAAAACTAGTTTAGCTTTAATACTAGTGTGGAGAGAAACAGAATAGGATTATACCAGCTAATTTGCAGAAAGCAATGGGCCTTAAAAAAAAAAAATCTTAAATTTGGAAAGGACAATGGATACAAGAAAGAGAGGAGCATTAAAGAGGATTATTCATAGCTGTTCATAATAAGTGACTTGGAATGATAAATACCCTATTGTATACCACACCATGCAGAAAAGACTGCATTTGTTTATGTAATTCTATTTACCTGAATGAAGCTGAATTGGGGATAAAATTTAGCCCAATAGTATAGTCTTCATTTCAGTTTAACATGCAAAAACTCCCAAATGAATAAAGTTAAACCTTCAAAAAACCCAGACTCAGTTAGCTTGCTCATTGACTTACACTACAGTGAGAGTATGCCACAACAACACCCTAGCACATGAACCAAGATCAGGCTTGGAGCCCCACCCTCTCCCCCTCCCCAAGACCACCATAGTTTGTTTTCCTCTTCAACCCTGGTGTGTATTTCAGACTTTGTACAGAACAGCTGGGAAGTCTTCAACCTGCTTTCAAGCAGATAGACTTCCCTTGGACAAAGGACAGGCAAGATAAACAGCATGTGGCTAATCTTTCTTCTGCATAGTGTGTTTGGGCAAACTGACCATCCCAGGATTAACATAGCTGAAACCCATGAATATTTTAGCAAGGCCTTGTTCTCAGCATTTCTCTCTCTTTCATAGTAAAAAAAAAAGAAAAAAAAAAGTTTATTCTAGAATAAAATTACTAAGAAATTACTAGAAGGCAATTGTGCCTCAGGTCTTTCACAAACGCCCCTTAAAAATAACCACCCCCAATTCTCTTTTTGACTCCTCCACAGATGAAGGAGAGGGAAAAACAAAACAAAACAAAACAAATTTTGCAGCATAGCCCAAAGGTTAATAGACCCAGGCTCAGACGGATTAAGAATCAGGGTAAATCATCAGCTATCACATGAAAAAAACCTTCCTGGAGAATTGTTTTGTTGGCTCAGCCTCTAAAAGTGCTTTCTGTTGTCTCAAATCTCCTTCATCGTACAGTTGCAGACGTACCTACTCATAATTAGGTCTCACATCATTCAGGCCTTCATAGGCTGAAACTGTATCCCTTACACTAAGAAAGAACATTATTCCCTTAAGCCAGGGCTGTCCAACTGGCAGCCCACAGACTGCATGAGGCCCATGAGGGTTTAAGTTGAAGCACCAGGGTTCTCCCCCAATTGCTGCTCCCCACATCATTCCAGCTGCAACAGCAGCCACAGTGTCTGGATTTCCCCTCCCTCCTCCAGGTGCTGCTTCCTGCCCTCATCCCAGGCACACAGGGCAGTGTGGTGCAGCATGGGAACATGAATGCAAGTACAGGCCACACCTGTACGGGCTGGGGGGCCAGAGGTCATATCCGTGAGGAGCAACACTGTGTGTTGGGAGCATCTGTGTGACCCAGTGGTCTGTGGCTCACCTGGTGTGGCCTGTATGGCATGCGGCCCACAAGGGTTTAAAAGTTGGACAGCCCCGTCTCAGATTTTATCAGCACAGATTTCCATAAAGCCAGTATCATTTTGCTTCCAATTTTTTTCTTTTTTAAACAAAAGAACGCTAGCAGTGAGACCTGTGGGAAAATGTTATTAACCACTCCAAAAAAATTACTTCCTCACACCTAAATAGTTGAAAGCAAAACAGGTTTATAGCTTCAGGTAAAGAAATGGACCTCATACCTCAGCAATTCTATAATACCTTCTTAGGGTATTTCACTTTATATTATCCAAAGCATTCTACTAAGTCTTAGCAAGATTACCTGTGTTGCTTCTGCAAGGGAATCCTGGGTCATTCTAGTAACCTTTCGTAGATATTTTGAATAAGCCATACCTAGGATAACCAGAGGGGGCACAATACTCAGAACAAACATGGCAAGTTTGGGAGAGACAAAAACCTAGAAGTTAAGGATTCAAGAGTTAATATTTTGGCATACAAAAAAGGCACATTGCTGAAATACAGAAGTGCATACACTCAAACCTGAAGAAAGCCACACTGCTTTTTTAGTGTAGTTGTAACTTATTTTGTCATTTCCTGTTTTCTAGGCTAACCACCCATTCTTCTACAGCATTTGGGCAGTACAAAGAATCAGGAATCAAACTGTATGGATTCTATTTCTGGCTCTGACACTGCTTGGCTCCATGGGCTTGGACAACCCACTGTCAGTAATAGATGTCCATTTTGTTACCGTAATAGAGCCCTATCACGGCAGCAACTTAAGCAGAACCCCTCAATGAAATCAACTTAACATTACTTTTAAATTAATCTAGGTTGGATAAGGCCTGTAATATTTGGCCTTAAACAAAGGGCTGAAATATGTAAGTCTTATAATTTTGTCAGTGATAAAGACTTGAATAACACTTAAAATTTTTATAGTGGAAATTCTTGCCAGCTTCTGGTAACGTTACCAGACTGAATTTCTTCTTTTCTTTTTTTTTTTTTTTTTGGTGATCATGAAACCTTTTTTCTTGTCAGTCTTTCTTAGAATGACAGCAACAAGCAACCCAATGGCAGTTATAAAAACTGCCACCAAATTACCTATTCTGAGATAAGACTGTAAGAATGTTTTGGCCACGCAAACCATTGTGGGGGGAAGTCTCTTATGCAATAAAAATTAAACCATCCGCTAGACATTTACTGATGTAGAATGTACAGAACACCAAGACCCTTAACTGAACTCTTTATCCTAGCTATTGCCTCAGTCATTAAATGTAAAATTCTTATCAGTAACATGCAATTTAATGTTGCCCAATATGGCATCTTTGGAGCAGTGCCTCATTAAAGTAATACCTATGGCATAGTAGCAAGCTGGCTACAGGCAAGTCACTTGTTAGAAAGTAGCACATAAAAGTTATAAATTTTAGAAAGAGCACAGAAGAACAAAGCTCTCTCTGAAAAACCACAGCAACTTGAGTGGATTTTGAAAACCTTTACACATATAAACTACTAATACCAACTTATGAAGCCTTCAACCCATCATGAGCAGTGAAGGAAAGGAAAAAGACAAACATACCATCATGCCAACCCCTACTGAAGCCTGAGCTCCTGCTCTGAGCCCATCAGAAAGGTTTTCAGTCACAGAACGGCCCAACAGCGCTGTGTCTGAAGATAGGCGATTTATCAGTTCTCCTGTGCTGGTCTTATCAAAAAAAGCAACTTCTTGCTTCAGAATAGAGGAAAAGAGATCTTGTCTCAATTGTTTCACAATTCTTTGTCCTACAAGAAAAAAGAATGGTTATCCAGAAAAGATTAACGTTCCAAAACTTCACATGTAGAAACACCCCCTCTCCCCTTACTGACTTTATGAAAGACTGGAATAGAATTCTTCCATTTAAATCATACTGAAGTGTTACAAAATCCTAGAATCTAAACAAAGTGGATGTATCCAGTGCATGGCAAGTTATTCCACATGGGGTAGGGGAGGCTGAGGCCAGCACTGTGCTGGCCCCAGTAACCTTACCTGGGGTCCTCCCGGGGCTGCAGCAGCGATCCTGCCATGTGGAGTCTGGCCAGCAGCGGTGTGTGGCTCCAGCCAGCCAGGCTCCAGCTTTGGGTGGCACACACTGCCACTGTATATGCCACTCCGCTTTCCCCTTTCCCCCCCCATGGGTTTTTTTGACCCCAGAATATCAAGGGGTCAAAAAAACCCCCACCTCTCTACACCGCTCCCGTGTAAGGTGGATAATGGAATGTGCAGTATACCACACTGTCACACTCATCTGGACGTGGCCAGTGAGCTTTAATCAGTCTGTGTCAAGATTTAATTCCTCTTATATTAGGCACCTTTGTATTGCTCGTTTATCTTTGATGTGATGAAACAAAATAGCAATTTTCAGAGAGATTCACAACTGGTTCCAGGGATTTCTTTCAGACCTTTAAACAGTACCCTGTTTCTATGGCAAGGACCCCCTTTGACTTCACTGGGTTTCTTTTACCTGCAGTTTGCATGAGGTACACACGAATGGCATTTGCAGCAGCACCACACAAAAAGAGCCCACTCAGCAAAGCACAGAGGCTGGTCAGGCTGCTGGTGAAGTCTTCACTGGGATTTGTATAAATGGCATCTATCACTTTCCCCAGGAAGAAAGGAGCTGACATGGTGATGACACTGGACACTGTCAGAAAGCCAACACCAGCTGAAACAAAACACACAAGCCCCCTTACATTCAGAGTTTGTTCAACCATTACCAGAATAGAATGGATGAGTATTGTTTTTAATCTTCCAACAACCTATTAAGTACTATGGTCTCTAGGACTAAATTACTGGTACTCTTTGAACAGGATATTGAAAGCCAGTTTGACACAGCTCACCAAATGCACTAAGCTACAAAATGCTTAAGATGTAGATGGGAAGAGTCCCATACAAAAAAACCTTCTCATCAGCAGATCCTTTAAAAAAAAAACAAAAAAAAACAAACAGTGGGGAGAAAGCCAGTCTTTTTTTACTGAGACACATGGGATTAATTTTTGGGGAGCACAGATCTCTTTCCACATATAATCTTCAGTCAAAGAGAATCCACAAACCAGTGTACCGACTAAAAAGGTATATATCCTGAAAGCACATTCTCAATGAGCAGACTACTGATAAGACTATGAACAGCATATGCAGCCAACCTGTAGCCTATCTTATTTAACATGGCAGACAACATACTGCCTTCTTCCTCCTGCACTTCTGACAGTTCCTATCATTCAAACTTTTCCCTCCATTTGAAAGTTGCCTCTCCTTGCTAGTGAAGCAGAACAAAATATGCAAGGAGCCTCTTTATGCAGCTTGAAATGTTTGCCCTGTTCATCACAGCAAAGCTAAAGCATATCTTCAGTACTTTTGGCTCGCTTCATCCTAGGAAAGTTTTGAATGAGTTCTTTATTGACGCCAACTTTAGACTTAGAGCATACCAACTTAATTAATACCTGTTTTTCAGAACTATGAATAACAGATTTGCTTTAGTTAGCCTTCATCACCATCATCCAACCTGTGGCACAGGTAGTTAGTGTACAGGCACATGACCCCAGGCACAGATGAATTTAGATGACAGGGATTGGAGTGGCACTCAGGGAGGAGACAGGGATAAGTACTGACTCAGTAGTTTGGCCCTGCGAGAGCCATGGGTGTGGGTTCTGCCAAATTCAGTGTTGATACGTCTTAGTGACAATGGGATTTTGTGGCACCAAGACACACTGCAACTTTAAATCAGCCACCACTGTCTCATAATTTGGACTTACCTTGTGGCATGATTGCCAAAGAGGTTGGCTGCCATTGATCTAACCCATCAGCAGCCAAGGGGCTATCAATGGTCTTGTGGGTTTTTTTAACTTCTGTTAAAAAAAAAAAGTGTTGCTGTGAAAGTTAACTGTAAAATGACAAATGCAGAGGAAGCTTAGAGGCTGCAGAGAGAGACATATCTGACAACAAGAGCGTGACAGAGACAGCTGTGGGGTTGGGAGTAAGCTAGCTGGAAGACAAAAGGGAATATGGGGTGGAAGGTAGGCAGTGAGGCTTTACGGTGAACTGGGGTGGAGGTGGGCTGCATGATAAAAAAGTTAAGAACAGCAGTCCTAGCCAAATAAGGATGGTAAAAAGTATTTCTTGCAGATGCTGCCACACAAGAACTTAGTGGTAATAAAGAATCCAGCACTCCTTAACTGTCAACTGAATAACAAAATTGTGCACATATTCACAGAAGAACACACCACAGCTGCAAACTCCTCAAAGCACCTTCCTCTGTCTCACAGCATAGCCTGTCTTGCTTGGATTCAGTTTCAACCAGTTGTTCTTCATTCACAATTACAGCAAATTTCACCTGAATTTCTTCTGCCTAATTAAACTAAAACTAAACACTCCGGAAATAGTGAACTACTGATACTCCATTTACTGAAATACTAGATACAACGTGCTAGTACAATGCATTTAAAAGTTTAAAATTGTAAACAATATTGCCTTACAGACTAAAAGCCAAGTAATCTACATTATTACTTATCATCCTTTCCTGTCTCCAGGTGCACAGAATTATCCCCGTTTTAAGCACAGCCAAAATACAAAAAGATTTCATAGTTTATCTTGCCAACTTTACTGCAGTAACAGTTTCATCACCAAACAGCACAGACCCAGCATATATCACGTTTTCAGCAGTAAGGGTCACCCTTGATTTCTGAGGGGTACTGTTGGCATCTAGGACAACAAGCGTGTTGCAAACTGTTGGCTTATCCAAGAAACAAAATTCAACACTCCCAACAAGAGGTGGTACAGTGATAATTAGTTAAAAAAAAAGGGAGGGGTAGGGCAGGTTCAGCAGCCAGATATGAAGGTATTCTAGAGGTTAGAGGCCCTGCCACCAGAAAAAAAACTCAACATACAAGCTCCAGGGTGTTTGCGTTAGATAGCTCGACAGAGAAAATTCACTTCAGTGTTAACAGGGAAATGCACCCTTCCAGGGCATAGATTCAATGATCTTATAGAATCACACGTCAGAAAATGCCTACAGGGATCAAACTGAAAACGAATCATTTGTAGTAGATGGACACAAGTTTACTCAGTGTCTAATAGGGAATCCATACATACTTGCATTAGGATAACATCCTATTACAACTATGGCTGAAGAACTCCAACAGATCCCAAGAGCAATATAAACTTTTGCCAGTAATGAGAATGCTGCTTTGGACAGAAGTGCATTTGTGCTCCTAAATCACAATGGGTTTCCTTTAAGCACAGAAACTTTTTTAAAATGTACAAAGTGAAAAACAAATTCCCAGTCTCAAGGGTCTCGGGTCTTGCAAAATAGTTTGTCTTACCTGCATTTATACTTTAAACGTGAGGTTTGACTTAGTTTCATCTTTTGCCAACTGCCATTCAGTATTGCATCTCCTGTTATATCCAACTGTACCAAGAAGCTAGCAAAAGAATAATCTTTGACCACACCAGCCCAAAGCTGGTAGTTTAGATCCTACCCAGTCAAGTTCGAGAGCAGAATTTAGAACAGACAGTATTAGTGAAACTGATGGGGTTGGGCCTTGTTTCTACAGAGATGAAGAGTACTGTTCCCAGGCATGCACTTGGATCTCTCCACAGCATTCAGTACAATCAGCAACAGAAACTTATCTGGTCTCTTCATCCAAGTACAGATGAAAAGCCAGAAGCTGAATCAATTCAATCTTTGCAGGTTAGCCTAAGCTGCATAGATTGAACCAATAAGCAAGTTATCATACATTCACTTTTGATTCCAGAAATGCAGCCACATGACCATAGTGACCCAGGCCAGAAGCTGAGGTGCACAAGAGCATACCTCCCTACTTGGCTAAAGCTTGGGCCAAGGCTAGCCCGCCCATACTGCAAGGCAAGGTTTGCGGGGAGGGGCAAAGCATCCTGGGATGCTGGGGGACTACAAGTTAATTAATCTGGACAGGATCTGGGACAGAATTTCAATAAACAGATTTAACCTAAATCAGTTCATTCTGATATTACATTCATCCAGGTTTATCTTAAATGATTTTTGTCATTTTGAAAGCAGTTTATGTCCACTGAATTTCTGTTGTGTTACAGATTTGAACTGGTTTCCTACCACTTATATCGGTTTATGCATCATTTCCATCCCTAGCCTTAGAAGTAGAAGGGATCAAGAGAAACTGAGTCTAGTGGATATTTACAGTACTCTGCCACCAGACCTGTCTAGTACAAGAGTTCTATTGCTTCTCTTTTCCTATGCAATATTGACATGCATCTGCTAAGCAAAGCAGTGACATTTCATGAGCTCAAATCCAAGCAATAAACAGAGGACACACTTTCCATTAACAGTCACTAGCCATTAAGCTGCTCCAAACCATTAAGCTGCCCCAATGTCAGAGAAACTTGATGAAGACAAGCTGCTGGACTCTTATGGAATTAGCTGTACCGGTTGAAGATTTACATCCACAACTTGTAAAGACACTTTGCAGTTGGGTGCTTCTAATCTTTCTGTCAACACCAGGCTCTCATGTTCTTGAAAGACTGGTTAGTTTAACATATTGCATTTTTTTCCAAAGGAGGCTTCAATCTCAATTATTCTTGGGTTTGGCTTCCTGACCTGGCTCCCCAGACAGTACCACCTCAAGTCCTTGTCACTTCCCTAATGGATTGAGGCTGAAGATATCTTGGGAGATGCATTATTTTCCTGGATCCTGATGATGTTTAATAGCTCTACCTCAGAAAAAATACAAGTATCAGACAGAGGTCCTCTCAGTGGGTGGTCTTAGACTTGCTATTCACTCCCCCAACAACTTCCCCTACTCAGGGACACATAGCACGTTCAATATTACATGCAAACAGTTAGTTACAAGTAAATATAATTTCACAACCTGTCCCTCCAAATGGAAGACAGAAGAAACCCAATGCAAACACTAATCCCTTTTTATTCTTAACCTTGAAGACACTCTGGTGGCATGGTGACAGGTGCAACATAACGTACTAAACAGAAGAGAAATATACTTTGTCTTTTTCTAAGGCATACACTGAACAGAGAAAGCATTTAATATAAGGATTTAAGGAAAGACTAAATGAGGGGTCAGGAGCTGAACTGGCAGGGTGTGGGGAGAAATGGGAAAGGGGACTGGGAAGTTATTCCAGTCACAGCAGAAAACAGAGGAACTTGAACAGCAAGACATGACCAATAAAGTTGGCACTGGAGCCACAGGAAGAAGAATCTATAAAGTATGCCTAGACAGAGTTCTTTGGAGTCACGACAATACGAAATGAAAGTTTAACTTGGAAACTGTTTGGCAGGAAGTATGGTCACATAAAATGCCAGGACTTAATTTGCGACTGTCCAGCACAAGCAGTGAAGAAGTTATTCAAAGCTTGCTGAAAAACTACATCTTCAACAAAAACATTTCTTTGCTGAAAAGATTCTACAGTCCTGGAAAACTGACCATTGAGTCAATCACCAATGCAGAGCACAACGGGAGTTTTCAGAAGCTATACCTTCAAAGCTGATGTGGTACATTTGTACATCTGCTAAATCCTGTCCTCAAAGACTAGCATGAGTTTTTTTAAACAACTGCTAGCAAAAAACTGAAAGTTTTCATGTATTGTTAAAGTTAAAATACCTCATAGAAAGCAGCCAGAACAAATGACATCTGAAAGAAGAACCACTGAAAATTATCTCAGGAAGTGGGAACATTTAGTAGTTCAGATTGGGCAACAGCTTTCCACTGGGGCAGAAGAGGCAGAAAGTGAAAATAGTTAAATCACCATCTTTTACAACGACAGGATAAAATACAGATAGAATGAACACTTCATACACTTAAAACAAACCATACAAGTCAGAAGCACAATTCATTTTCCACTCCCTTAAATAAAGGCTTAGATAAACCTCCAGCAGCTATGTAAGAAGCAAGTTTCCAGATGCTAACTTTGGAACTAGAATAAGGTAACTTCAGATTTACAGCAGGAAGCACTGCTTTAACTTTTTGTATTTTAACCATTACACACTTAAAATGAAGCCATAGTACTAATTTGAACAAGTATAGGCTTGAACATAAAGCACATTGTCTATATCAAACTCCCTAACCTATTCAAATCTGTAGGTGTAAAAAGAACCTCTCCCTGGAGGAATCCAAGTTCTGTAGAGTCAACCACTTTCAGCTACAGTGGTGGTTAAGATGACAAGGCACTACTCCAGGACCACAATAGCTTAATTAATGGATTGTAAAGAACCAACCTGAAACTGCTGCTCAAAAATTTTATAAGTTTAATGATTTCAAGACCAAAAAAAGAGTTTGCTGTAACTAACCTACTGGAGAAGTGCCAAAGTTACTGTGTGCTGGATCTGGACCATGGAGCTCCTTGCACACTGGATCCAACCCAGAGCATGGGGCAGCAGCAGCTCAAGTAAAGATGGATACACTTGCAATATGTCATTCCAAAACTTTTTAAGAATTCTTTAAAATTTGCTTTAATAGGATATACAGTTCCCTATACAAAATTATAAAGCAATAACCTAACAGAATACAATGCAGGTCTTCAGAAGAATGAAAATCTATTTGTCACAACTGAAAAGTATAAGAGAGTTTCCAGGGCTGCAGGACAAGGAGGCAGTAAGGCTCCATTCTGCACTCCCTGGGCTTGAAGTGAAACTCAAGAAGCATCAGTTGCAAGATCCTTGGGCAAACAGCCAAGCACTTTCCTCCACCCTCAGTAGGCCTTGAGAACCTCTGAAGACTGGGCTGGTTAGGATGCATACTCCTTCTGGTCTTCTTCTGGCTGTGGAGCAACACTACCACATGCTGCTGCTTGCTCATTTTGAAATGCCCAGAGGTGGTACTTCTGTCCATATCTGAAATGCTATATTCTGGAAATGTTTCAAACTCCATTCCACTTTGACCTGCTTCAAATGTTACCTCTATCCACATCCTAAGATCACGTTATAAACCAGGAAGCAGAAGTTATGGCAGCTCTCACCAATAAGAAAGTTATTATGGAGTCCAAACATTTACAAAAATAAGTTTATTAAAGTGCTCTGCAAAAGAGCCTAACTGAGGACTTTTCTTCCTCTTTGAGCCAATAAGCACTGAAGAAAGAAATAGAGAACGAGCACAAGATGCATCTAATGTTGTATCCAATTCAGGAATGATATTAGAGAGTAACTGGACAAAATCACCAAGAAAAAATGCCAGGAGGAAGAAAGAAAAAGAGAAGCAGCAGTTACACACAAAAGTTAATGACCTAGAATTACGTGTAACATCAATTAAGTTCCAAACCCCAAGAGATCTTTGCTATGTTTATCTTCTGGGATACATCCTTAGTGAAATGGGGACAGCACTGCCCAGTATCAAGAAATCATCGAGAAATACATAATTCCCAAAAAACTATCTTCCTCCTCACTTTGAAGAGACATTTACAGATTCAGGCAGCCTACCCTCTCCTCATCTGTGGCAGGACAGAACAGTTACCCTTCAGACTTCCCTCACAGGTGCCCCAGCACACCACCCAAAGTCTGTTGCCACAAAGGGCAGTAACAGTTTGTCCCAAGACATTGCTAAAAGCATCTGAATGCCTGTCCCCAGTAATCTGGTGGGATGGGGAACCCAGACATGCCACAGGCATCTGCTTTCACCCCAATCTCAACCCCTCTTTACCCCAGGACATACATCTGCAACCATGGAGCAGGGAACCCCATGCAGTTCCCTTGCTCTGCAACATGGAACACCTGCCCTAGAACCCCCCGCAGCATTTCAGCTGTGGAACAAGGTACTCACAGGGGCTTCCCTTCTCCATCCTTGTAGACACACACCCTGGAAAATCCACTGCAGGGGATTCTGGGGCATGCATTTCACACTGCAAAGCAGGGGAACCCCATGGGGTTCCTTGTCTGCTCTTGGAGACGCACACACCGGGTTGAGACCAGGCACTCCAGACCACTGTCCTGCAGGATCAGGCACCAGAAGCATGGGGGAAGGGAGCCAGGGAGATGCATCCTGGCACAGCTGATCTCTCAGCAAAAATAATGCATGCACACACACCTACCTCTGACATGAAAAGGACCGTAAAAAGTCTGCCTGCACTAAAACAAAACTGTTGATGGATGTTTCATAACTCAAACATTAAGTGTCTGTTTATCATTTGCATTAGCTGTGAATGCTCTGAAGGAAGGATTAACCAATATTTTACATCCAAGGTGTGTCTCAGACACTAGAGCTATCAGCAAACAGAAGACATTTTGTCTTTCTACAAAAAAAACGGCTTATCTGTTCAAATGAGAAGTATTCTCAGATCTTTAAAGGTCAGTTGGTCAAACCATAGAGCTGTAAACCCATGTTGTTTTTAAAAAGAAATGCAGGGTAAACTGTGGATAAAAAGAACAGCAAAACAAAAAATATTCAGGTTTGCCTCTTTCAAGGCTCTACAGCTGTAATTTCTATTTTGTCTGTAATTAATGATTACAGGCACCTTCACCATTAGCTTTTTCCTCAGACATTTTTACTTTAGCTACAAATGTCTGCTTCAGGCCAAAGCTTAAAATATGTCAATCAACTCTAGAACAGTGCTTCTCAGCCAGGGTGCTAAGAGATCCTCTAAAAGGTACTGTGGCACCTGGCCCCTGTGACAGGAGGTAAGTGCCAACTCCTCCACACCCCGGGCACCCTGGGCCTCCCCAGGGTCAAGGCATTACTCCGCATGGCCCTTTCGACCAGCTCTGGGAGCACAGGAGGAGCAGGAGAAAGAGCCAGGCTAAAGAGCAGAGCCCTCTCCCCATCCCCATGGACTCAATGCAGAGAGGCAGATGGATGGGGCCATCCTGGCTCCTTCCATGCTCCCAGAGCTGGTGGGAGGGCCCACAAGGAACAGCAGCTCTTGTCAACAGCATTCAGGTTCCCAGAAAAGCACCCACAGTGGCAGAGGCCACACTTACCCCCTCAGGTACAGACCAAGGGCAAGGAGGATCCAGGCAGCAGACAGTTGGGCATAGCAGAGTTCTGCCCCTACTGCCTTTACCTGGCACCAGCCCATGCATCAGCAGCCACCGTCACCCCCTTCTACCTCCTTCAGGGGTCTAATGACCCACCCCCTAGCTCACCAATCTGTCCCACCAAGCAGCTGCTGCCAGCATCAACCACTGTGCACAATCTACCACCATGCTCTCTGGGGTGCCCTGCCCACCTTGCAAGATCTTCTGAAGGGTGCTGCAGGGTGCAAAAAGGTACGCCCTGTAAGAAATAAATGGGATGCCTCTAATTTCCAAAACGTCAGAGGTGTCTTGAGCCTAAAAATATTGAGAACCACTGATCTAGAAATAATACCTACATTTCAAATAAAGACATTTCCTGCTAGTCCCTCTAAGCAGCACAATGTTAAAAAGCAGTTTTTTTAGTTGTATGCATCTTTAAGTTTTCCTGTGATCTAATATCATTATAGGAGTTCAATATTAGTTTTTACTCTTAACTTGAATCACTTGGGCATCTCAAAAAAGTCTCTCAAACTTTTGATACCTTTTTCTGGATTAAACTTAGCTGCACATTTCACTTACACCTGAAAATGCATGTGCATGCATGCGTGTGTATATATGTTGTTAAACTCTTAACATATTCCATATAACATATTTGCAGCACACCCTTGGGAATCACTGGTCTAGATGCAAGCACTGGCACACTAAAGTTATCGTATATATAAGAAAAAATATACATAACTCTGTGTATTGGCTTGATTATAATCTGGTACTGTGTATCATGACTGAAATTTGTAGAATAGTGAGCTTCTCAAATAAGAACCTCTAAAAACAGCAGTAAAAATGTTAAACAATCCTTGCAGTGTGCTGTCCAGACATTTAAAAGAAAAACTAATGTTAAGAGCTTTTGCTTTTAAGACCTTCAAGACATTTTCAGTGCTACACTACATTTTGAAAGGAAGGGTGAAGTTGCTTTTATAAACAGAAAGATTTCACAAGTCCAACTGCTCCTTATGCAGTATGTTGGACTCCAACAACTCTGGACTTCCACTCTATAGAGCCTCGTTCCAGAATCTGCAACAGGCAGACCATGCTGCACATAGTCAGATGCACAATATTACAGATTCTATTAGCAAAACTTGAAGGCGTTTTGGAACAGTAACACATTATATTTTCCACCTTCAAAAAAAATGCTCAGTAATACTAGAATAGAGACTGACATAATTGATTCTCTAAGAATTACTCACACTCATTTGTACTCTTTACACTTCATCATTTAACACAGAAGCAGCATAGGTACTGTATAGGTGGGGGAGGAATGGTCCTGTGAATACAATGCAGACCAGACAAACTAAGACCTGTCACAAACTTTCTGTGTTAACTGAAGCAGGTCAGTTAGACGCTGCATCTCAGTTTCCCCACAACAAAAGGGCAATAATAATGCCCACCTCACAACAGCACTACAAGGGTTATGTCCACTCATCTGCTGTCCTAGAGCTAGATCTACCTGCCTATACTGATGCAGCAACTGTAGGATAGGGCCTTGCAAAACCATCGTTAAAAAAAAATTAGTAATGAGCCACACTGTGGTTATTGTTAGAGTCACAACAAATGATATAATGTTTGTACCTCATTAATCTTTAGCCAAAATAAGGCACAGTAAAGCCTGTAAAGAGCTGCAAAGAGATGGTCCCATGCCACACACATTAGAGATCCTCAAAGCAAAGTGGCTGGGGGGCTTTTCTGCACAAAGTATCTAAAATCTGACTCTACTCCAACACTTCCTAGAAGGATGTGATGCTAACTAGGACACTTTCTATTTCTAACATCCCCATTACTGGAGAGGCTCAAACACTGGAGTTGCTCTCAAAGGCTGCATCTGGACAAACATGGGCATTTCTTTCCTTGGGGACAAGCAGCCGTCTTTCTTGTACTTCATGTTGTCTACAGCTCAGTTCTCCAACAGCTGGTGATGTTGCTACTTGTCCCCGAGAATTCCTGAGCCACAGGTGCTCTGGTGCATGGCAGGTTACTCTGCGTGGGGTAGGGGAGGCTGAGGCCAGCAACTGTGCTGGTCCCAGCAGCCTCACCTGGAGTCCTGGGAGTGCTGCAGCTGCAGCATTCCTGCAGTTGAGAGCCTGGCTGATAGCTGGAATGTGGCTATGGCCAGCCAGGCTCTGGTTATGGGTGGTGTGTGCTGCTGCCCCGGGGTAAAAAAAAAAAAAAAATCCCTACTCAGCAAGGTAGCAGTGCAGGGAGTGACTGGATATGCAGTGTGTGGCACCACAGATGGGTATGCGGTGCCACATACTGCATGTCCATAGTTTTCTGGATGTGGCCAAAGAGGTCACCCTGCCCTGCTTTCTTTGTGAGGTCAGGCAGAAGGCAGGGCAGGGCTGCACCTCAGAGCAGTGGTTCTCAACATTGTTCAGACTTAAGGCACACCTTGATAAAATCAGGATGCCCCTAGAAAACTGTTTTCACTTATTTTTTGGCTACAGAAAGGTAGTAATAGATCAATTCTTCTAATGCAAAGAACTCAGGAAGCCCACAGAATGGCAGAACAGATTTAACACGACAGATTCCCTCTTTGAAATCTCTGGGTTTAATCTCATGAGCTACATTTGCTACCAGCATTAACATTTTGTAGCACCCCACAGCACACTCAAAAGGACCTCAGGGCATCCTGCAGCACCCCTGAAAAGGACTTCAGGGCACCCAAAGACCTCAGGGTGCTGTGAGCTGTGGCTGGAAGTCACCGAAATGACAGAAAATAATAAAATCATAAAAAAGTCAGGCTGGCCGGGCCTTCAGAGGGCATCTAATCCAGGGGTTGTCAACCTTTTTTGTACCAGGACCCATTTGTAAACATCGACAGCCAATCCCGACCTAGTAAATAATTTAAGTAGAAAACAGCCCCCTGGCCCTACTGGTACCCCTCACTCCTGACCCACTGCCCCCCATCCCCAGGCCCCAGCCCCCCTGCCCCACACACTGGGGGAGATATGTATGGGGTATGGTGGGCCCCAAGCAGCGCCCTGCAGGCTGGAGCTCTGCCCATGGTTTCCTACGTTTTTCTCCTTTAAAGGAAAATCCATTTTTTAAATTTGTTTGCAACCCTTTCATATATTCTTCTGATCCATGGGTTAAGAAACGCTGATCTAGTCCAGCCCCCTGCCTGAGGCAGGACCATCCCTATCCAAACCATCATCTAAACTCTACATAAGTCAGCTGTCAACCCTGACACAACACAGACTGAACACCATCACCTGCTACAGGTAAAGCAGGGAAACCACAGCAGCCAACATCCTGCTTCTGAGAAAGGTTGTTTGTCAATATACACTCAGGGGTAGGTAACCCCTGGCACAGGTGCCAGAATGTGGTGCATAAAGGCATTTTGCTTGGCACACGTGCCTCAGGGTGGACGGCAGGGATGGGGCCAAGGCTGCACTGCCACAACAAGGGTCGAGCCCTTTGCAGCTCCTCTGCCATCCACCGCTGGCATGCCAATATCTTACAAATCAAGGTTGTGGGTGTTTTTGGCACCCTGCCCAGAAACGATGCTGACCCCTGACTCAGGAGATCCCAGGCAGAGGGCATGGGGCCCCACTAACAAAGGCAAAACTCCCAGGGCAACAACATGCTCCATGAGTGCGTGTGTGGGGGGGGGGTGCTTTAATTAGAGCAACTCAGGTAGTGCAGACACAAGTTACAGAAATTATCTTTTGAAACGCCTTCTTCTGAACCCTCCTGCAACAAATTTTCACTTGGAAATTTCTGAAGCAGTCTATAGCTGGGTGCATGCATTGGGTCACAGGTACAGACTGATTTCTGCTGCCAGATCCAGCAAAAATTGTCACTTCTGTCTGTGCCCTGACAGCCTCTCTAATTAAAGCGCCCAGGCAGCATCTTGTGCGTCAGCACCCCTGTGGCAAAAAAACAGCAGTGGAGATGCTTTAACTCAAGCTGAAACAAGCTTCGGTTAAGGGCCTCCACCACCGCTTCTCCCAGCTGGGTTGCGGATACAGAAGACATGGGAGCGCAGTAATCGCCACGCTCCAGCTAACTCAAGGCAGCTCCGAGGGGCTGCAATTACAGCTGTGTATCATCTAGGCATCCCCTCAGACCACAGCCTCAAGTGCCTTCCCGACCTCACAGGCAGCAATGGGCCTGACCCACAGCAGCAGGGCAAGACCCTCTATCCAGGAACCCCACTTTGGGCCCACCAGGAGCAGCGGCACCCCCAGTCGAAGCCTCCGAGGGGGAGCTTAAAACGCCCCTGACAGATGCAGCAGAAAAAGCAGGGGGAGGGCAACCAGCCAAGGCCGGCAACAGAGGCCTGGCTGGGCAGCCTTCATCCCTCCAGCCAAAGCCTGGGGAGCGGGCGAGGGCTCTGCCACCCTCGTGCCCCTCCGGGCGCGCCCCGCTCCACCCGCCCCGCGGTACCTGCGAGCCGCCCGCGCTCGGGCCGCGCCAGCACCAGCAGCTCCTGCAGGCGCAGGTGGCGGCGCGCGCCGGGGGGCGGCTCAACCCCCGCCGGGCCACCACGCTCCGCCGAGGCCGCGGCGGAGGCCGCGCGCGGGGAGCCGGCCGGCAGCAGCAGCAGCATGCGGGGCGGGCCGCGAACCCAGGCCGACGCCAGAGGCAGCCGCAGCCCCAGCCGCAACAGGCGAGCAGCGGGGCCCGCCATGGCCAGCCGGCGGCGGGAACAGGGCGGGGCGGGAGGAGGCGGAGCTGCGGCTCATACGGCCCCGGAGTCCCGGTCCCGCCCCGCCCGAGCCAAGGCCTGAGGGGGAGGGGAGACACCCCCCACCCCCCCCCCGCGCGTCCGTACGCGGTCGCGTTCTGTCCCCTCAACGCCACACGCGTGTCTGCCCCCCGCAATAACTGCACACACATGCCTCCATCCCCCTCAACTCCACACACACTCACTCTGTTCCCGTCACTACACACACACACCTCTGTCCCCCTCAAATCTACCCACACAAGCCTCTGTCCTTCATCACCTCCACACACGGATAGTGATACTCCACCCCATTCCTCATCTCCGCTAGCTGACCGGCCTGCTTTCTTCTCTGGGCTCCTTGTCGGATCTCAGGTTGTGGACACACAAGCCGTTCAGAGCCCTTTCAAAAGGAACGCTTCAGCTATGTTCACACTTCAGCTGTGTGGGGAGGAGCTGAGAACAATTCCCATGAAGGGGAAAAGTCTCTCATTTTAAGACTCCTTCATCCAGGTTTAAAGTTAGAGGCGTTCTGGTGCCATCCCAGTTCCGTTTTCCAGGCTGGTGTGATGAGAAGACAGGATAGACTTGTACCTATAAACTAAACAAAGTGTGTGTGTGTGTGTACACGCTTTTGTTAGTGTATATGTGTACCTCGCCACTATTCAACTGCTACATTCATCCCCCTTCTCTCTCCCTGCCCAGCCTGTGTCTCACGCATTGACTCCTCAATTTACATCTTCACTGAGTGGATCTCTGACCTGCAGACCAGACTCTGGCTTCTTTACTATTCCTTCCATTCAGGAACAGTGCACACACCAACTGCAGATGCTTTCTCACCCTTGCAAAGGGTTTTTAAACTCAAAAGTGTGCTAAAAAAATTTCCAACTATTTAAATTA
Organism: Crocodylus siamensis; assembly: GCF_052110815.1. Taxonomy (NCBI): domain Eukaryota; kingdom Metazoa; phylum Chordata; order Crocodylia; family Crocodylidae; genus Crocodylus; species Crocodylus siamensis. The sequence goes on along the minus strand of NC_143395.1, from coordinate 137,179,799 downwards.
ATCTAATAAAAGATATCAGATTCACCCAAAGAACCTTGTCTGCATATATATATATAGTTTATAGTACATATATAGAGATTGTGCTATATATTATTATATATAATATATAGCACAAACTGTGTAATGCACTAGAGAGAGAGAGAGAGATACAATCTATATCTATCTCTAGATAGATATGACATATATAACAAATGTGCATGGTGAGAAGAGACAACGATTACTAGGATGATGATATTTTACCCCTAAAATATATCCTTGGCTTTAAAATAACTTTTCAGTCAGACATAAAAGGAACACCGAATGACTGGTTCATTAAATGCTCACCAAAATTACATTTTTTCCAGGTTTTATCACCATATATCTCTTTGCTTAAGGCAAGGGTTCCCAAACTGGTATTCATACCCCTAGGGTTACTCTGTGGGGTGTATGGGGGAGAAATTGTGTAATGGCAGATTTAATTGTCATTATAATAATTGGCATTTAAGGGGTTAAAATATAATATGTACTGGTACAGGAACACAGGCAACTGGTAAATGTGGAAGGGGGTACACAATAACAAAAATTGGGAAACCTCTGGCTGAAGGCAAGGCTTTGTATGCATGAACTAAGTACAGGCAGTATTTGACTATTTTATCATAGTTTCATAGATGTTAGGAGCTGGAAGAGACCTTACAAGATTATCTGGTCCAGCCCCCCTGCACTTGGGCAAGAAAAACTGCTGGGATCAGATGACACCAGCTAGGAGGGCATCAAGACACATTTTGAAGATTGTCAGGGTGGATGAATGTACCACCTCTAGGGGGAGCATGCCTAAGACTGACAAGCCAAATGGAAATGATTATTGGCATCTTTGGGCAGTGATGAATGGCCTTACATAACACATACAATAGTATTGCTGGAGGTTTAGTGTACATTTTTGTCCCTTTGCTAGATGCCATAAAAAGGAGCCATAATTTTTGTAAGAGATGCTCTGTGATTTTTTATGAGATGCAGTGGCTGTATCTGATACACAGCAACACAGTCCATCTTTTCTCATCTTTAGTAGATTTCCCAGTGTCCCCTAGTTTTCCAGTGCTGCTAGTTTTCACTGTCTCTTTCATCTTTCTAAATCCTTGTCTCTTAGAATCATGTCAAAATGTGAGAATTTCAAGCTTCATTTAATTTAAAAAAAAATCCACCCCCAACATTAGAGAGAATAGATTGAAAGTACGAGTCCTAAAGGATTTTAAACCTAAACTTAATATTTTTTAAAATGTTATGATTTTAAACCCATGATTTTTTGAGCCTGACTCATGATTCTTTATGTAGGCTGGGCAATACTAAAGGATAAGCGCTTATTGTTTTGTACCAAATCAAATGAAGCTACATTTCATATGTGTCATAACTGTGGCGACAAATAAGGTAATGCAATATTATCCCATTAATGCAATGTTCAGCATTACAGAAATAATGTCCAATAGCAATAAGCAGAATGAATAAAAATAGTCTGGAGCTACCCAATGAAACTCACTGCCACACAATGTTGTGGAGGACAAAAGTGTAACTAGGGTCAACAAGGGATTAGACAAATATATGGAGGATAGGTCTGCCACGGGCTACTCAGCACAGCGGAGTGGAATGTAACATACTCATGGTGACTAGATGGGTAAAACAAGGAATTGATCACTCCGTACTGTTCCTTATACTCCCCTCTAAAGCAGTGGTCTCCAAACTTGTTTGATCGCACACCCCTATCAGTAAAAAATTTTTGAGCACACACCCACAATATATGTATATTTATTTATTTATAAATTATATACATGTACTACTGTACTAATATATTATGTACATTATAAAACAGACAAAAATAGAAATTAAAAAAGGATGAGATAAAGATGAAATAATATTTTTTATTTTTTTATTTTATTTATTAATGGTACAAAAAACCTTTTTGCTCTCACTAAAAAAATATTATTTAGGTTTTACCTTGTAATGTGGCTGACAAAGAGCTCGAACTAGGAGTAGGAGAAGTGTCAGCTCTGCCATTTTCTTGCTGTTCACTTGTGCTCGCATTATTAGTATTAACTTCAATCCACGGTTTCTTTGCAGGAATCTTTTTAAGCCACTTGTCCATTTTGTGAGAGTCCACTTAGCTGGGCACACGTAAACTGCAATATGTTGCAATATGCTGAAAGCGAACGAGCGCTTCTTCCCTCAGGCTACCTCACGTACCGCACGTGACACGTTACACGTGACCATCCGATATACGGACTGAGTGAGGGCACCAGTGTCAATCTGTATATTAAATATTAGTAAAGCTTAATTTCTTTCTTATTTTTTTAGATAAAAAAAATAAAAATACAAGTTCTAATATTTTCTTCACACACCCCAATGGATTGTCTTGCTGACCACTGCTCTAAAGCAGCCACTATTTGCACCATCAGGGACAGGATACTAGGCTAAATGGATCTTTGGTCTGATCCAGTATGGCAATTCTTGTGTTCCTATGTAGCATATAACAAAGATGTTCAAGGGACTACATTTCCTAGCAAGTGCTAAGCTATGGTCAAAGTTCACAGAATATAGTAACAGGATCCTGTTGCATCTTCCCTTATGAAAATTTCCAAATGCAAATGAAACCCCCAGTAAGCTTCTGAGCATTAGTTGCCCATATTGTTACATACACACACACACAAAAGAAAAAAAGCAGAAAACAAAAGTACCTTCTTTCAACAGCACAAAATTCTAATCTGTTTGAGTGTTCAAACCACATACGTTACACGCAGGCTTGAGTATTTGAAATTCTGCGACTGCTAGTACAAGCTTCAGTCACTCTAAAGTCAAGGACACAACATGAACCAATAAAATCTGCCAACCAGAAAATTAGAAAACTGCATTCACACTCACTGGTCCTCGTGCAGCCCAAATCCTACAATTGGTAGGTTACCTTTGCTCTTTCATGAAACGCTATTCCTTATCTAGGGTACGTAGGTTGTAGCCATGTTGGTCTAAGGACGTAGGCAGACAAGGTTTTTTGGGTAAATCTGATATCTCTTATTAGACCAACTCAAATAGTTAGAAAAATTCTTCTTTGCAAGCTTTCTGGTATAAATACCGTTCATTGGGTTGAGGCCCCTGCCTTAAGCAAGGAAGCTTCCTCAGCCTGACAAAGGATATTTATACCGGAAAGCTTGTAAAGAAGAATTTTTCCAACTTTTTGAGTTGGTCTAATAAAAATGATCAGATTTACCCCAAGAAAACCTTGTCTGCCTATTCCTTATCTAGGAAGGTATCAGATAACTGAATTTGTCTTCTCTCCTAAAAAACCAATTGTTCTTCTAAAAGCCATAGATGGCCCATAAAAAGTCTCAAAGCAAACATACGAACAAGAAACACAGCTGGGAGAAATTTGGTGTGTAAGGTTCCAAAACCTCACAAGAATATTATACCAATAGAAAGTCCTGTAATTTAAGGTCTCAACCATGTTGCAATTAAATGCTGTGTTGGAGAACTCGAGTACAACAGAATATACCCTTACAGTAATTAAAACCCAAAGGAAATTAATTTCTCAACAATGTCCTATTAAGGAGAATTCCTGACTCTGCACCATCACCCTAGGAAAGCTTTCCCCAAACTTCACTAATCCTGTGTGATAAACAGGAGGTCAGTGTTACATGGAAAATCTGAGCCTCTGCACCAACTATGCTCACTCTTCCTCGGGAGGGTCCCTGGGTTTCTGTGGCAATCCTCAGAATAAAGATGTTCAAGGGTTGGATTAATTATTTTTTGTACTTCTATCAGACCAGAAAAGAAAGTAATCTTTTTGTACCTCTCCACTCTTGGATGGAACTGCCCAGAATACCCATTTCCCTCCTGCATTTATACTGGACCTCAGGAAGCCTTCTGTAGGACTTGAAAGGAGGAGGATGTGGGCTGTGCTGCACTGGCACTCCAATCCCTACCTATGTGAAAGGGATGAGATTCCACATGTGGATCTTGGCATAGTGGGAGCAATTTGGGCATTTGCTTGGTCTTGAGGTGTAGATGTCTAGACAAGAACAAATAAATACCTGATAAATTAGCTAACTTTCAATCTTTGAATTTTTACAAGGCTGATTCACGCTAGTTTTACAGTCTGACAAGTAGTCACACTGTGGCAGACTCTGTCTAATACCAAGCAGATTTGGAATTAAAGTTATTCTCAAAGAACACCCAATTAAATAAAAATTAAAATGATAGACCCATAACTTTTTACAGAGAGTATGAAAACTCCTAGCAGATTTAACACTTTTTTTCTGTCAGATTTTTTTTTTTACAGACATCAAAAAAAAAATATTATGGCATTTTTCATGTGTACTAATAGTGTTCTAAAATGTTTTTTGGAATAAGCAATAGATAGGATAAATAAATAATGTCAACCTTTATTCTTCAAAGAGGCACACTTGGAAGAGATGCTACCACTTGTTGAAGCCAAGAACCCAGCTTACCTGAAACACAACCAAAATTCTATTATAAAAGCCTAAATCTTCCTGTCTGTCTGTCTGTCCATAATGCTTCATTTGCATTCTGACTGGTTGACAAACAGCCAATCAGAGTGCAAGGAAGTGTTCTGACGGAAGACAGCCTGCCGCCATGATGGTGGGGACACAAGAGAGGACAAGGCGAGCACAGATGGCCTCCCCCCCTCCCTGCAGGTAATGTGGGGGGGGGACAGGGAGTGGGCCCGGGGCCACGGCAGGAGTACACCAAGGGATACCGTGCTCAAGGGGGTAAAAGGCAGCCTCCCTTACAATACTTTCACTATCAAAGTCGTGGCGGGCAAGATAACGAGGGTGCATGGACACCCACTTGGCACGGTAGGGGGCGCCAGGAGAGATCACGGCCGCTCCTGGGTCCCTGCCCTGTGACACTAACAATGCAAAGCTTTTGACACCTTAAATTGCATCAGGAAGTGATTTGAATGCTGTTGCAGGGCACTTCAGTACCCTGCTCCTAGTGAGTCTTGAACTTAAGGGGGCAGGTGTGTCGCAGGCCTCTTCAGTGCTCTGCTCCTATAAAGAGGTACAGGTGCTGGTTGCCAGGGCAACTGCAGTTGGTCAGCTGACCAGAAGGGGACAGGGCCTGACCTATATAAATGTAATCCAGGCTGAGGGCAGGGAAGCAGTTCTCTGCTAGCAACCAAGGAAGATGGAACTCTGTGGGAGTAAGTGGAATAGAGAAGCTTGATGGCCTGAGCAGCTTCTGTTTGAGGATACCAGGTGGATCCCTGGTAGGGATTTGAATGATGGTTAGCCAGATGGCTTGGAGTTTACATTGTTGCCCAGGGGCTTGAGTTTTCTGTTTGTAGTTTTGTAAGACCGGAGGACTGGGTGAGGCTATTAGGGGTTGGAGGAGGCCTCATAGGGGCTCCACGGTAGTGTGGGGACCCTGGTGCCAGAGAGGGCAGAACATTCAAGGGGCACTGACCCCAGCCCTGAGAAGGAGCGCAGAGGATTGGGGGCCAGGTAAGGCTGAGACTGCCTGAGCCCCACAGGAACTTCTTAGACCCGAGGAGGGGATTTGGAGGCTAGGCATGGCTACGGCCACCTGAACCTCAATTGTGAAAGGCCCCAAAGCAGGCGCAGTTGGAGGAAAGCCCCAGAGTGGGTACAGGCAAGAAGCCCCAGAGGATACTCACTTTAAGACTCAAGGAGGGGATTCAGGGCCAGGCACGGCTACGGCCACCTGAGCCCCAAATGTGAGAGGCCAGTGTGGACATGGGCACGGTCATGGGCCCCAGTGAGGACGCTTACGAGGGTGCCGAGGGGAGAATTGACCAGACAATGTCTGGTACATCTGCGAGGCTTGGGGCGTAGTACAGGGGTGGTTGTAGCCACGCGTAGCCCTAAGGCTTTAGTGCACTGAGTTTCCTAAGACAGGGCACAGACTGGGATACATCAGGGCACCGTGTCAAAGAAGACAAAAAGGCAGCCTCCCTTAAACACTAATAACATCAAAGACATGGCGGGTGAGATGGTGAGGGTGCATTGACACCAATTTGACATGGTAGGGGGCGCTAGGGGAGTTCACGGCACCCCTAGGCCGTGCCCTGTGACAAATGCCAAAGCAGTTTTTGCTGGAGTACTTAAATAATGAGCACCATATGGCCATTAAGAAAGCGGACTATGTTGTTTTTCACCAGGGCTAAGTACAGAGGTTCAAAAAGCCCAAGGCAGAATTGATTCAATCTTCAACAGCTTTTCTGAGCTGCGTAGATTGAACCAGTAACAAACTGAGCTGATGTTCAGTGTTTGGGTGGCCAAAACAGGCATGTCACAGAGTCAAATGTTGCACATGCTGGCTCTACCACGGGAGGGCCCTGAGAAGCATAGCAGGATCCCAGAGTGACATAATAGAATGCCCTGCAAGGGTGGGAAATGGCCAGTACTAACCTGCAGGTGTGTAGTCAGTGGAGACAGAGCAACGAGTGGCACCATTGCCACAATTTATAAGCACCTGCTTATTGAGGCTTTGGGAGTTCTGTGGCAGTGCACTTGCAGTGCCTGCCGCTTTAAGGGCTGAATCAGGCAGCCAGCAGGTGTTTGACTGTGGCAACCATTTTAGAACACTGGCTGCCTATATAAACACAGCAGTTTGCTGTTGGCAGCCAGGCAGAAACATTGTCTAGTTAAGCTGCATGGAGCATCTAGCAGGTAGGAGCTAGAGACTCTTGGTCCTGAGCATGACCTAAAACTGCACCTTGCTGAGGAAGGGTGGCCTGGTGGGGCTCCTAGTGGTATGGGAGCTCCCAGGAAATGCCAGGCCAGTTACCTCCCTGGTGAAAGGTGAGGAGGGGTGCCTTAAACCCAGTCCCCTTCTTTGGGTGGGCTTTGGAGGCAGTAGTGGGGCCAGGCATGGCTGCAGCCACCTGAGCCCATGAAGGGGGTGTAAGACCCCAGGGAGTGGGAGTAGTGGGGCCAGGCACAGCAAGCAGAGTGCCACCTGAGCCCAGCAGGGATGTGAGATCCTGGAAACCCCAGAGTGGGTAGTGTGGGGAGAGTAGTAGCGCAACCCCACACAGAGTAGAGCTGAACAGGAGTAGGCCTGAAGGGCTGTGCATGACGGGGGCTGAGTAGGGCTGAATAAGGAGTAGGTCTGAAGGGCAGTCCCAGGGGTGCATTGAGTCGGGCTGAACAAGGAGTAAACCTGAAGGGCAACGCAAGGGCCAGCCCCATGAGTAAGTTGATCATGAAGACAAGAAGACCCCAGGGCAGTGCAAGGTGCAGAGGGCCTAGAGATAGTGTGGTAAGAACCCCGTGTATGGGGAAGAGGCCAAAGCATGGGCATAGATGCCTGAGGGCGTAGTTGGGCTAGAGGCCATGTAGAGGGCTCAGCCAGAGCATGAGGAACGAGTGCTGACCTTGGTAAATCCTCCACTGCTGGGAGGCTGAGTGTGTCTCTGAGGTAGGACCTGTAGTTGAGCACAATGACCTGCTGCTCTGGGGGTGGGGAAGGAGGGGGAGAATGCCTGTAAGATCCTGGAGCACCAGTCATGTTGTGGGTTAAGAACATCACATGGATGCCATCTGCGAGGCATGCGCTGTGGTGTAGGAGAGGTCAGAGCTGCAGCTAGCGCCCCCTAGCATCAGGGCAATAATGGGCAGTCTCCTGCATTTACGACCAGTTTGAGGACAGCAAAGTCGTGGCAGGAGAGACTGGGTGGATTGCCCCAGAGAGACAGGTGGGCAGGCCAGCATGAGATCTGGCCCCAAGCTTGCCCCCTGTCACAAGTGCATAGAAAGTGAGTCACAGGTCCGCGCCCATCACCAGTTAGAAAAAGGCAGGTGGAGCCAACCAGTGAGGGCAAGCAGAGGAGCACACCTGCATCACATGCTTCAACTAGGATAGCAGGAAGAAGCTGTGCCAGTTCCTCAGTCTGGAGACCCAGAGAGATCTCCAGCCACCAAGTGATCCAGGGCTACACAGAAAAGGACTCTCCTTGGACCCCAACACCCTGATGCCAAAATTGAAAGCACATGAGAGCAGCACCAGTTCAAGCTCCACACCAGGGCACTGCAAGGTTGCAGGCCCTTTCTTAAGTTGTTTATTTCTGGACAGGCCCATCAGGGTTCATTTGAAATACATAGCACATGGCCATATGGATAGGGAGTACCTGATCCAGGGAAGAGCAGGGCCCCAAATACTGGACACAAGTGGGAAAATTAATTGAAGCCAGGAAGGCTGAACATCCCAGAGTTGATTGGGGAATGGTGCTGGATGGGCATTCACAATGAATTGACACTGAATTTGATTTGTTTAAGAAGATTGATGAATTGTGTACTTTTATTTATTTTTTATTTATATATTCACATGAGCCTAGGAATTAAACTAGAGCTCCATGAATTTGAGAACTCCTGTGGATTACTGATGGACTGTGTTAATTTTATAAAAGCCTGTATAATGCCTAGGCAAAGCTAACTGTATTTAGACACACTCTCAAAAGCAGTTACCAAAATTTCAGAGTTGCTGCTAGGTCTGACACCCCACTAATCTAAGGTGGCCAGGGAAATCTTGCCTCTAGGTGGATACAGTCAGAACATCAACAACCATCAGGCCTCAGGACATGGTGTAGAGAAGGAGCTCCAAAAGCACCAGCAACAGAAGCATGCTTATGGGCTGTCTGTACCATACTAGGAACCTCTCTTTTACTAAAGATCAAGAGTGGCAGGCGAGCTGAGGGAGACTGCCTGTGGATGGGTTGCTTGACATACTTTGATGCTTGAGCAAGGAGGCCACCAAGCCAGGCCAGTACAATCCCAAATAACAAGGCACCTCCTGTTTGGCATAACTGGGTACAAGGTAGTAGCCCATAGTGACTTAGGCCAGGAGCCTGGGGGCACTTATACACATTACCCATAATGGTGACACTGCCTAAGGCTGCTGAGCCTAGCACAGCAGCAGGCCAGGCCTGACTGAGAGGTGTGTGAAAGGATGTACTCCCCCCCCCCGCCAAGCAGCAGCCCTTCCCAACTAGGATCTGAGTGGGGTGGGGGGAGAGAGAGGAAGCCCCTGCTGGGGGGCTTTTTGTACCCCCCCCCAACAGACCAGTGAGTGGGCAGCTAGTAAGGGGGTGGGACTGAGGGGATCTCAGCCTGGCTTGCTGGGCTGCAGGGGTGTGAAAAGCCACTCAGGAGGGGCTTTCTCCCCTGTGCCACACATACCCTGGCTGGGGGAGTATATCCCCACCCACACACGCCTCCTACAGGCTGGGGCTGGGGAGGGAGCTGGGCTGAGACAATCTCAGCTCTGCTCATGGGTATGTGGAGGGGGGTAAAAACCTTCCATGTGTGGAGGGGGGGTAATAAGCTTCCCCCCCACCTCGCATGTATACTTGGACTAGTGGGGCCTTGGAATCTCTTTCCCCATTCCCCACATCCTACAGGGCTGACATGCACAGGTAGGAAGTAGAGGCTTTACTGCTTCAGTTCTGTGATAGCTGGGGGTGGGACCAGCCCTGCTTTGCTGGAGTAGACAGCACAGCCCAATGCTGCAAAGAATCCTGGGATGCTGGGGGACTGTGAATTAACTTGAATCACAAGGGGATCTGGGACAGAAGTTCCATGGACTGGTTTTGCCTAAATCCATTAAGTCCATCCAGGTTTATCTTAAACCGGGATTGGCCATTTTGAAAGTGGTTTATGTGCACTGAACTTGTATTCTGTTACAGATTTTAACCAGTTTCCAATCACTTACAGCAGTTTGTGTAACTGCTGTCCCTAGCCCAATAGTCTTCAAATGTAGCCTCTGGCAGAGTGCATTACAGTAATTTAGTTATTCATGGAAGCAAGAGGAATAAAGGAATTTAATTTTTTTTCAACTTACACTCATTGTAGTAATAATTTGACATAACTATAAAATTTAACAGTAGACGTGACCATTTCAAATTACTCATTGTTCTAAAAGTGGTTAATTAAACAGCACAAGACAAATCTGAATATAGCATAGTAACTTGATGAATGGGAGCTGGATACTCTAGATATGCATTGGCTAGGAGATAATTACATGTTTTAGGACCTTTTATCAACCAAGCAAACTGCTTCTTTAGCCTAAACTGTTTTATAAATAGCAAGGAAGTAAAAACAATATGATTATCTCTGGTTATTAGGAATCCTATTAAATAAATCAGTGTAACATAAGGAGGGTTTACCAAATCCAGTTTTGTATCAATCTCTTGCTGTTTGATCAGTTTGGTTTGTTTTTTGGGGGGGGGGGGTTGTTTGTTTGTTTTTATGATGGCTTATGTACTAAGGAGAGAATGTATATGAAAATGTTGGTTTTGTTTAAAATTTAATCCAATAACCTTGGCAAATCTTGGTGATATGAAATATGTAGGAATATTTTCACTGGGCCTAAAACAAGTTACCGTAACACTCTAGGAACTTCAAACTCCCTTTATCCCAGTCACTTTAGTAATCCATTCTGGTGGACGTTGGACAATAGTGTGTTTACAAAGCAACACAACCTTTTCTTATACATCCAATTTAGTTGTATCTTTGTTTCTCTTTACTATTGGTTGTAAAATTTCTATACAATTTTGTTGATAATGTTGGATTTTTTGCAGTGTAAGCTTATAAAACTGTTGATATATGCAAAGAACTCGAGCAGGGGAGGTTAAACAGAATACAAATAGATTTATGTTGGCTATTCTTAGAGTTATGAGAAATTTAAGATTTCTGGAAGAATCCTTTATTAAGGCCACATTATCTGATTCAAAGATAAGAGAATACAGGTTTTCCTTGATATATATATTTTTTTATGCTGTAGATGTGTTCCTAGAGAACAGCGTACAAAGCGAACCTACTTTACATTGTAACAAATAGGGATAGGTTCCCATGGTGATGAGGGAGTGAGGCTGGGACTAGGGAAGGAGTGCCACTCCCAGGGCTGCACAAAGCAGAGGGAACAGAGCAGCACTCACCCCAGCCCTGCCTGCAGTAGCCCAAGGAGCAGCTGATACCAGTTGCCTACAGCAACTGGGCTGCACCATTCTCCGCCTGTCCCCACTCAACTCTGCTCCTGGGCTGTGCCGTGCTCTGGTGCAGGCAGCTGGTGTTGGCTGCTCCTGGGGCTGCTGCAGCTGGGGTTAGAGTGAGTGCTGTGCCCCATGCCACCTGGGGCTCCACTTGTCCACACTCAACTCAGCCCATGCTGGAGTGGCCCTGGGAGCAGCTGACACCAGCTTCCTGCACCACAATACAGTGCAACCCAGGAGCTGGGGTGACCCTGGGGTGGGGGGCAGGCAGAGCATGGTACAGCCCAGTGGCTGAAGAAGGCTGCTTATGGTTGCAAAGTTAAGTACCCTAGACATGTAGCAAGAACAAGGAGCTATTGAATTAACATAGGATTTTTGTTCCCTTAGGATATGTCTAGACAAGAGTGGATGAGGAGACAGGGAGAGTGTTCCTAATTCTGGCTGGTTAATCCATATTTTTAAATAGCAATTCACCTGAGTTTTACCTTGGTTTAGTAGTAGTTGCATTCAAAAACTATTGAAGCAGCTCAATTTCAATGCTAAGCTTCTAACTTGAGTTAAACCTCTGCTATCTTGCCTTTACTGGTATCTTAACTTTTGAGGTTATCTAATCAAGTAAAAGAACACACCTTCTTTACAATGTGCATACTCCTGCCATGTTATCCAATCTGCTCTGAGAGTAGCTAGAGGAATGGGTATTCCCACAGCGAGCTTAAGGCAAGTGAAAGCATGACCAACATTCCAAGCCATTATCCAGACAGAGCAGGCCAAGCAAGATGAACAGGTAATCTTTCCCAAACAGTGTATGACACTGCCCCAGTACAAACTTAGAAAGGTCCTGCTTTTATAGGATTAAGACAGCCAAGCACAAAGGACAAGAGATACCGTAGCTCTTGATTTCCCCATCCCTACTGAGCTCCCCTACTGAAATTTGTGCATAAGAACCTGTTCAGGGGGACACTTGGGGTGAGTGAAAACAGACGTCAGGGTGGCCTGGTGGTGTCTGTGGCCCCATTTATATGAGAAGGTAGAGAACTTCTGTTGGGTCAGTCTCGGGGAAACCCCCATGAGCCCTGCTACAATCTATGCTGGTGGTGTTGGATTCCTTTTTGCGGATTGCATTTGGTGTAGTCGGACAGCTACCTAAAAGTTTGGAGGGCCATCAACTCATACTGGTCCTAATAGACTATGCCACACAGTTCCTCCACGCTATCCCATTACACACTGTTACGGGGCATTGCATTGCAGAAGAACTCCTTAAGTGAGTATTGAGAGTTGATATCCCTAAAGAGATAATTGCTGACTAGGAATTGAGCTTTGTGTCTCACGTCATGCATAGTCTTTGCAGGGTGCTTAAAATCCAGAACCTGCGCACAACCATGTACTACCCCCAAACGAGTGGGCTAGTAGAACAGTTCAACAGCACTCTTAAAAACATGTTACTCTGGTATGCCCAAGAGGAAACCCATAAGTGGGACCTTCTTCTACCCCTGCTGTCATTTGCCATGAGGGAAGCTTCTCAGTCCTCTCTAGAATTTGCCCCACTTGAACTAGTATATTGACACCACCCCTGAAGTTTATTAGACATGGTATGAGAAGTATCAGAAAGAGATGAGCCTACACGGCCTCAGCTTCCAGATTAAGTGTGTGAACTAAGAAACAGGCTACAGATAGCTGAAGTGGCTAGAAACCATCTCTGACAGGCCCAAGAGAAACAAAAGTCTCCTTACAACAAAGGGGTGCAGGTGTGGGAGTTGTGAGTGGGGCAGAAAGTATTAGTGCTTCTACCCAGTGCTACAAGCAAATTCCTGACCTTCTGGCAAGGCCCACTAGGTAATTAGAGTTGGGCCAGTTGATTATGAAGTGCTCTGCTCGGGGCACAAAAAGGAAAAGCAAACTTATCATATCAATTTGATAAAGCTACGGCAGGAATCAGGGGCTTATTGTTGACTCGTGCACTGGAGGAAGAGGAGTTAAAACTGTGGGCTAAATAAGACGGGGGAAGAATGTGAGGGCACTGAAGAGGTCCTCTTAGGGACTCAGTTGATGGAGGGAGAAAAAGAACAATTGGGGCAACTGGTGAAAGATTTCCAAGATGTGTTCATTGACAACTGTGGCTGTGCCAAAGGTATAAGTCACAGCATCATTACTGCGAAGTAAAAAATAGTGAGGGAGAAATGGAGGAGGATCCCCTATCATCGTTACTACCTGATTTGGACATGACTACATACAATGCTGGCCCAGGGAGTGTTCACAGAATCTTGGGAGTCCCTGGTGGAGCCCCCTAGTAGCCGTACCCAAGCAGGATGGGTTGCTACACCTGTGTGTGGGCTTCTGAAAATTAAATGCCATCTCCCCGTTTGATGCTTTTCTGATGCCACAAATTAGTGAGCTACTACAGAGGGTTGGATAGGCTAAATTTATATCCACCCTGGACTTAACCAAGAGCTATTGGCAGGTGCCAGTCAGAAAAGAAGATATTATCAGCACTTCATGGGGCCTATATGAGTTTAAGTTCATGCCGTTTGGCTTACGTGGTGCTGTGGCAACATTTCAGAAACTCATTGATTGGATCCTAGCCCCAAGGTCGATGGTATGCTGTGGCCTACCTGGATGAAATTATTATTTATACAAATGAGTGGGATCAGCATCTAAAAGCTCTCTGTGTGGTCCTCTGAGAACTGCAGCTAACCGGTTTGACAGTTAACCCAGGGAAATGTTTACAGGCAGCCCTCAGACTTACGACACAATTGGTTCCTGAAAACCAAATCTTGAGTCAAAACATTGCAACTTGGAACCAATTTTCTCATAAGAAAAATGTTATAAATGGGGGATTGGTTCCTGAACCAAGGCCCAATACCCTATTTTCACCAAAAATATCTCAGAATTTTGTACTTGATCAATTATAGATGAGTAATATAGCTACATTTAATATATTTATATTGTAAATAGCAATCATTGATTTGGAAGGATTTCTTTGAGGTGAGTTTGCTGGACTTCTTGTTTGGACTTTCTGAAGGGATCTTGGCTAGAGTCTTCCCAGGAGTCTTGGCTGCAGGTTTTTCTGGAGCCTTGTCTGATTTCTTAAAGAAAGTGTCCAAGAAAGTTCAGACAGATGTTCTCCCGGGAGATGCACAATGCAGAAAACTTGTTCGCTAGCACAGCATTGCATCGGATCAAGCATTGTAAACTGTAACTGGTATTGTAAAGTTGAAACAGGGTGTTAATTTATAAATGTTGCAAGTGCAAAATGTTGTAACTTGAAACATTGTAAGTGGAGGACTGCCTGTATTAGGGAAAGCCCAAACCAAGTACTTGCGGTTCTCAGTGGGACAAGGTTGTAACAGCCCTCTAGCTGACAAGATAGAGGTCATAAAAGATTACCTACCACCCCAAACCAGAAAACAAATGAGGGCCTTCCTAGGACTAGCTAGTTATTATCGACACTTCATTCCTCATTTTGCAGAGGTAAGAGCACCTTTTGACAGGCATTTTGAAAGGAAAAGGTAACGGCCCAGTGAAATGGGATGAGTCATGCTTGGAGGCCTTTCAGAAAACCAAAAGGGCCCTGTGCCATGATGTGGTCCTGTAACCCCCTCACTTCACACATCCTTTCATTCTCTAGACTGACACCTCCCATAACACAGTGGGAGCTGTGCTGTCACACCAGACTTACAGAATAGACAGGCCAATAGCCTACACTAGCTGAAAATTAAACCTTCATGAAAAAAGGTATGCGATGATAGAAAGGCAAAGGTTAACACACTACAGGGTAGGGAATGAATCCAAGCAGATCTGGACAGGAAGGAAAAGTGGGCAGAACAGAATAGGGTGCAGTTCAACAAGGATAAGTGGAAAGTGCTGCACCTAGGGAGAAGGAATCACCACTACACCTAGAGGCTGGGGGAAGAGCATCTCAGCAGCACAGTGGTGGAAAGAGGTCTCTGAGTCATTGTTGACACCAAGATAAACATAAGTCATCAATGCGATGAAATGATCAGTAAAGCTAACCATACTTTATCATGCATTAGCAGGTGCATGACAAACAGGTCCAGGGAGGAGATACTTCCCCTCTATGCGGCATTGGTCAGGCCACAGTTGGAGTACTATGTCCAGTTCTGGGCACCGCACTTCAAGAGGGATGTGGACAACCTCGAGAAGGTGCAGAGGAAGGCCACACATATAGTTAGGGGCCTGCAGGCAAAGCCCTACGAGGAGAGATTGAGGGCCCTGGATCTCTTCAGCCTCTTGAAGAGAAGGCTGACAGGTGATCTTGTGGCTGCCTATAAATTCAGCAGGGGTGGGAGGAAGGAATAGGAGCAAGGAATAGGAGATGCACCTGGTCCTGGCCACAGGTGGCAACCTGGTAAGGGGCCGCCAGGTCCTTGACCACCTGGGTGATAGCGGTCATCGCTTGCTGGAATTCACCATCCAGCGCAGGGTGTCAGGGGCCTGCAGCAAGGCGGTAGCCCTAGACTTTAAGAGGGCCAACTTCAATGAGTTGAGGAGATTAGTGGGAGAGGCGCTGGGGTTCTTGAGAGCAGGGGAGCTCAGTGCCCAAGATGAGTGGTCATTCCTTACGGAGACGATACTCAGGGCCCAAGGGGAGTCCATCCCAACGAGAAGCAAGGGGGGCAAGAGTGCCCGTAAGCCCCCCTGGCTCACCAAGGGTGTACGGGAATGCCCGATTGCCAAAAAGGTGGCGTACACCCAGTGAAAGGTGGGTGCTATCACCAAAGAGGAGTATACCTCCTCTGCACGGGCCTGTAGGGGGGCTGTCAGGAAAGCTAAGGCGGACATAGAGCTAAGTCTAGTGTCCAAAATCAAAGATAATAAAAAGTTCTTTTTCAAATATATAGGGAGGATGAAGAAAGCACCGGGAAATGTGGGGCCCCTGCAAGATACACTGGGCAATGCGGTGGTTGCGCCAGAGGAGAAAGCAGACCTCTTTAACCAATTCTTCACCTCCGTTTTCTTGGGCAGGGACCAGGACTTCCCCGCTGTGATGCAAGATGGACTTGAGGGGAATGCCTCCAGACCTCAGGTTGGGGAGGACCGGGTCAGAGAGCTTCTGGAGGGGCTGGATGTGTTCATATCAGCGGGTCCAGATGCTCTCCACCCCAGGGTGTTGAGGGAGCTAGCAGGAGTTACTGCAGGACCCTTGGCATGACTTCATGAGTGCTCGTGGTGCTCGGGACAGGTGCCAGATGACTGGAAGATAGCCAACATGGTCCCCACCATCTTTAAAAAAAAGGGAGGACCTGGGCAACTATAGACCCGTCAGTCTTACCTCAATCCTAGGGAAACTCTTTGAGAAGATCATCATGGAGCACATCTGCGATGGGCCAGCTTCAGAGATGATGCTCAAGGGCAACCAGCATGGTTTCGTTAGGGGCAGGTCATGTCAGACCAACCTGATTGCCTTTTATGATCAGGTCACAAAAGCCTTGGATGCAGGTGTTACTGTGGATGTAGTCTTTCTGGACTTCAGCAAGGCCTTTGACACCATCTCCCACCCCATCCTCATTAAAAAACTAGGTGACTATGGCATTGATGCCTACACAGTCAGATGGATTGCAGATTGGCTGAAGGGTCCCACTGAGAGGGTGGTGGTGGATGGGTCATATTCGACTTGGGGAGAGGTGGGCAGTGGAGTCCCCCAGGGCTCGGTCCTTGGGCCCGTGCTGTTCAATTTTTTTTATCAGTGATTTGGATGACAGGGTGAAAAGCAACCTGTTTAAATTTGCTGATGATACCAAATTTTGGGGTGAGGTGAGCACGCTAGTAGGGAGGGAAAGACTGCAGCAAGACCTGGGTAGGTTACAGGGGTGGGCTAACAAAAACAGGATGCGTTTCAATACTGACAAGTGCAGGGTGCTGCACTTGGGCAGTAGTAACCAGCAGCACACTTATAGAATGGGAAACTCCCTTCTTGAGAGCACGGAGGCAGAAAGAGATCTTGGAGTCATCATTAACTCCAAGATGAACATGAGCTGACAATGCGAGGTCACAATTGGCAGGGCTAACTTTGTCATGCATCCACAGGCACATCTCAAGCAGATCCAAGGAGGTGATCCTCCCCCTCTGTGCGACACTGGTCAGGCCACAGCTGGAGTACTGTGTCCAGTTCTGTGCGCCCCACTTCAGGAGGGATGTGGACAACATTGAGAGGGTCCAGAGGAGGGCCCCTGCATGATCCGGGGACTACAGGGCAGACCCTACGAGGAGAGGCTATGGGACCTGAACCTGTTCAGCCTTCACAAGAGAAGGCTGAGGGGGGACCTGGTGACTGTCTATAAACTCACTAGGGGGAACCAGAAGGGTTTGGGAGACACCTTGTTTCCCCTAGCGCCCCCTGGCATAATGAGGAATAATGGCCACAAGTTGTTGGAGAGTAGGTTTAGATTAGACATCCGTAAGAACTACTTCACGGTTAGGGCGGCTAGGATCTGGAACCAAATTCCTAGGGAAGTGGTGCTGGCTTCTACCCTGGGGGTCTTTAAGAAAAGGCTTCATGCCTACCTGGCGGGAGTCATCTGAGCCCAGTTTTTCTCCTGCCCTGACAGGGGGTCGGACTTGAAGATCTACAAGGCCCCTTCCGGCCCTGCTTCTATGATTCTATTTACCATGGGAGCCAGGGTGTGAGAATGGATCTTTAAGGCAATAGAGTAATAGCTGTTCTTGTTTTCATTAAAGAACATTTGTTGTCAAAAGGTACAAATTCCTACCTGGAAGCCTACTAATGTAAATTATTAAGCAGAAATTAATTTTGAATAATCTCTAAATACCAAGAGTGAGTGCACTAATTGTATTGTATTGAAAACATTTAAAGTTTGCTTTATTGCACTGTAATAGTTTTAAGAACACCTAGTCCATAACAATTCAATAATTATCAGAACATTTCAAACTGTTCACCAACCCTGAAATAGATCTTAGTTGCTCTACTTATATCTCTGACACAAAATATGGAACTGTTTAATGTTCTAAGGAAAAGAATCGACTCTTCCTTTTTTTACAGCATCCTAAAGTTTATTCTGTCTTCTGGACCACATAAGTGTTGTGAATGATGTTTCTTTAAAAAAAAAAAAGTATTGGTAGATATTTGGATTATATCCACTTCACATTTTCTTTTCAGAGCAGTGTGTTTCCTTATGCTCAATTACATTTAGTAAATTGTGATTTAGTTTGAGAAGTGTTTTAAATGAAGTCTTTGCTTATAACTCTGTTTCAAGACTTAACAGACCTCCAACACCATATTCTTCCTTGTCAGGTATAAAGTTATTATAAAGATTAATGCATTCATAAAACAGGCCAAGCCTGAAATATTAAATAACTGATCAATAATTCACTGTTGAAAGCATTCTGTACTTGACATCCTAGGTACTGAACATGCATAGTGGGCAAGTCTGTATTTCAAAAATGTTGTATTTTGTACTTTGTAAACTTCACACCATTCAGATTGAACAAGATGTTAACCAGTAGCTTCTCTGTCCTACCTGTCCAGTAACTTATTTGAAAATGAACTGTTTCTTCTCAGTGTACCAAATGCTCATGTTCTGGCAGGTGCTTGTCTCTCCCAGGGGCTGCACACTTGAGCAAGCAAATGTGACCCATTGCACTGGTGTGATCGCACCATCTGGTGGTGGTTTTCCAAAACTTGCATCTTGTTACTCAGAAAACACCAACTAATTTGCTGTTGGGAAGTGGATGTGTTGGGTGTCCTAAAATATGTATAAAACCATATCTTGCACAACCCGTTTGCTAACATAAGATGCCTTGACCTGGAAAGATTTATATACAACCATTTTATTTTATTTCCAAGGGAAGAATCAAAAAATAGGTTTTTGATTTATGCAAATAACTGTGGGAAACGCAGTATTGCCAGAGTATCGGAGCAGGAAAAATATTGGTCATCAGGGGTTAGTAACACAAACTACTGACTCAGGGCATTTGTAGATGACACTATAAAGCAGGTTTAAAGTGGTTTAAATGCCTTTTGCACCGCTTTAATGACACTGCTGTATCCATATTCGGTGGTGTATTGCACATTAATTCCAGCCACTGTAGCACATGCAGCAGCATTATGCACCTTAAATGACTTTGGGACACAGCAAATGTCTTTGGGGCACTGCAAAGTAAAAAAAAAAAACCTCTAAGGACTTTTCGTTTCTGAGCCCTACAGCCGTGGAGGGAAGCACCGGGCCCTGTGCAGCTCAGAGGCTATGTAGGCAGCCCCGTGCAGGCAGCCCGGCAGCAGCCCAGATAGACAAGCTCCACAGAAGGGGGGGAAAAAAAAAAGTGGCAAGCCAGATCTTTTTTTTTTCCGCCCCAGAGCCTGCCTGCCTGAGCTGCGTGGGAGGCCTGGTGCTTCCTTCCGTGGCTGCAGTGTCCCCCTGGGACTGCCCAAGCTGGGTGTCACCTGGCAGGGGACCTCTGCTGCAGAGGGAAGCACCAACCCTCCCCACAGTTCAAGGACCACTCTGCCTACCAGCAGCTCACTCTTTCCCTCCCTGCCATTGGGGTGGCAGGTAAGGATCAGGCTCTGACATGGGCGTACATGACACTGGGGTTTACTTTGCCCTAAACTGAAAAGGTGTTTTTTAAAAAACACTGCTTCAGTCATGAATGATGCTTGCCCCCGGAGGCTAGCGGAGCATAGCAATTGTCCACAGGTGGTGGCAGCAGCAGGGTTGTGGTGGTGGTAGGCAGGGAACTCCCACAGACAGCCCTGGCAGTGTTGGGAGGGGTGGGGGGTGGCAAGTGCCAACCAAACTGGCAGCAGCAGCCATTGGCAATCAGCGACCGCCTGCAAACGCCACAGGCAGTGTCAGCAGCAAGGCGGGGGTATAGTGAGCAGTGACTGCCTGCAGGTGCCACTGGCAGTGTCAGCAGTGCTTCTTTTAGAGGGTACACTGCCAATCTTGGGGTATGCACATGCACCCCCTGTGCATTGCCAATGGCTTCAATTTAGGGAGAATTAAACCCCTGTGTTGTGTACAAACCCCCTCAGTCTCTGCAGTAGTCTCCATCTAAGTGGCCATAGTTGCTCTCTGAACATTTTGAGGGAGGTGGAGTTTGTAGTTTTCTTTTAAAAGGCAAAAATTATTATTTGGGTCATTTTTCTGTATCTCACTTCACAGCTTCCTGCTGTTCTCCATGGAACAAAACTTGAATTACTGAACCCAAGGGCTCTTAGAGTTAATTAACTCTATCTCCTTGCTTTTCTGTGAAAAAAAAATCTGCCTTTTCTCTCCTTCTGAAGGTTTTAACCATGGGATAATATCACTTGAAACCTAAACATGAAAGGCTCTCTATCCTGAGCAGGTCCTTATTTTGTAACTTTTACCGCAGGCATGTGATGTTGCAGTAAAAAAAAAATCTAACTTTATAAACCCTTATTCTAACCTTAAAGAGCAACTACATACTCAGTCTTTCAACTGCTTTAATGGACTCGCTCATAGTTAACAGAGTTCAATATGCATGTGAGATTAGGGGCTCCATATAAACATTTCTTTGAGAACATCTGATATTGGATTTTAAACAAATACAGATCTACTTTCTATTATGAGGACTTTGACAGGCTACTACACCAGGGACATGTTCACATCCATACATGATATGTAGATTTTGGAGAGAGGTGTGTGTCAGTAATAGATTGGATTCTGGAAAGACTCTTGACACAGGGGTTTTTTTGCCTATGAAAAAGGTCAGCTATTACCCTACAAAAAAAAAAAAAAGCCGGTCAGTGGCATGACTGGTTCATGACCTGTATTAGCAGAGGTATGATTGCCAGAGTTCTCCTGCCAGTGAGTGGACGAGGCAGACGGCATGAAACATGCATCGCGGAGACCAACTGGCGGCTACAGGAATGGTGCTTCGAGGAGGGCTTTGGTTTCCTCAGCCATGACCGGCACATCACGACGAGAGACATGCTGGGATGGGATGGGCTCCACCTTTCCCCTAAAGGTAAGCGTGTGTTCTCTTCTAGGTTGGTGGACCTCCTCCGGCGGGCGTTAAACTAGGCTCATCGGGAGAAGGGGAAGATGAGGGCGGAAGAAACATCAGACTGCCAGACCAAACAGCACCCACAACTACAGCCCAGCCCAACGAACGAAGCGAATAAACAGGTAAGAGATAGGGTCCAGGGTAATGCTGGGACTAGGGGGTCAGTGCACACATCCACAGGAGGCCGCAAATGCCTCTACACAAACGCTTGTAGTATGGGTAACAAGCAGGAGGAACTCACCCTCCTGCTGGCTGACACCTGCCCGGACATAGTGGGGATTACGGAAACGTGGTGGGACTCAATGCATGATTGGGCGGTGAATGTCAAGGGCTATAGGCTGTACAGGAGGGACAGGATAGGAAAGAGAGGTGGGGGCGTGGCACTCTATATTAAGGAGGAATGCACATCCTCGTTAATTAGCAAGGAGTATGGGGAGGGGCACTCTGAAGTGCTTTGGGTTAGAGTACAAGGCAGTCAAGGGGAAAGAGACTTAACAGTGGGAGTCTACTACAGACCTCCCAACCAGGGAGAAGAGCTTGACCAGGAATTCTTGGGTCAGCTCACAGAGGTAGTGAAGGCTAAGGATGTGGTAGTCATGGGGGACCTGAACTTCCCAGACATCTGCTGGGAAGAACAGTCAGCCAGGTCTGACCACTCACGTAGGTTCTTAGACAGAGTGCAGGACCTCCATCTAACCCAGGAGGTGCACAGCCCCACCAGGGGAGACGCCTTGTTGGACCTAGTGCTGGCCACGGGTGATGACCTGGTGAGGGGGCTGTGGGTGCTCGACCACCTGGGCGACAGCGATCATCGCCCGCTGGAATTCACCATCCAGTGGAAGGTGGCAAAGGCATGCAGTAAGGCAGCAGCCCTAGACTTTAGGAGGGCAAACTTCAACGAGCTAAGGAGGATAGTTGGAGAAGCGCTGAGGTCCTGGAGGGGAGGGGAGCCAGGTGTCCAAGGAGAGTGGTCGCTCCTTAAGGAGATGATCCTCCAAGCCCAAAGGAAGGTAATCCCAACGAGGACCAAAGGGAACAGAAGAGCACACAAGCCTCCATGGCTCACCAAAAGCATCCGGGAATGTCTCCTTGCTAAAAAGGAGGCTTACACCCAATGGAAAGAAGGGGTCATCACCAGGGAAGACTATTCTGTAGTTGCTCGGGGATGTAGGGGGGTAGTTAGGAAGGCGAAGGCAGAGATGGAACTGGGACTAGCTTCCCAGATTAAGGACAATAAGAAGTCCCTTTTTAAATACATAGCAGGTAAAAAGAAGGTCCTGGCTAATGTGGGGCCCTTGCAGGACACGATGGGAAACTTGGTCGTCACACCAGACGGCAAAGCTAACATGTTCAACGATTTCTTTGCCTCCGTCTTCCTAAGTAGGGACCAGAACAGCCACCTCCCTGCTGGGCCCCCCTCGGGCCCTGGGGGAGGCACACCTGGGCCACGGGTTAGCGAGGATTTAGTTAGGGAGCTTCTGGAGGGGTTGGACGTATTCAAGTCAGTCGGTCCGGACGATCTCCACCCTAGAGTTCTAAAGGAACTGGCCGAGGTCATTGCAAGTCCCCTGGCACGGCTTTACGAGCACTCGTGGTGCTCTGGTGAGGTACCGGAGGACTGGAAGAGGGCCAACGTGGTTCCCATCTTCAAAAAAGGCAGGAAGGAGGACCCGGGAGACTATAGGCCGGTTAGTCTTACCTCGATCCTAGGCAAGCTGTTTGAGAAAATTATGCTGGCACACATCCAGGAGGGGCCAGCAGGGGACTGCATGCTTAGGGGCAACCAACATGGGTTCATCAGTGGCAGGTCCTGTCAGACCAACCTGGTGGCCTTTTACGATCAGATCACCAGATCATTAGATGCAGGGGTAGCAGTGGACATAGTCTTCCTGGACTTCCGGAAGGCTTTTGACACTGTCTCTCACCCCGTTCTCATTAAGAAACTGGGGGGCTGTGGTGTAGACACCCACACAGTCAAATGGGTCGCCAACTGGCTGGAGGGCCGCACCCAGAGGGTGGTAGTGGATGGGTCCTTCTCAACCTGGAAGGACGTGGGCAGTGGGGTTCCGCAGGGCTCGGTCCTCGGGCCCGCACTGTTCAACATCTTCATCAGCGATTTGGACGAGGGGGTAAAAAGCACCCTGTTCAAATTTGCTGATGACACTAAGATGTGGGGGGACGTGGGCACACTGGAAGGAAGCAACAGGATACAATCAGACCTAGACAGGTTACAAGGGTGGGCGGATAAGAACAGGATGGGATTCAACACAGACAAGTGCAAGGTGATGCACCTGAGGAGGAACAACCGGCACCATACCTACAGGTTAGGGAACTCCCCTCTTGTCAGCATGGAGGCGGAAAAGGATCTTGGGGTCACACTGACTCCAAGATGAACATGGGCCGGCAGTGTGGGGATGCAGTCAGGAAGGCCAACCACACCTTGGCATGCATCCACAGATGCATCTCGAGCAGGTCCAAAGAGGTGATCCTCCCCCTCTATGCGGCACTAGTCAGGCCGCAGCTGGAGTATTGCGTCCAGTTCTGGGTGCCACACTTCAATAGGGATGTCGACAGCATGGAGAGGGTCCAGAGGAGGGCCACTCGTATGATCAGGGGACAACAGGGCAGGCCCTATGAGGACAGGCTACGGGACCTGAACCTGTTCAGCCTCCAAAAGAGAAGGCTGAGGGGGGATCTTGTGGCCTGTTATAAACTAGTCAGGGGGGATCAGCAGGCACCGGGGAAGTCCCTGTTCCCCCGAGCACCGCCAGGAGTGACCAGGAATAACGGTCACAAGCTGGCAGAGGGTAGGTTTAGGTTAGATATCAGGAGGCACTACTTCACAGTCAGGGCGGGTAGAGTCTGGAACCAGCTTCCAAGAGAAGTGGTGCAGGCTCCTACCTTGGGGGTTTTTAAGAGGAGGTTAGATGAACATCTTCCTGGGGTCGTTTGACCCCAGTACTCTTTCCTGCCATGGCAGGGGATCAGACTAGATGATCTGCTCAGGTCCCTTCCGACCCTAGAAACTATGAAACTAAGAGTGCCTGGATATAAAGACTTTTGTTAATTCACAGCAAAACATATATACATTTAAAATTGACTTCAAATGATCTTGTCCATCTTTGTCCATGATTAGTGGCTGCTTTTACACTTATCTGTGGATAATTCTGGTGATGGCTGTTGGTTCTCAAGGGTAGGCTGCTTGCATTAATTGTGCTCTTTATAACACCATGCAAATGTCAAATTGGTTAAGTTTGTGTGAATTGTATGCCTATGTACAGCGAGCCACATTGCAATAACTGCAACAGGTAAAAGGAAATACTAGCCTGACTCCGTTTGTAGTTCCAAAGCTGTTAATAATATCTAAAGATAATTCTTGTCAAGGTTCATTTAAATGAAGCTAGCTTGATCAACATGAAAATTGTTCGTTGGTGGAGGTTGAGAAGCAAGAGCTTAATTCTTGCTTGTTTTTATATTAATCCAGGGCCTGTGTAAGCAATACAACAAATGTAAACTCTGTACCTATGTTTCTTCTTGTAACAAACAGCTATAAAACATTGCACCTGAAAGTCTTCCTAATGGTGCAAAGCGTATATCATCACACAGCTACTACTTTGTTCTGGTATACTGCTCTGGCCTCTAAAAAACGCAGTTGATGCTGCAAACTTCGGTTGTGCTAGAGCTCCAGGCTTGCAGCTTCTTCTAATTTAATGTATTGGGTTAAAAAGTTGTTTATTTTCTGTTTTTAAGGTAGATTTACATTGACTGAATACAGTACAACAAGTTCATTCTAATGTGTGCATGTATTTCAATTTGACCAATCTTTTTGCTAATGTGTTCTCTGATTTATTGATTCATGTCCAGATGGGAGATTCAGGTTTGCCTATTGACTGACTTAATGTTGCTTAACATCATCTCATTCCCTTCAGTTGTAAATAGAAGGAAACATTGCATCTGCAAAAGATTGAATCTGTAGGCTGTGCAGGCACACACAAATGCACTTTTGTGAAAAATGTTGGTCTGTATGAGAAGTTACATCTTCTAAAAAAAAATTGCCTAGGTTGAATACCAAGATCAGTGACTGTATTTAGTGATCAAGAAAAGCTGTAGAATAAATTTTGCACCTTACTAGTGTGACTGAAGTCAGGCAAAAATAAGGCAGCAAAGCTCAGATCCGTTAAATGGATTGGCAAAATCCTAAGGTATCGTATGTCCAAAACAGAGATCCTCAAATGCTTCCTGGCTGCTTTTTAACTCTAGCAGTGCCTGAAGTCCTAAAGTGCCAATTGTTTTAAGCTCTACTTCTAGGTATGCCCAGAAGCACCTAAATCTTGACCAGACTAACTCTGCACCAAAGCCCCAGCAGGATCTACACATTCCTTTGCCTGTTCTCCAATCTAGTGGGCATGCTTTAAGAACGTGCTGAGACACAGAGTAAGCAAGCAATATACAGTGGTGAGCACAGCTATGCTTCAAATGCTGATGTTTCCCATACCATATTCAGTAGTTATGGAATCGCATAATACAGGAAGCATCTTGGTTCAGTCCCTTCTTATCTGAGGGGATTCAAACACGCATCTCCCACCTTGAAGGAGACTATCCCTCAGTAGACTCTGGGACATTTAGGATGGTTGGGTGAGCAGCAGGTACTCCTTTCTGTTGAAGCTATTCTACTAGATAAAGATATAGGCCATTGAGACTGAAAGAGAAAGTGAGCAAAAGAGCATGACAATAGCCTGATGGTTAGGGCTTCATCCAGAGGGAAAAGAAACCGTCCCTTCTTCATGTAGGAATCATTGTATTTGTACCTTAACTGATGATGACTCATCTAAAGAACACAAACAGCTCTTGGAGGAAGGAGTGCCCTACTCAATGAATTTGAGATCCATAGTCCACCTTTTTCCTGCCCTTTGGCTCAATAAACCTTTCTTTATGTAAAGTGGAAAAGCTTCACTAGGAAGGAGTACAAGTGCTGTTACCCACTCTCATTCTACTACAACCTGGGGATTAGGGAGCTCTTCTGCAAGGTGTGTGTTGGGTGAGAAATGGGGCTTTTCATTCTTCTCTGGCATCCATGCTTAGAATGGAAAGAATAAATTTCTTTTGAAAGAAAGGGCAACGGGGGATTGACTTTCAGGCAAAGATTTAGAACTATAAAACCCAAATGAATGTTTAAGCAGCCCTGAATAAGGTGCCTTTGGCCTAGAGAGAGAGAGAGGATACAGAACCTAAGAAACATCTTGGTCCTCATCATTTCCTATTGGTTAGTTTATTCCACTCCCCACTTAGCATAACTAGGTTTGCTTTTCCTAATTCAGGGACATATATTCCACTGCAAGGGCCAGGGGCTAATAAGTTATGTCTTGCAACACGGCATTGTAGTGCTGAAATTTCTGTGGATCAGGTCCTAAATTTTCAGAATAATACTAAGTATTAAACTGTCTAAACCAATATGCAGCTTCCCTCCACTGGCTCCTTAGATCAAATTTTTCATTGTGCATTCTAAAAGCAAGGCCATCAAACATTTTCCTCCTTGTTCGAGATGAAAAAGAGGGGTTTAAAGACCCCAAGGCATAAAAATTGGGATTATCAAATTTCAGAGAAGAAGCTGAGGTATGTGAAGGGAAAGATGGGGAATCTGTGGCAAAGGAAAGAGTAGAAGAGAACTCTATAACATAACTGGCCCTAGAAACAGCAGGTCTGCAGAATTACTGTGAAAGGCTGCCTGTTGGGTTCCTTCCAAACTCCACTTTTGGAGGACTGCTCCAGCCACACAGTTGGGTTGACCCTGACCGTGTCCCAAAGATGCTAACACAAAGTTGAGATGGGGAAGGAAGAGTAGTGCAGGGCTTCTTTCATTATAGTTTAAAGCAATTTCTAGCTGACTTGAAAGTAAGCCAAAACAAACCTCATTTAAACTAAAATGACTGACTGCATCAGTTTTGTCAACTTAGTTAAATGGGTTTAAAAGTAAATGTTTAGTTAAATCAGGCCAACTCTGTGATATAGACGAAGCTTAGTATTATAGTCAGAAGAGGTGTGCGAAACAGGCCCTATTTGATTCAGATTTGGCCCGAACCAGGGACAGTGATTCATTTCATTGATTTGGATCACTGTCCCCAATTTGATTCAGCTGAATCTGAATCTGAAGATTCACTGCTGATTTGGAGAATCAGTGATTCGGACACAGATACAACTTAACATTTTTTTTCTACATACCTTGAGGTAGCAGGCGTGGCTTGTGATTGCTGCAATGCTGGGGCGCATGGAGTGTCCCACAGGAGTGCCCTCCACGTGCTTGGAGGTGAACCTGGGTCTGGTGGAGAGTGAGCTGGGGCCCCCTCACCATACCTCCCTGGCTTGGCAATCAGCCACAGGGGGGCCCCGGGTGCTGTCCCAACCCAGGAGGCACCTATTGCTGAGGACATATGGGGACATGGGGAGGGGCCCCCCGCGTGCTCCCTGGTGGACCCAGAAGTGGACCAGAAGTGCTTCTGGTCCACTTCTGGGTCTGCTGCCAAGTGCACTGGGGAGCCCCTCACGCTTCTGTGGGATGCTCCATGCACCCCAGCATCATAGCATTCACGAGCCCCTGCTACATAGAGGTATGTAGAAAAAACATTTAAAGCTGTCTCTATGTCCAAATCTTTCCAAATTGGTTCGGAGGGTTCCGTTTCAATTCAGAGAGATTAAAGGGGCCTCTGATTTGATTCAGATTCAGAGAGTTGGCCACTGAATTGGGCTGAATCTCTACTGAATCGAATCGGGGACCAAAGCTTCACAGACCCCTAATAGTAAGTGCATCTACATGTGTGCTTTATTGAAAAGCTGACTACTTAGCTCCACAATAAGTGTCACTGTCTACACATGCACGCATAATAGGGTGCAGTAAATTAATGAACTCCACTGTAGGACAGTACTGCACAACACAAATACAGGTTTCCCTTGCCAACCACAGTTTTGCCAACCATGGTTTTGAGTATCCACGCTTAATATTCTATATACTATTTTGGCTACCATGGTATACAGTTTTGAGTAATCACAGTTTTCTGTGGCTATGCATCAGCCCACCACCTGTCATTTTTCCCATAAGTCTTTTGTCTTGCCAACCACAGTTTTGCCAATCACGGGAACTTTCAGGAACCCAACCCCAGTGGCTGGCAAGGGAAACCTGTACTCTCTCACAGCGGAGTAGTTACATGCGCTAAAACACATGAGTAAGATGGTGACCAGGGCCAACTGGGGCATGAGGGTACTACAGTGTGGGACCTGCCTGCCAGCTAGCCATGCACTGTAGCACCCTCATGCCCTAGCCATCCCCTTTGCAAGATGCTGAACTGGTGGCAGAGCAGCCCTGGGCTGGCAAGCTGACCCCCTGGAAGCCCTGCCAGCTGAGGCTGCTCTGCCCTGGCTCAATGTGCTGTGGTCCTGGGTGCATGTGTAAACACGGTGCCCAGGAGCAATAAACTCCAGTGTGAACTGATGCAATATTCCAGACATTTAGCATTGCTTTGCAGGCTAAATGCATCTTTAATATACCAACATAAAATAATATGTCTGTACTGTCTAGTGTCACAGCAATGTCTGTTGCCCGCATAGCACCCCTTCCAAAAATATTTGGCAAATGATTTTGCTATGGATTGGTGTGACCACATACATTAAAAAAAATATAAAAATATGAAAATTTATGGAGAAAATTATTTTTTGTTTGGGGGTTTTCTGAGACAGACCATCATATAATATTGCATTGATGGTAATACAAAGATACAGTTGCATTACAGAAGATGATCTTTTCTTAGAATTTTGCTTGAAAGCTTTTTTGCTTTTTTAATCTGGTCAAGAGCTTTTGAATAGTTCCTTCCCCGGCACACATTATGGACTATTAGGCAACAAGTAAGGGATGTGCCTTGAAAAACAGGATGCATAGTCAGCAGGGGGATTTTCAGTTCACTTATGTCTTGTATCGAATTTCAATAGCCAGTGTTGAATTATTTATCAGGTTCAAAATGGGGAGAACTATAGATTCTCGTACTCAGTCTAGACATAACCAAAAGGGCTGGCACAAACTGAATAAATATTTACGAAACCCCCCAGTCTTTATAAACATGTAACCTAGCCTGCTATTTAATGAAAGGATATAAAATAAATTCCCATTCACCTACCTATTAGCTCCTGTCACCTGAGCATATTTATTTACAGTACACAAAAATTAGCCAAAAGAGCTGGGTCATATTTAATAGGAAGATTCTTCATTATCCTTTGATCAATAAGGAAAAAATGGGTTATATAAAGATAAAAAGAGATTTTTCAGTCACAAATGGATGTCCTGCTTTTGATAGGAACTAGATGTAAAACCAACCTTTATGCTTTTGAATGGAAAGCCTATTTTATTTCTGAGTGTGGATGACTGAATAGCTCCGATATAGAAAACACTGAAAATGGAGACATTGCAGAACAGTTCTGGACCTGGAACATGATGACACTAAAATTCAAACTATTGACAGTGAAAATATCTGCATATTTAAAATACCCCTATGTACTGTGCTAGAAACAGGATGTTCGTTCTGTTTGGATAAGAAATTAATGTGAGATTCAGAAAGAAACATGTAGACTGTAGCTGTACTCAGTACAGCGCCTACATTTTCGGGTGTGTCAGCAACTGCACACCCAAATTGGATTTAGGTCTCTGCCTTGAGAATTGGTGCAGAGTTAAATGTCACATTTGAAAGCAGGGTTAGGCACTGGGGACATTTCTATCACTATTCCCCCCCCCCTCCCACCAGGCCCATTTCAAACATGGTTTAAATCTATCTGGTTATATTTAAAATTATCCAAGTGGTAATAAAAAAGAAGTTTAACAGGTTTAGACCCTTTTAGTGTTCTTGTAAATCGAAAGTAATTTACAAAAGATTTAACACTTGCAAGAATACAAGCTACTCCATAATGTAGACTAGTGACTTCTAATTTTTTATTTTTTAAATAAGGACATATTATTATAAAGATGTTTATTATAATTCAAGTCTAGATTCTCCCTCTCCTTTGCACAAGTGTTTTGGAGAAGAGGGCATGAGAAGACTTCACATATTTATGCTCTATCACGAAGTCAGAGACAAAACATTTACTCTGTCTCGCACATGCACACACCCTAATTGCACCATTCTATTTTTCTGTTATTATTCTGGAAGCAATTGCAACCTGCCCACCTTACCTCTGTATTCTTCTCTTTACTCAACCTTCCTTTTTTCTGTCAGCTATTATGATGCTGCAGTCAGATTCCAGGGCGGGACCACTTACTTGCATGCAGGACCATATTTTAATCCATCAGACTCTGCACAGTCACCAAGGTGCAGATCTAATTGCAGCATCTGAGTGATGGTTAACACTTTTAAACAAAAACCTCATTGAAGTTGTCTGCTGCTCTTCTTTTAAGAAAGTTGTGGAAGACCTTTGGTGTCTTTATAGAAACAGCTTCCACCCAAAACAGGACAGGAGAGTCAGAACTGGACAACCTAGGTCAGTGATCCTCAACCAGGGTGTCATGTCACTCTAGCACTGTTAAGTGTGTAAACATGATTCACAGGATAAACCCCAAGATTTCAAACAGGAATCCACAGTGCCCAAAACATTCTGACTTCTTGTCGGAGTTCTTTGCAACACAATATTTTCCATTTATTTTTCTGTAGTAAAAAAAATGAGCGAAAACTAAGCTGGCATTTTCCAAGGGGTGCCTTGAGTCTAAAAATGTTGAGAACCACTTATCTATGTGGAGGGGTTCGGGCTGATCATTGTTTGCCTACGCCATGCTGAGAACCAGATATAGGAAGAGCTAAACCTGGACAGCCATAGAAGAAGAGTACCTTGTCCCTGAGAAAATATTGAGGAGAGAGAGAGATTTTAAATCAGGTGTTGCCTGAAAGAGTCTGAGAGTGAAGAAACTGTCTCGTTATTTTATTTCTTCCAGGCTGAAGGAAACAGAACTTTGCCTCCACCCCGCCTCCCAACATACAATAACAATAGTGGAGATATTACAAATAAAAGGTACAGGTCTCCATTGCTTATTTTTCCTCCTAACAATAATAATAGTTTGTTAGGCCCTGGATTTTGGCTACTGGAGGGGTTGGTTTGTTTTAAGGGTTTGTTTTTTTTTGTGGGGGGGGAGGGCAGGGGTTGCCCTCCTTACAAGCATTGGGTGTTGGCTGTAGCCAAGTCTGGGAATTTTGACTAGGGTGTACCAAAGCGCCAAACCCAGCTAAAGCATCTTGCTTCTGCTCAGGGTCAGATCAATCATCACATTTGGGATCAGGAAGGAATTTTACTTCAGGGTCAGAATGGTAAGGGATGCTGGGACTCTCGCCTTCTTTTGTAGCAGGGGACTTGGCCCTCTAACTTGAATCTCTCAAGTGTGTTTTAACAATCCTCGCAGCAGCAGGATGCTCAGAGCCCTCATCCCCATTTTACCTGTGGCAGGTCAGGGTGCTTTTGGTGTCTTTGGGCAATTTGCATTGTAGTTGTATATGATAGGGTTGATTGTGTAGTTTTAGGAATAGGTTAGACAAGGACATCTATGGAATAGTTTGGGGAGGGATGATCCTGCCTTGAGCAAAGGGGTGGAGCAGATGGTCTCCAGAGGTCCCTTCCAGTCCTACTTAGAATCATAGAAGTCAGGTCAGAAGGGACCTTGTAGATCTTCAAGTCCGACCCCCTGCCTGGGCAGGAGAAAAAACTAGGCTCAAATGACTCCAGCCAGGTAGGCATCAAGCCTCTTAAAGATCCCCAGAGTAGGAGCCAGCACCACTTCCCTTGGAAGTTGGTTCCAGATCCTAGCCACCCTAACTTTGAAGTAGTTCCTACGGATGTCTAATCTAAACCTACTCTCCAATAACTTGTGGCCGTTATTCCTTGTTATACCAGGGGGTACTAGGGGAAACAAGGTCTCTCCCAAACCCTTCTGGTCCCCCCTAGTGAGTTTATAGACAATCACCAGGTCCCCCCTCAGCCTTCTCTTGTAAAGGCTGAACAGGTTCAAGTCCCGCAGTCTCTCATTTTAGGGTCTGCCCTGTAGTCCCCGGATCATGTGGGTGGCCCTCCTCTGGACCTTCTCAGTGTTGTCCATATCCCTCCTGAAGTGGGGCACACAGAACTGGACACAGTACTCCAGCTGTGGCCTGACCAGTGTCGCATAGAGGGGAAGGATCACCTCCTTGGATCTGCTTTGAGATGCGCCTGTGGATGCATGACAAGGTTCAGTTAGCCCTGCCAATTGTGACCTCGCATTGTCAGCTCATGTTCATCTTGGAGTTAATGATGACTCCAAGATCTCTTTCTGCCTCTGTGCTCTCAAGAAGGGAGTTTCCCATCGTATAAGTGTGCTGCTGGTTACTACCAGCACCCTGCACTTGTCAGTATTGAAACGCATCCTGTTTTTGTTAGCCCACCCCTGTAACCTATCCAGGTCTTGCTGCAGTCTTTCCCTCCCTACTAGCATGCTCACCTCACCCCCAATTTTGGTATCCTCAGCGAATTTAAACAGGTTGATTTTCACCTCATTGTCCAAATCGCTGATAAAGAGATTGAATACTGCGGGCCCAAGGACCGAACCCTGGGGGACTCCACTGCCCACTTCTCCCCAGGTCGAATATGACCCGTCCACCCCCACCCTCTGAGTACAACTCTTCAGCCAATCTGCAATCCATCTGACCGTGTAGGCATCAATGCCACAGTCACCTAGTTTTTTAATGAGGATGGGGTGGGAGACGGTGTCAAAGGCCTTGCTGAAGTCCAGAAAGACTACATCCACGGCAACACCTGCATCCAAGGCTTTTGTGACCTGATCATAAAAGGCAATCAGGTTAGTATGACATGACCTGCCCCTAATGAAACCGTGCTGGTTGCCCTTGAGCATCATCCCTGAAGCTGGCCCATCGCAGATGTGCTCCATGATGATCTCAAAGAGTTTCCCTAGGATTGAGGTAAGACTGACAGGCTTATAGTTGCCCGGGTCCTCCCTCCTCCCTTTTTTAAATATGGGGATCACATTGGCTATCTTCCAATCATCTGGCACCTGGCCTGAGCATCACGAGTGCTCGTGAAGCCGTGCCAAGGGTCCTGCAGTAACCCCTGCTAGCTCCCTCAACACCCTGGGGTGGAGAGCATCTGGACCCGCTGATTTGAACATGTCCAGCCCCTCCAGAAGCTCTCTGACCTGGTCCTCCCCAAACTGAGGTCTGGAGGCATTCCCCTCGAGTCCGTCTTGCATCACGGTGGGGAAGTCCTGGTCCCTGCCCAAGAAAACGGAGGTGAAGAATTGGTTAAAGAGGTCTGCTTTCTCCTCTGGTGCAACCACCACATTGGTCAGCGTATCATGCAGGGGCCCCACATTTCCCAGTGCCTTCTTCATCCTTCCTATATATTTGAAAAAGGACTTTTTATTATCCTTGATCTTGGACGCTAGTCCTAGCTCTATGTCCGCTTTAGCTTTCTTGGCTGCCCCCCTACAGGCCCGTGCAGAGGAGGTATACAACTCTTTGGTGACAGCACCCCTCTTCCACTGGGTGTATGTCACCTTTTTGGCAATCGGGCATTCCCGGACGCCCTTGGTGAGCCAGGGGAGCTTACGGGCACTCTTGCCCCCCTTTCTTCTTGTTGGGATGGTCACCCCTTGGGCCCTGAGTATAGTCTCCTTAAGGAACGACCACTCATCTTGGGCACTGAGCTCCCCTGATCTCGAGAACCTCAGTGCCTCTCCCACTAATCTCCTCAACTCATTGAAGTTGGCCCTCTTAAAGTCTAGGGCTACCGCCTTGCTGCAGGTCCTTGACACCCTGCGCTGGATGGTGAGTTCCAGCAAGCGATGATTGCTATCACCCAAGTGGTCAAGAACCTGGACACCCTTTACCAGGATGTCACCTGTGGCCAGGACCAGGTCTAGCAGGGCATTTCCTCTGGTGGGACTGTGGACCTCCTGAATTAAGTGGAGGTCCTGTATCTCAGCCAGGAACATCCTGGGACGGTCTGACCTGGCTAACTGTTCCTCCCAGCAGATGTCCGGGTAATTTAAATCACCCATGACAACTACATCCCTTGCCTTAAGTGCCTCTGCAAGCTGGCCCGAATATTCCTGGTCCAGCTCCTCTCCTTGGTTGGGGGGTGGGTCTTCTATGATTCTGTGATTCATAGTTGCATAGTTTGATACTGTATAGCCTTACATTGCTGACATGGTTGTGCTAAGAAAAATCTGCAAAGTGCATGCAACTTACTGATAGACATAGGTGACATACAGGGGTGGCACAGAGGTGGCACATGCAAGTGCTCTGGTTGGCAGGGGGGCATGGAGAGTGCTAGTGTCCCCACTGAAATTGCCATGGCATGTCCTGTGACCTCCAGTCATTGTCTGGCTTCTGGGCAACCTCCTCCAAACCCTGTCGGTGGTTGGCCACTGGCGGGCCCCCCCGCCCCCCCCCACACACACACTCATGCAGTGTTGGTGTCACCCCAGACTTGGGAGGCACCAGTCGCTCATGCTGACAGATGAATATGACAGTCATTACATTTAAGAAGATTCCATTTGTCCTGGAGGTTAACTAGTTTTGATATGACCTTAACACATTATCAGAAACTAACACAACTGTGACATGTTTTGCATGGGGACCTCACGATTGCTTTTTTTTTTTGTTGCTTTCGCAGCCATGTTAATGGATTTTCCTGGGAAATGGAAGCAGTTCTTAGTCCTAGTACAGTTCTCCTTGCTAAGCTAGTCCTAATATTTACTCCTTTGGCTTCTCTCCCTGTTCCAAATCTACTTATCTAGCAAGTCATGATTTCTCCCCTTTACACTCTGACTCTGGTCTCTCCACCAAGCTGTAAGTCCCTGTTTCTTCCCCAGCCTGAGTGTTCCTGATCAGCCATTCCCAGATCTCTTTCTACTTCCCTGCCTCTTTGTTTCAGACTCTTTGACTGAAAGGCTACAAAGTTCTAGTTCTTCCAGTCCTGGTTTCATAGTTGATGCATGCCCCCCTCAATAACTACACATGCACACGGACCTCTGTCCCCCTTAAGTCCACACACACATGCGTGCACACATGCACCTGCCTCCCTCATCAGCCTCTCATGCTGAAGACTCCAAGTGAAAGGGGAACAGTGGAAAAAAACCTGGTCATACCCAGGTCATTCTCCCTTTCACCATTCACTCTCTGCTCCTGTGTAACATAGAAGACTGAGCAAGATGCCTCTATGACTTGCACTTCTTATGTTCTTATGTTTATGGTGCCTGCCCTGGTCTGGGGCAAGCTTATCTGGCCCCCAGCAAGGAGAAGAGGCCACCAGAGCTGGGACACACCGAATCCAGACCTTACAGAGACCCAAGCTCTATGTCCTGCATTAAATACTTGTGAATTTACTTGCATTAACACAATGCTACAGAACTAACACAGCTAATTTAACTTTGTTGCCATGTAAGCCTAGTGTGTGAAAGCCTGGGTTGAGCCTGTTTCCTTGTGAGTTACACTCCAGCCTTGGTACCAAACCAGTTGTATATTTTCAAGCAAAGGGATCAGGGCCAGGACCCAGTGACCTCTGGCACACTTTGGTTTTCATGCCGGGGCAAGAAGTGGGAAAACCTGTCAGCAAAGAGAATAGGCTGGAACAGCAGGGCTCACTTTTACACACATGAAGTAGAGATTTATGAGGCTATTTTCATACCACTTCCTGATAAAGATCATCACTGGGAAATTTCTAACTTTTCTTATTGCCTAGAGATGGCCTAGAAAGAGGCACAACCAACTGATCACTTGCAGAGATGTGGGTTTTCTGGAAAATTTTCAATTAGAAAAGAGAGCATGATCTCATTTAGCATGTTTATCTGACTTATATTTAGCATATTTATTTGACTTGTAGTAAACAAAACTAAAAAAGTACCCCATGGTAATTTTATGTCCCAATAGCCACAAGTATTTGAACAGAAATATCTGATTAGGAAAAAAAATTAAATGTAGCACACTCAATGTGGTTTAAATATTATATTCAGAAAATTCAAAGCTTTATGTGGAAAGTAATTATTTTTATTGGGATACTTGTAAAAATGTAAAGACAATATACAATAGCATGTTACCTTGTTTGTTTGTTTGTTTAATTGTCCCTTGTATTGTTTGTTTAAATTTAAGGAAAAAAATGAAGGCACTGAAAACTGTTGACACTAATTTTACCACACCCAAAGAACTGTGCATGATATGCCGTGATTGTCCACTCATCTACTTCAACAGAGTTTAACTCTCTTCCACTGAGGTCATTGCGACACCTCCAGTGTCACTGTCACTATCTGTAGAATCTATTGCACTACTTATCGGTTCCATATCAGAATCATATATTCCCAGGAGACACCGCCCGCGGTGATCCTGCCTGGTCTCGATCCAGTTTCTTCTGTGGGGCTCCAAACCTCCTCTTTACCCCAGCCTAGCCTCTCCAGATGGTACTCACAAAATTCTTCTGTAGCCAGGTCGCAGTGCTGCCTGTTGTGGTCTTATTTGGCCCTCTACCCCAGGGTGACCATAATCTCGATTAGGTACACCCTTCCAGGGCTGGTCTTGGCCTGTATTCCAAAATCAAAAGAAAAGGCAAAAAAACCCAGAGAAAACCCCAGTTGCTCTCATCCTCCTTGTTGGGCTCTGTCCATGTACCCATTTACCTGGGATCAGGTTCTCAAAATCCCAATCACAATGATCAAGAAAATCCCTTAGTCCAGTCTTTGTTATGTGCCGGCCTGCCCTGCACCCCTATGAACATTCACAGTCTCCTTGGGGTCTCCCCCATGTGCAAGACAGCTCTACCTGTAACTGTAATTTTTCCTCAGGCCCTCCTCGGGTTCCTCTGTTGAAAACTCCACTCCGGAGATTATCACAGGCCTTGTGAACTCTCTCTCTCCCGATCCTCAGCTGCAGCTTGGCTCAGCCCCACCTGTGCAGGCCTGTTCAGGGTCACTCCCACAGAGTTCGTGGGACAAGTTCCAAAGCCCTTGCCTGCCTGGACGCTCAGCTGCTCCTCTCTCCCTGCAGCCTGCAAGGGACTGACCCCTCTCTGCCACTCTCTGGGGCCAGAAATACCTTTGGGCAGCCTCCCTCCTCCAATCCTGAGTGAGATGCTGCTCCGGAAGTGTGGTGGGTATTCCTTTCCAGTCTCCAGCTGCAGCCCTGCCAACTCTCCATGCTGTGAGTTTTGTCTCACTCCTTCACACCACCGTCGGCCAAACTTGGGGGGGGGGGGATGTGCCCCTCCCCCCCCATGTCCCCCTCACATGTTGCCTATGCTGCTGCTCAACTTGCTGCTCAGTTGTCCTGGGAATGCAAAGCCAAAGGGAAGTATAGTAGATATTCTTCGTTTACAGGCATATGCATATGTACTCAGGATTTTCCAGCCTAACTACAGAGGATATATGCTGCCCCCTCAAAAGTAAAATATAAATGTTGTAACCAGTGCATTTGCACAGTCAATAGGAGTGCAATTTAAGGAGTTGATAAACCTCTTGGCGTATGTCTTGAACCAAAAACAGTCTAACCACTTTAATACAGCATTGTACAAGAACTAATAAGCTGTGTAGGGAAGAATATGTGTACACAAACCTCTCAAGGGACATGAAAATCTAGCAGGGTGGCTCTACGCTCCACATGCGTACACATCCTCTATTGGATACACTGAAGGCTAAAAACCACCCTGAGATCAAATAGGAATGCAAGAGGGAAGAATCCAAGATTGAAAGCATGAAGCAGGTGTTTAAGTACTTACCAGGAAAGTTCAGAGACAATGTTGTGAATGCTGCATGTGAAAACTGTGAAAGCTTGGACAGCGTCTCTTACACAAAGATTCAGTGTGCATCAAAGAGAGTCAGTGAAGGCAAGGAAATTATATATGCATTTTAATTGACCTAGCAGCTAAAGAAAACAAAAGACTCGATATGCATCTCAGGAGAAACCTGTAAAAGGTACAGGAAGGATGCCCTGTATGTAACATGTTCAGATTTCTCAAAACTGGCAACCAGTGTTTCAACCATTCAATGTATGTCTGGAGTTTGGTAAACAGACCATCACCAGTACAAGCAAATTTGCCCCATTGATAAACAAATACCTCAAAACAGGTCCCATAACCAGTGCCTCTAGGCATCCTGTTTGATCACTCAAGGCGCATCACATTTAATTGCAGTGGCTGTGAGAAACACAAGTCTTCACACCTAGACAAATCCAAAAACAGGAACCAGGCAATTTAACAGTTGTGCTATGATGGTCATCCTTTTCCTCCTTGTTTTGTTCAGACTCTAATCAGCCAACCATCAAGGAAAAATGCTTTGAATCTATACAATTAAACTGTGTAAGAGCTAAAGAGATTTGCCAGCAAGGTGTGTGCCGTCCAAGGAAGACTGAGAAGCCATCCTGCCAGCCAGCCAACAAGTGCAGGATCCACACTTTGAGGCTGTACAAGAACTGCTTCCTGCTTGCATTGGGTAAAGATCTCTTTGCAGCTAAGACAGTACTAGGACCAATAGATCATTTTAGATTGGGAAAGGGTCTTTTTCTCTTTAGTTTTGTAGCTTGTTGGTAGTTATTGTTATTAAAAGCTTTCTGCTATTGATCAACTGGGTATTGTGTCAATTCTTAGATTCATAGTCAGAGGAGACCTCAGTGGGCCATCTAGTCTGCCCCCCCCCACCCCTGGCAGGCAAGAAAAGAGTCACCAACCCTGGGGTCATGTGATCCCAGCCAGGTGCCTGTCCAGTCTCCTCTTGAAGACCCCCAAGGATGGGGTGAGCACCACCTCCCTTAGGAGCCCATTCCAGATCCTGGCAACCCTGACTGTGAAGAACTTTCTCCTAATGTCCAGCCTAAACGTTCTCTCTAGTAACTTATGGCCTTTGTTCCTTGTCATTCCAGGGGGTGCCCTGATGAACAGATCATCACCTACTTCATGTTGCTCTCCTTTTATGAATATGTATGCCACCCAAGGTCCCCTCTTAGCCTTCTCTTGGAGAGGCTGAAGAGGTTAAGGTCCCTTAGCCTTCCTCACAGGGCCTTCCCTGGAGGCCTCTAATCAGGTGAGTGGCCCTTCTTTGGACCCTCTCCAAGTTGTCTGCATCCCACTTGAACTGTGGCATCCAGAACTGGATGCAGTACTCCAGCTCTGGGCTGACCAGTGCTGCATAGAGGGAGAGAATCACTTCCCTGGACCTGTTTATGAAGCACCTACAGATGCACGACAAGGTGCAATTGGCTCTGCCTCTTGGGGTGCTAGGTTTAAAAACCTGCTTTCTAAGGGCAACAGTGAACTAAGTGCCTTGACCTCACCACAATCCGCTGGCTGGGGAATTGGCTCCATGATAGGACCCAGAGGGTTGTGGTCAATGAGAGCCAATCGTCTTGGTGCGCAGTCACCAGTGGGGTCCCTCAGGCTCTGTCCTAGGGCCTATATTATTTAATATTTTCATCAATGATGTGGACATTGGTGTCAGAAGCGGACTGGCCAAGTTTGCCGATGACACCAAACTCTGGGGTAAAGCATCCACACCTGAGGGCAGAAGGGTGATCCAGGCGGATCTGGACAGACTCATGAAATGTGTGGATGAGAACCTGATGGTGTTCAACACCGAAAAATGCAAAGTATCCACCTTGGGAGGAAAAACCTGCAGCATCCTTATAGGCTTGTCAGTGCTACACTGGTCAGCACTACAGACGAAAGGGACTTGGGGGTCATGATTGACCACAAGATGAACATGAGCCTTCAGTGTGATGCTGTGGCTAGTAAAGCAAGCAAAATGCTGGCTTGCATCCATAGATGCTTCTCAAGCAAATCCAGGGACGTCATTCTCCCCTTGTACTCGGCCTTGGTGAGGCCGCAGCTGGAGTACTGCGTCCAGTTTTGGGCTCCACAATTCAAAAAGGATGTGGAGAAATTTGAGAGGGTACAGAGGAGAGCCACGCGCATGATCAGAGGTCAGGAAAACAGACCTTATGAGAAGAGGCTGAGAGCCATGAGACTCTTCAGCCTGGAAAAGCGCAGGCTCAGGGGTGATCTGGTGGCCACCTATAAGTTTATCGGGGGGCTCATCAGGATCTGGGAGAACGTCTGTTCACCAGAGCGCCCCAAGAGATGACAGGATTGAACAGTCACAAACACCACTGCAACTGATTCAGGCAGGATGCAAGAAAGAACTTCTTCACTGTCCAAGCCCCGAAGGTCTGGAACAGCCTGCCATCGAAGGTGGTTCATGCACTTACATCGAATACCTTCAAGACACATTTGGATGCTTATCTTGCTGGGATCCTATGGTCCCTGCTGACTTCCTGCCCCTGGGGCTGGACTCGATGATCCTCTGGGGTCCCTTCCACCCCAAATGTCTATGAAATCTATGAACATAATTAAAAGTCAGCCTGATGGCACTTAGAGAAATTATGGTCAGAAAAGCTAAAGAAATGCATCTTCCCCAGACTTTGCTGGGTAAAAAGATTAGATCAAAAACAGTACTTGGCAAAGGAAGAAGGCCCAAGCATGTAGGCTATTTTTAAGAGAAGAATTGGGAGACAGTTCAGGAGAGTTCTGCGGAAATGGAATGAGGACGAAGAGGATTAAAGGTATGCATGAGAACAGAGACTACAAAGGAGTCTAGTCTGAAAGTTATATTCTTGTTTACATTGATATACAGGAGGTAGGGTAGATATGCGCATTTATAAATTAACTAAATAAAATCTATATAGAGCACAAGCTTTCCTAAACTAAAGTTCACTTCATCAGATGCTGTCAATATCAATATAGAGGGACATTGGTAAGAAGGTAAACATACACAGAACTAGGTTGGCTTCTGCTCTATTAGGAACATTTAATGAAATACTCCATGGTTATGAGAACTCAATTAGCAATATTTCTGTACTAATAAACCTCTCAAAGTAAAATAAAACAAGCATGCTGTTAAATTGTCGATTCTTCAAGTGAAAGATGCCCACCCAACAACTCTGTGGAGAGAAGTCCTTAATTTTGAAGGCAAGGGCAAAACAGGCAACCACAGTGCAAGTATTTCTACCATGATCAGCTGCTGTGCTCCAAGCTTTCACTTTAGGAAAGCAGTGGTAGGAGGAAGGACCTGGCTCACTTTCTCTCCTAACCTACTCCTAGGTGGTTGTTTTCTTTTTTCCCCCTGCTCAGTTGGCTGGCAGGGGTGTCAGTTTTAATAGTAAGTTTGGTTATTTTCTACTAGTTTGGACTAATTTACACAGGACATTAAGCAAACAGCTTTCAGTAATGACCAATCTGTGGGTCTTTTGAATCAGTGACCTAGAGGTGAAAGGTTTTGTAGCCTTTTAACTAATTGCATGAGCTGTCCAGGCCTTGTACGTTTACTTTAAGAAATGCTAAAAATCTCAGGATAACCATAAAAGAGTTTCAACTAAAAGGCACATGTCAAAAAGCCTTAGGAAAACCTGATGAAAATCTAGATAAGGGCTAGATAGAAACCTATAGACCTTAAAGACATGATTAGGATATATAGTGCAAAAAAGTCAGATAAAGAATGGCGCTTGTCCATGACTGCTTTTCAGAAAGCCCTCTACATCTATCATTTATTTATTAACATCCTGTCTTCTCTCACCCCCCCCAACAGAGTCATATTTTGATCATAGAGGAGTGACAAAAGGGATGTTTTTAGCCATAATTAGAAACTATAAATAACACTGCACAGGGCTAAGTTTGCTTATAACAAACAAGAAACAATCTGGTGAAACCTCTTCCGCAAGGGTATACAGCTCTCTGGAAAGGATATAAGCAAGCTGCTAATATAGAAAAGATCAGAGGTGTGTGGAAGCAAGAGTACTTGCAATTACTGAGGCAACAGCTTACCCACAGATACCTTTAAATAGATGCATTCCTTTAGTCACAAAGGATTTCAAATGCTATAAAACTCTTCTGTTTATCCGATTGCTGAGTTATTTTGGTTTGACCAAGATAAACTGATGAGTTTGTATTTGATATATATGTGTCTAAACTGTCAAAAGTGCTTCAGACATGGGAGAGAAGCTCTTTTATGAAGTTGTAAAATTCCAAATAAACAAAAAGGAACCATGAAGGTCACCAGGGATCCTGGTTTTACGTGATAAAAAACTGCAAATATTCCGATTCAAAACCCCCAAATCCACAATTAAAATGAAACACCATTAAATATATAGGTATCAACTGAACACAATGTTTTATTGATGTATTTACAATTTTCAAGCAGTTTGGAAGCCTACCAGTGCCTCAATCACTATAATAAAATACATTCTAAATACCTATAAATGTTGGTATTTGATTTTGTGTTTTTATCATGGAAAGTCAGCACTTGCCCTGCCCCCTTAGCTCACCAAAATGCAGGTCCAGAACCCTCACTCCCCACCCACAGCCCCTGCCACAGCCCTGCTGGTGCTCCTTGCTCCTCACCTACAGCCCCCTGCCCCTCAGCTCTGCTAGAGCGGCCCCCAGCTACCAGGGCTACAAGGCCAGGGACCTGGGAGGCAGCAGCTGCTGCAGGAGAGCACAGAGCCTGGTTCTCCTCCCCCATGGGCAGCACAGCTGGAGCATAGCTCATGGGCTAGGGGGAGCAGGGCATGTGTAGGCTGCTAGCTGCAGGCTCGGGTGGGGGCAACCTGCTCCCTGCTGCTGTGTGCGCTCCTGGGAGGATATGTGCCCCCAAGATTTGTGTGCAGGGACAGGTGTGGGCTACTTGCTGCAGACTTGGGCTCCCTGCCCTGCTGTCCTCACCTGGAGCCTCCACAACTTGGCAGGCAAGGCAGGGCAGAGCGGGGCCAGATGAGGAAGCTTGTTGCAGCCACGGCAAGCCCTGCACTGCCCTGGTGAAACACCCCCTGCCCACTTCGAAGCAGTAAGGGGCACAACCCTGCACTACAACCCCTGCTGCTCAGAGGTGGGCAGATGGGTGAGTCACCAGGGTAGTGCAGGGCTCATAGTGGCACAACAAGCTTCCTTGCCTGGCTCCGCTCTGCCCTGCTGTGCCCACAGGGCTGCAGAGGCCCCAGAGGAGGGCAGCGGGGCAGCAGGGCGCGGAGCCTGAGCCCAAGGTGGGCAGCCCACCCCTGCCCTGTGCGCAGATCTAGGGAGCATGTGCCACACCTACACCTCCAGGAGCATGCATAGCAGCAGGGAGCCAGTCTCCACCCCCACCCCCTGGACAAGCTGCCTGTGGCCCTGTCCCACTCCCCACTGGGGCCCTGTGGCCATGCATTGCAGCCCTGTGCCCCAAGCACCATGCACCACCCAGCTGGGCAGCAGCCCCAGCACTAGCCTTGCCCTGCCCTGCTCAAACCCCCTCCCCACCAAAACTTACCTGCAGGAGCTGTTCTCCAGGCTGCCTGGTGGCCATATGCATATAAATGCACATGGCGCCCCTTGTCTGACCACCCTGCTCCCACTCCCCCCAGCCCCTTGCATACTGGAACTCTGCCAGCCTGCAGAGAGCTCTTTGCAAAAGAGCAAAATCCCTGTTTTTCTCTGTTAAAATAAAAAAACCCATGTTTTTTCCTGGTAAAAAGGAAAATCTGCATTTTTCCCCATTTGTCCATGGGAAATGGAAAACCTGGATCCCTGATGATCACTTGTAAACAGTTTAGCAGCTTATATTGCATCTTCTAGGTAAAACAGGCAGGAATGAGGCACTGCATGAAACTCCCCCCTCCCCTCAGTAATTTACAGATAGTAACATAAGCAATATAAAAGCAAAAGAGAGCATCTAAATACCACAGATGAATGATACCATATGGGGTAATCTGAATTTGGTGCAAACAGCTTAGTAACAAGAACAAATTAATTGTGACTAAAGCATGCAGCTTTCACTGCAAGGTGCATAGTGTCCATATAATAACTAAAAAAATTCATGTAGCTTAATCATTGAAGCATGTAGAAGAAATATTTTTCACACAGCTCAGCCACTGATGCATGTAACTTCCTTTGAAAATTGTGCAATTTGATGTTTTTACCAAGGCATACAAGAAGCTTAACATTCAGAAGACTGAAGTCCTCCATCAACAAGCTCTTAATGAGCAGTCCCTGGATTTCAATTTATGGTGACAATAAGGAGAACGTTGAGCATTTCTGGTACCTCGGAAGCTCTCTCTCAGAGAAGGCTGACATTGATGAAGAAATCAACATTGCCTCAAATGTGCAAGAGCAGCTTTTGGAGGCCTGAGGAAACAGGTGTTCAAAGATGG
This sequence comes from Crocodylus siamensis, assembly GCF_052110815.1. Classification (NCBI taxonomy): domain Eukaryota; kingdom Metazoa; phylum Chordata; order Crocodylia; family Crocodylidae; genus Crocodylus; species Crocodylus siamensis. The sequence continues at coordinate 137,135,579 of NC_143395.1, read as the reverse complement.
TGACATCCAATTTGAAACGAAGCTCATGGTTTATCAATCATGATCCTCACCTTACTGTACAGAGTGGAGACATGGACCATGTACAGGAGACACCTTAAGTCATTGAAGAAGTACCTTTAATGCTGCCTCCAGAAGATCTTTCAAATCCCGTGGGAAGACAGATGCACCAACATTAACGTCCTCTCACAAGCAAATACCACAAGCATTGAGGCAATGATCATCCAACATCAACTTCACTGAGCTAGCCACATCATCCCAGACTCCTGAAGTAAGTTTTATTCTCCCAGCTCAATCAAGGCATATGCTTAAGAGGAGGGCAAGGAAAATGCTTCAAGGACATCCTCAAGACCACCTTGAAAAAATGCAACATCAACATCAACTTGTAGGAGATCATCGCCCAGGACTGCCCCAAATGGAGGAAGAGTCTGCTGCAAGGATCTCAGTACTTTGAAACCAATGGAGACAGAAAAGTGGGAGTGGCAGAAGCAGTGTGTCACGGACTGGAAGAAGAATCCAGAGTCACTCATCCCACATGGAAACTGTCTGTCGATCCCAGATAGGCTTTGTCAATCATCTTCAGATCCACAAATAAGACAGTCATGGAAGACAATCATCCTCAGCTGTGAGGGTATGACAGGGCACTTGGTGTGCCTGTCACTTTAGGAGAAAAGGTGACCTGAAAAGCAGCCCACAGGTATGGCAGGAACTGATTTAGAAGTCATCTGACTAGAAGGGGGCTGGGCTGGAGACATAAAAGCCCAGGGCCTGAGTTAGCCAGGCAGTCTAGCTGGAGTGCCACAGGGAGAAATGCTCCTGGCAGCAGGGCTCCTGGATTAACATTGGAGCTGGGTAAACAGCAAAAGCACGCCTTGGAATAAATAGGCCTGGGAACAGAGGGAGGCTGAGTGTGAGCAAGGTCTGAGAGCAGGGCCCAGGCCCATAGAGGGGCATGTGTCAGCAGGGGCAGAGAGCCTAGAGGCCTGGAGCTCAGGAGGGGCAAGTGTCAGCAGGGCTAAGGGAGCCCAAAGGTCTTGCTGGCCCAGGAATGGGGCCAGGGCCCAGAGAGAGGCTGAAGGTCAGGGACCACTGTAGGAGACTGCCAGGGCCTGGGAGCCTGGAGATCTTAACTGGCTTAAGGGTGAGGCCACAGCCTAGGGGAGGGGTTGAAGACCAGGGGTCATGGCTGGAGACCAAGGGGCCAAGAAGCCCATAGCCCAGGAGGAGCAGTTGCTAGCAGGGCCTAGGAACCCAAAGAGTCTCAACTGGCCTAGATATAGGGCTAGGGTCTAGGGAGACCAAGGAGGCCAAAGAACACATAGCCCAGAAGAGGTGAGGACTAGGGCTGGGAGCCTGGAGGGATGTGTGGCATCGGGAAAGAATACCATCTGCAAGGCATGGGAGTGGGTATTGGGAAGGATGGAGCACACATAATTAGCTATGGGAGCCAGAGAGTGAGACCCAGCTCTGAAACCATGGGACAGCCTCCCTTTTTTTTAAAGTTTAACAGCAAGGTGTGATGAGCAAGTGAAGGGAAGATTGCCCAAGTCATGTCACCAGTTGGCAAGGGCTGATCAGCTACCAGGGGGTATCATGCCCACCCCAGGACAAGCACTTGCTGCAGAGGGATTACCAATGCTAGAACTTTATTAGGCAAAGATCTCACTGGCTTTCTTAACTATCTAATTTGATTATTAATACCAATATAACAATCACCATAAACACAAATGGTTTCAAGTAAGTATGGGTCCTTCTTCTTCATATACCCAGCATCTGCTGCAATATTGTGTCTGCTGGAGAACTGGAGGCTGCATTCTCTATCTAAAAGGTGAATGTTGAAGAGGAATAATGGCATTTATATCTGAAGAGAGTACAAAGCTAGCAAGAGGAACATGGATTTCATCTGAAACAGTGCTCCATATTTTATTCTACTTCAGGTTTGGTTTTGAAACCCAGAAGCAGAATAAACCTTACTCAACCTTCTGGGGACTATACTTATATATACACACTCTTCCCAGATCTCAAGTTTTCTGGAAGGTTTTGCTCTAGGACAGTAATTTAATTCCTTGTCAGGAGAAAAGGGGGCAGGGGACTAACAATCCTGGACATTTTTCCTCCTTTATTTATTTGCAATATGCACAAAGCTCAAGGCTGTTGGCTTGAGCAAAAATGGTAAAAGCAACAGCAGCAAAGGTTACACAAGGTTTATTTACATTGCCCCAGCAGAAGAATCTTCTGCCAAACCATTCAACCAGAAAAATATTAATTTTTGCACAGCAGAGTTGCCTTAACTTCATGGAGTGCTTGAGATTTCAATATTCACAAAAAGTGATAATCCTAAAGGAGAAACTAAAAACAATTATCACATTTACATGACTGTAGCCATGTTATTCTGTATACTAGGGTAATGACTGCCCTTGACATGCAGTTAGGGCCAGCTTATCTGGAGTTGTCTATCTTACTCCTACCAGCAAAGATGGGGGTCAGAGCCAATTTGGGTAGGCACTTGAAAATTATATATATGTGTGTTACTATTTCCTTTCACAAACAGTGTGTCAGTTACTGCACTACGGTGTCCTTAAAGATTTTAGGAAAAGTTAGTGAGATGATTCTTTGGAACAAACCTAAAGCAGAACTAACTCAATTTGTACAAGGGTTGTATGCAGAATGGTGGAAGAGATTATGAGTCCTTAGGCCTCATTTATATTACCAAGGCTTCTGTCACACAGGCCTAGATTTTGACTGGAAGCCAAAATTGTCCCCCATATCAGGAGTAGAGGGGGAGGCCATAGTCATATAATTCAAAAGACCCATTGGTTTATCATTTCTATATGATTTCTGTTATCTAGGGACAGTTTCATGTCCACTTGCCTTTCTTTACACTTTTTATTCTCACATAGGCAAGGCATTTTTGAGCATTTATCACACTATGCTGAGCTGCGCTGAGAAAGTGTTATTCATGTAAAGTCTGATCCTGCTCCCTATGGATAGGGACAGAAGTTACACAAACCTGTTTTAAGTCATCAGAAACTGGTTTAAACCTATCACAGAAAAAAAGTTCTGTGCACATAAACCAGTTTAAAATGGCTGAAACTGGTTTAAGATAAACCTGGTTGAATGTAGCATCAAACTCAACTCATCTACATCAAACCAATTTATGAAACTTCTGTTCCAGACCCCTTCCTGGTTCAAGTTGAATCACAGCCCCGCAGCAAGCTTTCCAACCCTGGCCTGGGCTGTGCTGTCTGTTCCAGCAGAGAAGGTTTGGGCAGGGGAGGCAGGGTCTCCCCCACGACAAGCCCCAGCTAGGGCCAGGGAGGGAGGCGAAACTTCCCTTCCCCAAGTACACAGCTACCCTGCCCTGCTAAAAACTTACTGCTGGCTATGACTGTGGACTACAAATCTCAGAGGCACCTGAAAGCAGGACAAGGAAATAACAAGCAACCCTGCAGAGCCTTGTTGCTGTGATTTTGCATTGCAAACTGCAGCAACAACGGGGGCAGCAGGAAGAGGAAGTGAACACACATCCCATGCTGGCTATGTGCCAGAGTTGTGCTCTAGTACCCCTTCTCTTCTGGCCTGAGCCACTGCAGGCATGTGGCTGCATTTCCTGAATCAAAAGTGATAATTTGTCTAGTTGTTTCTCAGTTTAATCTCTGCTGTTTAGATTAAATTACAAAAACTGAACTCTGGCAACCCCTCTAAACTGGTTCCCAGGGTTGGGGCCCTGCTTACCCAGACCTAATTCTACTGCTGCAACATGATCACAGTCATGTAGCTTAAACAGCAGATGTGCAATATGTGATGACAACAGGCAGTCATTTTTGTTCACACAGAACATCCATCAAACAATTCTGAATGATAGGCACATTCCTTAAAGAAATGGTCAATTTGTGAAGAGGGAAAATGGTTACATCCAAAAGATACTATTTAAAATATTCAATAATTCTGTTAACTATCAAAACAATTTGACTATCCATGATGTGTTAGTTGAATTTCCCTTACAACCCATTTGTATTTGATTTGCTGAAATCTTTGTTAAGCTTATTTGGTAACATCAGTTTAAAATCACTTTTTACCCTGCTTGTGTATTGCATCCTATGTCTGACTTGTCTGTTTAGCCTGTAAGCTCCGAGACAGTATTGTCTACTAGGGCTGTGTGAAATGGCACTGTTCTGTTCTGACTTCAGTTTCGAGGTCTGGATGGAACAGTGTTTTGTATCGAATTTCATTTAGAGTCGAAACAGCTTTGGTGTTTTGCTTAGTTGAAGCAGTGAGGCTGTTTTGATGTTGTTTTGCCCAACCATTGGGCTGGGGAAAGGAACTCAGCCCAGCTGGGCTGAATTCTCAACCCCAGCCCCATGATTGGGATGGGGAAACTCAGCCCAGCGTAACACATCCTAATAAGAACAGACTTAATATTGTCTGTTCATGAAATAGTCAAAAGTCCTGCATGCAAAGATAGTACATGGTCATATTATGAATAACTGCTATAATGCATGTTCACAAGAGGCAATTAAGGTTGTGCAACCAGCTTCCACTTTGAGGATAGACATTTGACTACTCTACTATGTAAATTCAATGCCTGTAAGGTCTTGTGGTATGGGATTCTGAAAGAGAACAGGCATCAGCCCATGCCAGTGCAAACAGTTTTCTGAAAGACTGATTTTTAGAGACACTAAATCTGAAATTTATTAGGTTGTTTTTGATATTTATTCCTTTTATTCTCAGACTCTCCAGGTGCTCCACTGAAATTTAGGCCGTCTTCACAGTCTTAAGCATTTATTACAGTCCAAATTGAAGGCAGGGGGCCAGGAGACAAACATTTGTATCCCATAAGCCTTATAATAAAAACATTACTTGCATTGTACACACTGAAGATCGTATATTGCAAGTGGCTTGTTAGTGGTAACAATATTTTCTTCAGAAATCTAATCGCATACTATATGTATTTAGCCTCCATACATAACCAGTTTGCCTCCATTTCCTTTACAAATGCAACACTGCAGAAGAGGTTAAACCATTAAAGCAGAATTCTGTTGTAGGAAATGATATTTAAAGAAAACTTCCTGGCCCATCTTGCAGTGTTTGATTCCGACTTTCCACTTCTGCTCTGCTCACGTGACTGTGGACCCAGGAATGATATGTGAACATTTTGAACTAGCTTTTCCGAAGAATACCAGCTGCAGGTTATACCATGTTAGGCAGGGTAATGCTATATACCATACTAGGCAAGTACACAGCTGCTGAGCCCATCTTTTGTGTCATTTGCTTGGTGTTGTTATAACAGCACTTGCTAGTTGCAGTGTAACATTATTGATCCAAGAATTATGTTCTACAGCAGTGTCTCAATCTCTGACATTGCAGCCCACCATACTTGTATAGTGATCTGAGATTAAAGGGTTGGTAGAGACTTGGGCTGCATAATCTGGCATGGAGTTTCATGTGCATCTCAGTGATTCTCAACTATGGTGATGAGGCACCCTGGGTTGCCTTAAGATCCTGTCAAGGATGCCATGGGCTGCCACACAATGTTAGCACTGTTAGGTGTGCAAACACCATTCACAAGATAAACCCAGAGATTTCAAACAGGAATCCACAGCATTGAAAGCATTCTTCCCAAGTTCTTTGCAACAGAAAGATTGTTCTATTATTTTCTGTAGTCAAAACATGAGTGAAAACTAAGTGTTAATTCTTTGATCCCCTCCTGATGGCATCTCCATGACCCAACAGTTAAGAGCCACTGCTCTGACACCCAGAGACAAGAACACAAGAGGATGTGTAGCTGGTGAACAGCATCAGACCCCAGACTTAGGGGACCTTTCCAGACTACAAATGTAACACAGATAGTAACATCACAGCCTTCCCCAATACTGGCTTTAGTGTTCCTCTACCACAACTTGAAGAGATTACCTCTAGGGTCAGAGTTCAGCTAGCCTCCTTGTCAGTTCAGAATTTGGTGCATGCCAGCTACAGGATTGCTAGCTCCCAGTGCAGAGGATGGTACAACTCCAGCTCTTAGGTACAGCACTCAAACCTAACAACTAATTTCACACAGATCACTAAATATCTTCTAGATTGTAACAACTTTTGGTTCCCACCAGCCTGAAGTGGTGACAAAGAAGGCTGTATTTTTCTGTTGGCAGAAGGCAGCATAGATACACACCTTATAGACTAACTGAATAAGATATTTATATATGGAGTGTGTGTTGTGTGCATGAGCATCTACTTTATGTGTACTTATATATAGTGTGCGTGTATACACACTTCATACACCTCTATTTAGAAAGAGAAAGAAAATTCTGTTACCAGCCATGTAAGTAATTTATTCAGTTCTAAAGACTGATTAAGGGTTCCCAGGGGTGTCCTCATCAAAGGACCAAAATTTATGGGAGAAGTCTGAGAACATTAGAGAAAATACTGTTAATATGAAATGCTATGCTCTGTTCTTGCTCTCCTCTAAAACAACAACAACAAAAAGATTATGATACATTAAAACAAATTAAAATTTCAGGCAATTTGAACTGAAAGTGATACTATGTGTAGTACCAGAACTGTTGGGACAAAGTGGTAGCGTCCAGTGTGGGAAATCTGCAACCTGACTTCCTTCAGCCACAGATCCTTATAACTGTATTATCTGCCATCCAGGTTAGTTTTGCATGTACGGGCACCTGGATAACACCAAGAAATGTGGCCGAGAATGAATTCCCAAGCCCCACATCAGCAAAGCTCAACAAGTCTCCATATCACAAAGTGCGTTAGGTCGTAGCTGAACAGGCAAAGCTTCTCCCACTTTCCCACACAAGCCAAGGCAACCCTAAATTCCCCACAAAGGGACCAACACTTTGGTTAAACTAAATGCTTTTAATAGAAAAACAAAATACAAAATAACTCTTTCCAGAAAGCAGAAATATTTAATCTTCTCCTGAAATGACAAATTAGAATTTTCTCTCTCATCTCCTGGTTTTAGATGTTTACGATTTGTTCTGCAAAAATGTTCATGTAACTGATATTGCAACATTCTGAGAAAAATCCAACATTGGCAAAGCTGCCATTGTGCACGCGCAATAATTTAGTAATACTATTAGCCATTTCACTCCCACCCCTCAGACTGCAAGCTTCCATTTTTGGAAGGATTTTCAGTGAGGTGCAGTGCTGGGCTGCCAGGCTCCATTCCTATTAGGAGTCCAAATTTAGGCCGCTCCATCTTCTCCACTCATCTTCTCCATCAGCCAAGGGAAGCTACACTCATCCTTCCCCATTGTCCTCATCCTACAACCACAGTGCAACTAGATTTGGAAAATCCAAAATCCCTGGACCAGAAATACAAATATTACAACAAATGCCAGGAATCAGACACAAAAGACTATGCAAAGTTAGGCCACAACTGAGGTCAGATTTCTATTCCCTAAAATAAAAAAAATAAAAAAAAGGCTACACCTTCTACCTACACCTTCTACTTTATCAGCCCTAAACACTGCAGCAGTGCTACTGACAGCTGTTATGTTTGGGACCATTATTGTAAAAGTAATCATTTTATTTTAACATAAGGCTCTTAAATTCCAGAGAGGGGGAAGAAGGAAAATAGAACAGAAAACAGAACAAAACAACAGAACCAGGCCAGTACTTCTACACACATGCAAAACCTTAGCTAGCAGTTGGGCCAGTGCCAAGATATTTAAGCGCAGATCACAGCAGCTTACCCACTTGGCAATTTTATTTTTCTGGGCCAGATTTTTGGTTTTCCCAAATTACTTAACGATAGGGTTCCCCCTGCCCTCTCTCTCACACACACACACATCACTCAGTCAATTAACAACTAAAATACAATGTTCTGCAATTCCTCCTTTCCTCACTATTCAATAGCATACGTTATTCTGTTGGCAAAGCATTCTAAAGTATTTGCACCATCCCGAACCTGCCTGCCAATGGAAGAGGGAAAGAAAAGCGTTTCACAGTCAGTAATTTCTTCTCAATTCGTAATGGACTCTGGCATTCAATATGCCCACCTGCCTCCATAAAAAAAATTAATGTTCCTGATTTTCTTGTGCAATTCCAGTCACTAGAAGAAGGTTACAGGCCATAAACTGTACACTCAGTACATTATTCATTTGTCCACTATATACACCAACCAGTTCACTCGAAGAACCATCTGCTGGGGTGTTGCAGTAAGTGTTCCGGATGTCCCATACCCGAACAGAATTATCCATGGATGCAGAGGCAATCAAACTACTGTCGGGGCTAAAGGTAAGGCTGGTTATGTTGTCCGTGTGCCCTCTCAGTTCTTTGTAAAGCGTGCCAGAGGCCAAGTCCCACAGCTTTAACCGCTGGTCTTCACCCGCTGAAGCCAGGTACTTACCATTGGGAGAAAATGCGAGTGCTAGCACAGGGCCGCGGTGACCTGTGAAGAGGCGCACAGAGCTCCCTTGCTGAGTACTCCAGAGCCTCACAGTTTTGTCTGTGGAGCCTGTTGCAAAGTAGTTGGAATTGGGGTGGAACTTGACACAGTCCACATCTGCTAAGTGGCCTGCATATATGCGCAGTGGGTACGTCCGATCAAACGACCAGAGTCTCGCTGTGCGATCATGGGAACCGCTGGCAAAGTACAGGCTGCAAGGACTGATGTCCAAATCCCAGACAGGGTAGGCATGCCCTTGGTACAACACAGTGTTTGTAAAGCTTCCAAGGTCCCAGTATCTGATAGACATATCTTCAGAACAAGATAAGAGTCCTGAACTGTCTGACAGGAACCTTGTGCTATACACTGGTCCACAGTGTCCTCTCAGGATCTTCATTTCTGTGCCTACATTGTCATCCTCTTCCTCCTGGACCGAAGGGAAAGCAAGAGTATATTTTACTGGACAGTATAAACATGCAAGAAACCCACAAGTGGCACCCTCTGAACCGTCAAAGCCGAGACCTCAAAGACTGAATAAATCTTAAAGCTGAACTGCTCTTCCCCCTGGAAGGACATCCTCTCTGTCTGGTTTGAGGCTCACTCACAGCAGCAAGAGATCCTCACCATGCCTGGCCTGTAGCTGTTCACTGGATATAGGAGTTTCTTTCTCCAAGGCTGTCAGGTGCTTTCTGCCAATACTGACCTCTAAAACTAGGCAAAACTTAGCTTAGTTAAATCCTGTAAGTACGAAAGGCCCTCGTTTATGACCAGCCCTCTTCATTTTTAATCATCTCAAACCTGGTTCAAGTTTCCTGCGGAAACAACATTTCCTGTCCCCAGAGGAAACTCAGTTTTCCAGGACTTCCTGGTGACTTTTTTTTGACAGAATAGAAGAATGAGGTTCAGTAAATGGCTCAACATCAAGGCCCATAAGGACAACCTTGGTTTAGCGTTTACTTAACTCGTAGAGCATGGACTGGCAACACTGATGAGCCTGCACTAATGAACCTGCAAATCACCACTCCCACCCTGCCATGCTGCCACTACCGTGGCAAAACCTCCTGCTGCCAAAAAGGCCACAGTAGCCCCTGCTGCAGGTAGAACAGAGAGCTCTGAGGGCCCAGTGTTGCCAACACGCATCTTCAAGCGTTCTTCAGCCAGAACTCCCAGGGCTTTTTACAAAGATGACCCAACATTGAACTTAAATTTGGTAGCTTGTTGGCTTTCTGGGTTTTGCTCCTTGCTCAGCAGTAGGCGGTGAGACTTTTTAGCTAGTAATGTTAATTCTCAAATCACTTTCCTGCATTGTTGTCAGCACCAATGGGAGCTTTCCAATGTCAATTCTGTCTCTGCAACAGGGGTGTGGCATAAAGACTACAAGCTTTAACATGTGCCTTCCCATTCTTATTCAAAAGGCTGCCACCTTTACACAGTTGGCACACAATTTGCTGGGACCTTTACTGTCTGCCAGCCCTATTAACACATTAATGAAGAACTACAGTCTCTAAGGTGTAGAGATAACTGCAAGATGTCTTACAAATTGCTAATAGGAATGTACTAATGTCCTTTGTAATACAGGACAGTCCTGTGACCTGTGTAAATCTCATTTTTTTACTTTACGCCAGCAGAACTGTTCGTTTCATAGACCATCTACAAGCATGTGTCCATCTTCCCTTACTCTAAAGCAGCCCTTTACTCCAGTAGACAGGTATTCACCTACTGCAAATCTTTCCTCTTATGCTTGTATTTGACACCCTCAACATTATAGCCATGTACCACTGTTGGGAGTTCACTGACAACTGTGCACATACAATGCTCCTGAACAGCTGAAGTTTCCCCTTTCTGTCTCATCCAGGACAGTCAACTATCCAGATTAAACCTGGTGCCTACATAAAGCGTCATTAAAGTTGCTGTTACACTGAACTGAGCTCCATTTCTTCATTTCCATCATTCAAGAAGAAATGCTATGCACAAAAATGTTCTTCACTCCATGTTTCTGCTCTATTACACTTGAGGTGAGCACCTGTAATGATTAGAACAATAACAGAATGAGGTCTGTGTTACAGTAGGCATGGAGGGCAAGGCATCTCTTCTCCTTTTTCAGAATACCTGCACCAGACATTAAAATATATTATACACAGTAAGTGTGTGTGTATTTTCATACCATTTAACATTACTGAGGCTACCAGTAATCCCTTTTAAAGCGGTTGCTACTACTGGTTAGGGTGAACAATGTACGTTTCCTTTATATTTCAGTAAGTAAAGAAGTTAAATCATAATATTTACCCTTTTCAAGACAACCAGCTACTTGTACTGACAACTGCATTTTATTATTTGTAGCATATGGTTTGAAAAGAGCAAATATTTAAAACAGATTTATTTTTTAGAAAGCATTAAAAGAACTTGCCAGTCACCACCGTAGTAGCATAAGAATATCAAAAGCCTAGTCAGTAAGTAGGAAGCTTTCCAGCATGTTTCTGTGGTTGATTTATGCAGCACCAGGGACTTGCATGGCAACATTGCAGAGACAAATTAGGAGGTCATTTGCACAGCTGCAGAATCACTTATTCTATTGGACATTGAGCATATAGTTAAATGAGAATACAAAGCCCAAGGACCATATGGTTCTAATGACAATGGACTTGTTTAGCACAATGGGCAGGCTCAGTATTCTTGAGATGAGACATCACTGCTGAAGTGCATGGTATGGTATCACATTCACTAAGAAATTCTCCTCCCACCTGCTAGAAACCTTTTGACTCTTAGTTTTAGGATATACAATGCCAACTTGAAACAACTGAACTTCTGTACCATTCATGCTTGTGGAATTATTTCGAATCTCTCAGTCACTTCTCATCTATACAATAAAGGTACAAAAAAACCTGATGTAGGGTAACGCTGCCATATTTCCAGAAAATGATCTATTCAACACTAGAGCAATTCTAACATTTCGTGCCTGAAGAAACTGAATGCAGACATTTTGTTTGCTACAAGCTAGAAAAGTTGAAGACAAAATTACTTTAGGTACTACAGAAATGTAACGATTACATCTCCCTTTTACAAAAAAACCCCAACAAAACACAAAAAGCCCTAACTGGACTAGATACAATATAAAAGAGAAAACCACCAAAGTGAGGCATTGTATTACCCATTGCTAATGCTTTTCATTTAAGGCACTCACTGTGTGCAGCCAGTGAGCAGCGAAAGCATCATTCCTTTACAGCTCCATGAAATACAGCCTCTCCTCACACAATGGCACCTGCAGCCTGCCCACATACTCTACATAGCCTCAATATCCACATAATAATATGATATAATATAATACTCCATCCCAATAATATCTAAATGTCTGGTCTCAGGTTTGAATTCCTTGGCATCTGTGGTGGCGTATCCTCATTGGAAGGCCCTCAGCAGTGGAACTGCTTCCCTTTCTAACTGGAGTTTGGAAGTTTTAGCATACAAGTCATAAGGAGTGTGGGTGCATCCCAGTTTTCCTGTAAATTCATTCTTGTAGTCAGGGTGGCATTTATTTGGTCAGTGGGTGAAGAAGATGGATGGTTCTGATCTGGGCTAGGCAAGTTTGTTTTAAACATGCACAGAGATATTGCAATGGACACAAATAAGTGGTAAGAGCAATTGGTACCCGGATTCCTATCCTTTACATGAGATGGCTGTTTAGACACTTGCCAGCAAGAAGCAATACACATTCCCAACGGGCAAGATTTTTATTTCTAAAAAGTCAGATGTAAATCAGTGACTCTACACAGCACGAGGCCAACAGACAATCTAAGGGAACCTGTACATTTGCCACAAATTCCTCTCGACCACAAATTGCTTACATTTCTCTACTTCAGCAGATGCTTCAGGAGATGCAAGATCTTTTGACTTCCAAGCCTTATTATGAAGGCATTTTGGAACGCAAGTCCGGTCCTGGGATAGGCCTGAGCTACCAATCCTTTTGCTCACCAGAATGTTAACTCTGGGCCAGCTGAGCATACAGCTACGCTGCTATCAAACCTGGAAGTCTGCCTCTGGTTCCCAAGGTGACTAACAAAGCAATCTTTGCCCATAAATTATCAGGCTACAGACTCCTTTTACTCTTTTGGAGTAAACAGATCTCCAAAGAGTCAATGGTTTGAGATTTTTGTCAAAAGAAAGTGGGAAAACATGGGCTGTTCCTGCAGCAAAGCTGAAGAGCACAAGAGCAAGGGAGGCCTTGCTTGGAAGGGTGATTAAACAGAGGAAGAGTTGCAAGTCCTGATCTGATACATATGGCGCTGTGATATGCAAGCAGAAATGGAGCTGACTGGAGCTGCAGCAGGAGGAAAGTGGTGTAAAGAGGATACCTTTTAACCAGGCACATGAAGGCACACAGATTCCCCTCCCCATTCTCTCACACAGTAGTGAGAATAGACAATATCATTAATGTGAACTGCCTTGAATGATTTCGCTGCATTAAACATTTAAGTACTGCTTACTGAGCCCAGAGATTCTTAGCCTTTCTGGAGCTTCCCTGGAGACATTCAGGTCCAAGGACATGCCTCCACCCAACTCTTTATACCACACCCTGCCCTTGTATCTGTTCCACTCCTCTCTCCCTTCATGACTTCTTTCCTATTCATTTTCCTGTTTGCTGTCTTATTCCTTATTTTGTACTCTTGAAGTGTTCCTTCGTGGACTTTCACTGGTGCCAGGCTCCCTTTCTACAAACAACTGTGCCAAGAACAGCAGAAATGGAGGCAGGGGATTAAGACCATCAGGCTGCTTTGGGCTTGTCCACATAAAAGCTCTCACATCTGACTTTGTGACTGCCTGCTACAGGAGGAAAGAGGGATAGCAATAGCTCATAAGACATCCAAAGTCACCCAGCTTTCTACAGTCACATTGCTTTCTCTCCGTTTTAGGCATTTCCACTTCTATTTCCCACAGTGAGGAAACATTAAACTGAAATCGTTTTTATGTAAATGCTACTAGATATTCTACACACATTCCAAAATGGATTGATAGGAAAAAAAAAAAAAAAAAAAAAAAGATGCTCAGACCTCCTCATCCAGAACATCACAAGCCAGGCGGATTCGGGACACGTCTACAAGATGCGGCTCAGATTTTAACTTCCTGGATCGCAGGCTCCACAACTTTACACAAGAATTATCAAATCCAGCGGCAAGCAGCTTACTGTCTGGTGAGATCTCGGCTGTGTTCAGCAACTGCTCTGTGTTATAGAAGGCATAGAAACAGATGGTGGTTAAGGAAGGGGGGCCATCTCTGACCCTCTTAATGCTGTCCTGCAGCAAGTCCAGTGCTGCCTCGTTCTGCAGGATGGAAGTAGGCATGTCAGCAGGTTCCAGGCCATTGCTTTCATTGCGTGAGGAGCTGCCGCTGGCATAGAGCTGGTAGTCTGTCCTTTTGGCAGGTTGCACATCCAGGTGAATGTGCAAGGTAAGAACTTTGCAAAGAGCATTGTTGTTGTCGCTTTGGAGGTAGCGAAGAAGGTAGTTGTAGCTGTCCTCTTGAAGACGGATGACATATTTGTTGTCTAGAAAAGCCCGGAGCTTGAAGTTGGACAGGATATCTTGAATAGTCATTGTAGTCTGCAACTGCTCAATGATATCTTTCTGACTGGCATTCTGCAAGAACATGCCATGGAAGCGGCTGTAGAAACTGTCCACTGTGCTCTTTAGGCCGTGCTGGACCATGTTAAGATGGAGGTAGACAAAGAGGGGATACAGAAGAGGCATCACTTCATGGCTGTGCTGGGAATCTGAATCTGAATTGAAACAGGTAACAACATGCATTATGATTTCTCCCCAACAATTATCTGCAGGAAACATAAGGCAGGAAAACACAAGGGAAATTCATTCAAATGGTCTTCAGTGCCACGACACACGAGTGTCTGGCCTTTTGTTAGCATCACTGAAGGAAATGTAAAGAATCTCTCGCCTCTGATTTTAAAAAAAATAAATAAAAAATTCAGCTCTGTGGCAGGGACTCTCAACACGCAACTCATCTAGGAAGCCCCTACTTCTGCTAGTACCACCATATTCAATTAAGGCCCATACTGTAGAGCACACCTCATAAGCCATGTGTCAGCTGAAATGTTCTTTTTGATTAAAAGAAAAAAAATTATTTTAAAAGCTCTGTTTACTGAAACAACTGCCCCTGTAAGAACGGCATTTGTTTACAAATGCATTTAAACATTGCAAAAGCCTGGTGCATAAGTCAAACTGGCAAATGCTTTTATTTGGACCTCTGGCTGAGTTTTTCTTCAACTACAGCACAAACTGTATTTGCTGCTTTTAACTGCCTGGAATGGATTTTCCGTGGCAGAGAACAAACTTACTAACAGTTGGCTTTTGAAATGTAGCTGTAACATGTTGTGCTTCAGATTTATTCCTGTGCCTGCTCTCTCTCTTGGCCAAAGCAAATCCCAACAGTAATTCCTAGTACTGTCTAATGAACTGTTTAGGATACACTGTACCTTGAAAAGACTAATCTGCCTCACAGCTCCACCCCCTTTCACCATCTTCTTGGAGCTGCTTTCCTCTCATTAGCCTTAACATGCAGAAAGCAGGGCTATACAAACCCTGGCAGGAAAGAGAGGCAGCCAGGGGTGGTTCACAGCCCAAAACGTTCCAATTAATGAAACGGCACGCATGTATTAATCAGAGTTATACCTACATCTTTCTTGTCACCCCTCTTTTTTTACTTCACGATTCCCTTGTCTTACTTCCCCATACCCCATCTATTTTTTTTTCCCCTTCCACTGGGTTACTTCCTTCTTCCTTTATTAAGTGGTCTTACAGCACTTTTCCTGCTCCACCCTGCACTTTGCCTCTCCATCTGTCTCTCCCTCATAACATTCTCAAGCCTTATCCTCTCTCCTTATCCAGGACACAGGCAACTGCTTAGTACTTCTACAACACCCACTGAGAGATCAAGCCATGTGCAAGTGTGCTGGTTCCATTCCCATGCCTCAAAGTGCAATGACTGTCTGAAAAAAAAGAGGCTGGAGGTTGGCTATGATGCAAAGGACAAACTGCTGAACTCCTCAGGGATGGATTGCTGGGAAAGGTGCAATAGCAATTGTTCAGGGCCACAGGCAGCATAAAATAGCTTCTTGAGGCTTGCTGGCTTCATACTACATCCCACAGATACAGAATTGTGCATGTAGTGAGGGAAGAGGGGATGCAGGCAAGTAAAATCAAGACTGAAGCCAGAGGACAGAAAGGGGGACTGTAATGGACAGGGCCTTGAAGGCTGGCTAAAATAGCCCTTCTGGGCCTCAGACAATGAAGTGCTAGGAAAATTACATTTGACTCTTCCCAAAAGGTTGCTAACTTGCCAAGTTCAACTGCCATCATGCAAAGACCACCTGTGCTTCTTGGTGGCATCTTAACCCTCCAAACCATAATAGGGCATAGAGAAGTTTCATACTATTAGTACCACTGATGGTCAGGATAAGGTTATAGACCAAAACAGTCCCTACCAGTTAAGCTATTACAGGAAATGTTCCCTACTATCCTTCCATTAAATCTCATCAGAATTATTCATCCTAGAGTAGGCAGAGTTAGAGGGTTTTCCTCCAAGCCATGAAGGGGAATAACCCATGACAAACATCTTGGAACAAAAAACTCAGGTAAATTTCATGGGGCAAAATTTGTCTTAAAAATCTGTACAATCCATAAAAAAAAAAGAGTCAAAAGTATATTCAAATAAACACTTATCACAGGATAGACAAAAGGAATAATTAAAAAAAAACAAAACAACAGTACTGCACCTGCCTCCAACTTATCTGCCAATTTGTGTGGTTTTGAAATGACATTTAAAAGAAAAACAAACAATAAAACAAAAATTACAATTAAAAAATCTCTCTCCCTCTCTCTGGCTGTTATGTGAAAGATTTACACGGACATGAAGGCAAGCTGACTTAGGCAAAGGGGAACTGTTTAAATGGCTGTGCTCAAAAACACATTGAAAAATATAATGATCCTTCAGTTGCGGTAATCCTGAGTTTTACCTTTAAAAACAGGTAAGAAATTTCAAGTTGGAAACATCATTTTAATTTTAATATGTCTTTTTACTCAATGAAGATAGAGAAATCCAGAAATCAGGTCTTTTAGGGTGCCTATACATGAGATGGAAAGCTGCTCTGATGCACTGGAATTCCAGAGCATTGGAGCACACTTGATTAATCGAGTCTGCTGGAGTGTGGTAACTGCCATGCTCCAGCAGCCTCTTGCATCTCGTGTATCAGCGTCCCCATGCTTAAAAACAGTGGCAGAGATGCTTGAACTAAAGCTCAAACAAGCTTTAGTTCAAGCACCCTCGCTGCTCTAAGTGCAGGGAGGCTGGTACATGAGACACGGAGGCACTTTCATTAGAGGGGCTCTTGGAGCTGGCTCCAGTTAAAGCATTGCCCACGCCACGTGTAAAAGTGCCCTCCAATGCAAACTGCCCATCTGAAAAACAGCAAACATGCTAAAAATATATACTTATAAAGGAAGCAAAAAATGCATACTGCTTATCTGTCAATAAGCTACTACCTTCCTCCAGCCACTCACCTGTGAGAAAATTGCGTAGTCTTCCAAACTGTACTTCATATTGCTGTGGTTCTGCCAGGCAGGGGGCTGCAGACACTACATTGGCACCACCAGATTCAGATTGGACTAGGATAGGAAAAGCAAAGAATAAGACTCTAAAAGCATACATGGCTGGGAGAGTCAAAAACTCACATCACAAAACTGAATAGGATTCAAACAAAGATGACAGTCCACATTTTAGAATGCATGAGGTCCACAGGCTCTAGAGCATTAGAAAATGTCATGTGGCATTTAACAGATATAATCTAAAATAGAAAGAGAAGACAAAAATTGACTTTAGTGTTAACAGCTTGACAAGAACCCCTTTAAACACTTCATTTGCTCATTGTTTCAACTTTCAAGTGTAGAACCAAGTTTTCAAGAGTCTCACACCACCACGGTTGGAGACACCTTTAGATTACAACAAAACAACCCTGCACTGAGTACTACTGTGTGTTAAAATAAGTCATCAGTGCTCTTTATAGTTTCCAGCAAAGCATCCAGTGCATTTCACAAATGGGTTATTATATGTGCAACCAGCTCTCAGGGAACCCCGAGTGCCACATTTTAGGGTATTAAATCAGAGGATTCTCATGCTTCTTTAGTCTCGAGGCTGGTTACTACTATTTATTTGTTTTACAGCAGTACCAGAAATCCAAGTAAAGAGCCAGGACCCACAAATATATGCTCCTATTAGTTAGAAAGTCAATAGTTTTAAATCTAAATATGCCTGTATGCCCTCCTGCTACAGGGGATGTCAGGTTACAGCACAGCTGGCACTGATCTAGGAGGTAACTTTTGGACAAAACTATACAACATCAAATATACCAACTAACTGGAGAAGTGAAAGGTCTTGCACCGGTACCTGTGAAGCTATTTTTCAGGATTAACATTGACTCTTGTAAAGACAGTTTCAGAATATTCAGAGATGGGACTGATCCTATCAGGTGAAGAAACAGAAAACTTTCTCCACCAAAACTACCATCACTTAGTCTGTAGATACAGTTTTACTCAGATAGCCAGGGTACTCTAGCTATACAAATTTAATTGTCTCTACTCAGAGAGGTATTTAGCTGTGTTCTTTATCTGATTTATATCCCACCCTATCCAGTAGGCTCAGAAAGGCTTTATAGTTTAAAGTGAGGCAGAAGACAGGGCATGGTGACACCTTCTGTGAGGTGCTACCTTGCTCTGTCTTCTGCCTCTCTTTTAGTCACTTGATGTGAAAAAAAGTAAGTTCTTAAAGTATTAACCTATTATTGTGATCCTTTTTTGCTCTTCTTCTTCACATTCATTTTTCTCACTATTATACATAGTCTCTTTCTATGATTTTATTATTCACTTTTTCCTTCTCTCCCTCCTTTAATCCATTTTATACCATTGCCTTCTCTAATTACTTCTCCCTCAGTCTCTGTATTCTTATTCCTTGCCCTTCTTTTTCTGTCCTTTCCAGCCTCTGGCTCTATAGCACACCCATAGGGCTCAGCCCAGAGCACCAATAAGCAAATTTTGGTATTTATATGTGCTGAAGAGAGACCAGTTTCCAACTTATTTCTGTTGCTCTGCACTGGAAAGAGATAGGAGCCTGCTGGAACCAAGAGCTACATGCCCTGCAACTTTGTTCTCTACCCCTTCCTAATAAGGAATGACCCTCTTAGGGCTAGAGGTGCACCGATACATTAGTCCGATATTGGATCGGCATGGCTATAAATAAAATTGATTACATCAGAAATTGGCTTTTTTGCCTGATGCAGCTGATAAAGTGGCCAATAAATGCCCCGTGTGTGTGCAGCTGCAGCACGCATGGGGCCAGGAGCACAGCTTGGCAGCTGCGTCCAGCTGGTAAGTCTGCTGCAGAAGGCATTGGGGGGGGGGGGGCAGGAGCCCCCAGAACTGCATGGGGCACCCGCAGTGGGCTGGTGCTGTACCAGGCTCTTCCTGGTGGGGGGCTGGGCCAGGCTGCGCTCTCGGGGCATGAAATGGCGCTGGGAGGGGATGGGGGGGCTGCAGCCACCCCAAAATTCACCACAGATCCCCCTATAGCCTCCTTACCAGCACCACTGCCCTCTCCGCCCTGACTGCGGCCCAGCCCAGCCCAGCCCAGCCCCCGCCAGAAACAGCCCAGTGCTACTCTAGATGCCAGCCAACCCTGCCCCACAGAGCCTGAGGCACCCCGCCATGCACTCCCAGGATGCGCGTAGTAGTGAGAGCCCCTCCAGACAAGCTGCAGCCCCATCCTGGCTGAGCAGCACCTGCCCCACTCACTCCCTCACAGCAGGGGCCTTGATCTGCATGTCGTTGCCCTTCCCTTCCTCCTCCCCTTTCACCACAACAGACTTACCAGCCGGACACTGCTCTCCAAGCTGCTGAGCTGCATATCGGATATTGGTTCTGTATGGGCCAATATGCCTCCTTAAAAATTGGCTATCGGTATTGGCCCAAAAAATCTCTGCTGTTGCACCCCTACTTAGGGCAGTGGCTCCCAACCTTTATAGACTCAAGGACCGTTCCATACATTTTCTGAATTTAGTAGGACCCCATTTCAAAAACTGAGTATCACACATTTTTGGCCATAAAAAAAATTTAAAAATAGAACAAGTCTTCTGTTGTAAATAACTCAGAAAGAACACAACCAGTCAGAATGTTTTTGACATTATGGATTCCTATTTGAAATCTCTGGATTTATTTTGTGAATCATGCAGATGTTTGTACACCTAACAGTGCAAACTGTGTGTCACCTTTAAAAGGATCTCACATTAACCCAGGGTGCTACAACCTCCCAAGTGAGAATCACTACCTTACGGAAATGCAGTGGCCATCTTTACAGGCTCTAAAGGCTGAGATGAATTCAGCTGCAGGAATACAAAGGTAGTGGCAACCCAATAGGCCCAGTGAGTACAGAGTGACGCACTTGCTACTTAATTCCCCCATTTTCCTAAATACCCATATATAAACTCTGCTAGAAGATCAAGACATACACAATGTTATCCCAAACCTTTCTACTTTAGACATTCAGAAGTGATAAGTACTGCAGGCAAATTCGAGTCATTAGGCACAGTGAGGCATATGATCTTAGTGCAAGAATAAAGAAACAGATTTTGCCTGCCATGTCATAAAAAATTAGGATTACATGATACATAAAGCTTACATTCTCTGCCACTGCTTGAATTTATAGTCGAATCATTCCCTATTAGGAAACAGGTTATCTACAAGCTTTGCTTATGTGAACCCAAAACCTCTCACGATGACTTCCAGTCAACTGCATTAAATCATTTCAGAAGTGTGACTACCAGAATGCCTTACTCCAGGAACCTTCTAAGCAATTCCTCCATATTAGCAAAACATGTTGATGTCCTAATAAGCTCTCTGTACAAGATCAAGTGGCTCTGTTCTTTGGGGTGTTCCAGTAGCCCCCACAGTAGCCAATGTAATGAGTCCCAATTTTGCTCCCACTGTCTGGTGAAATGTCAGCCAGCCATTCTGCTCACATCTTTAATACACATTTGGCCTTAATTCCACAGGTCATTCCTTCAGTCACTGGCCTATTTAATTTGCTCATAACTGAGCCCCAGTTTTTTTTCCCCCCAAGCAAAAAGAAATCACACCTTGGATTTCAAAAAGCATTTAATCTCTGGACAATTATGTTTGGGGGAAAAAGCTGATTAGGTTATTGTGGTGATTTGCTCTCTCAGTAATAGCTATGACACTCATTTCAGCCACACAAAGAACAAAAGTCAGAATGTTACTTCTGTCCCTTCCCAATGTTTCATACACCAAAGCCGTTACGAGAAACAAAGAATTCCATCAATCTTCAAAAGCTGCTTTTGAGCCCCCCACAAAAACCAAACCAAACCAATGGAGAGCACTCATCAGGCATACCTGCCTTCTGAAGGGAATCATGAAATTTTGGCCCTACAGCATACACATTCTTTCAGTTCTACCATAGACGGTTTCCCTCCCACGCTCTCCACCAGTCACAAGAACATCGATTAGAAACAGTTTCCTTGACTTCAGTTTCTGTAAGAAGAGCCAGTTACAGTGACCTGATAATAAATTCAAAAGGCACTGCTGCAAAGAAGCAATGAGCTCTCTTGTAGCAAGTGTTCTCTTCAGATGCTATACACAATACAGTTACTCTCAAACTTTGCCCGTTTCACAGCAATCAGCATCTCTTCCTGGCCGATACAAGACTCTAGACTGGGCTCAGAAAGGAATCCCAAGTTAACAAAAAGACTACACAGAGGTATTATAGAAGCCTACTACTGATTTACTACCTCTGTTCACGAAGTGCTTCTGGACCCTCTGAGAACTAAAAAGCAAACGGGAAGAACCTCTGCTCCCACATTTATAGGTGTTATAGAAAACAGACAGACAAACACAAAAATGACTGGGATGGACGTGAGCTGGGGGAAGCAATCCTGAAGGAAAATGAAAAAAGCAAGCTCAGATTGAAGGCACAGCAAGTAAAATTTAAATGCAAATAAAAAGGACAGAACAAGAAGTTGTACTACAGGAGACCAACAGAAAAGTATATGAAATACAGCTTAAAACATTACCACTTAGAAAATGATACAAGGAAAACAGCAAGAGACCTGAACAGGAAAAATGAAGGTAAGCTTTGTTGAAGAGCGAGTACAAAATGTTAGGAAAAGTGATGGGAAGTCATTCCAAGAGCATTTCATTCTGGGCTTTATTGTTTTAGTCAGTTTTTAAATTATATCCAAGCCCTCAAGACTCCGGCAAACTTGCTGCAGAAACCCTGCCCAAAGACCACTACCTGCATAAGTACAGTTTCCATTTAACTTTATATATATTCATAGTTTCACAGTTGGTAGGGTCAGAAGGTACCTGAGCAGATCATCAAGTCAGCCACCCTGCCATGGCAGGAAAGAGTACTGGGGTCAAACACCACCAGCAACGTGTACATCTAGACTGCTCTTAAAGACCCCCAGGGTAGAAGCCAGCACCACTTCCCTTGGAAGTTGGTTCCTAGCCGCCCTGACCGTGAAGTAGCACCTCCTGATGTCTAATCTGAATTTACTCTCTGCCAGCTTGGGACTGTTATTTCACTAGGGGCTATAGGCTTTAAAGGTGGGATAGAGAAGGAAGGAAAGGTGGGGGTGTGGTGCTCTATGTCAAGGAGCAGTACACATCCTCTGCTAGCAGAATGGGGTCAGAGGAAGGACAGGCTGAAGTGCTCTGGGTTAAGATTCAAGGGGACCGTGGAGAGAGTGATTTGACGGTGGGGGCCTACTACAGACCCCTCAACCAAGGGGAGGAGCTGGACTGGGAATTTTTGGGCCAGCTTGCAGAGGCACTTAAGGCAAGATGTAGTTGTCATCGGTGATTTTAATTACCCGGACATCTGCTGGGAACAGTCAGCCAGGATGGACCGTTCCAGGAGGTTCCTGGCTAAGATACAGGACCTCCACTTAATCCAGGAGGTGCACAGTCCCACCAGACAAAACGCCCTGTTGGACCTGGTCCTGGCCACAGGAAATGACCTGGTAAGGGGCCTCCAGGTTCCTGACCACCTGGGCGATAGCGATCATCGCTTGCTGGAATTCACCATCCAGCGCAGGGTGTCAAGGGCCTGCAGCAAGATGGTAGCCCTAGACTTTAGGAGGGCCAACTTCAACAAGTTGAGGAGACTAGTGGGTGAGGCGCTGGGGTCCTTGAGGGCAGGGGAACTCGTGTCCAGGATGAGTAGTCATTCCTTAAGGAAACGATACTCAGGGCCCAAGGGGAGTCCATCCCAACAAGAAGCAAGGGGGGCAAGAGTGCCCGTAAGCCCCCTGGCTCACCAAGGGCGTCCGGGAATGCCTGCTTACTAAAAAGGCGGCGTACGCCTGGTGGAAGTGGGGTGCTATCTTCAAAGAGAAGTATACCTCCTCTGCACGGGCCTGTAGGGGGGCTGTCAGGAAAGCTAAGGCGGACATAGAGCTAGGACTAGCATCCAAAATCAAGGATAATAAAAAGTCCTTTTTCAAATACATAGGGAGGATGAAGAAGGCACTGGGTAATGTGGGGGCCCTGCAAAGTACGCTGGGCAATCTGGTGGTTGCGCCAGAGGAGAAAGCGGAACTCTTTAACCGATTCTTCACCTCCATTTTCTTGTGCAGGGACCGGGACTTCCCCGCTGTGATGCCAGACGGACTTGAGGGAAATGCCTCCAGACCTCAAGCTGGGGAGGACTGGGTTAGAGAGCTTCTGGAGGGGCTGGATGTGTTCATATCAGCGGGTCCAGATGCTCTCCACCTCAGAGTGTTGAGGGAGCTAGCAGGGGTTATTGCAGGGCCCTTGGCACTGCTTCATGAGTGCTCGTGGTGCTTGGGACAGGTGCCAGGTGATTGGAAGATGGCTAACGTGGTCCCCATCTTCAAAAAAGGGAAGAGAGAGGACCCGGGCAACTATAGGCCTGTCAGTCTTACCTCAATCCTAGGGAAACTTTTGAGAAGATCCTCAAGGAGCACATCTGCGATGGGCCGGCTTCAGGGATGATGCTCAAGGGCAACCAGCACGGTTTCATTAGGGGCAGGTCATGTCAGACCAACCTGATTGCCTTTTATGATCAGGTCACAAAGGCAATGGATGCAGGTGTCACTGTGGACGTAGTCTTTCTAGACTTCAGCAAGGCCTTTGACACCGTCTCTCACCCCATCCTCATTAAAAAATTGGGCGACTGTGGCATTGATGCCTACACAGTCAGATGGATTGCAGATTGGCTCAAGGGTCGTACTCAGAGGGTGGTGGTGGACGGGTCATATTCAACCTGGGGGGAAGTGGGCAGCGGAGTCCCCCAGGGCTCAGTCCTTGGGCCCGCACTGTTCAATTTCTTCATCAGTGTTTTGGACGATGGGGTGAAAAAAAATCAACCTGTTTAAATTCGCTGAGGATACCAAAATTTTGGGTGAGGTGAGCACACTAGTAGGGAGGGAAAGACTGCAGCAAGACCTGGGTAGGTTACAGGGGTAGGCTAACAAAAACAGGATGCGTTTCAATACTGACAAGTGCAGGGTGCTGCACTTACGCAGTAGAAACCAGCAGCACACTTATATGATGGGAAACTCCCTTCTTGAGAGCACGGAGGCAGAAAGGGATCTTGGAGTCATTACTGAGCCCAAGATGAACATGGGCCGACAAGGCGTGGTCACAGTTGGCAGGGCTAACCAGACCTTGTCGTGCATCCAGAGGTGCATCTCAAGTACAGCCAGGGAGGTGATCCTCCCCCTCTGTGTGACACTGGTCAGGCCACAGCTGGAGGACTGCATCCAGTTCTGTGTGCCCCATTTCAGGAGGGATGTGGACAACATTGAAAGGGTCCAGAGGAGGGCCACCCGCATGGTCCGGGGACAACAGGACACACCCTACAATGAACGACTGCAGGACCGAAACCTGTTCAGCCTTTACAAGAGAAGACTGAGGGGGGACCTGGTGACTGTCTATAAACTCACTAAGGGGGACCAGAAGGGTTTGGGGGAGACACTGTTTCCCCAGCACCTCTTGGCATGACAAGGAATAATGGACACAAATTATTGGAGAGTAGGTTTAGACTAGACATCCGCAAGAACTACTTCACAGTTAGGGCGGCCAGGAGCTGGAACCAACTTCCAAGGGAAGTGGTGCTGGCTCCTACCCTGGGGATCTTTAAGAAGAGGCTTGATGCCTACCTGGCTGGAGTCATTTGAGCCCAGTTTTTCTCCTGCCCAGGCGGGGGGTCGGACTTGAAGATCTACAAGGTCCCTTCCGACCCTGCTTCTATGATTCTATGATTTCTTGTCACTCTTGGTAGTGCTCAGGGGACCAGGAACTCCTCCAGTGCCTGCTGGTCCCCTCTGACTAGTTTGTAAACAGACACTAGATCCCTCCTCAGCCTTCTCTTGTGGAGGCTGAACAAGTTCAGGTCCTATAGCCTCTCCTCTGGACCCTCTCCATGTTGTCCACATCCCTCCTGAAGTGCGGTGCCCAGAACTAGACGCAGTACTCCAGCTGTGGCCTGACCAGTGTTGCATAGAGGGGGAGGATCACCTCCTTGGATCTGCTTGAGATGCATCTGTGGATGCACAACAAGGTACGGTTGGCCTTCCTGAACATGTCCCCACACAGTTGGCCCATGTTCACTTGGCATCAATGATGACTCCAAGATCCTTTTCTGCCTCTGCACTGATGAGAAGGGAGTTCCCCAGCCTTCAGGTATGCTGCTGGTTTTTCCCCCACAGGGGAATCACCTTGCACTTGTCAGTGTTGAAACCCATCCTGTTCTCATCTGCCCACCCCTGTAACTTGTCTAGGTCCAATTGCAGCCTATTCCTCCCTTCTAGCATGCCCACTTCCCCCCACATCTTAGCGTCATCTGCGAATTTGAACAGGGTGCTTTTTACCCCCTTGTCCAAGTTGCTGATGAAGATGTTGAATAGTGCGGGCCCAAGGACTGAGCCCTGGGGAACCCCACTGCCTACACCCCTCCAGGTCGAATAAGACCCGTCCACCACCACTCTCTGGATGCGCCCCTCCAGCCAACTAGTGACCCATTTGACTGTGTAGGTGTCGTGTCGATGCCACAGTCCCCTAGTTTTTTGGGGTTTTTTTAAATGAGAATGGGGTGAGAGACAGTGTCGAAGGCCTTCCTAAAGTCCAGAAAGACTATGTCCACTGCTACCCCTGCACCTAAGGATTTGGTGACCTGGTCGTAGAAGGCCACCAGGTTGGTCTGACAGGACCTGCCTCTAATGAACTTGTGTTGGTCGCCCCTAAGCATAACCTCCCCTGCTGGCCCCTCGTGGACATGCGCCAGGATGATGCCCTCAAAAAGCTTACTCAGGATCGGGGTAAGACTAACTGGCCTATAGTTTCCTGGGTCCTCCTTCCTCCCTTTTTTGAAAATGGGAACCAGGTTGGGCCTTTTCCAGTCCTTTGGCACCACACCAGAGCACCACGAGTGCTCGTAAAGCCAGGCCAGGGGTCCCGCAATGACCTCTGCTAAATCTCACAGTATAATCACTGTATTCAAAATATATAGCTTTGTGACTTCATACATATATGAAGTCACAAAGAAGAAAGCTGGCATTCCAACAGTTCTCTCATTTGGGAAGTTGTAACTTATTCATTAGACCATACTGCATATATTTCAAATGAGGAAGTAGTAACCATCTGAAAAGATGACAGCAGGCTGCACAACATTTGGGATCTAATTAAAATTCATGACTAACTTCTGAACCACCAGCAACAAAATCCTTGAACTGACAAGAGGGATATAGAAAACCAGTATTTATACAGTGAGATCTGCATACACAATCTCTTTTCAGCACTATGTACTTCCATCTAAGATGCTTGACATACCACATACCATTGAGATAATTGAAACTCTGGCTCCTGAGTTCTAATTACATTTACATGATGGCTTTCTCCCCCTTCTCTTGTATATCAGTTAAAAGTTGAACCTGCCATTTACCCAGCATTCACTCATTTCTGCCTTGGAATTGTGGCAAATCAATTTTAAACACTAGAAAAGGCCTGTTATATCACCCAATCCTATTTTCCTCTTTATATAGGACTGCATAGTAACAGGGTTTTGCCCAGATAAGCTGCATCTCAAGTAATATGGCTCCTACCACTCTGCTAGGCAACTGTTACAGGCTAAGTGAGCTCACTGACAAGATTTCTCCCCTTCTCTCCCTCTCTCACAATTAGCTTACATTTCCCTTCTACCTTTACATATTCACGTTCCATCTCTAGCAATTAATCTCTTCAATGCTTATTATCTTTCCAATATTTGTTGACAGTCACGGTCCTTTTCACATACTACAGTGAACAGTGTCATAGACAAAGCTTGGGGGAGGAAAAAAAAAAAAGCATAGAACAGATCCATAAAAGCTCTAGAGAGGAGATAAAGAGAGAGAAAGAATAGATGCCTTTTGCCCCTCCAGTCATTGGAGGGCTCTTTTGAGGTTTGGAAGGATCTTTCAAAATGATGACGCACAAAAAGATGCCCCTGTTGTTTTTAATCTTAGTGATGTTTCTGAGGCATAAAGTCACATTCATTTTTCTACTCATACATCCTTCCATAGCTAAGTTTTTTTGGTGTCTTTACTTACCGGTTTCATGCACCGTGGGAGGGAGAATGTGTGGTTTGAATATGTTGCCCCCGGTTAAATCGGCATACTTTCCATCCCTCCCTCCTCCGTGCATCTTTGTACATTACCCTTCTGTCAATTTTTCTGTTAATTAAATCTGTAATTTTTTCCCCTCAATAGTGATAATTCTTCCCAACTTCATGCTTAGGAATTTTCACACGTAAGGGGGTGGGGAAATCACTCTGTAGAACCTTAGGATCTTCTACCCATTAGCACACCACATAGAAAATGTTGGACTTACCTGTGAGATTAGCTGCCATCTCTTCAGCGGTCTGACACAGCCTCAGCCCTTGTTTTAGGGGACCTTCCGAGTCTACATACTGACGACGCTTGAGGTAGCAGGACACTGCCATCTGAATCTGTTCTGTGCGTACGCGTTTCATGACCTTCAAAAGAAGCAAATGAAAAATAAGTGCCATGGCATAACGATGTGGCTAATTTGCAGGTGAGTTATGCTGCTGCATCTATAAACATGGCAGCTGTATTAAAGCTGATACAGAATGAATGGCTCAATACTTCCATTATATTAACATTTAAAGGGAAATTCTTTACTTTGTGAAGCATGTTGCGTGATCATTGACAGCATAAGTAGCCACCTCAGTCTAGATCCCTAAAAATATTTAGCTACCTCACATCACTGACTTCAATGGGAAGTAGGCACCTAAATGCTTTGGAGATCTGGGTCTTGAAGATTAAGGGGCTGGCTCAGTAGCTAAATAAAATGCTTACATTTAGTTGTACATATCTACTACAAAACTACTAAAAGTGACCTGCAATGTTTACTCTTTCTTTTTTAAACTGACTTGTGTCTTTTCTTTAGCCTGAAAGGGGGTTATTCTCCTCCTTGCTTCTTCACATTAGAAACTAATGCCCTGTCTACATTTTTAAGGCTTTGGTGACTAGAAAAACCAGTGAAACATCATCAGAAGAATTGAGAGAGTGAAAGATGAGGAACAGAAAAAGAAACAGATTCTAATTAGACTGAAAACTTTTATTTAAGGAGTCATTTAAGATTGTACAGTTATTCTCCTCAATTAAGGGGCAAGAGTCAAAATTCTCTCTTGGGGCTTCCAGCAAAAGCAGGGAAGACCAATATTGACAAAATAAAAAATGAGAGCTGAAGCTAGCAACCTGGCCCCCTTTTCTTCCTGCCTCCTCTTCTTTTCCCCCAAATACTCTACTCTTTTAGAACATCTTTATAAATAAAACTGCAATACAAGTCAATTAAAAATCTTTTACAGTTACCCACAGGTAAATTTTGGAAACATTATCTGAAAACTTCGTTTGTAAATAGCCCCTTGAAAAAACAAGCCTAATGCTATTATTTGTGAGAAGGGGAAATGTTAGTCAGATGAATGTGATAAGTCACTTGTTATTTGAGTCTCAATGAATCTTTGGCACCAACAAGTCTTAAGCAAGGACCACGGATTCTGAATTGGAAGTATGCGTAAGCTAAAAAGTTTTAGATGAAGGAAGCTTAAGACGTAATTTGGTGACTGTTTTCTTCTACTGGAAGAGTGAGCTAAACACCTTCAACATTAAAACAGCTACCTAGCCTATACCCCACTATTTCAAAGAACCTGCATGTATTTAATGTATTTAATGCTGTGAGTTCTTTTATAGGGGAGGAGAGAGAAGGGTTGGATTTTTTTTTTTTTGGATCAGCTAAACTTTATGAAATATGCCAGGTAAGATGGGCAGGATACATTTTAAAGAAGTCTTTTTCTGTCCCTTATGGCGGCTCCGGTTTTCAAAGGGAAAAAAAAAAAAAAGGACAACTCTAAAAAGAATGACAGCTTTTGTTATTATTCTTACATACCTCATTGCCTTTATGAGCTGTTAAAACAACAAGTTCCCCCTGAAGCGCCAAAGCGAGGTGAAGTTTTAGTAATAGCAGACTTGTAATAGAAGAGAGACCTGTGCTTCTGCAAAAAACATACTTGCCCTATGGACAACTTTTAAAGCTCTCCCTCTGTTCACAAGTGAGTCAATGATGGAGGTCACAAACAGATGCCCCCCAAATATATCTCTAAATAGGAACTTATTAAATGAAGTCTTCTAATTCAACTATAGATTCTTCAACTTCAAAGAGCTAATCTCTTTAACCCTATTTGCAATTAAAACTATACAACTCCATACAAGTTCTGTTGATATCTTTAACACTTTTTTTTTGCAAAAGGGAACCATAAAAAAGAAGGATTATAGTTAAGTCCACAGTAACAGTGAATGTAGAGCCCACCAACACCTAACACTTGAAGAGAAAAACCTTAAATCAGATTTAGAATTGCTTGGTATTTTATACACTGTTACAACTAGTATAACTGCCCTCAAGCGACTCACTCAAGGTTACACTAGGGCTATCTTGGGCTTGTCTACACATAGGCTTTAATGCACATTAGCTTATTTTAACGCACATTACCAAATGGTTCTCCAGATTCTTCACCTTCAATAAAAAATGTCTCTCCTGTTTATGATTGTAAAATAACCCTCCAGCATCTGAAAGGAATAAGAGATACAGTAATGTCTGCCTGAAACAAAGGCTCTGAAGTGCCTCCTTTTGTTTAATAAGCATTAAATGCCCAACACTAATGATACACCTTACTATTTTTAACTAGTCCACTGATGGTCAAAATATGCAACAAAAGGAAGGAAGAGCACATGAAGAGCTGTGCAGAACACAAAGAATGGCATCTTCTACCACAAAGAGGTGGGGCATGGAAAAGATATCACCACTTTGATTTCCTTTGAGAAACCCCAGATGGACCCCACATGGGCATCTGAGCCCCAGGGTAGAAGCCAATCCCACAACACCAAGTCAATGCTCCCATTCCCAAGAGAAGCAGGGAACGTGTTTGGTCTGGGAACCAAACATGGTCAGCATGGGAACAAACAGCTCCTTCTTGGTATCGTGGCTCATGCTCCCGTTTGCCGACTAGACAGACTTTACTGCATGGAGCATACTCAGTTCACATTTCCAAATATTTTTCTTCACATGAACCAACATCCCTTTAAAAATGACAGATTTTGAATGTTTGCATAACATGCAACTCAAAACCTCTGCCTGTGTTGTGAAATGTGTATCCAAGCTCCACTGACAAGGAGATATTCTCAAATACTGAGTTTTCAGCAGAGTATTGCCACTTTATATCCCCAACTTGAGCTCCGTGTCCAGTAACTCAAGGGCAGAAAACTGAAGTCCATACACTTCATTTTTCTATTGTCTCTTACGCAAATGGGAATTCTCTAGTAACCTTTACAGAAATTGGTCATAATATTTTACCTATGTCTCATACTCAAATGCATATAACTGAAGTTTTCAAATTCAATTTGCCCTTTAGTATTTACGGGGATTTTACACCCCCCCCCCCAAATAAATACTAAACGGCGAACTGAATTTAAAACTGGAAAAGAGAAAGCAAACAGAACTGGAATTGACTTTGATTGTTCAGGCCGAGGGAGATTTATATAAAATGTTTTACATAGAAATCTCTCTCAGCCTGAACAACCAAAATCAAAGTCAACTCCAGTTCTGTTTGCTTTCTCTTTCCACTTATCTGTACTTCGTGCCTGGGCTACAAATAGAATAGGAAGCTGCTTAATTACTTAAATGCTACTATTCCCAGTATAAATATGTAAATGTTGTAGCATTGTTGTTACTGGTGTTAGAGTTTAAAAAAAAACAAACTTTTACAACACCTAATTACTTGGCTCAAATAAGAATTCCTTGCCCCCACATATAGTAACAGTAATTAATAGGTCCAGATACACAGACAGAAGGTATTTGGCAAGTCAAGCTGGAGACTCAAAGAGGAAAAAGAGAACTGGGAAAGTACTCCAGGGGGCAAGTGGTAGAGAAAAGGTTCTTACAAGAGCGCTGGTGCTATGAGGAAACAGAGGGAAGACAGCTGTTAGGACACCAGCTTCAGTGGGAGCTGCATCCCTTTGCACACAATCTGTATTTGATTCACTATCCATAGAATAAGCTTTACCAACTGCCAGAAGGGCTTTACAAGAATAATGGCAAATAGCATGCTTTGCACCTGCCTATGCGTAGATCCAGGATCTGGCAAAAGGGGGTATAGGAGGAGCAACCTGTGCTGCAGAAGTGGTTGCGTCCTGGCTCCCAGCCGCCTCCTTCTCAAACTACCACTGTGGACAGATTGCGCTACAGGAGCCAAAGCAAGTGAGAATCCCCCTCCATGTTCAAAGGCACATCCCTTCTTTCCCAACTCCCCTGCTTGCTGCCATTTTCCCTCCTGTCCCAGGTTTGGGGAGCAGGCAGGAGCACTTTGAAGCTTCCCTTGCCCCTGGACAGCAGAAACAGCAGCACCAACGGGCAGAGGAGTGAGGGAATGGAAGGGGAGGTGCCTTCGAATATGGAAGGGAAGAGGGGTTACTTTTTATCTGCTTTGGAGATTTCTTTAACGTCTCCAGAAGCTCCTGCAGCACAGTCCTGTAACAGGCCTGCAGTTCTCGACCTTTTTAGACTCAGGGTTCCCTTTGAAAAATGTCAGCTCTTAATTTTCACCCATTTTTTCCGACTGCAGAAAAATGATAACAGCACTTCTTCTGTTGCAAAGACCCCTGAAAGACTTCAACAGTACAGAATGTTTTTGACACTAGGTATTCCCAGCTGACACCTGTGTTTATCTTGTGAGCACCCAAGTTAGTCTGAAGTCTAGGAGGAGGCAGGGGAGAGATGTGCCTTATATCAACTAAATCAGAGATATGTGAGCTTTGGTAAGCCTGGGCTCACTGGGTCAGATGCTGTGGAATAAGCTTAGGCTCACAAAAGTTCATGTCTCCAATCTAGCTGAGGTACATGAGGTACATTACAGAAGTGCATGCCTCTGATTCAGCCAGCCCTGAAATACTTAATCAGAGTGTGCTACAGCAATCTGGGGTGCCCCAAGCTCCTTTCAAGGGTGCCACACTATGTGTCATTAATGCAGTGAGGTCTGCAAACATGACTCATGAGATAAACCCCACACCTCAAACAGGATAAAGAAGAACTAGAGAAGGTCCAGAAAAAGGCAACAAGAATGATTACTGGTATGGAAGGGGCTACACAGGAAGAGCCTGAAGAGCTAGGCCTATTCAGTTTAAAAGAAAGCTGCTGGGTGGGGGGGCATAGTAAGAGTGTATAAAATACTAAATGATGAAAAGAAAGTAAATAGGGATTTATTGTTTACATCCTCTTCCAGTACAAGAACTAGGGGCCACAAAATGAAACTAGTAGGTAGTAAGTTTAAAGACTAATAAAAGTTCTTTTACATGGTATATAATTGAAGGGTCTTGTCTCTCTGCTCAGGGTCAGAACGATTGCCATACTTGGGTTCAGGAAGGACCCAAGGGATGACAAGGTAGAACAGTTATAAACTACTGCAAGACCATTTCAGGCTGGACATAAGGAAGAACTTCTTTACTGTCCGAGCCCCCAAGGTCTGGAACAGCCTGCCATCGAAGGTGGTTCAAGCACCTACATTGAAAACCTTCAAGAGCAAATTGGATGCTTA
Source organism: Crocodylus siamensis (assembly GCF_052110815.1). Classification (NCBI taxonomy): domain Eukaryota; kingdom Metazoa; phylum Chordata; order Crocodylia; family Crocodylidae; genus Crocodylus; species Crocodylus siamensis. Next base: position 137,102,956 of record NC_143395.1, on the reverse strand, counting down.
TCTTGCTGGGATCCTATGACCCAAACTAACTTCCTGCCCCTCAGGCAGGGGGCTGGACTCAATGATCTTCTGAGGTCCCTTCCAGCCCTAATGCCTATGAAACCTATGAATTTTACCCCATGGTCAGATTGGTATAGACTGTATGGGTTTTTGCCTTCCTCTGTATTTGGGGCATGGCCACCTACCTGGAATTTCTTGAGCATACATCTACAATATTTCAGAGAAGAAGGATGCTGTTGCTGTGGTTCCCCTTGCTTTACCTGTGGCAGGTTAGCATGTTAGGTCTGTGTTGTGTCAGGGTTGACAGCTGTCTCACTTAGAGCTTAGATGATGGTTTGTCTGGAATGGTTTGGATAGGAACAACCTTACCTCATAGAAGGAGGTTGGACTAGATGTCCTCTGGAGGTCCCTTCCAGCACCACGTCTCTATTATTCTAAAGTGTGGAACTCATTGCCAGATGTGCAGAAGCTGACAGCTTAGCCAGATTCACAAAAGGATTAAATCATAGAAAATTAGGGCTAGATGGGACTTCAGGAGGCCATCTAGTCCAATCCCCTGCTCAAAGCAGGGCCATACCCAGCTAGATCATCCCAGCCAAGGCTCTGTCTAAAGGAGGAGATTTCACAACCTCCCTGTGTAGCCTGTTCCAGCACTTTACTACCCTCCTAGTGGGAAGGCCTGTACCCCAGCTCCCTAACCATTTCTGTTGCCCTCCACTGGACTCTCTTCAGTTTGTCCACATCCTTTTTTGCATGAACACAGTACTCTAGATGTAGCCTCACCAGTGCCAAATAGAGGGGAATAATCACTTCCCTTGATCTGCTAGCAACACACCTACTCATGCAGCACAGTATGCCATTAGCCACCTTTGCTGCATTCTTGGAGAAAAAGAGGCAGCAGTCACTATTGAGCAGGGGAGTTAGGAGCACAGTCTCTGAATCAGAACATCCTAGACCTCAAATGCTGGAGGCTACAAGTAATAGTTTGGGGGGTGGGGAAGAACAACACAACACGACACGACACCTGGTCAGAGCCTGTACACTCTCCTTTCCAGCGTCCACTCTGTCTCCATGTAACACAGGCCTATTTGATGTATGAAGTTAACCTGGTCTTGACACCCACAAAGCAACAATTACCCTTCTTTCCCCCCCATTATTAGTGGGGCAACTGGGTATATGTCAATTGATTTTGGGGGACAATTAAAGAGGGACAGGAGTGAAGTCACAGGTTCAAAACAAGTACTCCAAGGGGGCCACTGAGCACAGTATACTGGACAGTGCCCACAGATCCTTGAATGAACCCAAGGAACTAACAGATACTGCCCAGTGAAATTCTGCCTGGATAGGTGAACAGATGAGGGACAGGAAAGGGGCCTTGCAATCCCCAGGCATCCTCCCAGATAGAGCCTCCTTCCTGGTCAGCTAGACTATTAGCTTGGCTAGGGCCAGAAGGCTGATCAGGAGATCCTGGGACTTGGTGGGGGCCTGTATGTGGAGTGCATAACAAAAGAGGTGTGGGGAGCAGTGCAGCCAGAACCTCAGCAGAAGATCCTGGAGGAGATGGAAGAGGTGTTGCAACCTGGTGCACTCGAAGCAAGCGAGAGCCAGGATCTCCCTCTGTTGGCAAAAGGGGCAGGAATTGAGGGGAGTCGGCAAAACATGCCAGATACAAGGCCATGGCAACAGCTCTGTGGAAGAGTCGCCACTTCTGTGTGATGCAGGCTTGTTTGACACATATTGGCAATGTGGGTGTTCTTCATGCAGAGCATGAACAGTCAGCCTCCCTGCTGTTAACAGGAAGGAACACAGAGTATGTGCCAACTGAATCTGTGGGAGCACAAAAAGACAAAACAGGGATGGGAGCGACGAGAGCTTTTAAAAGTTGTCCACAGGGCAAGTAGTTTTTGCAGAACCACAGGTCTGTTTCACTGGTCGGTATCCACAGGTTCCCTCTGCTCGCTCAGGGGGCAGTGGATGCTGGCCAGTGCGCTCTGCTTGGCAACCTCTTCCATAACCCTTACTACCAACCTACCACCTCGCTCCCCAGGTGATGACGCAAGAGACCAAGCAAGAGGCACGTATGATCTGGCTCCAGCCACAGCAGCTCTGGACCTTCCTATGCCCAGAACTCTCCCAGAGGAGCCTGCAGTGGGGCGCTCTCCTACTTCCGGGGACCGGGGGGCGGGGATGGCAAAATCCCCCAGCCAATTACTCCTTTACTTTCCTGTAAGCAATCTACCAGTTTTCTGTAGGCAATCTATCCAACCCCAATTGTCTTTCCTGCCTACTGCAGAGGGGCTGGACCGACAATCTTGCAAAGTCCCTTCCAATATATCAAAACCCCCAAAAAACAAACCCAAAAAATCCAGGAAATCCCCCCCAAAATACCCCAACCCGTCCAGACCCAACCACCCCCCCAAAAAAACCCCAACTCCTCCAATCCCCCTCTCCAAACCGAGCTGGGGGCCCCTAACCCCCCGCTGAGCCCCACAGCTGCACGCGCTGCCCGGTGGGGGGGGAAAGGGCACTCACTGGGCATCGCAGGCGGTCCCGCGCGGCGCGAGGCGGGCCGGGCGCGTGTCACTGCAGCCCGCGGCGCAAGGCGCTACCGCGGCGCCCCTCCCCCAAGGCCGCCCCCGGCAATGCCGAGCCCGCAGGCGGCGCCGCGGCGCAAGGCGGCCGCTCCATGACGGCCTGACCCAGGCAAGCGCTCGAGCCTAGGGAGGAGGAGCAGGGAGGAGGGGGAGGGGCGCCCTTACTGCGCAGGCGCGAGCTTGCCGGCCAATGGGCAGCCAGCCCCGCCCGCGGCCGTGGGTTGGCGGGGCCTGGCGGCAGGAAGCGGGGGGCGGGGTTGGTGGTCGGGTCAGAGGTCGCTGCGCGGCCGGAAGCACGTGTGTGCGCGCGCGCTGGGCGCTGCGTGGCAGGAGGGAGCGTATGCCTGGCCGCGGTGAGGGGTGAGCAGCTGCACCGGAAGTGGGGGTGGGGTGCGTGCTAGGGTGTGCACGTACATATCTGGTGGGGGTGTGTACCTGTCTATAGATGCTTGCGTGTGTGTACTTATAAGGGTGGGGTGGGGTGTATATCTGAGGGGTCTTTACATACGTATCTAGAGATTGTGCGTGTGTGTGTACATACATATGTAGACAGATATGTACGTGTGTATGTGTGTGTACACAGCCATGTGTCTTCGGATATACGGGTTTCCCTCACCTCACACAGGCTCTGTATGCGTGAATTCGCTCTTATGTGGTGACACTTTTTATACCAAAAACTCATTACGTGCAAGGTAAATTCATTGTTCTGTGATTCCTGTGGAGGAAGCCCACAGTCAACTGCGCTGTGCAGTGCATTGTGGGAGTGACATGCACCAAAATATAGTCTCCTGTGTGGATCTTTGCTCCTTGCTCATTATCTGCGACACGTGTTTCTGTAGTTGTCATCCCCATTATGATAGTGCCCTGTGCTTGTGTGTACTGTCGCCCGTTGGTGAGTACCAAAATTGTCTTGTAAAAGTGGTAGAAATGGGTCTGGGGGGTTAGTACAGTCATGGTCTTGGAACGTATCCCTATTTGTTACATTGTAAAGTGGGTGCAAACACAGGTTATCCCATTTTCTGGGAACACATGTACAGCATAAAGCAAGAGAAACCTGTACATATATCTGTCTACTTATCTAGCTAGTTACCTATATATAACACAAGCTTCATCGGATGCTGAGCAGGCCCCCCAGAAATAGCGAAGATCCAGTGGTTATTCAATCCCAGACTGCTACAGGGGTAACCCTAGATATTCTTTGCCTAATGTTTATTGAAGCACGTATTTTATATTTCTCTGCATATTTGGGCTTTCAGATCTACCTGTTGTCCCCATGGCAGCCATTTATTCTGGAATTCACTTGAAGCTGAAAAGTGCCAGGACCTCCTGGGAAGACAAACTCAAGCTAGCTCACTTTGCGTGGGTTTCCCATCAGTGCTTCCTTCCTAATAAAGAGCAAGTGGGTTCCTGTTCTGTTTTTCTTTCTTTGTTTTTTTTATTGTCAAATACAGAAAAAGGGGTACTGTTTAAGTTGTCACTGAAAACTTGATGATTCAAAGTATCTGTAATGCACTGCTTGTTTCTAGACCTAGTGCCAATATAGCAGTGACTGGTCACTACTACTATTTTGGTTTGGGGTGATTTTGCAATGGCCTGTGTTAATGTAATTTAGTATCAGTTCATTTCCCAATAGACTGTATCATCCCCATCACAAAATGTGCACTAAATATCTAGTGTCCTGGGATTCCTTTTTTAGTATCTTTAGCAGAAAATCCTACTATAATATGGACTAACTACTGATCATATTCTCACTTTTAGAGGCATTTGCGGCCAGTCAGGGTCAAAATATGTAGAGGTGTTTGATTTCAGTTAGGGCAGAATGGGAAAGAGGCTGTAGTACCCATTTCATGAACGAATGCAGGACGTTAGTCTCCAAAACTGTTGGACCAGCATGTTTCATTTCATCCTGTATCTGGTCCCAACGTGTTTCCAGACTACCTCATTGGTCCATTACTGGCATGGGGTGACATGGCTATCTCATGGTCTAGGAGGGGGGTTTTGGACTGAGTGGAAGAGCCATTTGTGACTGAGACTTATTTCCTGCTAGTTTTGTTAGTGTCTGGGCAGAGCATCTATTGACTCCTTGGATTCTTCCTTGGAGGCAGCAGTGGCCTTTCACACACACATGAAATGTTCAGGTATGAATCCTGTTTCAGTCCTGTAGTCTACACCCTCAGTCCTCCTTTAACTCTGCCTAGCATATTAATTGATTTTTGGGGATTTGTAGTGTCTTGCCTCACCTGATTTGTAGTCCCTTGGACATGTGTAGTCTCTTGAACAAGCACCTGGCTGGGGTCACATGACCCCAGCACTTTTTCCTGCCACTGGCAGAGGGTTGGACTCTGTGATCCTTTGAAGTCCCTTCTGACCCTAGCATCTATGAATCTATGATGGGATGGTGCATTCTGGTGCTCATTACTTAATGTAAGAAAAACAGCACTTTTCTTGAACCAATGTTAGCCCACAAAACTTTATGCAAGTTCTTTTTTTTCTTAATTGTCTTAATTTGTTTGAATTAAGACATGTTTAAAAATTTTGCTAAGAGAGCAACAATTTAAATCAAATTTAATTATATTTTAAAGGTTTTCGTTTAAATATTCTCTTTGTAGTGTTTATTTCAAAAGTGTTTTCTTGATGGAAAAAATAAGAATTATATGTATTTTATATCCATATACCAAAAGGAAACAGGACTTGAAGGCTTTATCTTTGCTTTCCTGTGCAACTTGAGATCCATGTCAGTGGTTTAATAACTTCAGAAACTTCATTATTTCCCTTAACAGAAGTTTAGAGCTCTCTTGCCTTTATTGGCAAACAAAGATTTTCTTAGGTGTGAACTGTTTGGCTCACTGGTTTACACTGTATGCTGTTTCCTTTCCTAGTAGTAGGTCTGAAAGTGTTATAAGAGCCAGGTTGTGTCTGTAGTGATCAGGGTAGAGTTTACAATATGAAGACCATTTAAGTTTAGAGACTTTTATAAGCCTTTAAAGGTTAGACTGGCGCTCTGGAGCTTGTAATTTTATAGTGGTGATTGTTGAGCTTATGAGATCTTTATGTTCAGTCTGAATGTTCTTTGCCCAGGGATCTTGTTAGTTTTGTAGTTTATACAATCTGCCAGGCTTCAAGAGTGTGATATGCGTAGGGAAATGATTGAAACAGTTGGAACTCCAAAAAAATGAAGCCAGAACTATACAAATAGCTTCATTTGTGTACTGAAACTTGGAATAAGTATGCAAGTTCTTTTTGTATTTGGGTTTTAAAGTAATTTTTGATGCAGGATTGTGTTTTAATTGTGAAGTGCTTACTCTTACTTCTTCACAGGGAGGCACATACATAGCGGTATGATAGGGGTTTTTTTTGTTTTTACCTTACAGGTGTTACTTGATTGGGTGAGCCATACATTGGTTTCTTTTTACAACAAGAAACTTGACCTGGAGGATGAAGTTGTTGCAAAACTTTGGGCCTACCTGGATAATATTATCCATAGTAGAAAACTACAAAACCTCCTGAAGAATGGAAAAAAAATCAGCCTCAGTTTTTCAATTGCACAGGTAATTCCAACCAAACAATTTGGAAGATGCTGGATCTGACTCTGTTTTAGAGCTTGCAAAATGCATGAAATATAATTCACTAAATAACGTTCTGGCTAATTATTCCCCCCCTCCCCTCCCCACACACTGCCTAATTACTTTGAATTTTTAAGACAATATGTTGTCTTTATCCACTTTGCTGCAAGAGAGAGGATTTTTGTGGAGAACAGTGTGAAAGACAAAACTTCCTAATATAACATCAAGCTAGAATGAATACAGGCTTTGCTTTCTCCAGTCACTTAGAGAGGGAACTGTCTTAAATATGCTGGTTAGTAGGAAAACACCCAGTCAGATGTGCAGTGTTGAAATTTGTTTGATCACATAGTAGTTGAGCCAAAAATTCCTTTATTAAATCCAAAGGCCAATAGCGGTACTACAGTTACTGTCTCTTATACTACTACTGAAAGCTTGTGAGGGGTATTGGGTTCTTGTGCTAGGTGTTATACATGCATGTAGACACATTTTCTGTGCTGAAGAGTTTATGAGCTGACTTAGCTGGGATCAGACTGTGCCTGGGGATTGGGAGTGAGCACTGGCAGATTTTTGTCCTTGTTTATATTAAGGCCTGCTGCTATGTCCACCTAGAGCTGTTCAGCACAGAAAAGATGACACTGCCCAAGTCCCTGCAAAGTTTATTTCTGGGTGCAAAATTGATACTGAATCCTTTTGTTCTCCCTTCTACCTCCCCCCCCCCCAATCTTCAGGTCATAAATAAAAGGATATCAGAGTCCTGTGCACAAAGGCACCTTGTGAACATCGGCACAGTGCTGAGCTGCTGCAGAGGCATACTTTCCACTCCTCCCCTCACCATCATTTATACAGCAAAATATGAGCTGATGGTGGACCTCCTGAGCAAGTTGTCTTGGTTGGCCTGTAAGCAGCTGACCTCAGAAGCTGCTGTGACTTCCCAGCTGTTTGATGTCCTCCAGCTTGCCTTTGCTCAGTACCTCCTGCTTCAGAGGCAGCAAATCAATCCAAACCGTGTGTTTGGGCAAGTGACCTGCCACTTGTTTCAAGCATGTCTGCTTCTGAGACATCTGCTGATTTTCAGAACATGGATGCAGTCAGATGACAGCCACGTACGTCAGCACTTGGGCAAGGAAATCCGAACTCACATAGAGACCATGCTGCAGACTGGGATATTTCAGCTTGAGCTCTTGTCATCCTATAAAGAAGAGCTGCTGCAAGAAAGGGAACTACAAGGAAGGAAGAAAGGGGCTCTTAAAACTCTCCTTGTGCCAGTCAGTACAGTGCAGAACAAGCTGAATGATACCAGTTTTTGTGAGTCTGCTCTCCATGGAAACGTGGTAGCAAATTCAGTGCCTCTACTTTACAAGCTTTTCTTGGACTCTTACTGTAAGGCAGAAAACCATCTGCTTTGTTTCCACATGTTCACCAGGCTTTATAGCTGCCTCAGGCTTTCTTACCTGCAGGAGGACCGGTGGGAGGGGAAGACACTCTCTCCTTCAGTCTGGAATACAGAGCTACTCGCAGTAGAACAACTCCTGAACTTAGTGCTCAGCAACGACATCTACAACATTGCTGCTGACCGCATCCGGCACAAGGAGATCCAGTTCCATTTTTACCGCAGGCTGGCAGAGACCTTGGTGAATCGCTCTCAGGCTTCCATCCCAGCTTGGTTTCGGTGCCTCAAGACTTTGATTTCATTGAACCACTTGATAGTAGAGCCAGATCTGGATGATCTGGTGGCCTCGGCATGGGTTGATGCAGACGTCTCTGAGCTCCGTACAAAAAAGCCCCAGGAGGCCCTCATTAATGTCATGTTTCAGACTTACACCAAGCTGCGACAGTTCCCAAAGCTTTTTGAAGAGGTACTGTCTGTGATATGTCGTCCAGCTGCTGAGGAACTGAGGCTGCCAGTCTTGTCTGCTGACCTGACAGTGAAACTTTGTGAGTGCCTCCTCGAGCTGCCACCCAACCAGATTCTGGACATCTTGTCACTTATCCTGGAGAAGTGCCGGACTTTCATCATTCCTTATGTGGAAGGGGATTCTGACATGGCCTTGAAACTGCTGTCTTTGAGTTCAGTGCTGCATGCTTTTATGTTCAATATGAAATGTCTGGACAATGTCTCACCTTTGCCTGTGGTCCTTCGCACTCAGAGTCTGCTGGGTGAGCTGCAGAAAGAGCTCATCCAGCCCTTGCTGGACCTTCTGAAGGATTGCTCTGTCAAGAAAGAGAACCCAGACCTTTGGCTAGAGAAGACCAGTGACTCTGCTCTCCTCCTTGTCTACACGTGGGTGGAGGTTGACACTCTGCTTCATATAAACTGCAGCAAGTACATTTGTCCACTGGCTGACATTGTTCCTGCTGTTAGTGATTCTGCTGTGGAGAGCTGGGATTTCTCAGCACTTCTTCCCACTGTGGATGCCCAGTGTTGGAAGAGAGTAGTGGGGCTCTCAAGCAGCTGCTTCTCAACTAGTAAATATTGCTTAGAACTGCTTGCTCTTCAGAAAATGAAGAAGATTTTAATACAGAGCAGTTCCAAGACTGAGGCTGATCTTCAAGCCTTGCAGAACATGACAGCCTTCATCCTTGAATCTGGGCGATCAACCATGAGCACAGGAATGTCTGAGCCCTGGAATGGCAATGCCAGTGCCGTCACTGCCTTCAACTATTCCACTGCACACTGGCACCTTGTAGTCTCAAACCTTACAATCCTGGTTCAGTATTTTTCTCCGAGAGATGTTGAGTACCTCGCTGACATGCTCCTGAGGACTTTATCATCCATGCAAGATCAGGAGGTTCCTGCTGATCATGAGTCCTCTGTCACAGTTGGAAAAGTGTCCAGAGATTTGCTGCATAGTTCTCTTTTTCCAGAAATTCGGGTGCTGCACTGTGCTTTTATAAGTTGCATTATTCAGCAGTGCACTGGCATGCTACATTTGGCTGCTAAGGGCCCTGCATATCATCCTCTTCTGTTGCTCTCCACAGATAACATACCATGGCATGAAGAAGTTCTTTCTTCTTGCAAAACTTTGGATTTGCTAGTAGCACCATCAGGAAACAAACTGTTAAAGAATGAACCCAGCTTATGCTGGAAAACAATGGAAGAAGTTGCTCAAAATATATTAACGCTGACAAGGACCAGCTCCCCTGTTACCTTGGAAGAAGATACGATAGAGAGGCTTTCAGCTCTACTAGAGATCCTATCTGCACTGAAACTTGACAGTCTCTTTCCCTCAGACCATACCCGGTGTTTTCTCTTGTTGCTGTCCTTGGTAGCCAATACCAGGGCTAATGCCTCTTGCAGTAAGCTGAAATTTCTGAGTACGTGCTTCCACCTACTAACGTGCCTACAGACTGGCAGAAATGCCAACTCCAGTTTTAAGGTTTTCCATGCCAGTGACGTTCTTGAGGCTGTCATGACTTCTCTCTTCTCAACTAGCAAGTGCTTTGATGGGACATCTCCTATGTGGGCAGAATTTCTCCAGGTGATCCAGAGCTTTCTGGAACATTTCCTTCAGATGACTGTGGAAAGGAGGTGGAGCATGAGACTCAATTTGGAAAAGTTCACAACTTTCCTAGCAAACTGCGAACCAAGTGCAGAGGCAGCAAGAGGCAAGAGCAGGAAGAACTGGAATCCAGCAACTGGGCAGCTTCTTCTCGTAGCACTGACCACTCTGTGCCATATTCTGACTCTCTTCCATGAGCAGCAGCAAGAAAAGGGACAGCAACCTACAGAAGAGCTGTCTGCTTTGTTGGAGTTGGCAGTTCTCCACACAGGAGCAACCATTGAGTCCTGCCTTTGGAACTGTGCCAAAGACCAACCTTTGCCTTTAATATTTATACCCTCTATCACCACTCTTCTGAAAGCAGATTTGAGATTTATGAAAAGGGACAGCGAGGCAAAGAGTCCTAAAGACCTTGGCAAACACTGGGAGTGTTCCCATGCTGAACTGTACCAAAAGTTTTACTCTCAGATACTGAGAGAGTTGGCCTTGGCAGGAGGCCATATTCAGTTTCTTCGGTCTGCTCTGCAGTTTTTAACTGTCTTCTGCTCGGTACCAGATCTGTATCCTGGAAAAGAGACTGCTGTCACTGTGTTTTACTCTTTAAAAAAACTCCTTGCTGGTATGGATTTTTAAAAATCCCCTCTCTATCTTCTCAGAAAATGTAGGGATGCTGGGGTGGGTAAAAATCACATTAACTTATTTTCTTTGAGTGTCTAGTCATGTTAGCAAATCTGCAAGTATTCTGTTTTTTGCTTTTTTTTATGAGCACGTCAGAAGCTTTCAGAGAGAAACTAGTGGTGGTAACTCATTTGGATCTAACTTGACAGTGGTCTCATCTGGAAGGCATTTTTTGGGTGTCAATACTAGTTATTTTTCTTTAAAACTCTCTTCCCTCCATGCCTGCTATCCCCCAGATTTCTCTTATTTGAAACAGTAGCTATTTATGTGCCTGTGTGTTGCATTTTCATGGAAGAGACCTGTTTTGCATGCAGTAAGACACTTTCTGCTGGTGCCTCCTGCATTGTTTGTGGCAACAGTTTGGACATCAAGGTTTGAAGATGTAACCCTAAGCCTTTTATAAAATGATATAATAAAGTTTTAGAAATGGTGGTGCAAGCCAGTGAGACAGCAATCTAAAACACACTGATAATGACTGTTTTGCTGTAGGGCTTTTTAGGGATGCTTTAAAAATGTTTTGTTGGTTTTGTTTGCTCGTGCCTAGTGTTTGTTTGATAAATTGATGGTGTTAGAGTGATGCTGTAGCTGTGGTGTAAACTCTTCATGCAGTGTGTAATTAAAGTATTGAACTCATTGCCACCAGATTTGTGGAAGGTGACAGTTTAGCCAGATTTTAAAAAGGTTGGACAAATTCTTGGAAGAAAGGGGCATCGCTAGCTACTGAGTACAAGAGGTAGGGATATAGCCTCTGAATCAGAACTTCCTAGACCTTAAATGGTGGAGGCTGCAAGTGAGAGAGAGGGCCAGTGGAAAAAAACTGGTCAGACCCTGTTCACTCCCTTTTCCAGCATCTACACTCTGCCACTGTGTGACACATGACACTGGGCAAGATGGATTTATGGTTCGACCTAGTAAATGGCAGTTCTTATGTTCTTGTGTCCAGACAATTATGTGAGAAGCAAGGATTTTTTTGGGGTGATGCCTTTTATTGGACCACCTGCATGGCTAGAATAAAGTTAGACAAGTGAGTCTGAGGAGGGAAGCAAGCAAGCACAGCAAATGTAAAGAGCTGAGAGTAAATGGTTTGGCACTTTTTCATCTGGAGATCTTGTAGGGCCTTATGCAGGTGGATAAATATTGTCCATACTTGTGGCTGAGGAAATGGAAAAAGCAGAAGGCCTGGCTTTTGGAGATGCCAGAAACCTGTATTTCCAGAGCTGATGCTAGCTGTGAATGCCTTTGCTTGCTTGCACATAGTGGACGCATTCCCATGAGTAGGAACATGTGTTTCCTTGGGGACAAATAGCAGCAGTTTATATTTGTGCCATTGCTACTTATCCTCAGGCACTCCCCTGCATATGATCTCTGGCTCACTGCAGATTGTCTCAGGTAGGGGAGGGGAGGCTGGAGCCAGCATCTGGGCTGGCCCCAGCATCCTTACCTGGGATCATGGGGGCCTTCCAGGACTGCAGCAGTGTTAATCTGGGCTTGCAAAGCCTGCTCGACTGCCGGAGTGTGGCTCTTGCTGTCCAGGCTTCCATTTCAGGCAGTGCTCACTGTAGCCCCATGTGCCACCCTACCCTTTTGCTGTGTTTTTCTTAGATACCAGGGGCTCCTGGTATCTAATTTTGCCTCCGTGCTTTAAATATGCAGCGTGGGGTACCTTTTCACATGCACCTCATGCTTTTTGTGGTTTCTCAAAAGCTTTTGAGACACTGAAAAGTGCATGCTCCCCCTCACAGGAACATGGCCAGTGAGTCTGATAAATTTGGTATTAGAAGCCCAGTCCTTTTGATTGCCAGCGGTCTAATGTCTAACGGTATGTTGCCTCCCTCAAAGTACAATGTACACTGACATTGTACAGACTCATTGTAGTCTAAACAGAACTGGCAACGTTCTTTGGGACAGGTTGGATTTAGCTGAATTTAGTTCTACAGCATGTTCTTTTGAATGTTGGTGTTGCCTTCTTGCTTGATTCTTAACATGTCTTTGCCCAGGAGCACAATTGTAGTGCAGTTCTGCATGGGGAAAATCTTGGCAAATCTGGTTGTGAACCTACCTGAGGCCCTTGCTAGCAGAGATGCGGAGAGACTGTATAACAGCTGCTATATACAGATACAAAAGCTGTCTCTCAAGCTGTGTATCTCAAGTCTTCAAAGTTGCAGAATTCACTTGCAGTTGCCAGTGTGATGTAGAAATTAAATCATGGGAATCAATGTCATGTCTACCAACTTCTGATGCTACTTCTTATACTATCTGCCTCCACACCTACTTGTCTCAGTTTACTTGTATGCAAAACTGGTATAATGCTTTAGTGTGGAGACAGGATTTTTTGTTAAAAAGCTATGAGATTCTGTCATGGAAAGCGTTGGAGAAAAGCAAGGCATTAAAGAAGTTAAAATATCTGTTTCTCTTACCCAAAATCTTGCAAGTTTGGAGCTGAGAAAAAATTGCTAAGTAAACGAAAATATAATCTGGTCATAACTTGTATGTATATACGTGTAGGTGTATTCATTTATTTAAATATGTTGGAGGTATGGTCTAACAGAGATCTTGCATATCAACTCAATGCCTGTGGTATTTGTGACTCTCATCCTCAAGCCCAGATATCTTGCAGCCTGATAAGCTTGTTCCCATAGTTCATGGACAGGCCTCATCGTGGTGTGATGAGAATGAAGGCATTTCATCAATATGATGACAGTGGCATAAACAGTAGGGTTACTGTGTTTTGAATGACATGTTGTTGTGAATAGGAAGAGACTGTTTTGCAGGCAAATATTGTAAAGGCCCACAGTCCCATTCTAAGGACTGATTTAAAAACTGTTACATATGGCAGTTCTCTGTGTTGATAAACAATTCAAATGTGTTTGTCTTCCGTCTTAATATGCAGGTTCTGGGATCACAGTCCAGGTGATTCAAAATATAGAAATACAGCTGACAGAGTTGGGTACTCAGCTCTTGGAGGGGTGTACCACTGAGGAGTTTTATGCCATGATGAAGCTGGTGCTCCAGGGAATTGAGGTTAGCAACCTGTGGAAGCAGAATCCTCAGGTAAGGAATGCTTGGCTTATTTTTTGTCTCCTTTTTCCTTTTTTTTTCTTTCTCTGCCTTGAAGAACTGAATTAGTATGGTGTCTGACAAAGTGGGTGGTAGGAAAGACAGGCCAGAGAGCATAAGCTGAGTAAGAAGTAGGAGTTTGGCTTTAAAAACATTTTTCATTATGCTGCACAGACGGGTTGCTTTAATGGTGTTAAATCTGGTGCTTAGATGCTGTAATGAGGAGTGCTCTGGAGATGCCGATGACAGACAGAATCCACTGAGAAGGAAATGGAGGAGACTTTCAGTAAGATTTAGCAGTCTGACTCTCACTGATGGCATTGGGAATCACATGGATTTCTCCCTGCAAGCCATGCTTGAGTTGATTTCAATGCTACAATAGCAGCTTTTATTTCATTCCTGTTGTGTTATCCAGGAGAATCTTTAGATCGCTCCCTGAAAAGTGATTTATCCCAGTTATGCAGATGATTACTAGGAAGTTGCTTTAATTTCTGTGAATTTTTTGATTTAGAATAATGCATCAATGCCTTGCCTAGCTTGCTTAAGTCACACACTGTGTAGGGTGTGTAAGCCTCTTTTGTATTAGTTGGAATGTGCCAGTTCTCTCATCTTTCCAGTCCATGGATCAGCTGGCCTCGCTTTCCTGCAGTGTAGGATTCTTGTTAATCTTTGTACTGCTCAGCATTAGCTTAAGCATTTTCCTGGTGCTTTGCACATGCACTTTAATCATTATCAGGGATCTGAGTTTTGTATTTCCCATGGGGGGGGAAAAAAAGGAGAAGAGAGCAGATTTTACCTTTTACTGGAGGCCAACACAGATTTCTCATTTTACCAGAGAAACCTGAGGATTTTGCAGTTTTGTAATGAGCTCTCTGCAGGCTGGCAGGGTGCTAGCCTGCAAGGGGCTGGGAAGGAGCAGGAGCAGGGTTGTCAGGCAGGGGGCGCTATATGCAGGTATATGCACATGGCTGCCAGGCACCCTGGAGAGCAGCTCCCACAGGTAAGGGGGGATGAGGGGGAATTGAGGCCCCCATAGGGAGTAAGGGAGTTGGGCAGGGCTGGGGGTAGGCAGCAGGCACTTGGCGCAGCTTATCCAGGGGACAGGGAGGGTGGGGCTGGCTCCCCACATCTGCATGCACTCCTGGGGACAGGGGGGACAAATGCCCCCCAGATCTGTGTGCAGGGCATGGGCATGGGCTGCCCACTTCAGGCTCAGACTCCCACCCTGCTACCCTCCCCCAGGGCCTCTGGAGCTCAGCAGGTGTGACCTAGCGCTGCAAAGAAGAGTGGGGCTGCACAACAAAGCAGCTTGCCACTGCAATTGAGGAGGGCCATGAGGGACTTTTCATTTTAATCACGGATTTTGGGGGTTTTATTAGAGAATTTGTGATTTTTATTTCTTTTTTTATCAGGGAAAACCAGGATCCCTGATCATCACAAGCCTTCTGTGAACAGGGTGAATCAGCCTATGGGAAAACCGATACTAAGACCAGACACAATTGTTTGGGAGCTCTTTTCCATGAAAATTTCCCACTGTTGCTACAGGTGCAGCATAAACAAAACACTGGAGGCCCCTGATTCTAGTCATCATGTTGTCTCTACTTTGACCATTGTTGGCTGACATGGTACTTTTAAGCAGCAGCACTATGTGAGGTCCCAGTTACACTAGTGGTCCTGTCGTCCCATTCCATGAAGTTTCTGATCCCAGGCTTGTCTTTCTGATATCTGAGCACAACCCAGTAGTACATTAAACAGGGCAACTGATTTCTTTTCTCATTGGAGCTGAATTGGGAGTGATAATACTGGGAGCATTTTGACCAAAATAAAAAGCCTGGTATGTCCACCCTTTGGAAAATGAGCTGATTTAGGCCATGGACAGGCATACTGTGAAGTGCTCTAAATCTGTAGTGCTTCAGGGCATGGACAGACATACAGAACCCAGCCAGAGCACTTAAAAATCACCATGACAGCTTGCAGCATTCTGCTCTCCAGGTGGGGGGGCATGATAGGGGTTTGTTTGGTCTTCCAACATCCTATACTCCTCTGCTCCTCTCACAACAGGACAGCATGGCAGATGGCCAGTGAGTGCTTTCCTATGCACTTGGCCTCCAGTTTCCCCTTTCCAGAGGTGGAGAGCTGTGCAAAGAATCATTCTTTCCAGCCCCAGGGATATCTTAGTGCGCAGGAAGGTGCTCATGGGCTGACCACCCTGCTATCTCCTATCCCCCCTTTACTGGTTGAGGGGGAGGGCAGACCTCTGTGGAACGTTAGGGGATGGAGAAACTCCCCATCATACACCGTAGAGGGTACAGACATAATCAGAAGTGCTTCAAAATAAAGTGCTTCTAAATAGTTACTGTTTTATCAAAAGGTATTTATGGAGGGCTTCATCTGGTGTCACATGGGATCATCAGGCTTGCACGTTTGTTTCCATGTTCTTGTTCCATGTTTCAAATGTTGCATCTGTCCAGGGCTTTCTGGGAGTAGTGGGTCATACCCAGATACAACTCAGGGAAAGCTGGCCCAGGTTCTGCTCATTTTGAAAAGGCATCTCTGTCATAGATATAGCCAGTAGGTCATTTTTGTTAAAGAGATATGCAAGTCTTCCTACCTGGTTCATATAATGCCTGTCACCTTAGCGTATAAGCATTGAAATGCATGTGTGTGAACTGTAAGGTTAAAATGCACTGGTAACACACCTTCAGTTTGGTTCACTTTAAGCGCTCTATGACTTCCCAAGCAATTTACTTCTTAAGTAAGTTGCCCGAAGGTGCAGATATTCGTTCTGTTTCCTTCCACTACCTACAGTGGCCACTATATGGCTTGCTGTGTGATTATTTTTTAAATGTATTAATGTCTTGAATTGCTTTTAAAATAAACTTTGTTCAGGATATGATTACCAGTCAGCTCCTAAAACCTTTTTTGGTGCTTTTAATCTTCAGGCTTTTACAGAGATGTAGTCTAATACGGGGATTTTTGCTTTATAAAGGCTTTGAAGATGCCTCAAACTATGTCTCCTTAATAAGAGTTCTGCCATGCTACAAAAAAACATATTTATTTTCTGCCAGTGACTGCTTGTCTCCTTGCTTCCTGCAGGAAGTACTGTCAGCTGTTACCCTAATCAAATTGCTGCTCAGCTGCCCGTTAAGTGGAGAGAAAGAGAGAGCTTTCTGGTTTGCCAGTCCCCAGATAATCACAGCATTGGCTGTAAGTATCTCGCAGCTCCCACGGCTGTAACTTCATTATCTCCCCCTTGTTTGGCTGAGCCTGCAACTATTGTGTCTGAAGCACAAAATGTATTTTAAAAAATAAATAAAAATGATGTATTTTTTAGGAGTTGGTTTATGATTTGTTTCCACTGCTTGGAACAAATCTCTCCAGATAAATCCTTTTGCCTTAGCACAAAGTACATTACTGTTATCATCATTTTGAAGAGAGATAATTCCCTGGAGCTTCCCTGTAATACATAGGAGGACTTGCTAGTCTGCATGGAGGGGTTGGAGAGCTGCCCTTCTCTATGTCCTGGACAGCTGTCTTTCAGACTCATTGGAGAAGGGAATTGTTGTGTTTTGGCATGTATGAAAGCAAAAAGCCAACAAATTTAAAAAAAAAGGCTAAGTACATTACTAAGAAGCATGCGTGAAAATAATAGAATCATAGAAAGTGAGGGTTGGAAGGGACCTCAGGAGGCGTCTAATCCAACCCCCTGCCAACTAGAGAAGGACCAGCCCCAACTAG
Source organism: Crocodylus siamensis (assembly GCF_052110815.1). Taxonomy (NCBI): domain Eukaryota; kingdom Metazoa; phylum Chordata; order Crocodylia; family Crocodylidae; genus Crocodylus; species Crocodylus siamensis. The sequence goes on along the minus strand of NC_143395.1, from coordinate 137,085,826 downwards.
ATCACCCCAGCCAAAGCTTTATCTAATCAGGTTTTGAAACCCCCCAAGGATGGAGCTTCCACCACCTCTCTGGGTAACCTGTTCCAGTGTTTTCCTACCCTTCTAGTGAGAAAATTCTTCCTCATATCTAACTAAACTTCCCTTGCTGAAACTTGAGACTGTTGCTCCTTGTTCTATCATCTGCCACCACTGAGAACAGTTTAGCTCCATCCTTTTTCAAACCCCCTTCAGGCAGATGAAGACTGCTATTAAGTCCCCTCTCAGTCTCCTCTTCTGTACACTAAATAAGCCCAGTTCCCCCAGTCTTTCCTCATAAGTCGCCTCCCAGCCCCTTCACCATTTCTGTCGCCATCCACTGGACTCCCTGATTTGTCCAGATCCTTTCTGTAGTGGGGAGCCCACAGCTGAACACAGTACTCCAGATGTGGCTTCACCAGTGCTGAAGAGGAGAATAATCACTTCTCTTGACCTACTGGCAACACGCCCACCAATACAGCCCAGGATACCATTAGCCTTCTTTGCAACTAGGGCACACTGAGTTCAAGTTTCTTAGCCCTTTTTACCCAGCACCCTAATGCAATGAGACTGGTGCTCACGTTGGGGTTAACTGACCCTCTGGTCTTGAGTTTGTCTGGCAGTGGTTTGGGCCTGATTAGCAAAGCTCTATCATGCCCTCATGCTGTTATTGATGATGCCACTTTCCCATCCTTAATGGCACGTGTGTGGATGCTCATGAAGGACAGAACCATTGGACACATATTTGAAATAATATAGACACAATGAGTGAGTGCAAATAGGAACCATTTATCATGGTCGTTGTGAATCTTCTCTAGGGCAGTGGTTCTCAACCTTTTTTTGTACCAGGTCCCACTTGTCCCCTTCACTCCCAACCTGCTAGCCCCAGTCCCCCAGTGTGTGGGGCAGGGGGTGGTTGTGTGGGGCAAGGGAGGGGGAGGTTCCAGCCCCTTGCAGGCTGGAAATCTGCCAGCCTGCAAGGGAAAAGCAACCTTTCCCAAATTTTTTCCTTTAAAGGAGAATCCATTTTTAAAGTTTGTCTGTGGCCCTTTCATGTTCTTGTGACCCACTTTCTGGTTGCAACCCATGAGTTGAGAAATACACAAACACATCCCCACTGCCCCCACACACTTGGTGGGGTTGGAGCATTGGGGCAGGGGGCAGTTGGTCGAGAATGAGGGTCACTGGGTTGGAACTGGCCATCAATGTTTACAAATGGGTCCTGGTATAAAAAAAGTTGAGAACCACTGCTCTAGGGAATTGTGGGATTGCAGCAGCAGTCCACAGACTCAGCAGTGCTTGCAGGAAATGACATGTGTGGACACAATATCATTCATGCACTTAGAATGGCTAGTGTGAGTGGGGCTCTTTATTCACATAGTTATATCAATATTAATCCTTCAGGTTCAAGTACAAGGGTGTGTTGGGGCAGCCTATTTTTTTTTTCTTCTTCAATTTCACATGTAGATGCAATGCAGAGAAGCCTGCCAGGACCAGCTGCTGATTCCCACCATTGTTGTGCCTATACTGGAGGCAGTAGCAGCTCTGCTGAGGCAAGGAGAAGAGATTCTCACAAACCCACATCATGTGTCGCTGGTGTTTAACATTCTTCTAACAGTCCCTCTGGATCATCTGAAGACAGAGGATTATGGCAGCATATTCCTGGGAATGCACGAAGTGCTGTTCTCTATCCTGCAGTGTCACCCTAAGGTCTGTGGGGATGGGAGGAAGCAAGATGGGTATGCCAGTGATCAGAAATGTTTTTAAAAATAAGATGTAAATCCCTGAATTCTGAGCTATATCTTGAAGAAAACCCCCCCCAAAACTTGTGGTTCTAAAAGTATTTGCACCAGTCTCGTCGAAGGGTTGTAGCCCTGGAAGCTTGTGAGATACCAGATCCTAAAAGACACTTGCTTCAGTCACTGTCTTGCTTTTGTTTTCTGCTTACACTTTAAAGAATCGTTTGACTGTAGATTTGTCACAAACCTCTGGAATCAGATTAGGGTAATCTTTTCTAAAGTGTCAAGATCCATTTTTAAAAAATGACATTTTGGAACAGAAGTCTTTGTAGAGATCAGTAGGATTTAGGTTCCTACCTGTGAAAGTCACTTCTGAAAATGGGGATTGGGCACCTTAGGGAATGTTACACTTAAAGGTTTAAGTTAGTGGGAAGCTACTTGTACAAGCTGCCTTCTGCTGATGTGTAAGTATTGTTGGACTGTAAATTTCTTGGGCTAGCAGTAGTTTCAGAACAGACACTATCCATTACTTCCTGCAAGCATTAATTCAGTGTGAATTTCAACCTCTGCTTTGAGTCTGTAGGGTGATTCCTTAAGGATGATGATGACTACAAATCATTTGTAGCAGTATGGGCCAGGACTCCATTGAGCTGTGGAGCTAGTGAAACACAGAATACAGAAAAGATTATTCTCAGACCCAAAGCACTTGCAATCTCTGCAGCTTCCCTTGCAGTGCATACATTCTCTGTAATTGTGGGGTGTCAGATAAACTACCATGGAAACCTCAGAATCATGCTTTCTGTCTTTTTTGTTTTGCTCTGCTGCATCCAGTTTTGCTTGATACTGTTTCATTTGATGTTCTTGCAGGTGATGTTAAAAGCGGCTCCATCTTTCCTGAACAGTTTCAGTAGGCTGGTGGTTTCTGTCATGCATGAGGGACGACAGAAAGGAGAACGAGGTGCTGTTTCACTGTTTTTATGGGCCTATCCTTCTCTGATCCTGTGCAACACAGAGAAGAAAATGCAAAACAAGGCAGACTGTAACTGTAGACATTGAAATAAAGACCTAGTACCATAATGTGTCTTCAAAGCCACTAGCCACATGTGCAGAGGTAAGCACAAGCTATGTCATAGCTTGTGCTCCTAGGAGTAACTGAGACCCTTTGAAAGGGTACACAATGCATCTCCTCACTCCCTCCTATGCTGGCTTATAATTGCCCAGGACAGAACTAAACTTTTCCTGTGTTTACTTTACCCTGCCCCACTAGACCTTGCTTCTAAGCCACCAGAGCATGTACATGCCCATGTACTTCTGGCAGCTGTCCACGTCCAAAGTGGAGCAGCAGTTAAAGAGAACCATGGCAGCTGGTGGAAGGCATGGCAGTGTTTACATGTACATGCTAGCTGCTGTGTGGCAACACAAGCCTTACTCTGCTCAGCAGAGGTAGTATAACTGTCAGAAGAAAAAAGGGCTCTGCCTTTGCAGAGAACCATTGGTTATGAATACACTCAACTTTAGTTCTGCTCGCAAAGTCTCTAGTGTAAACTAGGCCTCATGCAGTGCTTCCATTCATCATGATAGGTATGTCTCCCCTGCATTACAGGGTGGCTGAAGTATAGTGCAGAAATACCTGAGGTAGCTTTAAACTGGCTAGATTTTTGGTAGTGGTGTTAGCGGTAGAAGCAGGGAGCTGGTTGTGGGCTAATTTATCTAGTTCATCTTTCTCTTCTCTCTTAAAAATATGCTAAAAATTGGCAAGTCCAAATAAGATCCCATGGCTGGCTTGTGTTGTTGCATGTAATGAATGAGTTTTGTTTGTTTAAAAAGATTCATTGAATGAGTTTTGTTTTGTTTTTGACTCAAACTTTGAACCACAATTTGATTTCTTTTTCAGGGAGCATGGATGAATTTGGAGTTGTGTTGAAATGTGCACGCTTGGTGGAAAGGATGTATGACTATATTGCTGCAAAAACAGAGCAGTTCACAGTGTTTTCTCCCTTCATAGTAGCCAAATATGTGACTGAACTGCAGAAGGTAATATACATTCATCTGTTTTGAGGACTTAGTAAAGTTCTAGTTCTTTCAGATCCAGAGTATCGCCCCTCCTGGGCACACAGGGCTGCTCAGTGCTCTAAATTAGGGGTAATTTAAACACAGTTCTTGAAATAATATCTCCTTGAAAAACAACCTATGTTTACAAAATTACTTTGTTCTTCTAATATACTTTTTCATGCACTTGGGATCCAAACTGTGGCTCTAATCTTCCCAAACTGATGTTGCTTACTCAGCGATTCTCTCTGCGAGTGCACAGCGCCTTTGTTCCTTTGATAAAGCAAACCCGAAAAAGTTATTGAGGAAAAAACTCACTCTTCCATGTTGGCTCAGGCATAACCAATAAATGTGGGGAAAGATGGAATTACTGTTAGGTGGGTACATAATGGGCTGAATAACCACAAACAAAGAGTAAGTGCACTTGGATAGATGTCAGAATAGCTGGGAATGTTAAGTGGTGAGCTCAGGGGACTGTGTTCTCGGTCTGGTGCCATTTAACTTTTTTATTGTTAACTTGGCTGTAGGGATAAATTAGAGAGTAGTGAGATACAGACAACAGATTTGACAATGAAAAATGCAAGATGCTACCCCTAGGAAGGCACAACCGAATACACAGTGAGGGACAGTTGGTGTAGGCAATAGCACTGCCAAAAAGGGGCTAGAGGTTTTGGTGATTGCAAGCTCAGCATGAGTCAGCAATGGGATGCAGTTGCAAAATGTAATTTTAGGTTGCATTAACCAACGTAATATATGAAGGACTTGGAAGTGATACTGGCATTTCAGTTGGTGCTGGCTAATTTGTGCATGTTTTTACAAAGATGCAGAGAAATTGGAGAGGATTCAGAGGCAAGCTACAATATTGAGGAGGAGATGAGGAAGTGATTAGAATGCAGCCCATACAGAAAAAGGTTGAAAAAACTGCGTGTGTTTAGTTGAGAGAAAAGGAACTTGGTGGGGGATGTATTTCAAATACTATTCCCATTTGCCACAGGAGATAGGACATGAAACAGTGGGTTTAAACTGCAGCAAAACAGATTTAGATTAAATCTGAGGATAAATGTTTCTGATTGTTAGAACAGTAGAACTGTCTAACAAGCTTCATGAAATCATCTTCACTCAAAGTTTTTGAGAGAAGATTGGATAGGTGTCTGGCTGAAACAGTATGGGAGTACCCACCACATCCTACATCTGGGCAGTCGGTTGCACTAAATGACCTGGGGCTTTCCTTCCAATCCTGTGATTCTATAAATCACACATGTCAAAGATACAGCCCACAGAGCTGTATCATTCGGTGCCCAGTCTCAAAGTGACCCACATGTGGGGTGTGTCAGTCGGCCCCACATGCAACGACTGTCCCAGCTGTCATCCCAGAGTAGCCACCGCATGCAATACAGCCCCATAGTGTCCGCATTGCATGCTGCAGCTGCTCTAGGGCACCAGAGCTGTACAGCACAGCCCACAATGGCAGTTCCAGGGCTGTGCAGCATGACTGCTCAGGGACACAAGCGCATGCAGCGCCGCCTCTGGATCCAAATTGTAGGCTTGGTCTGGGTCCAGTCCAGCCCATGAACTGGCTCTGCCCCACTCACCTGGCCGCTGGGCTGGAGGAGTTTGATACCTCTGCTATAAATCAAAGAGAGATACTCATAGGCAAGACTAGGACTCTGCTGAAGCCAGAGGGTTTGCAGCAGCCTGTTATCACAGAAGCTGTCACATGCTATAGTGACATTTGTGTTATAGTCACATATATGTCACATGCTATAGGCCAAAGTCGCATGCTATAGTGGTTGTTCCTGAGCTGCACTGATGTGTTGTGAGGCTGTGAGCCTGTAACTGCAGAGGCAAAGACTGAGGCATAAACCAAGCATAAAATACACATGGCAGCTGTGTGCAAATGAGTAGGCTGTGCACTTATATGTGTGAGGACTGAACAAACTGGGTGTTTGGAAACAGGCATGGGGAAGCATGAGAAAATTGCTCCTAGTTTGTGCAGGGGCAAATTAGTCACTCTTGAAAGTGGTGGAGTCCCAGCCCCCCAAGGTTTTTGTTGCTTATTCATCCCTTTTTAAAATGGGGCAGCTTGACTCGCCATAAAAGCTGATTCACTCTTGTGTTCATGGCCCAAGTTTGAGACGTGCCCTTAGTAGTTTTTGTGTCTTGTGCTGGTTCCTAATTCTTTTCTTGTGCTGTGGACAGAATCAGGAGGCCAAGCTCAAGCCCTTTAGCTAGATAGTTTTGGCCTACTTCTGTCCTCTCCATGCTCCTCTATGGTTCTGATCTCCTCTCCTGCCTAGAAATAGCAAGAGGGGCTGGGGCAGAGGAGGTGAAGTTTGTCCTGTTGGGCTTGGTTTCTGTTCAGAGATTTCAGTTCCTGTTTCTGCAGCAGGCACCCCACTGTCTGGAGCAGCTGCTTGAAGGTCAGCGATCTCCACAGTTGTTCCATGGCCAAATCCACTTCCTGTCCAGCTCAGTTCAGCAGGTGCCATTTCATATGCCTGCCACTTAAAGCAAGTCCCAACACCAGTGTCATGTTGCAAAGTGTTGCTGTGTTTTTTAACACTAGGATAGTTTTAAGCATCAGCTACAGAGTGTGCCAAGCCTTTAGTTAACTGAACAGCCCACTGTAGTTTTGTCAACCCCCCACAAAAGTTATGTTAAAATGTTCATCATAGTTTCCTCGAGGTGTGCAGCCTGAATCTTTCCCAGCAATAACCTTGATGTAAAGATAGGTTTGGAGTGACTGGAGATGGTGACATTAAGGACTGTAAGTAGGGTGATAAATCCAGCTGCTCCTGTCCTGTGCATCCTTTCCCCCAGTAGGACTAACTAGGGTAAGCTGAGTGCTTGCTGCCACTTGAATTGCAGTGACCAGGCTGCTACTCAGAATTCTGCCTGCATACCTCTGCAGCATGCCTGCCCTGCCTGTATCTCCAGTAACTGCAGTAGCCTTCTGTCTGGCAGCAGCTCTGCCCATTTCCAAATCTTTGTTGGGACTTAATAGCTTGCTGAGTCCTTGCTTTTTGTAATCATGTTCCTTCCTCGCCCCTTCCCCTCTTTCCCCTGATTTTTTTCCTACTGTCTCCTATCCCTTCCAGTCAGACCTGGTAGATCTATGTATGAGGAAGAACAAAAAGGGAAGGATTAATTGACAGCAGAAATGCCAGGGGCTGTTACTTGTATCAAAAGAAAGAAAAGCAGGGCTGGAACAAGCATTGCTCACATGTTAGTGGTATGTCTGGGTGGTCAGCCCGAAGATGAAGAGAAACCCACTGGAGATGCAGCCTGTGAATAATAGTAGCGTCTTCCTCTTGTCTAGTAGTAACCATGACCAAGATTGTTGCAAGTAGGCACAAGGTTCTATAGCCCCTTTGAAGATCTTAGTCCAGGTCCAAGGAAGGCTTGAGGCATCCAACAGGGAGCTTAAGTGGAATTGTGGTGCCAGAGTCCAAAAGTACAATCCTGACAACCCCTGCTCAGCTGCTGTCTCATCCTGTTTTATCCTGAACAGTACAAGCACTTCAGTTTTCCAATGGAAGCTCTCTGAGCATCTTGAGATGCACTGCTGCACCTTCCTACAGCTGTTCCTGACCTGACTGAGCAGTTCAGTGCCTAGCTTATGGCTAAACCCAGTCAGGAACTACCAGCTGTGCTTTTGTTATTGTTGAAGAGCTTCAAGGTCTTTGGAGGAAAAGATGCTGGGCATCTAGGGCTATTTGTTTTACAATTGAAGCAGTCTGTGCATTAAAGTATAGCTCCAGTACTAGGCAGCTGCCCACTGGCTGAACTGACTTCAGGCAGCTGCCTGCTTAATGTGCTGGCTGTTAGGGCTGTGCAGAGCTTTGTTCGCTGATTCGATCTGGCCAAGATGTGGCCCGATTTGGCGGCTGAATCCAAATCGAATCAGGAGAACCTTTAATCTCTCCGAATCAATTTGGAGAGATTTGGAAATATTCAATGATTCGGACATAGATACAACTTTAAATTTTTTTTACATACCTCAAGGTACCAGGTAGCTTGCCAATGCTGAGATGGTGGGGCAGATGGAGCGTCCCATGGGAGTGTGGTAGGGTCCCCAGCACACTCAGCAGCAGACCTGAAGGTGGACCAGAAGCACTTCCAGTCCACTTCTGGGTCCACTGGAGAGCATGCAGGGGACCACCCTCCTCCCCTCCCCCCTGCTTAGCGACTGGTGCCTCCTGGGTGTGGGGGGGTCCCCCAGGGTACCCCTGTGGCCATCTGCTGAGCTGGGGGGATGCAGGGTGGTTGTCCACTTCCACTGCACTTCCGGGTTCGCTGCCGAGCATGCAGGAGGTCCCCCCCACGCTCCTGTGGCATGCTCCATCAGCATTCACGAGCCATGCCTGGTACCTTGAGGTATGTAGAAAAAACATTTAAAGCTGTGTCTATGGCCGAATTGCTGATTCTCTGAATCTAGATTGAATCTTCAGATTCAGGTTTGGCTGAATCAAATCAGGACAGTGATCCAAGTCAATGAATCGAATTGCTGTCCTTGATTCGGGCCAAATCCGAATTAAATACGGCCCGTTTTGTACACCCCTACCAGATGTCACAGACCCCGTTGCGCAGCACTTAACTCTGCATCTTATAGGGAGCCTCAGTGCCTCAGAGCTCTAAATTCTATTCTGAGATTCAGGCAACTATATGCTTGGCACTGCAGCAGGTAACTTTTAGATGCATAGTCTGCCTTTTTGGGGGTTGGGGCAGGGCTCTGTCTCCATATTCTAAGCTTCATTCCAAACCAGTTTCCTGTGACCCTTTTTTATAGCTTTGTCTCTGTCAGCTGATGCCTTGATCTTCCCTAAGGTACAAACTGATTCTCCTCTTTGCCCCAGCAAAATCCATTTCATTTTGAAAGAATAGGCCCTCCTAGCTTTGGGAGGACAGGTGCTAGATAAGGATCAGTCTGAGACAGTCTTATATAATCTTGTACACACCAGAAAATTGATGAGCGTGTTTATGCTAGAAATGCATCAATAGAAGCATTAGATGCAAGACATGGGAGGTGATACCGCCTTTATATTCAACACTGGTTAGGCCTCATCCCATATTTTAAAAAGGATGTGGAGAAGTTAGAGAGGGTCCAGAGGCAGGCAACAAAGATGATTAAGGGCTTGGAAAGGAAGTCATATGAGGCAAGACTGAAGAAGCTAGGCTTCTTCAACTTGCAGAAAAGATGCTTAAGAGGAGACATGATAGCAGTCTTCAAATACTTGAAGGGCTGCCATAAATAAGATGGAAAGCATGTTTTCTCTTTTACTGCAGAGAGGAGGATGTGGACAGAAGACTTGAAGTTGCAACAAAAGTTGGATATCTGGAAAAAAAAAACTTCTTCACTACTAGAATAGTGAGACAGTGGAATAGACTGGCTAGGGAAGTTGTAGACTCTCTGTCCCTGGAGGTGCTCAAGACTAGGTTGGACAGGCACTGGTTGGGGATGATTTAGGCATAGCTATACCCATGTTATACTATGGGTATTTCCCATGCTTCTGGGCTTTGCTGGTTGCTCCTGTTCCCACCTCCCATTCTGATATGTGTTAAGATGTTTCCAAGCCTTCCCAGAGACTCTGGGTATTGGCAGCAGCCAAGGCTGGGGACTTTGACTGGGGTGTGCCAATACTTCTGCTGGGACCAAAGCCAGTTTCCTGGCTAGAAGGTCTTGCCCCTCTACTCAGGGTCAGACTGGTTACCATATTTGGGATCAGGAAGGAATTTGACTTCATGGTCAGGTTGATATGGACTGTGGGGGGTTTTGCCTTCCTTTGGAGCAAGGGGTGTGGCCCTCTACCTGGGATCTCTTGAACATATACTGGCAGCATTTCATAGAAGCAGGACATTCGCTGCTGTGGTTCCCATTCTTTGCCTGTAGCAGGTGTTAGGTCTGTGTTGTATCAGGGCTCACAGTAGTCTTATGCATCATTTAGATGATGGTTTGCATGGGATAGTTTGAATAGGGATGACCCTGCCTCAGGCAGGGGTTTGGACTAGATGCCCTTTGGAATTCCCTTCTAGCCCCACTTCTCTATGATTTATTCTATTATCCTCAACAGATAAGGAACCATGTCTACTGCGTCCAAGAGTAAAGTGACACTTCGTGTTCTCTGAAATTGTTGCTGCTAAATAGCTGTTCGACTGACACTGATTGGGATATTTTTTCTTTTGTACTTCTTGCCTACCTCTTGGGGGAGCAGTGAGACTTAATTCCTGTTAATAAAGTGCGTTGGGATCTCTGGATGGACAGGGACATAAAGTATCTTACTGAATTTCATCTTATTAGGATGACTGCAATGATATGTAAATATGTTGAACATTTAAAAGGATTATATGAATTATATTTTAGAAACCTAACTACAGTGCAGAGAATCCAAATATTTTGGAATCATCTTAATGGTAAAATATTTATTTACATGTATAGAAATATTAAAAAGGATTCTGGTCATTGGATCTTGCCATCTTTGACACCACTTAAGGTATTATTAGGTCATGGGCAACTGGTGCCTCCCAAGTCTGGGGCGGGCACCTGCAGGCACTGGCATTGGTGGTAGGGCTGGAGCTAGCAAGCTCTCTCAGGTGTGGGCAGTGGCCTTGTTGGGGGGGAGGAGGGGTATGTGCCCCTGCTGTGGCTCCCCTACACATTGCCTCTGTATTAGGTTGTATTTTAAGTGTAACCGTATACTTAATACAATCCACTACCAGGGAGGTGGGATTTAAAAGACTCCAACTACTTTTCCACTTGCAAAGGTGAGGGTGTAGATGGAAAGCAGAAAGATAAGTATTGAAATAGCAACAGAAAGAATAGGTGTATTAGGTGGGCATGGCTGCATTATGTGTTTTTAAGTAGTTTTTCATATATAGAATGTAACTTTATTCAGCAAAGAATAGCCCCCACCCACTCCCATGGTATGGGCTCTTTAACCATCTTTAGACCTGCCTCTTTAAAATCTGCTCTCAGCAATTATGGTCACTTGTTACAAAACCATTGAATATTTCAGAAATTAGGTATCTGAAAAAGTAAAACAGGCACTAATGTTAAATGATAAAGGTTCTTGTTTGGTGGCGTACTACTGTGTACAGTCTCTTGAGGCTTTTACTTCCTGGTGCTATGTCTAATAAGTTTACTGATTACACTAATGGGTGGTTTGGGGATTAACATATGGACAGGATAACTAAGCATGAGACAAGTAAGTCTTTAATCTCCTGTGGAACAGAGAGATCAGAATGTTACAAAAGGATCAGTTCCTATTTGACTATTAAATTGGTGAGGACTGATGCATATCAGAAGGGGAGGGGAATGGGCTCCACATTATAGAAGGCACACGTGTCCCTCCCCAGCCACAGGGAAAACCCTACTACACATGCAAACTAAAGCTCAGTAGCAACCAGCTATAAAGTTAGTACACATTTCTGAAGTCTAACTTTATAGCTCATTGAAGCTTTTTATTGTGTGGTCAGTACGTTGCATGTGTAGCTGGTCTTGACATACTTGCACAATTAGCCAGTTAATTGCAAAATTCCTGCAATATGTAGAGAGGGCCAAAGTGCTAAGGGGAAGCTACATCAGAGAGCAGGGATGGAGCTATATAGGGCTGGAGCCCATTTTCATATGTGATGCGAGAGGGTACAAGCCATTAAGTCAAATACAGATCCATGTGCTTTTAGCAAGACTGATCTTACCCATGTTTGTAGTAACACAGGAGTTTTGTACCACTCCCTCTGCAGCAATCATTTGGCTCCTTATCCCTGGCAGGGGAAATCAGCCCCCTCCCCTCCAGTGCCCTGTGACTTTAGGGTAGAAAAATCAACTTGTCACTCTGAGGAGTTCTTTTCACCAGTGACAGGTTTATTAGTTGCCTCAGGAACAGGAATATTTTTAAAGACAGGTTTTTAATGCAGTTTCCATAACTTGGTGCATGCAGGCACAGGTACAGGGCCATGGAGCTAATCTTGGTGTTTAGCAGAGATGGGACATGTGGCAAAAATAATCCAAGAGGTTAGCTCTGCCTCAGGCAGTTATATTGTAGTGAGTGGGTTGTGAGCATAGGGTGTGCTCTGGTTTGCCTAAAGTCGGCACTGACACTCCTCGCTGTAGGGGTTATGCCAGTTGGGAGAAGACAGCATGCATGTGACTAGAGCAAGGGACTGAGTCAAGAGCTTTCAGCTGAATTCCCAGTTCTGCCTTTATTTGCTACATGACCTTGAACAAGCCATTTAATCTCTGTGGGCCGCTCCTTAGGTTGAATCTCAGAATGGAATGAAGCACACTTAAAATCCTTTGATAAAACTGCCTGGATAACTAGCATGTTATTAAACTGGAAAAGGCAAAGCATGCCACCTCCTTTTAAATGCTGAAACGATCTAACAGATGGGCTGGTCCCCGAGTTTGTGCAGCCTGCATCTGATATATGTTGTACAGATTCCTGATCATGAAAGATGAGTACAAATTCTTCTGGGAAATATGTTCCAGGGAATATCTTAGGGTATGCTTATCATAGCTTTTAGGTTGCTAAGTTTTCTGACGGGTGTGTCTTTACCTGTACTTCACTGCAAGTGAAACAGCATGTATCTGCATTTTAACATGTGTGATTACACATGGCTTCTATGTTGTAAATCAGTCTGAGAAAAGAATTTTTGTTGGCTTATACTTCATGCTGTGTTTAATGAACCATTCTGGATGGGCTGATAGAGTAGGATTCTGTCATGTCAGGATTTTACTATAATGAGGTATACTCACTATGGAGAGTAGGAAAAAATTAATAGTTTTTTTTTGTTCTTTTCATAGGTTACCTTGCACCCAGAAGTAAAGAAACATCTAACAGAGGGATTGTATCACATCCTAGACCTTTGCATTGAAAGTGATATCAAGTTCTTAAGTGCATCCCTACAGCCTGGCGTAAGGGAAGTCTTTAAGGAACTGTATAATGATTATACTCACTACCACAAAACTGAAAAACAAGGCGAGGAGAAATACACCGCATGACACAACTTTAATAATATTGCATAATGGACAAGGACCTGATCTTTTGCAGTGCCAAAAAACTCTGTGCTCTCATTCAGTTCAGCATGGATGGCACATTGTAGGATCATGACCTAAGAGAGTTTTTTCAAAAAGCAAAGCAAAAAAAATGAATGCTGTGTCCCTGTCTGCTTCACTTGTGGTGTGGAAGAATACCTGTTTTTAGGCCTGATTGTGCTGCCTGTAATAATGTGGGCCAACTGCTGCATCTCTGCAGCCTCTTCCCCCTGAAATCAATGAGACTGCTCATGTGCTATGTGCAGTCTGGGCCCTTATGAATTTTTATTTAAGCAAACAATGCACAATGTCAAAACCTACAGTGGTTGTGTGACTTTCCTGCTGTCACAGTGGTAGGTGATACTTCATGTTCTTGAAGTGCCTTGCACTTTTTTACTTAAAAAAAAAAAATATTGTGACTATTTTACATTAATATGACTGGCTGCTGTTACAAAACCATACGAACTCTAGTTTTTATAAAATACTCAAGCATTTGTATATTTCTGTCTTCTGACTTTTGTATCAAGCCAAATGAAGTATCAGCATGAAAACACTGACCACTTGGAAGTCTTTACCAAATATATCAAAAATATAATTAGCAAAGGGAAAATATATTATTTTACCCTATGCTGCCCTCCTGTGATTGTTCCATAAAATCACTCTTATTTAATTTGCATATATAACAAAAATCAAGCTCTTTCAGACTGAACACTTTTTTTTCTCTTATCACATATAGCACCTAGGTTCTTAGTATTCAAAAGAGTTTTGTTGCCGTAGTCTAGTCAGTTTGACACTTCTCTAAAATGCCATGATCAGGAGATACCATGGTGGGGGGAGGTGGCATCTGAAATCCCACGTTTGTAGTTCTGGGACTTCTACATAAGGAGTGCCTATACAGTAGTGAGGAGTCTGCTGTGATGCGCTGTAATTATCACATTGAAGCAGACTTGGTTAATTGAGTGTGGAGGGTGGCAATTACCACATTCCAGCAACCTCCCACATTTTGTGTATCAGTGTCCCCATGCTTCAAAATGGCAGTGGGAGCACTTGAACTACTAAAGCTTGTTGAATGAGCTTTAATTCAAGTGCCCCTGCCACCATTTTGAAGCACAGGGGCACTGATGCATAAGATGCTGTGGCACTTTAATTAGAGTGGCTCTTAGAGCCACCTCCCCCCGACCCCTGCAGTATGTGCAGAAGTGCCCAAGCTGTCTAGTTAATCCGTATGAGACATGTATACCACTTTATTATTTGTGCTGTGGTACTGTACAGAAGATCTAGCTGAGATCTGAGTCCCATTGCACTAGCTTCTGTACAAGCATGTAATGGGTTAGTCTCTGCCACAAGATGCTATGGGGCACCTGTACATGTCACAGGGTTTAATGCTCCTTAAATTAAATAGGTTTATGAAATTTAAACTTGTTTATTTTGGAATGTTGCATCAGGGTTTGCACGCACTAGGTTTTTGAACAAATTAAGCCTGGTCCCAAGGCGGCATTGCAGGAGAGTGGGACGGTTCCATGCTCCCTGCTACCCCACCCCGGCCCAGGGCCCCCCACCCCATGCCCTGACTTGCAGCTGTGGGAACAGGGAGCTGGCACACAGCACAAAGAAGAAAAAAAAAAGTGGAAGCAATTTGAAAACGGAAGCAATTCTAAGTGATGACCTACAAAAAAGTGCAGCACCATCTGGTGGGCAAAGAGGCTCACTACACCTTTTTGAGTGCCTTTATATTTGCACACAACAAATCCATGGACACAGCACTTGATTTTGCAGTGAGCCAAACTAAACCACGTCTGAGGAGGTTTAGTTTAATGCACCAGAAAGGTGTTTAAAGCATTGGGAAAACCTGCTCATGCAAAGAGTCATGCTGTTGCAGCGCAAGAAAGGGCAAATAATGTGTGTACAAATACCCATTTAGACAAAGAAGTGATAATGAAAGGAAAAGAACAATCTAAAGCAGAGGCCACCCAGCAAGATAGCGACAAAATAAAGAAAAGAAAAGCCTTCAGGCACTGTGGGCTATGCCCTGGACAGTGCTGTCTCCCATCTTGGCTCTGATTCTAGAAACTGCTTCCTGCAGGCAGATCCTAAACCAGTGATTCTCAGCCAGGGTGATGCAATGCCATAGGGTGCCTTGAGATCCTTTCAGGGGTGACACAGCCTGCCACACAATATTAGCACTGCTAAGTGTGAGAACATGAGTCATAAGATAAACCTGGGGCTTTCGAATAGGAGTTGATAGTGTTGTAACAGTTCTGCTCTG
Source organism: Crocodylus siamensis (assembly GCF_052110815.1). Taxonomy (NCBI): domain Eukaryota; kingdom Metazoa; phylum Chordata; order Crocodylia; family Crocodylidae; genus Crocodylus; species Crocodylus siamensis. The sequence continues at coordinate 137,070,726 of NC_143395.1, read as the reverse complement.
CTGTGGTCTTTCTGGTTCTTTACAACAGAAGAATGGCTCTAGTATTTTTCTCTAGTCAAACTATACATGAAAACTAAGCTGGCATTTTTCCAAGGAGTGTCTTGAGTTTAACAAGATTGAGAATCACTGCTGTACAGCCCCATTAGCCCTGCATGCAGCAGTTTGTAGGAAAAAGCATAGTTGAGTAGAGTGTACTGCTCTGCTTGTGTGAGGCTTCCACGCAGCACAGGGATGGGCAGGGAGAGAAAAATATAATAGGAATAATGGGTTGTAATCCTCTGTCCCGTCCCCCCACAAATAAAATAAAAAATAGGCAGAGGTGCTCAATGGCTAGTAGGGGTGCGTGTGCAAAATGGGCTGTATTGGATTGGATTTGGCCCAAATTGGGGACAGTGATTCGATTCGCTGATTTGGATCACTGTCCCTGATTTGATTCGGCCAAATCTGAATCTGAAGATTCAATGCTTATTCGGAGAATCAGTGATTCGGCCATAGACAACTTTAAATGTTTTTTCTACATACTGATGAGAAAAAGTACTGGGGCAAGCAAAAATAAAGTTAAGCCATAATAAGGAGCATAAGTAAAGGCCGAAAAACAAAGGGGCCTTGAGATAAGTTTATTGAGAGACAGCTGGAGAAAACACATTTAGTCTAGCAGGACTCCGGGATAATTTATTGTCAGACTGCCCAGAATGTATTCAGGGGAAGGCTTCTGTGTGTCTTTTTCTCACAAGTATATAACAGAGTCTGTATCCCGCAGCTGCAGAGAATTAGCCGCCCTTGCTGCTTCTCCTGTGGCCATGAAAAAATAAATCGCTCTGTTAGCCAAGCAGCGATCCTGTCGTGATTTCCACATCAGTACCTCGAGGTACCAGGCATGGCTCATGAACGCTGCGATGGATGGAGCATCCCACAGGAGCATAGCCCCCCCGTGTGTTCAGCAGTGAACCCAGAAGTGGACTGGAAGTACTTATGGTCCACTTTCAGGTCCACTGCCAAGCATGTGGGTGCCCCCTGGCTTGACGATGGGCCATGGGGGGACCTTGAGTGTCCCCCCACACCCAGGATGCACCAGTCATTGAGGTGGGGGGGAGGGTCCCCTATTCTACTCCCTGACGGACCTGAAAGTGGACTGGAAGTGCTTCTGGTCCACTTCCGGGTTCATCACTGAGTGTGCTGGGGATCCCTCCGCCAGCGCGCTCCTGTAGGATGCTCCATCCACCTCACCATCACAGTGTTCACAAGCCACGCCTAGTACCTTGAGGTATATAGTAAAAACATTTAAATCTGTGTCTATGGCCAAATCATCAAATCTTTCCGAATCTCTGAATTGATTTGGAGGGTTCCAATTCGATTAGGAGAGACTAAAGGGTCTCCTGATTTGATTCAGATTCGGAGATTCAGCTGCCAAATCGGGCTGAATCTCTGCCGAATCGAATCAGCAGCTGAAGCTTCGCATAGCCCTTATGGCTACTCTGGTCCTAATGTTGTGCTTAATATTTCCAGTCCCATTGTATTTCGTATAGCTGTGTTGCCTTTTTGAGCTTCACTACCTTCCCCCTCTTCCCCATTCTCAACTAACACCCAAAGCTTTAGGATAATGACTTAATCCTTGTTCAAACCATTTAATACAAAAGATTTTGGTACCTCTTTGTCACAAAATAACATGTTGGGTTCCTATTTATTAACTTGGAATAAAAAAAAAAGTGTCTGTTTTAATCCTGAAAGGAAGAAAAAGGCAAGATACGGCTTGCTGCAGGGCTCTAACTGAAATAGAAAAACTCACGTAGCATTAGGGACAGCCACTGCTGAAAAGATGGTCCCTGCTACCATTACCCCGTGGGAAACTAGAAGCAGTGAAGGATTATCAACATGATGTGTTTGGGGCTTTCACAGTGAGTTGGCCTTTTAAGGGGATTAGGGCACAGTTGCACCTGTACCAGACTTAGCTGTCTTTCCCATTTGGAGGAGGTGAAGGTCAGTTGATTAAGAGCAAGTGAGTCTGCAAGGAGAACCAGAATAGTTTGTGGTTCAGTAAAGGAGGCGTTCCAAGCAGAGGGGCACCAGTAACAGTAGGAGGGCAGTGAGATTAAGAAACCCCCCTGGCAAGGTAGGAAGAGGATTTTGCACTATGGAAGACAGTCCAACTATTTAGGGTTTCCAAGGCTGGGAATCCATAGTAAAGAATGGATGTGGGTTTCCCCTATGCTTTTCTCTTCTGTGGAAGAGCAGCATTCTCTGCAGTTAAAGGAAGACTAAAAGATTGGTGAAAGTGGACTGAGCTCTGGAGGTTGAAAGCTGTGCCCAGGGAAAGAATCTGGGGCAGAAGATCTGGATCTGTGTTTAGACTCTCTGGCTCATGCTCCCAATCCCTAAGTCAGCATTTCTCAACCTGCGGATCACAAGAATATAGAAAGGGTAGTGAACAAGCTTTTAAAAATGGATTAACAAACTTTTAAAAATGGATTCTCCTTTAAAGGAGAAAAATATGGGAAACTGGGGCTTTTCCCTTGCGGTCTGGCAGAGCTCCAGACTGCTTGGGGCTGCCCTTACTCCCCCACACACCCCACTTTGCCCCCCACACGGGCTGGGGCCTGGGGGCAGGAGGCAGCAGGTTGGGAGCAAGGGGCACTGGGCCAGGACTAGCAATCAATATTTACAAATGGGTTCTGGTACAAAAAAGGTTGAGAACCACTGCCCTAAGTCATTCATATGCAATTTAGTCACAGGTTTAAGTCCTCTTAGCAGCCAAGCTCTGCTGAAGACAGAAAGAACCATTAAAAATCAGGGAAAACTTGGACAGCATTTGAGATCAGAGTCAGAGACCTGGTGACAAACTTAGAGAAAATGAAAGCAAGTTGCCATCCCAAAGAGCTTACGTTGTGAAAGCTTGGCACAGATAGCGGGAAACATTTAGCCACTAAGTGGAGTAGGAAGTGACTTGTTTCTAAAAACTGTGTATTAATTCCTGACCATTGCAAAAGGTTTGATGACATCCTGAGACTATAAGACATCTTGATGTGATGGAGCTTTAAGGCATGCATTTGAGAATAATATAGTTCTCTTCAAAATACCTCTGTTAGATAGGGAGATACTATTTTCTCCACATTCAAAATGGGGAGCTATGATACAGAGAAGTGAAGGTGGGTTTTCAAAAGACTGTAAGTACTAAAGTGTCCGAATCCCACCACAACCTAATGAGAAACAGGTGCTTAAATCCATTAGTCTCTTGAAACCCCAGATCTAAGGGTGTTTTTACATGTGCTCTGGGGGTGGGGGGGGGTGCTTTAATTAGAGAGCTGCTCTAATCATAGCATCTCATATATCAGTATCCCCATGCTTCAAAATGACGGTGGGCGTGCTTTAACTACAGTTTGTAGAATGAGCTTTAATAAAAGCGCCACCACCGCCATTTTGAAGTGCAGGGATGCTGATACGTGAGATGCAGAGGCTGGCTGGAGCACATTAATTAGCACACTTCAGCAGACTCAGTTAATTGAGTTTGCTCCAATGTGCTGTAATCACAGCGTGTTGGAGCAGCCTCCCAGCACATCTGCAGACACCTAAAATTCCTGGCCTAAATGAAACCTGTGGCAAAGGTGGGAATGGAAATCAGATCTCCTGACTTCCGCTCCAGTCCTTCTATTCGTGAGATCAAATTTCCTCCTTTACTGGATGGAAACTGATTCTCATGTCACTTGTCCCAGTGGGAGATTGCAATTGGACTTGCTGCCGGTACTCAGTTCTAAACGTTAGTCCTGCCAAGAAATACTTTGTCCTATTTGGCTTTATTCATGGCCAGTTGGCTTTCATCCAGTTCCATATATCAATGGTGGGGGACTCTACTTTTGTCTTATATTGATTACAAAGTGCATGCAGATACTGGTGTCAGCATAAGTGGGTGTAGGATAAGGTTTCATCTCTACCATGTATCTAGTGAGCCAGGTTTTTTGACTCCTTGGGACTAGTGATGGTCCCTGAACATTTTTAAGAGCAGGTTAGACAAACCCTTGCTGGGATGGTTTAGTCAGGGATGAAATGGCTTAGCCTTAAGCAGAGGATTGGGCTACATGACCTCCTGCTGTCCTAGGCCTACCTTTCTATGAGTCCATGAGTTGGGGTCAGTGAGGGCTTTGGCCCCCAGGAAAGACGGATGGAAGATGAGGTGTGAATGACATTCTTCACTAGTGTAGTTGTGCTGTTAAAAGCTGCTTGGATGATAAAAGATCCTTGAGCATAAAGTGAATAACAAATCTCTGGTAAACATTTTTCAGATGATAAACTAATGATGGAATCTGGTAGACGAGAGATCAGTAACAGTAACAGACTTATTCTTCAGTGTAGAAAATACCAGTCTTGTGCATGATTCCTCACTAAGACATGAGGCTAGGAAGCAGTGTGACCTTTTCATACTGTCACTTTTTTAACAGGCAAACCATTCAAACACTCCCAAAACTAGAAGTTTATTTTCAAACTGTTTACCCGAATGGCACCTCCTCTGAAAGTTTTCCGCGATCCTCAAAGTAAGTATGAGAAATCTAAGATGGTGGAGAAATTTTTGGGAGAGGTTAAAATAACATTGAATGTCCCTTCTTCTATGTAACTCTTAAGCCTTTGGTATAAAAATGTAGGACTAACTTCATGGTTTTAGATTACTGTCCAAGGACTGCTTCTTTTTTGTTTTGTTTTAAATTAATTAAAAAATGAAGGTACTGGTGTACCAACCTAGGTGAGACAGGTTACTTTCTTCTGGTAAAGAAATTCACATTTGAATGCAATACAGCTGTTTCAACACGTGATGGAGCCGTCCTGCAAAGATACAACAGCAATCTATGAAGTCATGGTTTCCTCTTAATTGTACTAGTCTTAAATTATACTAGCAGAGCTAATCCTTGGATCAGAAAGGGTTTATATGTAGCACAATCTTGTGCTAAGGAATGTGTTTGAGTCTTTACCCACAGTCAAGGCTTAATCACCTATGGAGGGCTACACCAATACAATTGTCTATAGACTTTTGTCCCAGGATATTTTGGCATGGTTTCTAATGACTGATTCAGTGCATGTAAACTAGAGATGTGACTTTGTGGTGCTACATCCCCAGTGGCTAAAACCCCAGTATAAGCAAGGCCTAAGTGTCAGGAGGTTTAGGATTTACTGCTGAGTCTACCACAGACTTGCTTTGTGATGTTTGTTTTCTGGATTGTGTGTTATGGTCGTGCCTAAAGGCTTGTGGCACCAGGATTGTGCTATGTAAGGTCCAAACACAAAGGGAGAGGCTTAAGAATTAGTGATTGGAAGAGAAACGATAGGGAAAAGGCAGACCAAAAGGGTGCAATATACAAGCAGAACTGTGGTTCATTTTCTGGTTTTGCTTAGTCACTACCTAGTTCAGTCCTGCCGCTCATAGAATGGAGGCAACAGTGCTGTACTTTTCTAACCGCCTCCCAGAAGGGTGGATGCTTGACATATTAGCTAATGTTTATAAAGTGCTAAGAGATCCTCAAAAAGATGAGACCATGAAACCGGAGAATATTATTTTGCAAGTCCATAAAGCAGATTTTTTCCTAATGACCAAAGGAAGACAATGCCCTAAGTGTTTTAGATCCTTGAATATCAAATAGAGACAATATCTGCCTACTTATGTACCCTTTTAAATATGGCTCTGAGTGCCAGAGAAAATAAGAGTCTCCTTCAGAACCTTCTTTTATGGGTTAAAGTACTATGTAGGAACATTTTAATACAGAGACTCATGTATCATCATTACTGAACCATTAAGTGCATAAGGTGGTAATGACTGTACTGTGACTCTCTAATTTTTGAGTATTACTTGACTCAAGCAATTCCAGTTCCTTTAGTAGTTGGAATGAAATCTTTCATCTTATACGTGCTTGTGAACAGAAGGTGGCCTACAAGCATAGAAAAACATGCTTTTTTACTTTTTTGATGAATCAAAAATATTTTTTCTGCTTGTTGGTTGCCTATTAAAACGTCAGTTCTTGTCTTACCCTGTTTTCTGTGGGAGACAATAAGAGGCACTATGTTAAAATGCCTGCCAGTGCTGGCGTTCTTCATTGTGCATACAGAGAATTTGTTCTCAAACAAGTAAAACCTTCCCAAAATGAACCAGGCACTTGTAATTGCATCCACCATAGCAGACTGGTGTCAAGCATGACAAAAAATTGAATGTTGATGAAGTATAAGGGGGTAGTGGTTTGTATTCAGGTTAGTTAAGATATTGAGGCTTTTTTAAAATTTTAAGACCTAAGGAAAACTTGGAGAAAAAGACCTCTTTGTTAAATATAAAGGAGATTGTGCTGCTAAATAAAAGGCTGAGAAAACTCGCAGTCTATATGACTTTCCAGCAAGTCCTTCAAAGAGTTCTTAAGGAAAATTGAGGAAGAAAAGACTCAATATATGTACAATACTTTCCAAGCAGGGAAATTGAGGAAGAAAAGACTCAATATATGCACAGTACTTTCCAAACAACTTGGGGTTTTTTTGGGGGGGTGGTTATCACTTGACCTCCTGCTTCTTTTAGGATTCCATCCTTTTGGTATCTGTTTCTTAAGGTTAACAGTAATATATAAAGAGATAAAACAAAAGAGAGAACCATTTTTCCTCCTTGGAGATCACTTCCAACACAGTGAGAAAGGGGTGAAGAAGAAAAGAACTACCATGGCCTCTTTGCAAGAAGCCTCTTGGTCCCTTTTGATTCATTATGGCAGGACTGTCCTTGTACAGGAGGCTTTGTCTCCAGCATGGCTTTATGAGGCTGGCCCTTTCAGGTTGGCACAGGAAAGCTATTACAACACTAAAGTGGCCATTTTGTACCTCGTCATTGGAAGTCTTTGCACCTCTCTCAATGATTGTTATTTATTTATTTTTAAAATCCTGCTCATTTTTACTGATAGAGTAAAAGCCTTCAGGAATCTCACCCCTGGATGGATGCTGTTTCATCTTACCTGAGCATGGCAGTCCATGGTTGTGGGGAAAGACTGGAAATGCTGCAGGGGAGACAGGAGCCGTTACATTGATTAGCTGATGGTAATGTGAGGGTTGCCAGAGAAACTGAAGAGGGAGATGAAAAGAGGTCCAATCCACAACATATCCACTGCTACTATATATTCAACAGTACCGTATTCTGTCAGCATCAAGTTGGTCCCCATTCTTAGCACACTATCTGTAGCTGCAGCATTTGGGTGAGTGATCTCAGTGGGCCTCCTCATATGAATAAGACTTCTGTACATGTCAAAGTTGTCAGGAGATGTTAGCAGATCCTGAAAAAACTCCTCTGTTACATGCCACTGCAGCAAGATTTGGCCCTGGTTGCATTATAGCATGCCAGTGCTGCCTCTTTCCTGACCCAGGAGCATGGCATCATGGCTTACACAATCAACAAAGACCAGATTTTGAAAAGTGCTCACCAGTACAAATGAAGAACAGCAGAAGCTGCTGGCTGCTGAACACTTTTGAGAATCTGGCTGAGACATTTCCTGGCCTACCCTGATCAGCCACCACTTTATTATGTGTATTATGGTTATTGCCTAGAAACCTTGTTTGAGATGAGGTCCCCATTGCACTTGGCACGTTATGCTGTAAGCGACAGTGGCTGTTCTAGACAGCTTACAGTCAAAATAGACAGGAAAGGCAATGGGTGAGAGAAGAAAGGGAGGCACACAGAGGGGATGTAACTTAACCACAAGGCATATTTTGTGACTGTTTTAAAGCAGCCTGTGGAAGTTCTCTTTGCGAACCTCTGTGCCAATAGTGAACTGGGTTTTTTAATAAGAGAGGAAGCAGAGAGAGTGAAGCTCCTCTTAGGAGTAGCCAGAAGGCAAAAAGAAATAGAGGGTTTGCCTTTTCCAGCATCCGGACTATATAAAACCATGAGAACAGACTAGATTGAATAAACCAGTCAGTATGCTACATAGCTGGGCAAGCAGAGTCTTCGATACGTTGGTCAGTGCTTTGACCAAAAGACATTAGGCAAACAGATCTCCTTTTGACCAGTTGGCAATTGCAACTCTGTATTCCTATTGAGCAAGATACATTTCTCTACTAGGGCTGTGCGAAATTTCACCGGCTGTTTCACTTTGACTCTGTTTCGACTCATTTCAGCCAAACAGCAAAATCAAAATGAAATGAAGGGCTTTGAAATAGCCTCAAAACAAAATGAGGGCAATTGAAACATTTTGAAGTTTTTGAAATGTTTCGAGTTTCGAAGCTGAAGCTGGGCTTGCCTGGTGGGAAACAGAAAGTAAGGAGAGGGAGGAGAAGAGGGGAGAAGGGCTGCTCTCATATTGACTATGACTGTTTGGCTGGCACTACTGTGCTGCTTACTAAGTTATTGCCTGTTGTCATTTAAAGGGGTGGACTGGACTGAGGCTGTAGGAGAGGAGGCCTCATTGGGGCACACTACCGTGTCATGTAGAGGCCCCAGTGCCAGTGAGGGCACACCTTAACACACACACAGTTACACGTCATGAGTTTTGCTTGTCAGCAGCTTGAGGTGCTGTTTCCCAGAAATGCCTGCACCTATCTCTTTGAAACTTGGCAGGCTTTGTGGTTTCAGCAGGGGCCACCACCCCTGTAGTTTTCACCCCCTGTGCCTTCACACTTACAAGTGACATGAGTTTTGCTTTCAAGACTTTGAGGTGCAGTTTCCCAGAAACGCCTGCACCTATCTCCTTGAAACTTGGCAGGCTTCACGCATGTCTACCATCCCTGCTGTCTTCATCCAAATCTGCCAAAAAACGGCAAAGTTACAGGCAGTTTTGTGCTCCCCCATTATAGCCTATGGGCAAAACGTCGAAACAGTGAAACAGTTTCAACGAAACGGAACAGTGCTTCGAAACGAAACTTGAACCGAAACACTGTCCCATCGAAACAGTGAAACGGAAGTCAAAATGAAATGGTGCTGTTTTGCACAGCCCTGTTTTCTACCTACAAACCTGATCTTCTTGGGAAAGACAGTAGGGGAAATTTACTAGAATACAAAATCTGGGTATAACAGTGGTACCTCTCCAATACAGTCCATAAATGCAACTGAATCAGTGAATAATCAGATTAGTCAAGAAAATGCCATGATGTGGCTTATTATGAGTATGTAGTTTGTGCTTAAAGCCTAGGACTGAACCTTGTATGGTCTATTTGTGATTCAACTCTAGATTGCGCACCCTACGTCCTAACCCTTTCTGTCTCATACTTCATCACAGTCACATGAGGCTACGCTCAGAAAATACACTGATTGTGTGTGACATCCTCCCCCTCCCAGGCCCCCTCCCCAGCACACACAGATTAAACTTCCCCCTTGTTTCAGTGAGTGTTAGCTTCTTTCTTGAGGCCTCCCAATGCAGCTTTATTTTAAGGTGGAGACAGGTCTGTAAATGTGAGCTGCTGGTAAGTTATTTCTTTACACTGCCATTTTTAACTCTGCTCATTAATTTTTTAATAAACTACACTCACAATAATGAGAGCCTGCAATATGTGCTTCATGATAGTGTGTCCAAGAGAAATGTGTGCATCTAAAGAAACCTATTATTAGCAGCTCATATTCCGTTTATGCAGCGACATCTAAGAGCCTTTTTAAGCTGCTTATTTTCTCTTGCTGTAGAGCAGCAAGGGGCAAATCTGTTCCTCAGATCCCAGCCAGTGTATCTTGGCTGCCTGCTGGTGAAATCTGTTGAGGGGATATCTTTTGTCCCTTAGCCATGGAAGCTTCTTCAACTTAATAGCCTGAGTAGTCTCCAAGACCAGGAAGTAATGATTAATAGCTCTCCCATCACTCCTCCTCCACTCCTGTCTCCTGTGGTAGGAAATGCTTAGGGAGCTGGTGTATTTTCTGTCAGTGAGGGACTGCTTTTTCACCAGTAGTTTCTAGTTTAGAGAGGATGAGGTATGAGCTATTTATGCTGAGAGTTCTCCTTTAGCATGACTAGTTGGAGGTGTTGGTTTTAAGTCCCCAAACCCCTGGCTCCAGCCCCAACTCCTACAGTATACGACATCATATAATTGTCTGCAAGATATAGATCGGTTGGTTATGCACTGGGAAGTTGGTTACACTACATGTGCATTTACGCCGTCTTAAATTTTCTGTGCAGTAAGCAGGAATAGGCTGGCGTCTACATGTGCAGGTGTTAAAGCACATCAGCATTGTGTGTGGACTGATTTGGGACTAAAGTGCGTTACTGTGCAGTAACTAATTGGGCATGGTGCAGGTATCAAATGCATGTGTAGACGTGCGCCCATACTGTGCAGTAATTTTGGTTACTACACAGTAAATGTACACATGTAGACGCATCCACTGTGATACAAAGGGAAAGTGTTCCCCAGACTTGGCTTTGCAATAGAACTACTGATTCTGTTGCCTCGGTACCTGCAGGAGTTGCAAGTTGAGCTTGACCCTCAAAGTGACCTGAGGAAGAGCAGTGTAGCGACACTGTCGAGCACCCAGAGCACAGGGACAGTAGTAACTTTTGGTTGATGTAGCAGCAGGAGCCAATTTTTTTCACTTCCTCCACCCCCCTACTAAGTCAGCACCTGCAGGGATTGCCCTGGTTGCCCTGCTCTAGTAATGGCACTACTAAGGAAGAGCACTTTGTGTTCGAAAGCTTTTCTAACATCTCTCCCAACTATATAGTGGTTCCAATAAAAGATATCACCAAAACAAAAAAATCTTGCTTTGCCTCTCTAGACAGATCGGTGGTGGCCAAGAGTAGTCATTATACATGCTACTCACTCTCTGAAATAGTGGCAGCAGCAGTGATGCTGAGTTAAGCTTCTGCCATCAAACCCTTGCACACAGCTCTGATGGACTTCTGAGGACAGGATCCCGCCCTGAACACTCCTGGCACTTTTCATCTTCAAAGTGCTCTATAACTATTAATACATTAATTAAATGTTCTCTCCTTCCTGCCTGCTAACAAGGTTTATTAAGCTGAATGTATTTATCTTTGGACAGCTCCTATGAGCAATCAAATGAATAATTTTCCTGCTAAATTTAATCTTGAAGACCTCAAAAGAGGAAGGCAAATTAAGCTGTGCCAAGGAAAAAGGAGCACAGAAGTCACTGGACCAATTTCTTCCTGGATATAACTCCACTTAGGGCGTGTCTACACATACATGAGCTTAATGCACATTAAGGTGATTTAGTCTTGCATCTACACTGACATGCATTAAAGGAAATTAATTAAGGCCATATACACCAAATGCATTAATGTGCCTTAATGTATCTACATATGCTTTAGCTACATGTGCTTTAGCTATTTATGCCTAAATTTTATACCTGCTTTTACAGGTATGAAATTTAGTGTAAATAGCCTAAAATCACCATTTTTAAGGCTCATTAAGGGCATGCATGTGTAGACACACACCCTTAATGTGCCTTAAATCAGGCTAAAGCACCTTAAATTGGCATGTATAGACATGCTTTTAGTTCTGTAGTTATCCTCTGCTGCTTTTTCAGGGAGGGTAATGGAAGGCAAGCAAAGGGGGTTCTGAAGTGCTGAAAACATTCTTGCAAGCTAAAACAAAATTTCTCTTCCCTCATTGGCCAGTGTCCCTTGCCCTTCATCCCCTCAAAACACACATAAAGTTAAATTGCATAGCCTGATCTCTGTTAGCACATATACAGAAATTCACACGCACTATGTGTATAATTTTTTTTGCTATATTATTAGAATAACTATGAGGGAGTTGCAGACATCTTTTCCTTTGAATAAAGGCTGGCCAGGCTGAAAAAGGTTGAGAAACATTGGTCAAGTGGCTCAGATGCTGCAGCTCTGCCCTTGGTGGGGTGAGCTGTGCTAAGTCCTTTCCCCTTTGTTGTCATTCTGTCACATCTGTTTAGATTTGTAGAGTTTAAGGCCAGACAAGGCCATTAGATCATCTAGTCTGACCTCCTGTATATCACAGCTCATTAAACTTCACACAGTTACTTCTGAAAGGAACTCAGTAACTGGTGTTTGGACTACAGCCTATCGTCCAGAAAGGCAAATTCTTGGCTGTAATCTCTTCAGTGAAGGGTCTCTGTGTCTTCTATGCATAGTAAGGCCTTTAATTTAGGTGGGATCTCCAGGCACTACTGGAATAATAATAGACAATAATTAATAAAGACCTATTAACATTTTATTTCTTAAATGCATTGTAAGATTTCCCTTTTTTTAAGCCAACTGATATATATGATGTGTAGCCACCAGAACTGTAAACTGCAGTATTGCAAAACATAGACTGTGGCTAAGTACAGACAGTTAAAAAGCCTGAGGCTAAATTGATTCAGTCTTTTTAGGTTAGTCTAAGCTGCAGAAATTCAAGTGAAAAACAACTTGTTGGACATTCACTTTTGATTCAAGAAATGCAGCCACATGCATTTATACTACATTCAACCAGGTTTATCTTAAACCAGTTTCAGCCATTTTGAAACTGGTTTATGTGCACTGAACTTCTGTTCTGTTACAGGTTTAAACCAGTTTCTGATCACTTAAACTGGTTTGTGTGTAACTTCTGTCCCTAGCCCGGGAGGTGACTTGATCATAGTACACAAGTATGTCTACAGGAAGAAAATGCCATAAACTAAAGTCCACTTTAATGCAACGGAGAAAGAACCAGTGACTAGGAGGTAAATCCAAATACAAAATCCCCTAGTAAGGTTCAAGAATTTATCAGGCTCAATACAGAATAACTCAAATGAAATTTGTTGGTCTGGCACATATGAGAGGGTCAGACTGGATGATCTTCTAGCTGTAAACGCTCCAGAATGGTTAAACAGAAACATTATTAAAGAGCAACATTGAAAATCAGCCCCCCTCATTTAGCTATTAATTCCAGACCTGAAGTTCAGCTTTCATCTACAGTAGTGATTCACTGAACTTTGCCCCAACGAGGACTGAATTAAAAATTTCCAGATTGATTTCTATTACAGAATGGCTACTCAAATGAAGCAAATGGTTTTGTAAACGAAGTCCCAAAATTTCATTGGAACTTTTGTTTGTTTGTTTTCCAACGAGCTCTGCTCCCCTTTTCCCACTCCCCCACAAAATCAAACCCACAACATATTTTAGTTTCTGCATTTTGATTCTCTGTTGAAGAAGCAAGACAAACGAAGAGATGGCAAGCTTGATTTTTTTTTTTTATTTCTTTCAAGTGGAGGAGAAAACCCTCCTTTTCAGCCCCTTCAAGTTGGGAGGAAGGAATTTTGCCTCCATGAACATTTGCTCTTTCATCTGCATTGACATTGCCTCTGGCAATCTGTAGACTTGAGTGGGGGGGGGTGGGAGCTTGTGACAGCCAGAGATGCAAATACTTGTGCACTGAGAAACAGCCTGAGTTCATCCACTGCAATATGAACATGCCACCACAGAGTCCCTGATGGCAGGGACTTTTCAGTCACTACTAATGCAGTGCCATATTTGAAACTCACTTCTGTGCAGAGAAGTAGCAACAGGCCTTTATATCACTGATGCTACTCTGATCAGGCTGTGCTGTCCACCCTGCAGTCTCAGGAGTCACATGGCAACAGAGGTCTCAGCAGTCCTGGACCCCAGGCGGGCTTGTGAAGCCTGAAGCATAGTCCAAACTGCCATGGCTTTATTGCTATCATTACCCAAGCTGGGTAGATGACTCAAGTGCCTACATATGCTGCGGACAAGGTTCTTTGGGTGAATCTGATATCTTTTATTACACCAACTTAAATAGTTGCTAATTTTTTCCCCCCAGCTATTTAAGTTGGTTTAATAAAAGATATCAGATTCTCCCAAAGAACCTTGTCTGCCTATGTCCTTAGACCGACACGGCTACAACCTACACCCTTGTACATGTGCTGCAATCGCTCCTCTGCCTGCAGCATGTACATAGATAGCCTTGTGGGCTTGCACTCGCCCTCTACACAAAAATGGATTTCTCCCCTGAAGAGAGTAAGCATCTCTGCACTGGAGTCATCTGATAATCTAGGGATCCCAGCAGAGGCGTAACAGGGCAGCTCCACGTCCGGGACAGCTATGGTGCAGTGCTGGCTGCTGTGGTGCCAGTGGCATCAGCACGGTCAGCTACCTCTGTGGTCGGGGCCATTTTTGCACCCTCCAACAAAGACAATGCCCCAGTCCGCCCCCCTACTCCTCTACTTAAAATGATGCTACTGGATGTGAGACTCCAGACTCTCTTTGTATGGCCTGAGTGTTCCACCCAACCTGTGCATGTAAGGCAAAAAATGGTAACTGCAAAATTATGGGCTGCCATTCTCTGTGTTTTGAGACATGACAGCACATCCCCACCCAGTCCTTTCAGGGGCTGAACTGGAAAGTAATTTGCTCTTCTAAGACACTCAGAAAATGAAACACTCTCAGGAGTTCAGGCTCTGGAAGTGGCTGGGTTTGTTGTTCTATTTGTAGAACTTCGGGGACCGTGGGGTTTTTAATGATTCGTAGCTGGGATGGAATTGCTTGCAGTGCATAAACAGGACAGGTTAAAATCGTTGCACTGGTGTATTGCAGGTCCTAATCTTTTGGATGAGACATTTCAGGAACCTTTGAATGCCCAGAGCTCCTACTGACATAAATAAAGAGTTAGGAGCACTTTGAAGTCCTAAGGGTCCCATGGCATATTTGTCAGCATAGTTCTATCCTATCCTCCTGGTGTTACTTGAGGTTAGACAAACATTTGTCAGGGTTAGTTTAGGTCTAGTTGCTCCTGCCTTAGGGTGGAGGCAGGGATTAGATGACCTCTCCTCCAGCCCTGTTTTCTATGATTGATCACATTCCATCCCAAGAAGCAACGGCTGCATTGATTTGTTTAGCAGCAAGTAAAGCAATTTCTATCTAGTGTGCAATGGTCCTTAGAAGCTTTTGGGGGATAAAAAATGGTATGGAATAGCAAATTTTTATTATTTTTTTGGTAAAAACAAACAAAAACACGTTTAATGAACTTCTATTTATTATCTTAATGTTCCTTATAAAACAGGCTATAATTTTGCTCATGCACTTAGATGTACATTGGCTTTATGAATTAGTGCCATGCATAATGTCATATTAAAGGAAGACAGACCTTGAGTATTTTGACTGAACAATTTAGCCTGCAGTTTTGCTAACGCTCTATATTGCTAAGTTCTTTTTCACTCTTACTTTCAACATTCAGCTTCTGATTTCAGTTCTTCTGATTCCACTGACAGCAGTTTTCTGGAGTCTCCAGTGACAGCATGAAAAGCAGAGGTCCTGCAACACTGTCAGTCTGATCCATGCTTTTCTTTTATGTACCACCTGCCTGCAGTCCCAGTGCTGCACTGAATTTTTCACTCCTATTTTTGCTTGACATTTCTATGGTGCTATAGTCAGTAATGGATTAAGCAGGATCGAGTAAAGGGGCCCATTTCAATGCCATGGCCAAATGGACTCTACATTTCCTGCAGAAATTCCACCTTAACCTCCTAAAAGAAAGAAAGCCACTTCAGTAACATATACTTCTGGCTGATCCAGGCCCTTGTTAGTTTTAACACAATCTCTTGGAGCAGTGGCAACAACCCACCCAAGCCTGTTGAAGTGTTCCCAAAGCTGGATTTTTTTGCCCATGAAGCTGCCCTGGGTTTGTCCCTGCTACCTGCTCTTGAGCCTTAAGCCTCTAGTGGGTCTGAAAGCAGGTGCCCAGAGAAGCATTATTTGGAGCACTTCGGTGTCTGGACCATAGAAACATAGAAAACGAGGCTTGAAAGGGACCTCAGGAGGTCATGTAGTCTAACCCCCTGCTCAACCAGTCCCAACTAGATTATCCCAGCCAAGATGCTCAGCTCCAGCTAGATCATCCCAGCCCCAGGACCAGCCCCAACTAGATCATCCCAGCCAAGACAGTGTTAGCAGACTTGGTTGAGATAAGGGTGGGATCTGCCACCCTAGATCCATTGGCTGATGTGGTTATAGACAAGCCCTTTATTGTACACCACTCTCTCCTTCTGTCCGAATGGCATAGAAAATGACCCGTGGTTTGGAAACTGCTGTGATAAGCACTTGTTGCCTCTTGTCTCTAGATCTTTGGTGAGGTTTATGTGCTAATGAATGATTTGGGGGATTTATAGATGGAAAAAATCTTATCTGGTTATTTTCAAAGGCTTCTAATTTTATGTCCTCAACTATAATTGCAAGTACAAATAGTCATCTGTGTGGATTAGTTTAGGAATAGCAACTCCTGCATTGGTTCAGGGGTTTGGACTAGAAGACTGCTGAGGTCCCTTTCAACACTATCATTCTGAATATTAGCAATCAGGTATCTGTATGCCTCATTGCTCCCAGAACCCAGGTAGCTGGAGACCTGAATGTTGTCATTTTGTGGCAGTAATTAATTGATGGTTCTGCATGGAAGCAATCAGGTACCATGATGATGAGTTTGTCATAAGATGGAGGCCTTGATCCTGCAGCGAGTTTTGTGCAGATGGACTTCCATGCTATCGTTGGCAGCAGAGATTGTATCAGGGACCCCCAGACCAGAAAAGTCTACCTGAACTAAGAGACCCATCTTTGTTAGGTCAAAGCTGTTGTTAGTTCATCACTCTCCATGGCTCAGCCACTAGAGGGAAATGGAGCAGCACACTGAGGGCTATGTTGCATGAAACACTTGGCATATATTAAATGCCCTTAAAACTTGAGCGTTCAAGCAGAATAACATGTGGTAAGCATGCTTGCATCATATATCATAGCAAAGTTATGCCTTTTCCAGAGAGAAGTATCTCCAGATTATATTAAGTAACATGCTGAGCTAACATTGGACTGCTCCATGGAAATAATACAATCAGTTGCAGTCCTGAGGCTGGGACCTGCAATCCGTGAAAACATGACAGTGTTGAAGTAGCCCTAGGACTTTACCAGAGTTTCCAACCAGCTCTGATCCTGAGACATCATCAGGATCCAGCAGCAGGGACTCTCCTGCTCAGGTCCCCATGCCTCACTTTTCCTGCTGCCAGCAGCAGTAACCCAGTTTGGGAGATAGTAGTAAGCGTTACCCACCCCCCCATTACAGACCCTCAATTAGACAGTGACAGCTAGCTAGCTGGTTAGTTAAAGAGGGCACCTACACATGTTCCAGACACCTGCTCCATCCAGCATATGCTAATTAGCATGCATTGGAGCAGACTCAATTAATTGAGTTTTCTAGAGCGTACTAATTTATATGCTTCAGCAGCTTCAGCATCCCATGTATTCAGTGTCCCATGCTTCAAAATAGCAGGGACACTTTAACTAAAGCTCATCGAATTAGCTTTTTGCCATTTTGAAGCACAGGACATTGAATACACAGGACGCTGCAGGCACTTTAATTAGAGCAGCTCCTGACAGCTACTCTAATTAAAGCCCAACCCCCTGCACCCCAGAGTACGTGTAAAGACACCCAGAGAGACCAAGGGTCTGCAGAGGTTGCCTACTGCTCCACAACAAAGTTCATTGTTTAGTTCTTCTCATTCACATACATTTGTGCTTATTGAACCTGGTGATCATTACATGGTATCAGAAGTGTTGAATGAGAAATAACTTGAAAGAATTTGATCTTTCTGCACAGTTGTTGTCTAAGTAAATGGATAGTTAGTCATGGAAATTGTGTAACTTCCACCTGCCCTTCTGCTGTCAGGCAATATAGCAGAGAACTGGAGGGCACTCAGACAAACGTTTGAGTGGTACCTAGCAGCCACAGAAACAGAAGAGAAAAATGACAGTCAACCCCCCTATCTTTTTGCAGAGTGTGGGGGAGGAAGCCCTGGCTGTTTATAATATCTTTACCATTGAAGAAAGCCAAAATACACAGTTTATGTAATCTTGTCCAAATTTGGGGAGTACAGCATGACAAAAATGAATGAGACCCTTGAAAGATGCAGGGTTTTGTGTGAAAACTACAATGAAAACTCATCTTCCCACCAGCTTGCAAAGGATGACAAACAACAACACAGGAGAAAGTATAGACCTGTATGTTACTGAACTGAAGAGACTGAGTAAGAACTGTGCTATTAGGCAGGCAAGCTTCTTTGGGTAGATGTGATATCTTTTATTAGACTAACTGAGTATATCTAATAGAAGATATCACATCTACACAAAGAACCTTCCTGCCTATGTCCTTAGACCAACATAGCTACAACCAAAACCCAGCAACTGTGCTATTAGGAACTTGACAGAATCTGACTAGAGATAGGATTATTTGTGGCATTGTAGACTCTGCATTACAAGACAGGCTATTAAATGAAGGAGACTTGTCCCTATAAAAGAGTATCCAAATGTGCAGAGCAGAAGAAACTATGAAGGCCCAGACTACAGAGCTAAATACACCAAAAGAGGTTGTCCATGCAGTAGGCAGGAAAGAATGTGACTAGAAAAGCTACCACACAGGGTAGAATTTTCTGTTTGCAATGGGAATGCTAAGGGAGAAAGAGCAAATAAGCAGATGTGTACTGACTGTAAAAGTCAACATGGCCTCAGATGTTGTGTTACATTCAGAAAGTTTTGTTTTAACTGTAACAAGAGGAACCATTTTGCCAGGTGCTGCAGATCCCAAACACAAAACCTCAAATGCATATAGCTGAGCATAAAGTGGAGAGGGAGTTTTTTTATAGATATGGTTGAATATCTAGCATTGCTAGCATCCAATGTAAAAGTAAAGTATATGCATTCCCATTTATTGTGGTACCTCAGAAGGTGACACCAATTTTGGGCCTGTCAGCTTGTGAGAACCTGAATCTAGTTAGGTGTGCGCTGCAGTAGAAGACACGACATTCATACTTCCTGTTGATCGCCTTGGCCATCATGGCCCAAATCTGAACAGTCTTCTTAGGAAAAAGACTAATTGTTCTAAAACACAAGAAGCAATCACATCAATTGTATCCCAGTAAAAGACTCAAATCTATCAAGATTTGGAGGAAAACTTCTCAGCAAAAGCAAATTGGAAATCAGGTCTGATGCTTCACCAATCGAAGACTCACAGAAGCTTGTTAAAAGAGCTGCAGAAAAGGGGAATAGGGAAGTGAGCAGTAAGGCTTCACTCCAGAGTGATGTGCTAGTAACCTCTCCAATTGTGGATGGGTGTTAATCACTTTTTGTATTAATTGATGTTTTTGTAGTTATTGTTATGAGGAAAGGTGTAGGGATAAAAGTTATAATTTAGGGACATTCTCTAATTTTTAAAAGAGTTGAGAATTGGGAAATGGCCTATCAGGTAGCAGCTGTGAGTTAGTTAGAGACCAAGGACCTGCAGAAGTTGCCTATTGCTCCACAGTAAAGTTCATGGTTTAGTTATCATTCAAGCATGCTTGTGTTTATTGAATCCAGTGATTATTACATCTGGAGAACTGGTACTGTAGACAAAGTAGCTAAGATAAATACAAGCCTCTTGGTTCATTAGATTACGAGTCTCTGAACTTTGTCCTTAACAACATCTTATCCCAGTTTTGGCCTTCTAGTGTAGATGCAAATATTTCAAGCAGCGGAGCTTAAACCGCTTTCTAAGAAAATGATTCCTACCTTTAAAGTTCAGTGCAAAGAAAAACTTTCCTCTGTCTCAAACCTAATTTTTCTCTGCTTAATTTTATCCCATTGTTTCTAGCTAGAACCCCTGATACCAACTCTAAAAATCAATCTGTGCTGCTCTGGGTCAGCTACAAGTTGCAGCACAGTGGCCTACGACTGGACCTGAGTAGCCACACAGTATAATAAAACTCAGAATACCAGGTGATGCTGTCAGATAAATAGCCAGCACAGAAGACGTCTGTGAGGGGCCTGTTGTTGAGGAAACGGGGATCTGTGTTCTGAAATAATGACAATTTGCATTTTGTTTCTCTGGGCTGCTAGTCAGGCAAACAATGGTGGACATTTGTCTATGGCATAAAACCACTACACAATCAGGACTGAATTGCTGTCTTTGTTTAGGAGATAAGCTGGATGAGAGCAGCCAGGGTACTGCAAGTCAGGACCAAAGAGCTGTGTCAGACAGCTTCAGCACTTAGCATGAGGTATCATGGGAGATAGAGAGAAGATGTGGGGCAACCTTTGCATGCCATACCTTCTGAGGTACAACATAGAGGACTCTGATCTCCAACAGTAAGGGAGAACCAGCCAGCATAACATAGTAGGGAATAGTTCTTCCTCCTTGCAGCACTGTTGAGGGTTAAAGATCTGTGTGTGAAGGGTCCCCTCTGTGCATGCATATCCAATTTCCTGAGGAGAAGGAGGAGACAGTCACTGAGCAGGCATGTTCCCTTTCATTGGGTGCAGCTACACATGCATATACACTGGCTTAAATTTACTGTGCAGTAAATTACTGCACAGTAAATGGGAATAGGCCGGTGTCTATACTTTCAGGTATTAAAGTGCATTAACACTGTGTGTGCACACAGTCAGTGTCGATGCAAAGGGGTGCATGGGGGTGCATGTTCATGATGCATGTATCAAATTTACACTCAAGTTGGCATAAGTCACCATATTGACTGTGCAGTATGGGCATGCATGTGTAGATGCACGCCCATGCTGCACTGTAATTTTGGTTACTACGCAGTAAGTGTGCATGTGTAGGCATGCCTAACATAACAGGGTCTATGTTTTGAGAGGCAGAAGAAAGTTAGGACTAGGATCTGATGTCCAGTACAGTATACATCTTGTTCCTATTAGCCAGCATGGAATCTGCATAGGAGAAAGACCAAGTGTATTAACTCTGGTTATGAACCTTCAGGATTGTAGAACCTCCCTCTTCATGAGGGGTTCTTGCACGAGCTAGTACAGGGACGGGCAATTATTTTGGGCGGAGGGCCACTAACTGAGTTTTGGCAAGCCATTGAGGGCCACATCACAGGCAGCCAGGGCAGATAAATATTAATTTTCTAAATTTTTTAGGAGCCCCACGGGCCAGACAGAATGGCCTGGCAGGCCGCATCCAGCCCCTGGGCCACATTTTGTCCACCCCGAGCTAGCATGAGGCGTATAGGGATCCCTTCCTCCAGTGGATACACAAGTTCTACAGGGCTTAAGGTTGAATCCAAGGTTCTTCCAAGGCAAGCAACCCAGCCTCCACTGGATCAGTTTGAAGAAATCTCGTTCTTTTGGCCCCTGTTTGCTCCTTTTATATTTATTTAGATCATGGATATTATAGCTGATAGCCTCCAGCAGTGATGGGTGTGAGCAGCAATAGGATGAAAGAGGCATTGGTAAGAGGCCTTGGATTCTTCATTAAATGTTGATGTAGAAGGCACAAAATGAAGCTGAGTCCCTGCCTAGAGGAGCAAAAGGTAGAAGGAAGTAGAATGGTGACAGTCCTTCCTGGATAATGCTCTCCTTTGCATTTTGAGGTGAAAATCCCCCAAACTAGAGGTTCATGACTCCAAGTGGGACCATGACAGTTATGAATAAGGTTGAGAGCCCCATGGAAACCCTAATTCCCCCAAGCCTACAGTTACACCACATGCTTGCAGCTAACAGAAGGCAAAGATTTACCCTGGATGTGCTCTTACTCCATGAAAGATGAGAGCTGCACTGTGTCTGTCAGCTTAGTCCTGTTTCATTCAGGGATAAGCTGCCTTGGTTTAACTCTCCCTGTGGGATACAAGCAGGCTCAGAGACAATTATCTCAGGGCAGCTTAGGTGCAGTGAAACCTTGTTAACTTGGGACGGAGGGACAGCAGTAACAGCAGGCACTGAGTCACACAAAATTATCTGTCTTCAAGTGGGGTCATAACCAGAAAAAAGTGAGGAACCACTGCGTAAGACTTTTCTTGACATGGGTCAAGGTAGTGACCTTGGAAATGTCATGGGGAAAGTAAACTTTGTTAGAAATAAACATACTGTGGCAGCTCAGATACACCCTTATGAACTGGGAGTAAGTAATCCTGGCTCTGACAGATTTTTTTTTGTGACTTCAGGCAAGCCAGACAAGGTTCCTGTGTCTCTGTTTTTTTTCCCATTGTAAAATAGGGATATTAAATATTTACCATCTGCAGTGAAGGTGGGTAAGCACTACTATATTAATGTCTGGGAATAATTATGAATCGTCCGATAGATGGAGGATATAGAAGTTCAGTGCATTATTGTTGCATATTGCATGTTACTTTTGACAAGGATGCACCACTTCCAGGGATGAGGGGTGTCTGGTTTTTATTCCTACTCTCTCTTCCATTTGTGTATAAATCATGGTGCTTGTGTTTGTGACATGGACACCAACCTGCTAGGAACCTAATTGAGACCACCAAGAGGTGATATTTCTTATGGTGGCTGGTAGCAGGCTGTATTCTCCTTCAGGTGTCTAATGAAAGTTTTATTTGAAATCTATATTTAAATGCAACAGGATGATAATAAGTACTAGAAAGACATCGCTTGTAGACCCTGTTCCTTAGCCCAGTGCTCCTACGCTTGCGTGCTTCTAAGCTTCTTTCCAGAGCTTGTTGAAGGCTTATTAGGAGAAGGAAAGTAGAGTGGGGATTATTAAGATCCTGCCTAAGTCTGTCCAAATAAGGAAATTCCTGGAGAAAAAAATGCCTTGTACAGCTGATCACAAACCTCTGCAAACTAACTAGAATATTGAGGCGGCAGATGGACTAACACTGCCTGAGCCTGTGCCAACATGTCAGATTGATTTTAAAGACGAAGCACCCACTGCCTGGGAAAGAAAGCCAGTAGGTCTTTGAGTAGGAGCACTTTCTGGCAGCTGTTCAATTACTAGCTGCTACACAACTCATTTTCTCTGCAAACCCAGAGTTGGTGGAGAGCACTGGTGTCTCTGGGCAGGAAATCTGACCACTAATGACTACACCAATACAGGATCAGTTTTGTGTGGGTGGTTGCATGGAAAATAACATCCAATTATTAAATGAAACCAGGAAGTCATAGCACACAAAAATTACTGTGCCCAAACAGAACAATGGACTATTACAGCTAAATTTGTGGCAAGAGCCGTATGTTACAAACAAAGGTACAACCCCCTCTGGAATGCGGTGCTGTTCCAGAGGGAATCTTTGACTGACCCCAGCTGGTGATCAGCTTAAGGCCTGAGGCACACTTGCTGTCCTCTGGTATTGTTGGCAGTGCTGCAGACATATATTCAAATGCCTTTGTGCTGAGCTCACAGGGCCAACTTCATCTGAGATGTAACTGAAGTGATGCTAATGGGATTTACACCAGTGATAAGTTTGGATAGCTCTGCTAATAAATATCTTTAATTTCCCTCCTGCCCCTATATTTCCTCGCTCTACAGAAAAAGGATGAGCCTGCGTGGTTTGTTTCCCTCCTGCATTTGCTCAAAATGAAATAAGCCCCCTTCGTTCCCCTGCACTTCTCCACCAATGAAATAAAACTACTGAATAATAAAACACATGAAGAGTAAGTATGTTCAGTGAAATCAGCATTTTCACAGCAGCTCATTCCATCATATTATATCCTGATGGCCTGTCTAATTTATGATGGCAATTTCATGGTTGTTCCTCTTAATTTCCCATTATATGTAATTTGCTTCTCTCTTTTAAGCAGGCCATATATATTTTTATTGCATGCATGAGAAAGAGACACAGACCCAGACACTGAATTGGTGCCAGCTCAACATCTTGAATTGCCCCTTGAACATAAGCTTATATAAAAGTTAATCAGTTTTTAGGCTGATTGTACAACATGTGCAGTTGTGATTAGAGTCTGTATTTAAGTCTTGGCTGCCAAAAAGTCTTCAGCAGTGACAGGCTTAAAACTCTTTCAAAGAAAAGCTCAAAACAAATGAAGGCCTGGCAAACAGAGCTAGGCAATTTACATACAGACACAAGAAAATACAACCCCCCTTCCTTCTTCCCATTCTGTTTCACCATTGCCAGGAGCAGCAGACATGGTCACCATTTTCAGTATAAACATTGCCTCAGACCCCAGGGTCAGAAAGTAATAGCATCTGAATTAAATGACCAAAGTGATACTGCAAACTTGACGTAACACATTAGTAATGAAAGGAAAAGGAACAGCAACAAGAGCAGCATGGAGGGCACTCTTGGAGGGAAGAGGTGCAGGAAGCTGAAGCTTGAAGCTGAAGTCAAGCTATCCTAGTTGATGGCAAAGTGCTCAGTGTCCTGCCATTTCATCAGAGCACTGACCAGGCCACTTACATTCAGTGGAGTTGGAATCGAGCAAGAACCCGATCTTCTCTCAGGGCCCAAACCAAGCTCCATCTATCTTAATGTTAGACACTGTTTGTTTAAGTTTGTGGTATTTCCTGCCTTGCTGATTCCAAAGAAATTAATTTGAGGGGACTTCCAGGCAGATTTCCAGCTTTAAGAAGGTCAAAAAAGACTTTAAGCTGCCTGGTTAGCCAGGGCCTGGGTGGAACTGGGGACTGGGAAAGCTAGTCTTTTACTGCCCGCTCCTCAGTTTTGACTTGGCCCCACATCAGTCATGTGACAGCCATTACCAGCTGGTTGTGGTTAAGTGTACAGGGTGAAAGAAGCACAGTGGTTTCAGTTTGCTTCCTGGAAGGCCAATGTTTGTTCTCATCACTGGATGAATACTCAGCAGGACCAGATGACTCACTCAAGCATCCACGGGAGCAGTGTGTAGCCACACCTTACCCAGCTCAGCGGTTTTGCTAACCTCACTATCACCTTCTTTGGCTTCTCAGATACCTCCCTATTATTGCCAGTCAATTAACACCTTTTCTGACTCCAAATGGGGCCAAGTTATTAAAAGATTGCATTTCACGTGTCAGTTTAAAGCAAAATGTGTCTTTTACTTAGGCCAGATTTTGCAGCCAGATGGTGCATCTACACGTGCATTAATGCACCATTGCTACTGTGCATTAAATTTAGTACCTCTAATATGAGGTACTAAAATGTACACTAGCTGGCGCTAATATGAAGTAGTAATGGTGCAGTCTTTTTGTGACAGTTAATGCGCAGTGGACTAATTCTACTGTGCATTAGCACAGGGGCTGTCAACCAGGGGTACATATACTAGGGGTGTGCGAAACAAGCCCTATTCGATTCAGATTTGGATTCAGATTTGGATCACTTTCCCTGATTCAATTCGGCCAAATCTGAATCTGAAGATTTGATGCGTATTTGGAGAATCAGCGAATCAGACATAGAGACAGTTTTAAATGTTTTTTCTACATACCTCGAAGTACCAGGAGCGGCTCATGAACACTGAGATGGTGGGGTGGATGGAGCACCCGTGCCATGAGGCAGCTGCTGCATGCGTGCCAGGTGCGGGGGTGATTCCCACTTCTCCCCACTGCCCTGCGCTGCACGAGGGAGCCCTGCCACAAGTCCTCAGAGGCCCTGATCACTGCTGCTGCAGCTGTTGAGTGTGGGCCTTTGTTTTTTTAAGTGTGAGGAGGCTGGAGCCGGTTGGGGGATGGAGGCAGGCAGGGCAGCTGTGGGGGCTTCTTCCATGGCTCCCCCACCAGGGCACAGGCAGGCATAGTGGCAGAGCTGCAGGAGAATCTGCAGCTGCCCAGCTATGTCTGCCTCTCCCTGGCTGATCTGAATCTCTGAAATAGCATTGAAACTCTGAGACAGATTTGGCCAAATTGAAATGGAACAGTGATCCGAAACACCAAAATGAATTGCTGTCCTCCAAAACGGCAGAATCCAAAACCAAAACAAAACATAGCCGTTTTGCACATCCCTAATGCTTAGCTCCTTCAGCCTCTCCTCATATGACTTGCCTTTATTCATCTTTATTGCCTACCTCTGGACCCTCTCTAACTTCTTCATGTCCTTTTTAAACTGTGGAGCCCAGAACTGCACACAATACTCCAGATGAGGCCTAACCTGTGCCTTTTAGAGAGGCATTATCACCTCCCGTGTCTTGCAAATAATGCTTCCATTGATACAGCCCAAACCCATGTTTGCCTTCTGTGCAGCTGCATCAATCACACTGCAGATTTATATTGAGTCTCTGGTCTACCAAGACTACCAATTACTTTTCCATAGTGCTGCCATCCAGCCAGATGTCACCCATTTTACATTTGTGTTTTTGATTATTCCTCCTGAGGGCCATGGCTACACGAGACACAGATTGTGCAACAGCTCATTACTACTGTGCAGTAGCATCACATGGCATGAAGCATGACGCAATGCTACTGTGCAGTAGCAACGAGCTACTGCGCAATCAGCATCATCTAAAATCTATTCGGTGATGCTACCACTCTGGTTACTGCAAGCCATTTAGTATTTGTATACACAAGTATTAATGACTGCGCAGTAACAACTGCGCAGTCAGTGTCTCGTGTAGATGAGGCCGAGGTGTAGCACCTTGCATTTGTCCACATTGAACTTCATCCTCTTAGCTCTAGACCAGCTTTTCAGTCTGTCAAGATCTTTCTGAATTGTGTTCACATCCTTCAGCATGTTTGTAATCCTTCCCAGTTTCATGTTGACCACAAATTTGCTTAAGAAGCTTTCCATGCTAGCATCCAAATTATTAATAAACACGTTGAAAAGCACAGGGCCCAGGCCAAACGCTGAGGGACAATACTCAAGACTTCCTGCCATTCTGACATGGACCTGTTACTAATAACCCTTTGCTTGTGGCTATTGAGACAGTTATCTGTCCATCTTGTAGTAGTTTTATCCAGTCCACATTTCTCCAATTTGTTTATCAGAAGGTCATGCAGGACCTTGTCAAAAACCTTGCTGAAGTCCAGATATGCTATATCCAGAGCATTCCTTTCCTCTACTCAAGTAGTTACTTTGCCAAAGAACGAGATCAAGTTTGTTTGACACAATTTGTTTTTCATAAATCCATGCTGGCTACTTATGATCAGGCTTTCTTCCTCCAGATGCTTGCAAATGGCCTTCCTTAGTATATGCTTCAGTAAATTTCCCAGGTATTCAGGTGAGGCTAATTGATCTGTAGTTCCTCAGGTCCTCTTTCTAGACTTTTTTTAAAGAGGGGCACTACATTGGCCCTTTCCCAGTCCTCTGGTAAGTGGCCCATCTCCCACAACTTTATGAAGATCTTTGCCAGGTACTCCAAGATCTCTTCTGTCTCTTCCTTCAGAACCCTGAGATAAAGCTTATCTAGCCCTGCTAGCATGAATCCATTCAGACCCAACAAAAGCTCTCTGACAGTCTTTTTTTGTTACCTCCTCCCTCAGCTTGCTTCCTTCTTTATCTAGATAATCCTTATTAAGTGTTTGGCTGTAGCTTAATTTTTCTTGAGAAGACTGAGGCCAAGTAGCTGTTGATTAGCTCCACCTTCTTTGCATCTTCAGATAGGAGGTCCCCCTGGCTTGTTAACAGTGGACCCACAGTTTCCTTTGTCCCTTTTTTCTGGCTGACATCTGAAGAACCTCTTCTTGCTGTTCTTAACCTCCTTTGCCAGGTGCAGCTCATTTTTTCTCTGCCTTCCTGATTTTGTCCCTGCAGGCTCTTTTTATTTCCTGGTATGTGTTCTTGGTGACCTGCCCATTTTCCATTGTCTGTATGCTTTCCTTTTGTATTTGAGGCATTTTAGAAGCTCCTTGTGCAGCCACATCAGTCTCTTGCCTAGTGTTCTTGTGCTTCCACCATGTCAGGACAGTTTCTTGTTAGGCTTCTAATACTGTGCCCCTAAGAAGCTGCCAGCCCTCCTGAGCACCTTTATGCTTCAATCTGTCTTCCCATGATACCATGCCTATTAGCTCCTTGAGTTGGATGAAATCCACCTTTTTGAAATCTAGCATCCTAATTTTGCTGATCTCATGCTTTCCCTGTCTCAGGTTCTGGAATTCTATTGTATTATAATCACTTCCTCCCAAGTTACCCATCACCTTCACATCCTCCACCAGTTCTGTTGGTCAGGACAGGATCCAGGATAGATCCTGAGTTGTATTAATCACTTTCTGGAAGAGAAAGTTGTCCTCCGCACAAGTTAAGAACTGACTGGACATTTTATATTTGGCTGCATTGTTTTTCCAACAGATGTCTGGAAAACTGAAGTCTCCCATCAATACCATTCCACAGCTTTTGAATACATTTGTCACCTGCTTGAAGGCTGCTTCTACCCCCTCAATTAGGTGACCTATAGTAAATCACCAGCCTTATATCATGTGATGAGCTGGCTGGCAGTGACCTAGCCCAGGGGTTTTGAAAGGACAAAAGATGACTGGAGGATTTGGGATTCCCTTTCCTCACCAATCTGATGATTTGGCCCAGGGGTTTTGAAGGGGTAAAAGTTGATTGGAGGACTTGGGATTCCCTTTCCGTACCAATCAGGTCCCAGAGACTCACCCCACCATGTCCCGATTGACCCCTTGGGTCACCTGGAGGGGGATAAAAGAGGCAGCATGGGCTGACTCGGGGAGAGACCAGTGAGGGACAACAAAGAAGGGGCTTCACAGAGCTGGCAAGAGCTGAGCCAGCGGGGCAGGAGCAGTGTCCTGGAAGAACCTGAAAGAGCAAGACCTGCAAGCAGCAGTGGGACCCTCAGCAGTGTGGCATGCAGCTGGCAGGAGAGGCTCTCCACTGGGCTCCAGGATCCCCTGGGAGAGGCTGCAGCCAGCAGGAGAGGCTCCCCAGGTCCAGGAAGGATCTGAGCAGAGACCTGAGACCCAACTCTGCTTCCAGCTCTTCCAATCAGAAGCCAGGCAGCTCAACGTGAGGCTGGGGCTCTGGGAAAGTCAAGACCCCTAGCAGGCTGGAGCAGGGCCACCAGTAGTGGCTGTGTGGCAATATTTTTGTCTTGTATGTGGGAGATTTGGGTTCAAGTCCTAGCTGTGGTGAGCAAGCTAACAAGAAGTAAATCTTCTTGCAGTGGAAAGGGGCCATTGTGTTTTCCCCCCTCCAGGTACCAAGGCCCTATATTTCCTTGTCATTTGACATTTTGCGCCTTTTTCTATTTCACCAACCCCTATTGTTTGTTCTGCTGTTTGTGTTTTATATTTTGTTAACCCTGTTTTTTTGTCAATGATTGTAAGCGTCTAACCTTTGTTGAATCCCGCCCCCCTGGGGCATTGTAGTGTCCACTATACCCTCTGATTTATGCCTGTTATGTTCCCAGTATTAAAAGGCATATAGTTAAGTCCCCATTGGTGGTCTGGCTCTGCTCCATAGGGGGAGGAGAGTTCCTACACCTCCCACAGCACTTGTGCACCTGCTTTGATCCCTTCAATTGGAGAGGGGGTACCTCTTGGAGTACGGCCTGGGTTACAATCATCTTTCACTTTTCATCTTCACCCAAATGCATTCTGCTTCACCATCTTCTTCCTTCCTGTACCTATCTATGCCAGACACACAGTGTCTGTAAGTGACACACAGGTTGGGACTGCATTGCTCAAGCTCGAACTCTTGTCTATGCTGACACACTGATATGTCAAGCGTTTTCCCCTTGGGAGGTCTCCCCCTGCTTTCCTGCCACATCTTTATCTCGAGGAAAATAAAAGGAAGGTTCCAAGTGTGTTGTCAATCACCTTAGGGCATGCTCTATTTGTAAGTGTTTCCTGGGGCTCCTCCTCCCCTACAGCCCATCCACACACCAATCAAGGCTTGTCAGCTTTACAGTGCTTGGTATTTGAATTGTAGACAACCAGCTAGGTTTGGTGTCATTCTCTCTCATAGAATGTCCTGACTACAGGGACACCACATGTGTGATTAGTTTGACTGTCCCTGAGAT
This sequence comes from Crocodylus siamensis, assembly GCF_052110815.1. Lineage (NCBI taxonomy): Eukaryota > Metazoa > Chordata > Crocodylia > Crocodylidae > Crocodylus > Crocodylus siamensis. The sequence continues at coordinate 137,041,165 of NC_143395.1, read as the reverse complement.
GTTACAAATTCAATTCTTCCATAATTACTTCATAAGTCAAAAGAAAGGTCCCAGCATTAATACATAAATCACCAAAGTTCACGATCAAATTCACTACACATGAATGTCTGAAAATAATTCTTAAGTCACAATGGTCTAAACTCAAGTCCAAAATCAAGCCACTCTATAAATAATTTTCAGACCAAGTGAGCCCGCAGTGAATTACATGGTACTCTTAATTCAACAAAGTCCCTGATCATGTAGCCTACTCTCTTAATTATTCACCCTTAATTAATTCTGGTCACATGGCATTCATCTGTTCTAGGGCTCCATCAGGATACGCTGCAACGAAGAAAAGAAACAAAACTGTACAACAAAAAAGAGAAGTAGTAATGTCCTCGTCTCACTCATGTGTCCTTCTTTTCACATTCAAGTACTGGGGTCCAGGACAAGTCCTCCTCAGGGTGGCCCTGGATCATGGAAGAGTGAGATACCCCCCTGGGTATTCTGGCTGTGGAACCAGCTTGGTGCTTTACCAGTCTCCGCATTCCAAAGCTTGTGGCAACTGTGCTGCTTCCCGCTTCCCTGCCATACAGTTCTGTTTGGTCTCTTGTAGCTGGTTCTTGGCGTGGGCATATGATGTCATGCCCCATAAGCCTCTGAGGCTGGAAAGAGCATGTACTTATAAATCACAGAGGTGGCTCTGCTCACTGCTCCATGGTCTCTGTTCCTGCACCTGCATTAGGTAAGTAATTTATGGTTCCAGCCCCTACCGGGCATATTATCTGGTGTTTTGCAGTCTTCCTGAGCTGTGGAAACCCCTCCCATATGATGTCTGAGCACCTGAACCAGGGAACCAGTGTATGGGCTTCTGACATGTAAGGCAACACCACCACCTTTTCTCCTAACCCTGTCTTTCTGAAACAGAGTGTAACCCTCCACATGGACATTACAGTCATAAGAGCTGTCCCACCAGGTTTCAGTGATGCCAGTCAGATTGTAGTTCTTTTCACAGGCCACAGCTTCAACTCATGTTGTTTATTCCCCAGACTTGCATTTGTGCACCTGCATCAGATGTATTTTGTCCTCACTTTCTTTTTGTGCCACTTGTTACAGTCTTGTAGGTTTCTGGCCTTTTCCTAGAGTTGAATTGCTTCTCCAAGTCCTTTCCCCTCTGCACTGTGTGCTCTGTTGTTAGGGGGTTTTGATCACCATCTCCTGTGGAACCTAGTTTAAAGCCTCCCTTAGTAGCTTGGCCAAACAATGCCCAAAGATGCTCTTCCCCATTCTCATCAGATGGATCCCATCTTTTGATAGCAGTCCTCCTTTCAAAAATATCAGCCTGTTGTCAAAAAAGCTGAAGCTGTCACATTGACACCACTCTTGGTCACATGTTCACTTCTAGGATACAATGGTTTCTGCCTGGACCCCTGTCTTCCATGAGAAGTACTGATGAGAACACTGTTTGTGCTCCAAGCTCCTTAATCCTTTTGCCAAGAGCCTCATAGTCACCTCTGATCTGCTGAGTGATATTCTTGGCAATATTGTTAGGGTCTACATGGACAAGCAGGAAGGGGTATAGGTCCAAAAGATGGCTGAGCTTTGGTAGATTCTCTGACATCCCAATTCAGGATCCAGGCAGGCAGCACACCTCCTTACCCCCCAGATCTTTATGACAACTTTGCCTTCTGTGGGGGACTGAGGAGCCATCTCCAACCAGCACCACTCTTCTCTTCCTTCTTGGTGCAGTGGTCCTGGAGCCCCTGTCCTTGGGGTTTTCGACTTCCTGCACTGTAGGCTGCTGCCTCCTTTGCCTCAGGCCTGCAGATGTCTTCTCCTCTGCCTCTTCCACCAGAGTGCCTGCAAGCAGTTGCCGACTTCAATCCACTCCTCTTCAATCCTGGGGGCCCTCTTTCTTCAAGTAGTCATATGATACTACTTCTCCTCATTGCTCTTTGGCCCCTTTAGTACCAGCCTCTCTTAACTCTTGTCCAAGTAATTTTCCTGGTCCCAGATGCAATGTAGCATGCATACCTATGCTTCCAATATGTAAATCTCCTCCAGGACAGATACCAGCTTACACTTGGTGCAGATGAAGTGCTCCTGACCCTCTGAGAGAAACACAAACATGGCACTTCCCATGCAGGTCACAACTGCTGACCCAGACTCCATTTGTACCTCCTTTGTTCTTTGGAGAACACCTATGCTATAAGGAGAAAAAAAAAAAAGAGGGGAGGGAGGTAGGGGGAAAAGACATACCACAAGAACCTGCACACCAAACACCACAGGACCCTTGCCCACACACCCATGCACAGTCTCCTGCTCGCTGGCATCCTCAAACAGTGAATTCCCTAGGCAAACTCCTTCTCTGTTTGTTGCCTTCTATGCACTGATCCCACCATTCACCAGGGACTGTTTTTTGTAAGGCTGCCTATTCTCCTAGCTCCATCCCTCAATCATCTAAGCCAGCGCCACCCAAGGTAAGCCCTGTCACTCCAGAAGTGGGAAAAAAAGAAAAGAACAAAAAGAGGAAGGGAGGGAGGAAAAACACACCACAGAGGAGGGGGAAAAAACCCCAAAACACACACCAGGCATTAGGCAAACACTCGCTCCAATCAGCCACCCCAAGTCACTATCATGGAGAAAAGCCTCTTCAATGCAGTCCCACACCTGAGCTGCTTATCCACTGCTCTCCTCTGCTTACTGCTCAGCTTACTGAGCAGATTTTGCAGTCTCTGAATTCAATAGTTTTGTCCAAAACATGCATGCTGCTGTTTGTTGATTCTTCGAGCTTCTTGTCTTACTCCTACAAGCAGCTGTAGCCAGACATTTCCCTGAGCCTGGTATGAGGAGTACTACTTCCACCACTCCCTGCAACTAATTACAGCCAGAATAGCCCCTATCCTTGTCCTTTCTGTCCCTAGTTTGGTTCCCTCTAGATCCCCTGCAGTGACCTTTCTCCAGTTACTCTGGCACCATAATTGCAAGGCTCTGCCCTTTCTTAGTTCCCTATCTGACCTGGGTTGGGAGTCCTGCAGGGCTAGGGTGACCATAAAGAAATCTGGGACATCCGGGTCACTGCTCACCTCCCCCCGACAAGTCAGTGGTGTGCTGCTGCAGGCAGGGGCAGGGGTAGGAGCAGGAGCAGGAGCGCAGGCACAGTCGAGCAGGGAGGCAGAACTAACTGGTACACCATGCCGTTCCACCTCCCCATCAGACGTCAATCCATGCCCCTGTGATTCTGGGACTCTTGTTTTAATTTTCACCTACCAGCTAGGACCATCCTTTGAAATCTGGCATCATCCAAGCCAAACTGGAATGTATGGTCACCCTATGCAGGGCCCACTCTGGGCATCTCTGAAGAGCCTTCTTCCAGTTTTCCTCTCTCTGATGAAGTAGACTCACTCTTAAAGAAAACCCACCTGGCTACCACCACATGGTGCCTGGTCACTGGCCCAACCCAACCATTATCCCAAATCCGTCACTTGGAACCCGAGAGCAAGGAACAAGCCAGGCTTAAATTGCTTTCCTTAAAGGGCCAGCCTTTGCTGTGTGATGGCGCAAAGACAATTAATCAAAGCAAAGGTTTGATTTGCCATTGTGATATGGTGTAACACCATTCATTTTAGTGGACTTATACTGGTGTAAAACTGGACAAACTCAGGAGCAAATTAGGCCTTCCATTTGCTTTGGCTGTCCTCATTCCCTTCCAGTGTTTGCTTTCAGTAAATGCATTCACTGGCAGGAATACTCTCAGAAGCTGCATCTTTTCACTTCACAGAAACAAAATGTGAACTCGTGAATATTTGCCCCAGAAACCTGATTCCCAGCTTTACTTAGCTAGTTAAGTAACCAGATCAGCGACATCAGTGTGAGTCTGCAGTTGTGTCACAGATGTTAATGGAGTTGTTCCAGATTTACACCACTGTAGCTGAGGTCAGAATCTGGCCCAAGAGACCAATCAAAAGTAACTGATCCAACAAGAATTTGGAATTTGAAATAATTGCATGGAGCTGCTTGTGAGTGGGCTATAGGTAAGCAATTATTTGCAGAAAGTATTCAGTGCTTAATTTCAAATCCCAGATAAATTTGAGATTTCCAGAGCCTACATGCAGGCAATTTGCAAACAGAAAAAGAGGAAAAATTCATCAAAATAAATTACCTGCCATGAACTATTCACTCTGCTCACGTCAATCATGCCAGATGTCTCCCTGGCTGGTGATTTCAGCAAAGAGACCAGGGAATGACTGGAGCTTAGAGACAGAACTATGCTTTCGCCCCAAGAGGAGCTCCTTTCAAATAGATGTAGATAATGTGGCATAAGAAATGTGCGTGCTCCATACCTGTTTTATGGATGAAAACTGCCAGCTAGGCAGTTGAGCCGATTGCTTAAATGAGGGCTTAGTTGTTAAAAAGAGACAGTTAAGGGGCTAGAGGAGCTAGGGAGAGAGGTTGAGTTTGGGTGTTATATCATTGCCTTTCAAAGAAGAAAGGGTGCCCCATTCAGTACTTGCTGGCTGTCTGCATTGCTGCAAACTCTGCCTGCCCCCATCCTCAACCCAGATGCAGAGCACTGGCTATGAATGGAGCTGGAAAGAGAGCAGGTGAGATGGTGAAAGGGTTGATGTAGAATAAAGGAGCAGGGTAGTGCGACTTCAACGTATTTCAGGCACAATTATTGATCCAGTTGGATTCCTTCCTTGACACAGTTTGATGCTTTCTAGGAATGGGTGAGTGATGGGAAGTGGGAAGTGGAGAGAAATGAATGATTGATGCCCAGGCTTTTTATTTTCAGAGAAAGAGAGAGAGGAAGGCCAAGGTAGGAGGGTGACGCACGAGTGAGTTAATTTAGTCGAATCCATAGCCAAGAATAGAACATCTTGGGAGCAAAGATCACTCGATCAAAGATCTCGAACCTGATTTGCCACTGCTTCACTTCAGCTTGACACTGATGAAATCCTGTGCATTTCATTTCAGTTACACTGGTTCCAAACTGGAGGAGGACAGGGCAGAATGGGGTTCTTAGGCTGGGCGATTTATCTCTGAAAACAGCTCAACTCATCCCCTGATCAAAACAGATTAGGAGCTGAATGCTCAGGGAATTCAGTTTTGCAGTTCCTAACAAACCAATTTGCTGGCTATTTTCTGATGAAAATACATTCAGCGGGATTTATTAGAGGTGGTGCATACAGTAGTGTGAGATACACATTTATGTACCAAAGCAGGGGCAGATCCAAAGAGGGTGCAGTGGCATAGCTGCAGCCCATTTTTTGGATAATGCTGTGGGAGCAGCTGCTGGGCACTTTTTTTAAGTCCCTGAAGCAGGTAAGAATTCTCCCCCAACTTAGCCCCCTCCCTTCCCTTTGGTGCTCCCCTGTCTTCCCCGCCCGTCCTGTTCTCCTTCCCCTACCCAGCACTGCCCCCAGCTGACCAGTGGGTGGGGAAGCCACTGGGAGCTAGGCTCAGCTCAGGGCAGCGGGAGCAACAGTGGTAGCAGTCAAGTTTTTCCTCCCTGTCCAGTCCCCTACACATTCCCTGACAGCCTGGAAGCAGGCACAGGAAATGGGAACCTGCCCACCATTGCTGCTGTCCCCAACTGAACCCAGCTCCCTTGCAACCAGTCCCCACAGTCCTGGCTGGAGCAGGACAGGAGCAACCAAGACAGTGGCAGCAGCAGGCAGGCCTCTTCCATACCCAGAGGCATAAATAAAGGGGAATGTAGGAAGTGGGGAGATTCTCCTGAGCCTGGAGGGGAAGGAACGGGATGCTGAGCATGCGGAGGGAGATTCTTACTTAATTCGGGGACTTAAAAACGGTCCCTGGCTGCTGTTCTTTTGGCATGGTCTGCTCGCCCTGGGTGGGAGGACTTGGGAGAAAGGTTTCAGGCACTCCAGCAGCACTGGTCACTGTTCTGGCACCCCATTTTTCATGAGCTTGGATCCACCTATGTATCAAAGCATTTAGCTGTTCTTACTGTTGCACCTGAGTACCTTATCACCATGAATGGATTTTATCTGTGATACAGAAGTACAGTCCCTATTTTACAGACAGGATGCTGAGGCACAGAGCACATTAAAGACTTGCCCCAGGCCATGGAGGGAGATTTTGAATAAACTGAAAACAGAACCCAAACCTTCAGAGTCCCAAGACAGCGCCAAGTGGACTAGATGAAGGGTATCAAACATGCACCCCATAGGCTGCAGGCAGCCTGACTAGGTGGGTCATGAGGCCCATGTGGCTTCTTAAAGGCTGGACCACCAATCTCCAAGGGCTGGATTTGGCCCATAGGGTTCACCACTGTGGCTGACAGAGTCCCTGTGGTGGCAGTTTGAATGTTCTGGAGCAGTTCTGGAAGCCAGGGAGTTACTGCCACTCACCTCCCTCCCCCTTACCCACCACTGAAATTGAGGGTTTTAGTTACTCCTGGCAATTAAGAGGAGTGGCTAGGGAAAGGCCAGGGGTGAGTGACAGTGGCACTAACTCTGGCTTCCAGTGGCTCTGGAAGCCACAAGGATTTACACCGTTATCACCTGTGGGCCTCTGGTCCAGGGGAAGCCCCATAGTCTGGGTCCAGTGGAAAGTCCTGCAGGCTGGATCTGGCCCAATGAGTTTGACGCCTCTTGAGTGTCTGGCTTGATAAGTCTGGCAATAGACCATCCTTCTCACCCCTCAGGAAGTGTGTATAAATAGACCCAGGAGAATCCAAGGGAGCCCAAGCGGTATCATTCAAATGCCGAGAGGCTGAAAGGGAGTGGAGTGGAAGAACAGGTAATAGAAGGGTGCAAGTCCAAGTACCCCCCTGTGACAGGAGTCTCATTTTTGGAGTCTCTCCGCGCGTGCAACTCCGGACTCCTGTAATGGGTCCACCACCCGCCTATTCTCGTCTGCCACGACTTGATCTTGTTTATAAGTAACAAATGATGAAACTTAGCGGGAAGCTGCCCATTTGTACACGCCCCGATGGCAGGGGGCGCTGTCTGCGGCTCCTGTACCTCCCCTGCACTGCGGCCCAAGCCTCGCTGATGGTGCTGGAATACTCTCACTAGGGCCATGATACTAGGCCCCCGCCCTTTGTGTGTTCTTAGGGCTCCTCGGCACCCCTTCTCACTCCCGGGGTCTCTCACAGGCCCCGCACTCAGCCCCTTCTGGGGCCTTGCCCATAACCGTGCCACACCTCAGCCCGTTGCCCCACTCTGGGGCCTATTGCCCACCTCTGGGCTTCCCCGCCCCTCTCCGGGCCTCTGGCACCTCTCGGGTTTCTGCCATGCTCTCCGTGGCCATTGCCCTCCTTCTGGGCCTATATCGCGCTCGGGGCTCTGATAGCCCCTTGACCCTTCTCTGGGTCCTTTGCCCCACTGGGCAAAACACCGCCCTTACGGGCTGGGGTCTGAAACCCCGCACACCACCTCTCCGGCGCACCACCGCACCTCGCCGGCACCAACACCGTGCCTCTCCGGCGCAAACAATAGTGCCCCACTGGCACTGTGCCCCTACTGGGCACCGGAAACCCCCAAGCTGCTGGGGAGCTCCCGTGAGGCCTCCTCACACCCCTACAGCCTCACCCGGTCCTCCGGTATAACTGTAACCGAAACGCAAGCCACCTGGCTTCAACATAAACACGGAGCCTCCTGCTCATAACATAACTCCAAGCCCCTCTAGGGCTCGCACCCATACCTCTGTTTATGGTGTTCTTGTCCCCAGCATCATCGCAGCCGGTCCGCAAGGTAGGTGTCACGGAGTCACAGAGGTGCCCCGTGACTGTGAGGTGATTGGCAGAGCTGCCAATCACCCAGGCAGCTCAGGTGCCTGGTTGCCAGGACAACCAGGTGGTCACATGGCCGGAAGAGGGCAAGGCCCAGGCCTTTATAACCAGCTGAGGCCGGAGCTGGAGACACAGTTCCCTTCTGGCTGCCGCAGGAGCAGGAGCTCTGCGGCTGAGCTGAGTGGCCTGGGTTAGTGGTTGCTACTTCACCACGCTAACCGGCTGCAATGATGCAGGGAACAAGAGCACCCTGACTGCAGGTAGGACTGAGAGCCCTGGCAGGGCTTGGAGTTATTGTTAGGCGTGTGGAGCCTCTGTTTATGTTGCAGCCAGAGGGCTGGAGTTTAAGTTGCAGTTTACACCGGAGGACCGGGTGAGGCTGTAGGGGAGTGAGGAGGCCTCACGGGAGCTCCCCCCACAGTTTGGGGGTTCCCAGTGCCCAGTAGGGGCGCAGTGCCAGGGGCACTATTGTCGGTGCTGCAGGGCACCATATTGCACCAGGGAGGCGCAGTATGCGGGGTTACAGACCCCAGCCCATAAGGGCAGTGTTTAGCCCCGGAGCGGGGCAGACACAGGGCGCAAGAGGCGCGGAGTCAGCCCTAGAGAGGGCAAAGCCCCGGAGCAGGGCAGAGACAGGGCGCAAGAGGCGCGGAGTCAGCCCTAGAGAGGGCAAGGCCCCGGAGCGGGGCAGAGACAGGGCGCAGGGCGCGTGGCGTGTCGGCCCCAGAGTGGGGTAGCCCAAAGGGGCGAAGCGCAGGGAGCGCGGTAGAGGCCCCTGAGGGGCGAGGCCCCAGAGAGGGGCCGAATAGCCAGGCCTAGCTAGCCACCCAAGGGCGCCGAGACTAGGGCGGCGATAGCGCCGGCCCAAGGGCGCCGAGACTAGGGCGGCGATAGAGCTAAGGCTAGCGCGGCGAGAGCAGCCTAGCTAGCCACCCAAGGGCGCCGGGACTAGGACGGCGATAGCGCTGGCCTAAGGGCGCCGAGACTAGGATGGCGGTAGAGCTAGGACTAGGGTGGCGAGAGCGAGCCGGCCCAAGGGTGCCGAGACTAGGGCGGCGAGAGACCCGAGATCCGAGCAGAGGGACCAAACCGTCCCAAGGGCACCGAGACTAGGGCGGCGAGAGCGAGCCGGCCCAAGGGCGCCGAGACCTGGGCGGCGGTAGAGCCGAGATTCGGGCGGAGGGAGCGTGCCGGCCCAAGGGCGCTGAGACTAGGGCGGCGAGAGCGTGCCGGCCCAAGGGCGCCGAGACTAGGGCGGCGAAAACGCTCCAGTTCCAAGGAGAGCCAGCGATTAGCCAGGCGCCGGCTAGAACCCGGCCCAGGGGGCGCCGGTAGTGAGCGGCGCTGGCGAGCCGACCCAGGAGGCGCCAGCAAGTAGCTGGGCGCCAGCGTGACAGGCCCAGGGCGCGGGGAACGGGCTAGGGATTGGGGCTCGACCCAAGGAGGCGCCAGGTGGGCGAAGAGCCCTGGTGCCCGAGAGTGAGAACAAGGGCACCTGAGGGGCGAGGGACCATACAAGTGTCCCCCAGAACAGCTGCGAGGCTTGGGGCGTGCTAAGGGGGAGGCTTGGAGGCACGCAGAGCCCTTAAGGCAGGACGCACATAGATACCCCGTCTGGAATAGGGACGAACAACAAGACCGTCCATTAGGGAAACTGGCAGCCTCCACATTATATATTTAACCATCAAAGTCGTGGCGGGCGAGGTTCTGAGGGTGCTACGTCACCCTAACGTGACGGTAGGCGGCACTAGGGAGCTCACGGCCGCCCCTAGCCGCCGCTCGCTCACAGTAGGGCTGCAACCCCCAGCCCAGGCTGCTCAGCTCTGCCACAGAGCTCCTGCTCCTGCAGCAGTCAGAAGGGTACTGCCACTGGGCCCAGGCCGGAGCTGTTATAAAGGGCCCGGCCCTGCCCCCTTCCGGTCACCTGACCTATCTGGTTGCTGCGGCAACCCGCACCTGAGCTTCCTCTGGTGATTGGCAGCTCCTTAACTCCCTATCAGTCACAGGTCATCTCCCTGATCCTGTGACACCCCCCCACCCTACTTTAAATAACATTTTATGCCTTTCTGCAACTACTCTGGTTTGCAAACTGCACCAATAGCAGGTCATGTACACTAGGTATGAAACAACTCACCAATATGCGACTTATACTGACTTATATGTCCCCTCTGGATTTCCACCATTTCTAAAATTCATGGCCTAACAGAAAACATTTATTACAAAGACTATCTCCTTTCCATGATAAGGAGAGTCTGAATTGGCTGGAAGCCAAGCATGTGCCTTCCGGGTCAGGATCTGGCCATAAATGACCCATTCAGTTTGTTATTCTGGGCACGGTTTTGAATGGAAGACATAACATCCAAGTCTCTAGGAGAGAGCAGTCGCGCTCTGTCAGGCTGGGACTGTGAGTGTCTGGTCACGTAAAGCAAAAAGCTGGCTTTTATTTCTCTTATTTAACATCTACTTCTGTTAAGATCACAGACCAACAGCAGACCAAAAAGTCGCCCTTCACCACATAGCTGTGTTTAAATTCATTTATTTTCCCTCTGTTTTAAGGCCTCATTTCAATCCATTCACTCTGAAAATAAATTTTGATTTTTCACATAGGAAGTGACTGGTTTTGGTCTGAAGTGCTTCATTGTCTTAAGTACCTAATCGCTGGGCCTTGGCTGGGCCTAGATTGCAAAACTGAGAATACAGACTGAGCGGTAGGTTCAACTCTGTGCTAATGCAGGCAACAAGGGAAGAAGGAGGGCAGTTTATCTTCCTCACTCAGGGGATCAATCAGCTTCTGGCACAAACTCAAAAAACTGAGAGCACTGCTTTAGTTTGCAGCCCAGAGGCAGATCCAGAACAGGTGCAGTGGTGTGGCCACACTTCCCTTTCTGGCTACATGGCAGGAGCAACAGCTAAGGACTTTTTTTAAGACCCTAAAGAAGTTGTAGCCCCCCAGACACGCGCGCGCGCACACACACACACACACACACATCCCTGCCCCTCCATGCTCAGAGGCACATCCCCTCCTCTCCCATTCTCTCCCTCGTCTCCCTGCTGTCCTGGAGGCAAGGGGAGCGCTTGTCTTGCTCAGCCAGGCTATGCGGAAATTAGGCTCAGCCAGGGACACCAGCAGAGGTAGTGGTGGGCAGGCTCTCTGTCCTTGCCCGGTCCCCATGGACACCAGCCCAGGAGCGGGCTTGGGAGGGGGAACCTGCTTGCCTGTCACCATTGGTGCTGACCCAGGTGGAGCCCAGCCCCTGTGCAACCCAGCTAGAGCAGCTCTGGAGCTTCCCTCTCACCTGGGACAGCAGAGACAGCAACAGCAGCAAAGCGGGGGGGGGGGGGGGGGGAGGGGTGAAGGGGAGCAGAAGAGACGTGCCTCTGAGGAAGGAGTGGAAGAGAGAGATTCCTTACCTGCTCGGGGGACTTTAAAAGTCCCCAACTGCTGCCTTTGTGGAGCAATCTGCCCACCCCAGTGAGGTGGGGGGACTGGAGCGGGAGAGTGCAGCCACCCCTGCCACTCCAGTTGCTGCTCCCACACACCCCTTTGCAAAATCCTGGATCTGCTTGTGTTCCAGTCTCCAGGCCATTGCAGGTTCACCTTCTCCACTTCCCTCCATATGTTCAAAGCTATTGCAGAGGTAGCTTGGTGCCTATAGGTCCTGCTGCCGCAAAGGTGTTGCTAGGGGAGGCAAACAAGTGAAACCTGCTCAACAGCCCCAGCTGCGCCAGAGGGGCCCAAGGGCACCAATGACTCTGGCTCAGCATGTGTCCTGTGTTATGGTAAGGAGCAATTGGACAACCAAAGGACTTTCTGAATCTACTAAAGTAGGGGCTGAGAGGCCTTCCAGCCTCACCCTGGCTCCCATTTGTATGGGGTGAGTCTTTCCCTTTGTTTCTCCCCAGTATCTCCAGTATTCAGTACCTGAGCAGGGGTCAGGGTTGGAGCTCTAGTCCCTCCCATGAGCATGCGCTCTCTGAACTGATACAATGGGTCCAATTCTGTGAGGTATATAGACATCTAAACTCCCACTGAAATCAGATTAGGCATCTTTTGGATCTGCCCCCACCCCGTCCTGTTGTTACAGGATCTCTCCAAATCCAGGATCAAACTCTACCTCTGACTGCCTTGGTTTCCCCACGCTCATGTAAACCTCCAGGCCAGTACATCAGTGAAATTCCTACCAGCCATGTCCGTGCTGCCTTTCATCTCCCAGGGATACATTCCTGTGCAAACACAATCCCCGTTCAGCATTGATCAAGACCAGTAAAGTGGGTCCTACTGGCTGGGCCCTTCTAAATCCTCTGCCTTGGGGCGCTTCCATCACTGCCACTTTTACAGCAGCTACCTCGTCAGCTTGGCAAATAAATACTTTTGCAGGCCCTTGCCTAGGCTCAGGCTTTCCTGCAGAAGCCTCTCTGTGCTTATCCTTCTTAAATAAGCTGCTTGCTGGCCTTTTACCTCACCCACTGGGGAGCAGCTGATTAGTCACAGAAGGGAGCTAAGCCCAGTTCTCTTACGTGGCTATCCTGCCTGTGAAGCTGGCAAAATCGCTGGGAACTGAGGGTACCTGAGACCTTGCTGACAGAAAATCCTGCAGAACGATGCCCCTACATAAGGGCTTACTGCTCACTCTTTCTCTCTGGCACCTTTGTTTAAGTGCAGTGACCTTGTTCCCTTCCTTGTTTCTTATCCTACAAAATCTCCTCCTTCCTGGCTTTGTGGGCCCTTCAGCTTAATGGGGTGGGCATATAGTTCAATGGAGGGGGGGAAAGGGGAAGGTGCTAGACCAGCCCGTAATGCTATCTAAAAGTACTACAGCTTTTCTTGGTGGAGGACAGGCAAAGTGGTCTCAGAAGTCTTTCCTGATGACGGTGAACCTGTATGTCAGGATGAGAGGAACATGATTACTATCTGCGCAATCTCTGAAGGGTCAAATCAAAGACGATAAAAGCTTTGTTATTGCTTCTGAAAGCCTTTTCCCTTCATGTGATGTGAGGGATACTTGGATCTGGTGGAGCCATAGTTGGTGGCTTAGGGGTAAGGGTTACTGGAGGCTTAAAGCTGCATAATGACTTTCCCATTATCGGTGCAGGCTCTGCTCTGTTACCTCAGTTACCTCATGTTTCATTTTAAATAGTCGCTTGCAGCCTGCAGTTTTGCAGTCTTTGCTTGCATTGCCATAGAAACAATCTTTCACCTCCCTCTATTTGCAGTGCATTTTCTTTAAAGGATCTTTCTTTTTTACTTATCTGCTCCATCTTTTCATTCGTTACCTCTCTCGTCATTAGGCCGTTCCAATTCCCTTACCCTCTATCTTACCTTCAAGTTAAATATTTTAGACCACGCTGCTACTCGGCTCACAGCTTCTACCTGAATGCCTGTCCAAGCCCTACCGCGATATTATTTAGATAGGGTCCCGAGTGAGCAGGTATGTCTCTGCACACACAGGGGACAGTGTGGACAGCTATCGTTGTGCTGGCCTGGGATCGGATTACCTCGCCTTTGATGTGGATCAAACCAGCTTGAACTCGAACCTGAGGAGTAAAGAATGGGTCTGTCTTAACAGAAAGTGTTGCGGAAATGTGATGAATTTTAGCCTGGTTAACTTATTTGGGGAGGGAGTCCTGTTAATGCTTTTGCTTTCCAATTAAGAGATGAAAATAAGAAAGAAGGACTGTGGTCAAAAGGAATAACTTCATGGGGAATCACTAAGCCCATATTTCCCAACCTTTTTCACCCCGCGGCACACTTACATGGCCTCCCCCACTCCATGGCACACTGGGGGCGGGGGGAGTGGGGCCGGCGCACGGTGGTGACTGGGGAGAGGGGGGTGGTAAGCGGCCGAATATCATGGAGCAGCAGGAAGCAGGTGGTATGGCATTTGAATCACTGGCTGGAGCCATGTCCCCCATCTGTCTGGCTGTTTGCAGCAGCAGCAGCAGCAGGTGGGGAGCGTGGCTCCAGCCAAGCCGGGGGGGTATGGCTCCAGCCCAAAATGCTGCGGCACCCCTGGACATGCCTCATGGCATACCAGTGTGCCATGGCACACCAGTTGGGAAACGCTGGACTAAGCTCTGGTGTTTCTGTGGTAACTACTGTCTTCTGCTCATGGATGAAGTCGGTGGCCTTTCCCATTGCAAAGTGACCTCCATTTTTTTTCCCCCCTGAAATGTTATTAGGGAACTTTTGCAGGCCACCATTGAGTCTTCTTCCTCTTCCCTTAAGCTCTTTTAGCTAACAAGTAGATACGAAAAAAATGAAAACAAATATGAAAACTAGATAAACATAGAGTATAGATAGGAAAAATCAAATTAAGAAAGTAGAAAGAAATACAGAAACTAAGCAGGCCTTCAATGACCTGTGCACTTTTGCTTTCTTAACGGACAACTGAAACACTTGCTGCCACCATGTGGTCCTAGGTGCTGTCAGAGGCTAATATTATTATTATTCTACCCCATATATAGCAATTTCATGAGTGAATCTACCCCAAGGAACCCAGTATCATTAGCCCCGCTTTACAGATGTTCTTTATAACTGTAGTGCAGTGGGCAAGAAAATAGAAGTTAACCAACACTGTAGTGTGCCCTCAATTCCCAGTGATTTCATCAGTGTTATAGGCTGAGTTCAGATAAAGGGGTTGATATAATTGGGATGCTTTTCTAGGTTAGCTCTTCAGTGGTGCGCACTGCTTATTTAGGTTTTCCCTTCCTTAGCCCCTCATTGTTCCATGACAGAAATACAAATACTTTATAGAAGAATGTAATAAAACAGCCATAGGTAGCACTCAGGGTTGAAATAGGGGCCAGTGGGACAGAAAGCTATTAATTTAAACTGTACAAAAACAAAAAAAGTATCAGGAAAACAAAATCTTTTCAGTGTTTCTTTATATGTCATAAAGAAGCAATAAAGGGCACCAGTCTGATCTTTTCCTCTCTGCAGCCTGCCTTTAAATCATTCATTGATCTTGAGAGAAAATGGGGTGAGACTGTAACAGGTGGATGCACTTAGCTTGATTCTTCCTGTTTTGAAAGTCCCTTGTTATGAACAATGCATTTAGAAGAGTTTCCTATTACTTGCTTTGTACAGCAATGCTGAGCTTCCCTTCTTTTTTTCCCTTGAAGCAGCCATGCACCAAAATCTGTTTGTGGTATATAGTTATTAAGATCAACTGTAATGGTAACAGCATATGACAGTCTTCCTTTTCTGAACCAATTTTTTCCATGTATGAATCTCAGCTCTGTCAGATTAAGTGAACGGTGACAATATCTATCAACAAAGATTAACTTACTCATAAAGATATTGCTGGAACATCTCATGGGAATTAAGAAGATTTGTTCCTGTGTGGTTTCCCTCTTTTTGATCCTGTATATGAACAGAAATATCCCAGGATTGGTGTGTGTACACATGGCCCTTCTAAACAGGGTTTAGTGAGCAGTGAATGTACTGCCACTTTCCTGTCCTGGGGTAACCATTCAGATGTACTTTGTGATGCCTTTGGATAAGCTTCTTAGCCTATGAACATTTTTAGGATTTATCCTGGGACAACAGACATGGGCATCCGAATGATTGCACTTTTCCCTGGGATACAGTGCTTTATTTTGGGACAAATATGACATCTGTTTGTAGCCCAAGAGGCTAGAGAAGTTTTGAATGGTGGGACCAGAACATGGATAAGCACTAACTTGAAGCACCTTCTTTAGCCTCTGCTTATACCAGGTCAATATTCTCCCATAGGACCTAGCATTTCTTAAGACATATGTAAGAGCTACATCCCAGGGGTGTGGGAGGAAATAAATTAATTCCTTTTGTTATTCCAGTTGAAGTCAGAGTTACACAAGACAGGAATCTAACCCTGGGTGTTTTCTGTGTAAGAGTATAGGTACCCTATTATAGATGCTCCTGGCACCATCTCCTGGCACCATTTGTACGGGCTGCATCAACCCAATATTGTAGCATCCAGCCATTGTTATGGATATTTTTCTTTTTTGAAACACTTTTTTCTTTCTCTTCTGGAAACTTACTCATAATCACAAAGGAGCTAGGGAGCGGGGAGGGATCACTCACAGCCTTGAACAAACTGTGCTGCTGTGGTGCATTGCGATAGCCATCAGCATCTGTTGATGTTCAGTTCATTAGGATAGCATCCTGGTAGCTATGGCCTGAATTCTCATTTCTATTTTGGCTCATTCAGACTGCTCTGTCAATGAAAAACATCCTTAAGTGGGGTCTTATTGTAATTTAATCCTGCTGTGGAGCTCCTTGACACCTGTAGAGAAGCATAAAGGAGCCACAGGATAAGTGAGAATCAGACCCAATATAATGAGGGACTAGCAATATGTAGAGGAGAGAAGAGTTTCATACTGTCACAATCACATTGCAAGTATCCCTCTGCTTCTAATAAAGAACATAAGAACTACCAGTTACTGGAGCAGACTGTAGGTCCTTCGTGCCTAGTATCCTGCATCACAGTGGCAGAAAGGATGCTGAAAGGGAGAGTGAACAAGGTACAACCAGAGTTTTTTCAACTCTTTCCTTCCCACTTGCAGTTTCCAGCATTTAGGCTAGGGACAGAAGTAACATATAAACCAGGTTAAGTGATCAGAAATGTGTTTAAACTTGTAACAGAACACAAGTTCAGTGCATATAAACCAGTTTCCAAATGGCCAAAGCTGGTTTAAGATGAACCTGGTTGAATGTTGTATCAGACTTAACTGATTTGGGTCAAACCAGTTTATGGAACTTGTCTCAGACCCCTTCCTGGTTTAAGTTAAATCAGAGTCCCACAGCATCCCAACACACTTTTCAGTCCTGGGCTGGGCTGTCTGCTCTGGAGAGCAGGGCTGGCCCTGCTCCTCTCCTCCCTAGCCAGAGCTCTGGCTGACTGAGAAGGACATGGGGGACTGCAGTGTCTGCCAGGCTTCCCCTGCTGCACCTGCCTCCCCTTGCTGCTTACTGCTCAAGCAGGGATCCCTCCTCCTGCCACTCTCCCACAGCAGGGACCCCAGCCAGCATCTGGCCATGCTCCCCCATGCTAGCTAGTGCTGAGGGTTGTCTGTGTGTGTGTCTCCAATTTCACTGGAACAAAGGCAGCAGAGCTAGTGGCATGATATGCAAATGAACCCTGCAGATAAGAAGAGCTTGCAACTAATGAGAGAGATGCCTTTGTTTTCTTTTGTAGGGCTTGATAGGCTGATAAGCTTTATGTTCTGATAAGCACCCTGCCAGCTGCTGGCTGGAATCTGTCAGTGTTCAATAAGGGACACAGAGAGGTGTGAGAAATTACCTGGTTTGTAATGAATGCAGTGCCTGTCAGTTTGCTGCAGACAATATGAAGAATCAGGGAGAGGGAGACTGATACATCAACAGATACATGCAGTCCACACACCGCCTTTGCCTCAGAGTGCTAGCCAGGAGCTGGGGTCTGGCAACACTCCCCACCCCTTGAGCAGCAAGTGGGGAAAAAGCCTGGTGAGGGATGCTTCCCCCTTGCACACCCCAGCTGGGGACTGTGCAGGCCAAAATAGGGATTTAAATCCCTCCCTAATCATAGCATCCTGCTGGGGCCTCACCACACCCCCTCTCAGGTCAGCACTGTGGAAGGGAAAGGAGGCCTCTTTGTAGCACCACCTGGCTTCTAGCCTGAGCCACAAATGTGCTTGCATTTCTTGATTCAAAAGTGGATGTCTCTTCACTTGCAAATCAGTTCAATCTCTGCAGGTTAGACTAACCTGCAAAGATTGATCAATTCAGGCTTGGGCTTTTTGAATGACTGTCCCTAGCCTTAATGTCTAAGAAGTTCTGATTCAGAGTCTGTTTCCCTAACTCCCATGCTTAGTAGCTACTGATGCCCCTTTCCTCTAAGAATGTGTCCAATCCATTTTTGATCAGTACTTAGCTCTTAAGTAGACTGCACATTGCCACTATGACCACTACATAGCTTTATTAACTGTAGGCCTGAAAGTCGTGACTCATCTTGGGTTTGTTTCTCTATTCAAGCCTGAAACTCCAACATAAATGCAAGGGCTGCTGCCCATCCAGTTTCAATAGCTTTTGGGCGATAGAGGAAATGGAAAATATCTCCCTATTGGCTCTCAAGACAGTCACATGGCCTCTTTTTAAAGAATAAGGGATTAGCCAAGTTTCCAGCTGAATATTTCGTATTGTACTCAAGCACACACCAAATGATCATTCTAGACTGTGTCATGGTCCACCAGGCTAGCAGCCTAATGGGTAGAGCCCGTCATGGTGCTTGGGTATACAGAGGTAAGGGTGAGAAGCCACAAGTCAGGAGCTAAAATGCCAAGCCAGGGTCAGGAGCTGGGAACTGGAAACTTAGTTACCAAGTCTAAAGGATAATTCAGAGGGCAAGGTACGAGAGTAAGCCAAGCTAGGGTCAGGACTCAGGAAACAGGTCTGCAGGGAGAAATTAAAGACTGGAATCCAGGAGCAAGCCAAAGGTGGGGTCAGGAACCAGGGAACCTAGAGCTGTGCTGGGACAGGAGCAGCTCAGAGATTGGAGACCAGTGTGCTGGAGGAGTTCCTTAAATGCCTCTATAGAACCAATCAGAGGGAAGGGGCTAGGGGTCAGCTGCCCTTGATTACTGGTTCAGTTCACTTAACAAGGGCTGTAGAGCAGCAACCTGCCAGAGCTGACCCAGGCTGCAGTGCAGGAGTCTTATAGAGTGGGGGTTATTACAAGTGTTGAATAATAACTCCTTCATTGTGCTCAATAATTATGTTTCAAGCTAAGGGGTCAATCTAGTAACCACCTACTCATGATTAAATGCTAACTTCTGTGAGTACTCCCAATGGGTAGGGTGACCATATGGGGCCATAGGAAATCTGGGACACTGCCCCCCTGTCTCCTTCCCCAATCAGTGGCACTGCTGCAGGAAGAGGTGGAGGTGAAGCAGCATGGTGACCTAGGCAGGCAGGCAGCACCCCACACTTCTGCAATTCTGGGACTTTCGCTTTAATTTTCATCAGCTGGCCAGGAATGGCCTATGAAATCTGGGACTGTCCTGGCCAACCCAGGATGTATGGCTAACCTTCCAGTGGGTCAAGTTCTACCCTCATGTATTCCAGTATAGTAGTGGTGGAAAACAATGGCTCAGCTCTGAATTTATATATTAGTAAAGGGGTCAGCAACCTATGGCCCGTGGGCTGGATCCAACCTGCAAAGAGATCTGATCTAACCTGTGAAAGTTGGATCTGGCATGGGGGTATCAGTAACACTGAGCTGCACTGTCTTGCCCATCTCCTCCACTGCAGAACCTGCTTCTCTATCGTGCCTGCACTTACTCTTGTTCCAGAGGGTTGAGAGTCAGAGATGAAGGTAGGCAAAGACATCTGGATGCTCCGGGGTTGGAGACTTCCAGCCTGTGGCAGGGGACCAGGTTGCAAAGGGGCCCTGCTGGCAAGATGTAGCCAATCTCTGTTTCAGTAGATAAAGATAATTTCTTTCGTGAGATCACACATGGCAGGTAGAAATTGTTGTAAGATGAGGCTTTTACTCATAGTTATGTCCAGTTTCTGCAATACCTTGTGTAAGAAAGGTGCTAAGGTAAACCTGCTTTGTAGACGTCAATGTTTTCATTAAAATGGGCTATTAAAGATCAAAAAGCTAATGCCCATAAAAACCAGCATATACATTCTCCTTTGACTTGTTGCCTTGTAAAAAGTATTATTTTATGATACACATTGCCCTAAAGATGACCTTTCTGCAAAGACCTTAATCAATTAGATTTAATACTCAGCTCAAAATAATTTCTCTTGCGGTCAGTTTAAAAAGCCTAATGTATATATCTTTTCTCGGCTTATAGGCACCCTGCTGAGTGGGTCAACTCAGTGCCTGTGGCTTTATCATACAATCTGTACAAGGTATGATTTCATTAGTATTTGAACTGCATATGATATTAAGAGGATCTGAATCCCATCTTTCTCTACAGGGTGGGTAGCTCCATTGACATCAGCTGACTAACTCCTGATTTATACTGTTGTGAGTGAAGCTTTAGGCCTGTGGTATCTGCAATATCTGTAGGGATATGTATTATAAACAAGCCAAAATAAGCTCAATGAAATAAATAATAAGGAATTTAATTGCTGCCCAGGAGCTCCCAGAGCTCTGTGGTAAAAGGCAATTTATGTTTACAAAGGTTCATATGTCTCCGTTTCCTCCTTCTTTTTCAACACTTTTGATAGATCTGTCAATGCAGGTTGTAACATATTTTTCCTATCCTTCCCTAGAGGGTGTCAACAAAGGGGTAGCTCCCACAGGGGTTGTGTTATAGAGGCACGCACTACCTTGCCTTCACCAAGGAGGCTGCTGAAGTATGGGATATTTGATAGGATAGGACTAAATCCTTCCTCAAGTGGAGGAGCTGTAAAAGTGGGGGATTTCCTCCAGGTCTAAGCTGGGGAAAGTCTTTTAGTCTTGTAGGTTGAACTGCTCCTCTGTGGCTATTAGTCTACCATAAGCCTGGAGTTCCTTCTGTACCTCTCCTTTTCTCTGTTGAGGTGAGAGGATGCCATGGTGAATCCATGCCATGGAGGATCCACTGACCCTACTTCTCAACCCTTGCTGCAGACACATGAGCTTTTCTTGAGTTGTTCCTCCCTGGGAGCAGCAGACCCAGACTGGAGTTTCTGGCCTTTGAGTGTAGCAAGCAAAGGAGAATGAGTCTAACAAATGCCCATGCTCAGCAGGTATTGAACAGCAAAGGTTTGTTCAAGACCAGGATGGAATGGAAGCCCTCTGGTTGTCCTGGTGAACTCTTGGATTTGGGACTCTTCCACTCATTCATTTTCTGTCCCTGGACAAGTCTTTTGTCTTTACTTTTCCTCAGTTCACCTTTCTGTAAAATGAAAATAATAATGCTTACATCACAGGACTCAAACATTGAGTGAGCATTTGCAAAGCCTGGCTGCTGCCCTACCAAATATATATGAAACAGTGTTGGAAAGACCAATTCATTTATGCCTTTGATGGTTGACGCTTGTCTGACACAGAATAAGTAGAACTGAATGCTTTATTGAATGGAATAGACTAAGTTCCTGGGCCAGTTTGGGGGAGGGAAGAGAAAATGAGAAATGAGATGGCAGCAGTTACTGGAAGGTGAGCCTTTTGCAGACTAACTGTGCTATGTATAAAATATTTAATTCCCCAGCATGACTCAGTAGGACTAGGTTGCTATCAACCTGGGTGACCTTCGTGAATATTGCATAAAGGGCCCTCTCATTTTGTCGCTATAAATAAAATCTGTGATTATTCATAATGAAATTTGAGGCTTTATTACCATGAATAGCTTAACAAAAGCATTATGTACAAGGATTCTGCTGCTTTGCATCAGTTTGTGGATCACCTGTCAGAGATGTTTTCACAGTCAACAGAATTGGAGCTTGAGCATTCTTTCTCCTGGCACGAACCAAAGATCTGCACCAATCCAAAACTGAAAACAAATGCTTGGTGCACGCACAAAATGATACCACGACTTAAAAAGGAAACAAAAGAACTTATCTTAGAAAAGAAAGCAGAAGCAAGGAAAGAGTTATCTTAGAAAAGAAAGCAGAAGCAAGGAAAGAGTTAACTTAGGCTTCACTAGACTAATTCTCATTGCTAGTTATGATTTTACAGCATGTTCTCCTGCACTCCTGCATATTTGAATTGAACTGCTGCACTTGATGGAGTGTGCAGGGATTATGTTGCCTGGTGAAGTTAATGCTGAAGCCCTGCCACACTCTGCCCCAGTGGTATCTCTTTGGGGAGACTACAACAATGATTTGGGACAGCACAGGTTAATTTGGAAGCAGCTGCAGGTGGTATTGGTTGCAGATATATAGGCTTTCTGAGATATTTAATGCCCACATGAGAATCTAAGCTTACTTTTTGTTGAATCTGCTGATGACAATTAATGCATAATTTTACCTTACATTCACAATATATTCTGTGCTAGCCAGCTTGGCATACTTACCCATGCTTGTGGCTGGGGTCATATTGTTTCTGAATGCCCTCGGACAAATACAACAAGATCCTTGTTCTAAAAGGTGGGGTGCACTCATCAAAGAGAAAGCTCAGGGGCCAGTATGCTGATGAGATGCAAGAGCAAGGAGCTGTAGAAAAACAGGAGCTGCCTCCTGTGTGTGTGTTTGCTGCTGGTTAAACACTATGGAAGGAAAAGCATGCAGGTGACTGGAAGCCATATGGTTCTTTGGTCCTCAGAGCTCTGTTTTTTTACTAACCAGCTTTAAATTGTGCCACTGGGTGAAGGTCCTTAAGGACCTTACCATCCCCCCTGCCCCCAGGGTAGGGAGGGGTGCTCTGTACAGTGCTGCCCAGTCTCCCTTGTCCTCCTCCTGCCGCAGGGTGGGGAGCGGGGCTGTGTGCAGGGCTGGAGGGGGACTCTTCCCTGTCCTCCCCTCCCCCCACCACTGTGGGCAGGGAGGGTGGCTCTCTGTGGTGCTTCCTGGCCTGGCCCAGCCTGTGTGCAGGGAGTGACAGTCACAGAGCTGCAGCTGCTGGGGATGGCCCTGCTCCTGTGGGCTGGGCTACCTCTGCTCAACCTCGGCAGAGGCAGCCACACAGTGGGGCCGGCCTGGGCCTTGGGGGCAGAGCCCTCCTCAGTGGCTTCAGCTCAGTGATGGAGAAGCTGAGCCTTGGCAATGACAGCAGCCTGGCCTGGTGCTTACAGGCTGCAGCTGGCCAGGCAGCAGGCTACCTGGGCCGGCTGGGAGGCACTGGCAGGCCTGGAGCCTGGCAGCCACCTACTGCAGGGGCCCACTGCAGGCACATGAGCCCCCACGGTGCCTCCAAGCTGGCCTGGGTAGTCTACAGCCCAGCCAGCTGCTGCCTGTGCATGCCGGGACAAGCTGCTCTCACTGACAGGGCTCAGCTTCCCTGTCACTGAGATGCAGCTGCTGAGGAGGGCCCCACCACCGCAACCTGGCCAGGGCCGGCTTCACCATGCAGCTGCCTTGGCCAGGGCTGAGCAGGGCCATCCCCAACAGCTGCGGCTCAGTGACAGTCACTGCCCCGCACACAGGCGGGGCTGGGCCAGGCAGCACTGAATAGAGCCACCCGCCCCACCAGCAGTGGTGGGGGCGGAGGGAGGGGAGGAGGGGGAAGAGTCTTCCTCCCCACAGTGCAGCAGGGGAAAGGGAGGAGGAGGAGGAGGAGGGAGAAGAGACCCTTCTGGGGCCAGGCAGCACTGTACAGAGCACCCCTCCTCACCCCATGGCAGTGCTGGTGGTAAGGGGGAGAGGGAAGAGTCCTCCTCCAGCACCATACAGAGTCCCCCTCCCCACCCTGTGGTGGGTGGGTAAGAAAAGTCCCCCTCAGGAGCTGGCCAGCACTGTACAGAGCCCCCCTCTCAACCCTGTGGTGACAGGGGGGATTGGAGGGGGGCTGCTCTGCTCTGGCTGTGGGTGCCCTAACAAAAGCTGCTGACCCTCCCCATTCCCTTGCTGCTTCAGTGGCAGGGGCAGAGTGCGGGGCGCAGGGAGAGTGTTAATTTCTCCCTCTGCCCCTTCTGCCCCTGGGGACTGCAGCTGGGGTCTGCCAGCCCCAGCCAGCTGCTGCCTCCCCTGCTTGCCTGCTGACAGGCAGACTCCAGCTGTGGTGGGATGGGGAGGAAAAGGTGGGAAGAATTAACCCCCTCTCTGCTCACTTTGCCTTAATGGGGCCATGCTGGGGGGGGGGGGGGGGTCTGGCCACACCCCTGCCCCTGCTCAGGCTAGAGAGCAGAGAAGCGGGGCTAGCCCCGCTCTCTGGAGCAGACAGCACAGCCCAGCCCAAGGATGCAAAGCATGCTGGGATGCTGGGGGACTCTGGTTTAACTTAAAAGAGGAAGGAAGCAGAAGTTGCATAAATTGATTAGACCCAAATCAATTAAGTCTGATACTACATTCAACCAGGTTTATTTTAAATCAGTTTCAGCCATTTTGAGACTGGTTTCCATGCACTGAACTTATGTTCTGTTACAGATTTAAACCTGTTTCTGATTACTTAAATTGGCTTATGTGGAACTTCTGTCCCTAGCCCAGGGCACCAGAAGGTAATGCAATTGCCAAGGCATGCCCTCATGCTGCAAGACAGACTCTCCATTGGACACTGTGTTGGCCTGAATCTGTATGAGGAGGATGCCTCTGCAGAGAACATAAGGTTTTTCTGTCACGATGTTAACTATGACAGGTGGCATGGTATGTCCTACTTGTTGGCCAGGGCTGTCCCTAGGGGAGGGGGCGCAAGTTGGGGCGACTGCTCTGGGCCCCGCACTTTGTGGGGGCCCCGTGGAGCTGGGCAGAGCGGCATGGGAACTCTGCGCTGCCGCTGACTTCATGTCCAGCCACTTGGCACCCCCCTGTCCCCACTGCTGAATCCGGCACATCTGGCAGCTCGCCCTCCCTCCCCGCCGCTGAATCCACTGCTGGCTTCCTCACATCCAGGGGGTGGGGCCCTGCACAGGTTGATTTGCCTTGGGCCCCGCACCCTGTTTGGGTCATCTCTGCTGTTGGCAATCCGCAGAAAGCAATTGTGCTAGACTGCTTTTAAAAGATCTTACTATCTGAGTGGGAATACTTTTCTCCTACTCCTCTCTGTTTCTAATGTTTATCATACCTATATTTTGGGAATCTTTATTCTCTCAAAACTTCCAAAAACTAACCCTTTGTCTCTTGGACTTACTAGATGGGTAAAATTTTGGCAGTTGGACTAGACAACCCCTGAAGGTCCCTTCCAGCCCTACTTCTCTATGATTCTATGACTGGGATGCACGACCTTGCAAGAGGTGCTCAGGTAAATGGGAAGTATGAGTAGTGTAAATACCAGCTCATATAGCATTATGGTGTACATGACTGACTTTGCTCGCAAGTAGTTTGCAGAATCAGGACCAAAATATCCTTGAAAAACTTTCAGTTCATTTGAAAGACCAGCAGTGTGCATTTATGGTCATTCATAAAAAAAGCCCTGTTTCTATATGCAGCTAGCAACACTATCAAGCCTCAAGGCATAATCAGCCAATGAGAATTTGCTTTGATGATGTAATGCCTGCAGATACATTGCTGGGAGCTTCAGGGTTTTTGGAGCTCAGTTTCTCTCACTACTGCTTGCAGGGTTCCAGGCAGGCTAAGCTAAGCTTGTCTCTTCCCCTTGAAAACTCATTATTGGCATATTTCTAACTCACCTCTGGACTGTTAAATGTTTTTACACCACATACAGCACTGCAGTCTGTAAGTATTACACAGCGTTCACATTGTTGATACTATAGTGCTCATAATACTGAGGGATAGATTTTCAGGGTGCTCGTTGTGTATGCAGTTAGATGTAGGCACATGCATAAAAATATAAATGTGTTCAGGCCGGTGAGATACAGTGAATCTAGTGGTTAGAACAGGGAAATGGGTGAACAAGAACAGTACTAGTATTTTTAGCTCAGTCACAGACTTCCTGTGAGATTTGGTCAAATCACTTCACCTCACTGTGTCTCCTTTTTCCTACGTGTAACGTAGTAATAATGCCTTCTTTCATAAAGAACTATGAGACCCTTTGATGATCATTGTTACACAAGGGCAATATGTTACCTGAGAAATTCCTCCTTCAGCTGGAAGGAGGTTTATTTGCGTGAAATTCTGTACACCTAGGTGAGGGCCCTCCAGTTGCAGAGGCAGCTTGTCATTAATTTTTCAAAGAACCTTAGAAGTTTTCATGCTCATCTCTGCACTCATTAACATACATGTTTCTACCAAATTATGCCTGAGTTTGCATTATGTAAGTTGCTTCTAACATATTCTTCCCTTCTTCTTTCCTACATCCTTTGTATCAAAGATGGGCATTATTAATACGCAATGTATTATTATTATTAAGGATGCTGAGGCCTGCAGCATGTCATTATATAACTTAAAATGGGAACACTTTTCACCTGGTCCTCTCTGTTTCTAATGTTTATTGCATCTATATTTTGGGAATCTCTATTCTCTAAAAGCTTCCAAAAACTAACCCTCTTCCTCTTTTATTAGTTGGCTAAAATATTTTGACTTCTTATTTTAGTTTCTAGAAACAAAAAAAACAGAGGGTGCTGGGATTTATATAGGGAGTCTTGGCAGCCTATTTTTATACATTGTATTTGGATTGTGTACTTGAGTTTGGGGCTGAGCCTGTCTCTAAGAATGCACTGGGCTTGAAAAGAATGCTCTGTCCCCAGTATGTTGCACCTAATATGGAGTCCGTATTTCAATAGCACTTAGTCACTCGTGATTATTTAACTTGATGGTGTTGCCCCAGGATTCCTTTTACCAGAGACCCTCAAAGGTTGACATGGCCCCTTGTCTGATTTGGTATCGAGTGAACTTTTAATAGGATTCCCTAAGCTTATTACGAGTCTTTTTCCTTATATTATGACCTGGCAAGTTCCTTCAGACGTTAGAACAGCAACCTTCAGTGGTACCAGCCTCAGATCCTCTGTTGGGTGTGTGGGATGTTAGTTTCTAGATTCCTCGTTGTTCAGACAAGAAGTCCAAGGTTGCTCCTGTCTCCCCAGGGTGGCAACACAAACACATGCAGTCTCTTTGTTTGTCCACTACTTTTGTAACTTTCTCATCTCAAACTGTCCAATACTTAAGTTTCTTACCTCATCTTTTTAGCTAAGATACTCCAATCCTATTCTGTTTTTGGTTTTCTTTCCTTCTAGGGAAACTACCCTACCTGGTTAGCCCACCATACCAATCACAGCACTCACTTTTCCACTCTATACAATTTAATTGCTTAGTTCCGGGACGGCCTAAAATGATAGATTCATAGATTGTAAGGCTGGAAGGGACCTCAGATTATACCTCCATTGCCCGAGATTGTAGAGGTGCTGTTAGGAAGGCTAAGGTGGAGATGGAACTGGGAGTAGTGATCCGGATCAAGGATAACAAGAAGTCCTGTTTTAACTACATAGCGGGTAAAAAGAAAGTACCAGGTAAAGTAGGGCCTCTGCAAGCTACACTAGGAAATCTGGTGGTCATACCAGACGGCAAAGCTAACCTCTTTAACAATTTCTTTGCCTCCATCTTTTTGAGCAGGGACAGGGACATCCCTAGGCCCGCCCGCCCGCCCCCCCCGGGATACCTGACGGACCCAGGGGAGGCACTGCCAGGCCAAGGGTCAGTGAGGACCTAGTCAGGGAACTTCTGGTGGGTCTAGACATGTTCAAATCAGCAGGTCTGGACGATCTCCACCCCAGAGAGCTGAGGGAATTAGCAGAGGTCATTGTGGGACCCCGGCACGGTTTTATGAGCACTTGTGGTGCTCTGGCGAGGTGCCAGAGGACTGGAAAAGGGCCAGTGTGGTCTCCATTTTCAAAAAAGGGAGGAAGGGGGACCCAGGAAACTACAGGGGCATTAGTTTTACCTCGGTCCCGGGGAAGCTTTTTGAGAAAATTATCCAGGAGCACATCTGCAAGGGACCAGCAGGGGAGATCATGCTTAGGGGCAACCCACATGTGTTCATCGAGGCAGGTCCTGTCAGACCAACCTGGTGGCCTTCTATGACCAGGTCACAAAATCCTTGGATGCAGGTGTTGTGGTGGACATAGTCTTTATGGACTTTAGGAAGGCCTTTGACACTGTCTCTCATCCCATTCGTATTAAAAAAACTAGGGGACTGTGGCGTCGACATCTACACAGTCAAATGGGTCACTATCCAAACATCTACACAGTCAAATGGGAGGGCTGCACCCAGAGAGTGGTGGTGGACAGGTCCTATTCGACCTGGAGGGATGTGGGCAGTGGGGTTCCCCAGGGCTCGGTCCTCGGGCCCGCACTGTTCAACGTCTTCATCAGTGACTTGGACGAGGGGGTAAAAAGCACCCTGTTCAAATTCGCAGATGACACTAAGATGTGGGGGGAAGTGGGCATGCTAGAAGGGAGGAATAGGCTGCAATCAGACCTAGACACTGTCTCTCATCCCATTTTCATTAAGAAATTAGGTGACTGTGGCGTTGATGCCTACACAGTGAGATGGGTTACAAATTAGCTGGAGGGCCACACCCAGAGAGTGGTGGTGGATGGGTCTTTATCAACCTGGAGGGATGTGGGCAGTGAGGTCCCCCAGGGCTCGGTCCTTGGACGAGCGGGTGAAAAGCACCTTGTTAAAATTTGCGGATGACACTAAAATATGGGGCGAAGTGGGCATGCTGGAGGAGAGGGACAGGTTGCAAATAGATCTAGACAGGTTACAGGGGTGGGTGGATGAGAACAGGATGGGATTCAATACTGACAAGTACAAGGTGCTGCACCTGGGGAGGAAGAACCAGCAGCATGCCTACAGGCTGGGGAACTCCCTTCTTGTCAGTGCAGAGGCAGAAAGGATCTTGGAGTCACTACTGACTCCAAGATGAACATGGGCCGCCAATGTGGGGACATGGTCAGGAAGGCTAACAGCATCTTGTCATGCATCCACAGATGCATCACGAGCAGGTCCAAGGAGGTGATCCTCCCCCTCTATGCAACACTGGTCAGGCCACAGTTGGAGTACTGTGTCCAGTTCTGGGCACCGCATTTCAGGATGGATGTGGCCAGCATCAAGAGGCTCCAGAGAAGGGCCACTCGCATGATCAGGGGGCAGCAGGTCAGGCCCTAAGAGGAGAGGCTACAGGACCTGAATCTGTTCAGCCTTCACAAGAGAAGGCTGAGAGGCAATCTGGTGGCCATCTACAAACTGGCCAAGGGGGACCAGCAGGCTATGGGAGAGTCCCTGTTCCCCTGAGCACTACCAGAAGTAACAAGGAATAATGGCCATAAGTTGACCAAGAGTAGATTCAGGCTAGACATCAGGAGGCGCTACTTCACTGTCAGGGCGGCTAGGATCTGGAACCAACTTCCAAGGGAAGTGGTGCTGACTCCTACCCTGGGGGGTCTTCAGAAGAAGGCTAGATAATCAGCTAGCCAGGGTCCTTTGACCCCAGTACTTTTTCCTGCTATGGCAGGCAGTTGGACTTGATGATCTGCTCAGGTCCCTTCCGACCCTACCTACTATGAAACTATGAAGATCATTGGGTCCAGCCCCCTGCACCAAGCAAGAAAGACAACCAGGGTCAGGTGACCCCAGCAAAGTGACCATCTAATTTCCTCTTGAAGCTTTCCAGAGTATGTGATTGCACCATCTCTGGAGAAAGCTTATTCCAGTCTGGACACCCTAGTTGTGAAGTAGTTTTTTCTTAATGTTGAGCCTGAAACAGTCTTTCAGGATTTTGTTGCCATTACTTCTAGTTTTCCCCAAGGCTGCCCTAGTGAACAGTTGCTCATGAAGCCCTTAATGTATGCCTCTGATGTAGCGGTAAGCTGCTACTTTGTCCCCTCTCAGCCTTCTCTTCTTCAGGCTGAAGAGTCCCAGGTCCCTCAGCCTTTCCTCATATGGTTTGCCATGTAAGTCTCGATCATACCGGTGGCTCTTCTCTGGACTCTCTCAAGTTTTACCATGCCCTTGTTAAAGTGCAGCGCCCAGAACTGCATGCAGTACTCCAGCTGCAATGTCACCAGTGCTGAGTAGAGTGGGAGAATCACTTCTCTGGTTTTGCTGGAGATGCATTGATTAATGCATGCCAGGGTGTTGTTGGCCCTGCTGGCTACAGTGTCGCACTGCCAGCTCATGTTCATGTTGTGGGCTATTATTACCCCGAGGTCAGGTTGGCATTGCTAAGCCTGTAGGTATGCAAGGGACTGTTCATTCCCAGGTGGAGCACTCTGCATTTCTCAACGTTGAACTTCATCTGATTCCAGTCTGCCCAACTTGCCAGCCTGTCTGGGTCCGCCTGTATCTGCAGTCTATCTTCAAGTGTGACCATGCTTCCCCATAAATTGGTGTTGTCTGCAAACTTGGCCAGTGAGGTCTTCACCCCCACATCCAAGTCATTGATGAAGATGTTGAATAGCACTGGACCAAGCACTGATCCCTGTGGGACACCACTGGCCACTTCCCAGCAAGATGACACAGATCTGTTCATTAGAACTATCTGGGTCCTACCCTACAACCAGCTTCCTACGCACCTGCCTGTCAAGCAGTTAAGCCCACAGTCTTCCAATTTTCTCATGAGAACATTGTAAGATACCAGATCAAAAGCTTTTTGGAAGTCAAGGTATATTATCTCAACCTTGTCTCTCTTCTCCAGGTGGCAAGTCACCTAATCATAAAAGGAGATGAGGCTGGTAAGACAAGACCTGCCTGCGACAAAGCCATGCTGGCTGTCATTCAGAATCCTACATTCTGCAAGCCTATCACACATAGACTCCTTAATTAATTTTTCTAGGATTTTCCCTGGGATAGATGTTAGGCTAATTGGCTTATAGTTACCTGGGTCCTCCCTCCTCTCCTTCTTGAAGACAAAGAGCATAGCTAAGTGTCCAAGCATAACTCAGTTGGCCTGTTACAGATGGCAATGGGAATACTTTGTGCCTGGTTTGGGGTTTTATTGGTTGTCTTTTTGAATTGAATATTAAAGAGAATGACAATTTGAATGGTCCTTTGACAGCGTGTAAGGGTCCAGCAGATAAAAGTTTAACTCTGATTCCTTTCCCCTATCTCCTGTCTCAGGCATGGGATTGCTGGGGACAAAGCTAGGGAAATGCCTGTGGGTAACAGGTCTCAAAAATGCCTAATTTTTGAACACCAGGAGGGGGAATGATTTTGTGATTATTTATTGCAGCTTGTGGTAACATTTGGATTCTTTCCTGGTTATCAAAACTTGCTGCTCCTGACATCTTATGCTGGTTTCTGCTGTGTCTAGCTTCTGCTGAGTCACCTCTACCATATGACCAGTTCCATCAACGATCTGGCTTATACAGTGGATAGCAAAGCTCACACAGCGTGAACGAAACCCTTGGTTTACTTGTGTGAGCAAGGCAAGCCAGACTTCAAGTAGAATGAGTAACCTGGCCGGGAAAATACGCAATATGTTCACTGGGCCTCAATTTCTCACCTGTCTTGCCTATTTCGGTCCAGATGCTATGATTACTTAGGGCTGCTGTAGATTTTCAGCACATAAGGAGCTCCAATGAGCTTACTTAAATGTCCTTAGATCCAGCATTTTTCATTTTCTGTTCTAGGCTGTCATGCAGTGTTGTGAGCCATGGTATAGGTCCTGTACACCAAAAGCGATATGGTTGGTTTTCAGGTATGGATGTAGTGATTTATTTGTGTCTGCATGTAACTATAAAAGGCCTTGAGATCTTAATAGATACAAGGGGCTACATGAGGAATTTAAAGCAGCTGTTATGTTATCCAAATGGAAATACTTTTTGCCTGGGGCCTCATTGAAGAGTTCTCTGGGAAAGTTCCCTTCTGGATTCCAATATTCTCCCGAGTGCTGGGGTGAGGGCGGTGCCCTTGCTTTTGCTTTTATTATTAATATACCTTGTAGAAGGCAGTGACTTTTCCCATCGCGGAGGCACACTGGCTCTTGCATGCCAGGATGATTCAGTAACTTGCCACTCACTTTTATAGAAGGAAGGCTTTCTCCTGGCTTTCTGGTATGCTGTCTGGTCAAATCATGGACAGCTATTAAGTGACATATTTGTACAGCTGGTTGATTCTTAACACTGTATCACAGCTTGTCTTGAGTTCTTTGTCTAGCTTATGGCACTGTCCTTTATAGATAGGGCTATCCTTATATAGACAGGATCAAGGCTACCTACTTCAGAGCTTTCCTTTCTAGACAGGGTCAGACTGAAAAAGGGAAAGTTATTTACATGCAAGGTGGATTGCCAAATATATTAATGGGCACCAGAGTCAAACACTGTGAAGGAAAGTGTATTGAAAAACTCTACAAACTTATTTTGCTGTATCTAATTCATATAAAACATTTAAAGTAGGATGAATGATTCAGGCTGTCTTGTAGGTTTTTTTGCTGTAGCAAAACTGGGACATGTCATTATTTTTGTCCTAAAAAAGAGGACAACTCATATTACAATATTTTAATTGAGTTTAGTTTTCCCTTAATACAGTATTAAACATCTGTCATTAATAGTTTAAAAGCACATAACCATAGCAGAACACAAATTACAGACATAACCATACGCGCACCCCTCCCCGCCCCCACAGACTGACTGGTAAATCTTGTTTTATCGAAGCATGGTATATATTGCTCAATTATGTGGCTTTATGGGTCCCTAAATTACATGGTTTTATAGATCTCCTGTCACCTCTAAAAAAACCTTACATAGAAAAAATGCATTGTTCGAAGATACAGAAAAAGACACTTGACTGTAATGCATGAAAAAAATCTCAGGATTTACATTTCAATTTATGCCAGACTGATATTAGGCTGACATTGATTAAAACATGTAATGTGAATTAATTAGTCTTGAAAGCTCCTGGTCACTCCTTTTGATTTCGCTATTCCAAATATAAAGATAGCCAATTTAAAAATTCATGGAACAACTTTCCTCCATAACTCACTGATAACTGTAACAAGGGTCTGGCTCTGAATTGAAAACAATCAACAAAGAAAATGCCCCTTGGTAACATTTCCAAAACAACACCCAATGAGTGCCTGGAAAATGTGGCTCTAATTTAGTTGTCAGGCTTGGAGCTGTGTTTTTCTGGAAAGCGATTGTGGCTGCTGAGGCCTTAACATTATAGCCTTGGGCAACTTTGAAAATCTTGCTCCACATCATCTATATAAGTAGCATCAATCAAGATGACTCTGGAGACCCCTTCAAAAAACTTGGAGTGCCCTGCCCCCTGGAAAATGGTAGCCAACAAAGTAGATATAAACCTTAATAGCAGTAGTAGTAAATTGTAATGAGGTTGAGGCCTATGATATTTTTGGAGCAGAAAGTTTCAAGTGACATTCCCCATACTGGATTAGCTGATGACCGTGGTCTCTGTCTCTTTATTGCCATGGATCATAAACTTCGTTTAGGAGGTGGAATGATTCAGAACAGTAGTTCTGATGTCTTCTCAGAAACAAGACTGCTTTCTCTTGTGGTCTTTCGCTAATGTTGCTTGAACAAAATTGGGTACCTGCTTTAATTGGCCTTCAAATATGAGATGTACTAGGGACTCGAGTCTGATAGACCTTGGCATAATTGCCATGCTCTCTCTTTTAGCAACAGAGGAATCCTTTCTTCTAACATATTTTTGTGCTTGGATCTCTGTATTGGGAATAAGCTGGATTTGAAATGCCTGCTGTCTCTTTTTACCCTGGCACTTGCTTCTTATAAGATGCTCAGCTAGTAGAAATTCAGCGGTGATATTCAGAACTTGATCTTAATGTTTGAAGTTTTTTTTTTTACCTTATCTGCAAGAAGCACCTGCAGTTACATATTTACCTAAAAATGGGGGGTTTTCTTTTGTTTCAGCAGCAAGACTTAGAAGAAGGGACATGGCCAGTTCTTATGCTAATGAAAGTGCGAATGAGAATGTAAAAGAGCCATGATAAAGAACAGCAGAGGGAAAAACAAAAATATCAAATACTTTCCTGGGTAGTCTGGCTGGCCCTGGGGACTGGCTACAGATCTTTTATTCCTTAGGTTGCCCATTCAAATCCAGTCCAAGCTGACTGTGAATATCTTTAGGCTGTTATCAACTGAATGCTTGAAAGTGGCTTTTGTGAACTGAGTTTGGTGGGCTTTGTATGCTTCCCAGTGGAGGGTTCAGGAGGTCTCTGTAGCTCGGAACTCACTAACTGGCTGTCTTAACAGAACAAGGACAGGAGGAGTATGGACAACAAGCTTTCCACCAAAACTGTAACCTTCTTGACTGAAGTTTAGGCACAGAGGAGACCTCAGAGTAGATACTAGCTGATACTCCCAAAACTATGCTTTTCAAGGTTTTCTGTTGCTTCCTTTCAGGTTATTTCATACTTGCAGAATGTATTATCATATGCACTAAAGTTTGAGGTGGGATTTTTGGTTGTTGGGAGGTTTTTTTTCCCTTTTTATTCAGTGGTCTGAAGTTGAAACCAATTTTTTTTTGCAAATAATGTTTCCAATTTAAAAAGGGGGCAGTTGAAAGGAAAATGTTAAAATGAGTTGCCTGCAGTTTGGACGATCTGATTTTCAAACACAAACAAACATTTCTTAGGCAGTACCTCAAGATAGGGACTCTCTTCAGGAGACTGCAATGAAATATGGGAATATCAAACTCGGAGATTGAAAGGATGTTGCCAGAAATATTTTCCCCAGCTCCAGTGGCCAGTTTGCCGCCTGTCACCCTCACTCAGGGCCTACTACTGGAAGATGCTGAACACCACAGCACCCACTGAGCCACAGGAGCTGGGGGTTACAGTGCCTTCAGGGGTGAGACTTTTAGGTGTTGAATCCACATGCAACTTATTTACACGCACACAGAGAAGAAAGGTGCCTTTTGCATTATGCCAAATGTTCAGTGTTGTTTCCTGAACCTGAGGATGTTCTGTGCTGACAAAAGCCTACTTATCCACAGGGTTAATCTGTGTCCTGTTGGCAAAGTGAAAATGTGATTGCAAAGGCTCTGACAAGCCATGTTTTCTGATGACTCATCCTGGATATATTTGATTGCAGAGCAGGAAGGGTGGGACGCCACTTGCTCAGCCTGGCAGGATGCTTCTTTTAATGATGTGTCACATTAACTGAAACAAATCTGAACAGGTAACTCCTTTCAAGCCAAGAAATAACAACCCTGAAATGTGACAGCTAGGTGTCTAAAACAATGCTGTCGAACATCTGTTCTTTACAGACAGGCAGAGGTGTTCCACGCCAAAGAAGGCTGGATCTGCACAGTTCAGTGTTTTAGGATTCCTGCTGACAGGTGCCCAGGAGTGTTATTACTCTCCGTATCATTACTGTTGGCCAGACTGCAAACGCTCTGAGGCAGATACCTTGTAGTCTTTCGTGTTCATACAGCACCTAATGCAATGGGGTCTTGCTCCATGACTGGGGCTCTGGGACTAGGGAATTATATGTACAAACACTAATTCAAATTCCAGTCCCCAGGGAGCTGCTACTGCCACTCCTCATTTAAGATAGTTGTTAGAAGCCATTAAGCGCTCTCATATAAATACGGTTGCTGAAGCAGTAGCAGCTTTCAGCTCCAAATACGTGGGTACATACCATGCCCAGCACAGGCAAGTACAAGTGGGCAGAGATGTTTCAAGGGATATTATTTGGGTGTCTATAAACAAATAGCAGAGAGACCAGAGAAGTATTCACACAGGCTGAATAAAGCTTGGGAATGTGGCCCAGAGGAAAGTCCAGAGAGTGGGATTTTTGAATTGGCAATAAAGTGGCTTGAGGCTGTGAGAAAAGATGCTGACTGCAGGAAAACAGGAATGTGTACATTCTTTGTAAGTGAACATGGAAGTAGCAAAGTATCAATGAACTCTAGCATTGATTTCTGTTCCTCATTGAAAGAGCAGGCCCAGTGCTGAATTTTGACAACTGACTTGCATCAGACAATAGCCAAGAAGGTCTGACATCTTTTCACACCTTTGTAGGGAGAGGTAGTTAGCCAGGCAGAAGGCAGGGCAGGGCGGCACCTAACTGGTTAACCAGTTCATTTCTAGGGGCACCCTGCCTTACCCTCTGCATCACTGTTTTGGAAATAGCAGAGGGGCTCTATTTCCTATGTACACCAGACCTGCAGAGCTCAGGGACATCCTGCAAGAAATGTTGGACCCATGTGTTAGCGCAGGGGTTGGCAACCCCTAGCATGCACACCAAGCATGGCATGCAGGGCCATTTTGCTTGGCCCTGGCTCTGGGTAGCTGCTGCCAGCAACAGAGCCCAGGCTGCTCCCAACAGGTGGCTGGGAGGCTGCAAGCCCTGCTGCAAGCAGACTGGGCTCCATGATTGGCAGCAGCTAGAAAGCCAGGACTCTGCAGGCAAGAGGCTGCAAACAGCTGTGCCAGGCTCCGGAGCCAAGGCATCAGCTCTGTCCCGGTGTGTGCACACATGCCTCGGAGCGGCCAGTGGGGGAGGGGCCTGAGGCAACGCAACCCCGGTCTTTCCCCAGCTCCCAGCACAGATCTGGTGACTGGGCTCCGGAGCCCGGCGCAGTTGTTTGTAGCCAGCCTGAGCTCTGGGCAGCTGCAGCAAGCAGCGGGCAGGCTGCGAACAGTTGTGCCAGGCTCCACAGCTCTAGCATCAGCTCCATGCTGGTAGTGACTGCACACTCACCTCTGGGCAGACAGCAGGGCAGCGCAGCCTGCCTACTGCTTGCTGCAGCTGCCCAGAGCCCAGGCTGGCTACAAACAGCTGTGCCGGGCTCCGGAGTCATCACCAGGTCTGTGCCAGGAGCGGAGGAGAGACGGGTTGCACTGCCTCAGGCCCCTTCCCCACAGCCCACTCCAAGTTGTGGGTGCACGCACCAGTACGGAGCCTGGCACAGCTGTTTGCAACCTCCTGGCTGCAGTCAGCCCCAGCTCTCTATAGCTGCTGCCAATCATGTAGCCCCGGCTGCACCCAGCAGGCAGCTAGGATGCTGCGAGGCCTGCTGGGAGCAGCCTGGGCTCCAGTAGCTACCCAGAACCAGGGCCAGCTGCAGCTGAGAGGCTACAAACAGCTGCTGCCTCCCCGACCCCAACAGGCGCACTGCTGGCACCTGCTGCCTTCCTGGAGCCCGGGGCCAGGAGACAGCTGGGACCAGGGCCAGGGCAGAAGGGCAGCAGCTGTTTGTAACCTCCCGGTTGCAGTCAGGCACAGCTCTGGGTAGCTGCTGATAGGCACAGAGCCCGGGCTGCTCCCATGGAAGCCCTCTGCAAGCAGCCCAGGCTCTGTGGCTGTCAGCAGCTGGGGGACAGGGGCTTTGGGTGGGGGGCACAGGGCATCAGGGCTGCAGGGGAGGGGCTTTGGGTGGGGGGGCAAGGAGTACAAGCAGGGCATCCTGCCATGTGCACCCTGCCCTCATTTTGTTTTTTCTGGCATGCCAGCACTCTGGCACCTTCCAAGGCAGGCACTGTGGGGGTTTTTGGCACTGGCCAAAAAATGTTGCCTGCCCCTGTAACTAGCATTTAGTCGTCTCACATTTCCAGAATGATGGCTGCTGAAGAAGTCCTGCTACTAGGAAATCCCTTCAACCCCTTTCCCTGGATCATGCACTCCAGGATGCGGTCTTTTGCCTTCAGGGAAGTGGAAGCAATGAGTAAGTGAATGCCAATAAGATCAGCACTCAGTTACTCCCTGGAGCTCTGAAAGTTTTAAAGGGTGAAGGATGATGCCATGGCTAACAAGCAACTCATCCCTTCCCATGTGGAGATGCCAGCACCCCACAGTGCTAACACTCACCTCTTGTGTGTGGCTTCCCAACCCCCAGCCTGGATTCACTAGCGTTCTTGTCTGTCCATCAAAGCAGAAAGCAGGCCATCCCTCGGAAATGTAAGGAATCACTGGACCAGCTGTAGAAGCACAGTTCTGACGTGCCTCCCTCAACATCACTAGATGGCGCAGCCGAGTTGCCCTGTTTCTGCTGGAGGCCCTCATTTGCATTCTCGTGGTTTACTCTTTCTGTTTGCTCAAGTTGGCAAACAGTGGGGATTGTCTTGGGATAAGGCCAATGCGTTCATGAGCTGTACTGAGCCACAGCTGCATGTGGGGGAGGGGCAGCCACAGTTGTTGCTCTGGCCCGGACCCAGCAGCAACCGCGGTGCCAGGGACAGCACATGGCCAGTAAGAAATCTTTTCCTGAGCCCGGCTTTCCTGGGGAAAGGCTTTGCCTGGAGCTGCTAGCAGGGTCACAAGAGGAAAAGTGTTCCCATTAGAGTCAGGTAGATGATTCACTATGAGATGCATTTGAGTCAATCAGAAATTATATAACCGAGGGCAGATATGTATGTAGGCTTCTTTGGAAGTGAAGCTGATGAGAAGCCATGCAAGTGTTGTTCTCATAACCATTGGGAGGGATGGGAGGATGGAGGCAGCAGTGCAAACATAAAAATCACTCAGCATTTAGGATGAGCAAGCCAATGCATTCTTCAGTGACGCTCCTTAATGTACTGCAAACCTAACCAAGCTGGAACGGGCTACAAGCAACTGCTGTGAATGACATTGCACTGGGATCCTGTGTTGGTAGTAGTCTGCAGAGGATGCTGAAATCAAAGTGAAGATGTATTTATATTCTGGGCATGAATGAACCCTCTGCTACTGAAGATTACATATACACTTTCCCCCACCTTTATGGTGTTTAAGACAGCCTCTTTCAAGCTGTTTCCTCCTTGTGCATTGGTTATTCACAGTACCTTGAAGTGAACTGCAGGTCTGTTTGAAATATAATCTTTCTGAGTCAAAGGCCTCTGGAGCAGGGCACTGTCTCTTTACTCTGGAATTATGGCATCTGTATTAGCAAGTCTGCTAAGAAATTCATATTCAGAAAATGTGCACTCTGCAGAAATGTTTCATGGAAATTAGATTTCAAGAGGCGAAAATAGCACACTGCTTGGCGCTTGCAGAAGGTGGAGAGCCTTTTTTTTCATTCTCCTAGTAATTAATTTTTCCTCTGGCACAATTTGAAGAAAATAATTGACTTTCATTAATATATTGTCTACCTGGTACAGAGCATTCTTTTGATGTTTTTTAAAATATACACCTTTTAATTAAAATTAACCTTCCATTATAGATACAACAGAAGAAAGAGAATGCTCCCAAATGTTATCTGTGCAGACTCTCATTCATGTTATGTGTATTTGGCCAGATCGAGTCTGGTTTAAAGGAGGGATTACCCAGAGGCATAACATGAACTGTGTGTGCCCTGGGTGGTAGAGAAAGGAAGCAACCACTGACCTTCAAACATGGGGGCTCCTGCAGCTGTGGGGGCAGGGCAGAGTGGCCTAGTACTGCCTCTACTTTGGCAGCTCCCAGGGGCCTACCCTCAAAATCTGTGCTTGAGGCTGGTGCCCCAGTTGTCTCCCCTCCCCCCAATGTTGACTACTGGGCCTCATTCCACTGCCCCGTCGACTTTCATGAAATGAAAACAAGTGTTTACTTACATCAGCGATTCTCATCCATGGTGCTGGGGCCCCCTAAGATGCTTTCAAGGGTGTCCCAGAGTGCCATGCAATGCTAGCACTGTTAGGAGTGCAAACACAATTCACAACTAAACCCAGAGATTTCAAATAGGAATACATAGTGTTAAAAATTTTCGGACCTGAAACGGTCTTTCCGAGTTCTTTGCAACAGAAAAAACTGCTCTGCTATTTTTCTGTAGTCCAAAAAAGAGTGAGAGCTAAGACTTGGCATCTTTCCATGGAGTGCCTTGAGTCGAAAGAAGATTGAGACCCACTGGTGTATATTCACTCTCTTGTCAGATGTCTGTCTATAAAGCTGATAGACATGCTAACTCATATGAATTAAAAACCAGAGGTTTGGCTCTAATCCCTCAGGACTAATTTTCCCCCTTTCTTTTCCTCTCAAAGACTCAGAGGACTCTTGGCTAGGGACAGGTATTCAAAAAGCCAGAGCCTGAACTGATTCAATCTTTGCAGGTTAGTCTAACCTGCCTCGGTTGAACCAGTTTGCAAGTGAACAGACATTCCCTTTGGACGAGGAAATGAAGACACATGCCTGCAGTTGCTCAGGCCAGGCACTGAGGGGCGCTAGAGCGCACCCTTGGCTTTAGGGAAGCTGTGCTGGGGGGCATGGTCAGCCCTGGCAGTAGCCTGGACTGAACTGGCCAGGTAGGGGGTTTAATTCCCACTTCCTTGTCCCACCCGCACAGACCTGCACCAGGGTCTGCCACACGCTCCCCCACTTGCTGCTGCAGTGGTGTAGCTGGGCGCAGCCAGATACTGGCCAGCATGGCCCCCTGAGGCAGAGGGCTTGCGGGGGGGGGGGGGGGGGGGGAGCGGTTATCCCCTCCTCTACCTCCTCTGCTCCCAGGGGACTGCAGCTGGGTCAGTCTGCCCCAACTGTCGCCACTGCTGCTCGCTCCCTGCTTGGGGTAAGTAGTGGAATATGCCCTCTCCACTGGGCACTGGAGGGAGGGGGAATAACCCCCCCTCCTTGCTCCCCCCCAAAGGGGCTCTACCAATCAGCCTCTGCTTCCCTCCCCACTGGAGCAGAAAGGGGGCAGGACTCTTGATGGAGGCAGCAGCCCCTGTCATGGTGTCCAGGGAGCGCGAGCCTCTTCCTGGCAGGGGGACCATACTGCAGGGCTGGCATTTCCCTGCTACGGCCCATGCCCCTGCCACTGGAGCAGCCAACAAAGAAATGCAGGTTGGTGCTGGTGCGACAGGGGAAGGAGCGGGGGGGGGGGAGGGAATAAACTTCCCTCCTCCCTTGTGGGGCCCTGCTTTGGCTGAGGAGCAGAGGGGAGGGGCCAGCTCTGCTTCTCTGGATCACTTAAACCAGTTTATGTGTAACGTCTGTCCCTAGTCTTCGGGACTCCACCTGAGTCTGATCAGTTCACTTGACTCATTTCAAAACTAGATAGACCAATGTTAAGGAAATCTCCCATGACAAAACGTATACTGTAGGCCAATTGTGTCCAACTCAGCCAGCTGGCCAGTGGTGAATGGTGTGGGGCCAGTCTGTGGACTGGATCCAGAGCATAGAGCTGCATTATCTGGTCCCAGGGCTGGAATTTGGTGGTGGCAACATTAATTCCCAGAGCCACAGCATCTGCCAGGCCTCCTGCCACCAAATTTCCATCCCCTCAGGTCAGATGAAACAACTCTGCACCCTGGATCCAGTTTGCAGGGCTCCCCACAGTTCTGGCAATTGGGTGGGATGGAGTGGCAGCAGCAGTAATTGCAACATTTCTGGGCACTGTGGCAATTAACGCTGTCACTGCTTGCCATGCCACACCACCAAATTTCTAGCCCCACAGATCAGACAACATGGCTCTGCAAGCTAGATTTGCCCTATAGGCTGTATCTTGGTCACCCTTGCTGTAGGCCAGCACAAGTCACTGGAGTCAATACAATGGTAACTAGATGAAACTATGATATGCCTGAGAGGTCAGGCCTGATGATTTAATGGTGCCTTCTTGCCTTAACTATGAATAAATGAGCAAGCCTGGTGGCTCAGACCATATGGCCTTGTGATTGCAGACTTCCTCACCATCTCATCTTACTGGAGCATCACTCATCACCTGCCTCCTACCCTCAAGAATGAGGTTGTGGATAGATCTATATAACACACTTCATCTTTGGGAGAAAATCACTACAGAAATGTTATTGAAACTACTTACCTGCTCTCTCCTGCTGACAGTCAACAAAAGGGCTTGATAGGAACCACTGAGCATAAAGGAGAGGGTATAGCTGCTAGGCGGAGGCTCTCTCCACCTTACTCATCCCTACCTTAGTACAAAATAGTCCAAACTTGATGACCAACTTGATGAGAAAGCCACAATTTTAACTGCCCCTGACTGATTGTGCAGTTAATCTCTGCACCAATTTGAAACCAGAACAAGTGCTTATTTGTGTGCTTGCTGCCATCTTGCACACCCACTGTGAGAGTGAGCAGGGAATATGTACAGCCAAAACATGGATGTCTAGGCTAGGGAAAGACGTTACACATAAACTGGTTTACATGATCAGAAACTAGTTTAAACCTGTGACAGCACAGATGTTCAGTGCACACAAACCAGTTTGAAAATGGCTGAAACCGGCTTGAGATAAACCTGGTTGAATGTAGTATGTATTAGACTTAACTGATTTGGGTTAAACTGGTTTATGCGATGTGTGTCCCAGCCCCCTTCCTGGTTTAATTTAAATCAGAGTCCCTCAGCATCCCAGATGCTTTGCAGCCCTGGGAGGGGCTGTCTGATCCAGAGCAGGGCTGGCCCTACCCCTCTGCCTGGCTTCCCCCTGCCCCCCCACCTCCCCCCGCTCAAGCACGGATTCTCCCCCTCCCCTCTCCTACAGCACAGACAATAATTAGCATGTGGTATGCTAGTTAATGCTAAGAGGTGTCTGTGTAAGACAGACAGACAAAGGCAGACAGGACAGTGTCCACTTCATAGATTTCATAGATTTCACAGACTTCAGGGCCAGAAGGGACCTCAGAAGATCATCGAGTCCAGCCCCCTGCCAAAAGGGCAGGAAGTCAGCTGGGGTCATAGGATCCCAGCAAGATAAGCATCCAGTTTGCTCTTGAAGGTGTTCAGTGTAGGTGCTTGAACCACCTCTGATGGCAGGCTGTTCCAGACCTTGGGGGCTCAGACAGTAAAGAAATTGTTCCTTAAGTCCAGCCTGAAACGGTCTTGCAGTAGTTTATGAACGTTCGACCTCATTATCCCTTGGGGCGCTCTGGTGAATAAACGTTCGCCCAGATACTGGTCGTCACCCCGATAAACTTATAGGAGGCCATCAGATCACCCCTGAGCCTGCGTTTCTCCAGGCTAAAGAGCCCCATGGCTCTCAGCCTGTCGTCGTAAGGTCTGTTTTCCTGACCTCTGATCATGCACGTGGCTTTTTTCTGGACTCTCTCAAGCTTCTCCACATCCTTTTTGAATTGCAGAGCCCAAAACTGGATGCAGTACTCCAGCTGTGGCCTCACCAAGGCCGAGTATGAGGGGAGAATGACGTCCCGGGATTTGCTTGAGAAGCATCTGTGGAAGCAATCCAGCGTTTTGGACGCTTTACTAGCCGCAGCATTTGAACATTGCAGGCTCATGTTCATTTTGTGGTCAATGATGATCCCCAAGTCCCCTTCATCCATAGCGCTAGCCAGTGTAGCAGTGCCGAGCCCATAAGGATGCTGCAGGTTTTTACTCCCAAGGTGGAGAACCTTGCATTTTTTGGTGTTAAACACCATCAGGTTCTCATCTGCCCATTTGCTGAGCCTGTCCAGGTCAGCCTGGATCACCTGCCTGTCTTCTGGTGTGGATGCTTTACCCCAAAGTTTGGTGTCATTGGCGAACTTGCCCAATCCGCTTCTGACTCCAATGTCCACATCATTAATGAAGATGTTGAACAATATGGGTCCAAGGACAGAGCCTTGGGGGACCCCATTGGTCACAGGACACCATGATGAGTGACTTCCATCAATTACAACCCTCTGGGTCCAACCATGGAGACAATTTCCCAGCCAGCGGATTGTGGTGGACCCAAGGCCACAGTTGGCTAGTTTGGCCAAGAGGTGATCACAGGATACCAGATCGAAGGCTTTTTTGAAGTCAAGATAATCAATCTCTTCTCCCTTGTCCAGGTGATAGGTCACCTGGTTGTAGAAGGAAGTGAGATTGGTCAAGCAAGACCTACCCACAACAAACCTGTGCTGGCTATCCCTTAAGATGTTGGTGTCAGCCAGTCCATTTAGGATGGCCTCTTAAATAAACTTTTCTAAGATCTTCACCTGGGATAGAAGTGAAGGTTAATGGGCCTATAATTTGCTGGATCCACTTTCCTCCCTTTCTTGAAGATCGGCACCACATTGGCCTTCTTCCAGTCTTTGGGCACTAGACCAGAGCGCCAGGAGTTCTCAAAGATCCGTGCCAGGGGCTGGGCTATGATGCTCGCCAACTCCTTGAGTACCCTGCGGTGTACATTGTCAGGGCCGGCTGACTTAAAGGTATCCAGCCCATCTAGGTGTTCCTTCACGAGGTCAGCATTGATGGAGGGCAGGGGATCATCCTCACCCAGACCTCCCTGTCCTGTAGCAGGCATGGGCGTCCCATGGGACTGATGAAAGACCGACGCGAAGTACCCATTTAACAGGTTGGCTTTTTCCTGGGCGTCAGTTGTCAGTTGTCCCATCTGGTCCAGTAGGGGTCCAGTGTTGCCTTTTCTTTTTCTCTGGCTCCCCACATACCTGAAAAAGGACTTTTTATTTTTCTTGATGGTCGAAGCTAGTTGGAGTTCAGTTGCAGCTTTGGCTTTCCTGGTTTGGTCTCTGCAGGACTGGACCAGTACAGACTAATCCTCCTTGGAGGTGAATCCCATCCTCCATCCTTTGTAGGCCTTTCTTTTTAGCCTCAGGTCTGCTAGGTCCTTGGAGAGCCGGGGGGCTGCTGTGCCCTCTTGCTGCCTTTCCTCCAAGATGCAATCGAATTAGCTTGTGCATTGAGGATCACTCCCTTGAGGAGCAACCACTCTTCCTGAACTCCCCTTCCCCTGGGGTCATGGTCCCTTAGAGCCTCACTGACAAGCCTCCTGAGCTTGTCAAAGTTGGATTTCCTGAAGTCAAGGACTTCAGTGTTGCTGACTGACTTGCCAGCTTTACGGTGGATGGTGAAAGTGATCAGCTCGTGGTCGCTGTCACCCAGCTTCTCATCAATCACTAGGTTGCCAATTAGGTCATCCCCAGTTGCCAGTACCAGGTAGAGCAGCGCTTTACCTCTTGTTGGCCGTAGACTTCTTGAGTCAGGTAGAGGTCATCCACGCATGAGAGGAAGCTTTATGACTGCTCGGATTTTGCTGAGTCGTCCTCCCATGAGATGTCTCAGTAATTGAAGTCACCCATGATAACCATGGTCCTGGAGCATGTGGCCTCAGCCAGTTCCCGGGCGAACTCCTAGTCAAGCTCTTGACTTTGGGTGGGAGGTCTATAGTAGACCTCTATAGTAGCTGATCATGTCCCTCCATTCCTTCCTTGGCAAAGGTTGTTTAAGAAGAGATTGAATTAATGAG
Organism: Crocodylus siamensis; assembly: GCF_052110815.1. Lineage (NCBI taxonomy): Eukaryota > Metazoa > Chordata > Crocodylia > Crocodylidae > Crocodylus > Crocodylus siamensis. The sequence goes on along the minus strand of NC_143395.1, from coordinate 136,996,908 downwards.
ATAGGCTTTTGTTTTCTCGAGGGGGTGCTAAATGCTGTGTTATCAACTTGCTGGTCAGGATCATAGATGGGGGGGGAACCCCTCCCTAATCAGAGCATCCTGCTGGGGCCTGGCCACCCCCACCCCCCTCAACTCAGCAGTATGGAAGGGAAAGGAAGGCTGCTGTAGTGCCTCCCCACCCCCTGCCCCCAGCTTCTAGCCTGAGCCACTGCAGGCACGTGTCTGCATTTCTTCAGTTCAGAAGGAATGTCTGTATGGTTGCGTACTGGTTCAGCCTAGTTAGGTTAAACTAACCTGCAAAGATTTAATCAATTCAAGCACAGGCTTTTTGAAATGAGAGCTCAGTTTTGTAGTGGAAGGAGGTCCCAGTAGAAGATATACACTACAATGGCCAAGGGGTTTTACAGGCTCCTTGAAAATGCCATTCATTTGGAACAATTTGCAGAACAGCCTTGGGATTTGTAGTTGCAGAGAGGGAAGATGGAAGAAACTTTCCTGTTGGGTTGCATTATTGGCTAGCTGAATTCATGTGATGCCTGCATTTCATAACTTAAATGTTGGTGGGTGGTCACCAAGAATTGCCTGTATTAATTCTTAGAGCATCTATGTTTTTTGTATAGGTGATTTTTTTTTTTAGGTAAAAATAATAAATAAAACCAGTTGAACAAAAATGATCAATAAGAGTCATGAAGAAATTGTTCTTCTCTTCTTCTGCGGTAGTTAGAATTATCCCTTCACTCCAGACACAAAACAGGCCAATCTGTGCCATTCTTAAATGGAAAATAAATAGATCCAAAGCTTTGGGAAAAGACACTGGATATTACATCACATGTGTAAATATGGCTGCCTTTGAAATAATCAGAACCCATCCTTACAAGTGGACGCTGTGTTATTTAGAAATGCACATTGCGAAGTGACTTCTGGATTAGCAGTGTCTTCAGAAAACTCTAATTTAAAGACAGTATTTTGGAAAGTTGGTCTCTGACAAAGTATATGAAGTCTTTAGTATGTTAGGTCACAGTGCACAGAAGCTTGACAGCACAGAAGCCAGAATTTTAGTCCTGTCTTTTCAGTGGCTCCATCAGTTGCTTTGGCCACTTACCATCTCTTCCTCAGTTTCCCTGTCTGTAAAATGGGAACAACTAACTTTTAGTCACCAGTACCATAGGGATGTTATGTGAATAAATTAGCCATAGCTTGTAAAGGACTTCCAAGATATACAGTGCTACATTGTCTTGTCTGTTCTTATAGGAGTCTCTCAACCTGGACAATACATTGAAATAGAAATCTAGCACTATAATGAATACATTAACTTAATTTGCAGGAATTTTATAATACAGTATGATTTTATAAAGAAGGCGATTTTGAATAATTAACAATACCACCTTAGCTATAAATCTTTTTTTTTTCCACAGATGCTACAGTAATTATGTTTTTAATGAAATATCCTTAATGTTTGACATTAAAAATGAAGAAATATTCTTTATCTCAAGTCCAGGATTGCTTCTGGTTTTATGATCTCCTTTGAGGAGATCTGGGGCCTTATTCACTATTGCCTTGCACAGTATAGTATATTGTATAGTATCCTTGTATATTAATTTATGTGTGGATGAAGTGGCTGTAACATGCTACCATTCTGGTGTGGTAATTTCATGTACTTACTTCGCACAGGCACAGATTGCTATATAAGATGTATAAGAAGACAAGATATTCAAACCCAAGGATATGAAAAATACTCAACTCTTAATGGCTGCCAAATATAAACCTGCAATTCATTGTATAACTCAGTGGCCTTGTCTATGTTCCATATTAAATAGCTACTGAGCGCAGTTGCCAACCAGTTCAGCAGAAATGGTACTGAGTACAGCTAAGCTGCAAGCAGAGACAAAGGCAAACCAAACTGTTCATTTTCATTTACACCTGCAGCTTGCATCATGATAGACTTCATAGCTAGGCCTAATGTCTGATGAGTCCTGATTCTAGTTTTTACAGCCCGTAACCCCCTTTTCTATCAAACACTGCTTTTGTTGGGGAAATGGCAACAAAGGCCTGATACAACGGAAGCAATGCCGTCCTGCAAAATTTTTTCTGTTTTCGATTTTCCTCTGTGCAGAGATACTCCCTTGAAGCAGGACACATGGCTGGAATGGAACCTTTCTAGATATGGAGGATTTTTTTTCTTCTTTTAAGCTAGTAAGTGTGCTTCTAGCATTCTGCTATGCAGCACGCACAGTACAGGCAAGTGTGACCATCTTTCTCCTTTCCTTGGCCCTTATACTTCTAGTATGGGATTATATTAAGGCTATGTATACACTGACAATTAGGGTTCACATTTAGATCACCCCCAAAACCATGCCTGCTGATTGAAACCCCATGGCCGCAGGCTAGTTGACCCTGAAAGCCCATCCCTGCCCACCTCCTAGCCTGCTACTTCTTTCAGCGTTTCTGCAATTTCCCCAATGCTGCAAGGCTTGAGCATGGAAAATTGGTTAGCAAGAATCCCATAATTCCCTTCCTGCCTTCTAGTCCTTCCACATCTGACTTCCTGTCTCTACTGCCTGTAAGTAGAGATAGGCCTGGAAAAAGACACAAGCAGTACACAAGCCAATTTCTAAAATGGCTCTGTTTTTCCCTGTGCAAGGAAACTGCGCTCAAAAGATAAGCAGCACGATGTACATGGCTTTAGTATATGCTGTATGTGTATGGCTTACTGCAGATGAGAAAAGGTGGTTTGGGATGGTTGAAGATGACCTCAAGGCCAACCTTAAATACCAGTGTTTTCCCACCTGACTGCAATGGAATCCTCCTGGAAAACAGATAAATACAGTAGGCCCCAAATTTTTTGCATAGAGGTAGTTTGCAATCTGCTTCGTTTATGACAGGTTGCCAAATTAAGAACGAGTCATTCGGCTGCTTGATGCTTCTTGTATTGGAAAGGCTCCTGCTTCTCTGACCAGTTGAGTACAGCTAATCAGTGGTTCTGCACAGCTCGCTGGAGATGTGTCAGGATCAACGGCCAGGGGCAGTCACTTAGTAAGTCACTACCATAGGCAGGCTGGCATCACACCAGGTATCTGTTTCAGTCCAGGTTGTCAGGCTGAGGGTTGAGCTGGTATCATGGTCAGGACAGATGGTAGATCAGAGCCAGGAGGTCCAAATACAGCAAGGGCTGAGACTGTGGCAAGGCTGGGATCAGGCAGGAGCAAATAGGGGTGAGATAGGAACAGCCTGGAGTCAGGCAGGAGTGAGACAGAGGTCTAAGAAGTCCCACAGGCAGTAGGTGGGGTTTTATAGTCCCCCAGTCAGGGGCTCACGATTCCCCTTGGTTCCTCTTGGTCACTTGGGTCCTCATCAATGTCCTCATGGGAGGGACCAGGCTAGGCTGGGGCTAGTGTCTGACCACCTGCCTGGTGGTATCATGGACTTTGCTCCTGTCTGCTGGCTTGGCTGCTCCTGGTTTGAATTTCAGTGATCCTAACAATCAGCACCATTTAAGATAAAAGTGGCAGCAACCACCTGGCACACCCATGTGGTCCCACCCTGCCATTTCCTGAAGTTATAGTTTCCACTGGCTAGTTTATAAACCCCTGCCTTTGCATCAGGGTAGGGAACCTAACCCTATGAAGTATCTGGTTCTACTGTCCCCAGGGCTTTATTTCCCTTTAAAACTAGATAGCATGCTCCTAGCCTTATGCATCATAACAGTCTCAGAATAGATCATGAAACAGTCTTTTTCCTTGCCTTAGCCGGCTCTTAGGCATTCAACACGTGATGGAATTGAGGCTATAGTTAGGGTTAAATTTCAGGCACCCTCAGGCCCAGGCCTGCTGACCATCTACACTGTAAAACCACTAAGCTTGACCCCAGCAACAGTCTAGCCTCAGTCTAAAAGCATTGTTGAACTCTAGGCATGAAATCGATGCTGTCCCTACCAACCCCCTAGCACACTGCTGTCCAACTTCTAAGCAGCCAGGGGCTACATGCCACACAGGCTACACCAGCAGGAGCCATACACCCTCCGGTGTAGGGCAAGGCATGAACTTCCAGGCAGCATGCTGTGTCAATGTACCCTCTTCCCTATCCCTGTATCATACAGGTGCTTCCTTATCTCCCAAAGCTGCACCTCGTGCCAAAGTGGCCACCCTCAGCTCCCTATGCTTCACTGCCCGGCCCCTTGGAGCAGACACAGAAAGCAGAAACCAGAGGTAGGAAGGGGAACTTGGAGCCCCTGCCTGCCTGCCTGCTGTTGCAGCTTGTGATGTGGGATCTGGCAGCTGAGCTATGAGATTAACCCTACCAGCCTGGATCAGTTGGACAGCCCTTTCCTAGCACATCTCCTGCATTGCATTTGCATGTGGGCTTTGATCTCAGGAGGTCTTCCAGAAATCTGACAATTTTCTGCTCCCAGCTTCTGGCCCTTCTGCACTCCACTTCCTCTTTGTTTCACCTGTAATTAGGGACAAGCCCAGATGAAGAAACTAATCATTTGCACACCAGTTCCTAGAACAGCTCCCCTTTACCAATAAGAAGCACTATACAGCCAGCCTTGTTGCAGGCTACAGGATAGGATATAGATGGGAAGAGAGGCTTGTGCACTTCAGGCTGGCTGTGTGCAACCTCTAGTTTGACCTTAAAACTTTGTAGACATAGCCTAAAGCTTAGTGAAAGGAGCAACCTGGCAAGACAAAGAGAAGTAGGCAGGGGTGGTGACTAACCAGTCTCTGGGGAGATAGGAAAGGAAAGCAGAAAGCCAGGGGCTTCCTCACTCCTTGAGATTATAAATCAGTGGAGTCAGCTGGAGAAATTCCAGCAAAGCACAGTCTCATTGGAATTTGTCAGCAGTGAAATGTTTCATGGAGACAGTTTTGTTTTGATGAAGTCCCAGCAATCCTCTGTCAGTTCGCCTGCCCAGCTCTTTAGCTTGGCTTCCCATATCTCTGGCATGGGGGCAACCCACCAGGCCAACTGCATGGTGATGGGAAAATCTCAGGGCTTCCCATATTCTGTCTTGAGGATACCTTCCCAGGCAGGTCGGCTGGGCCAGAGCTTCATCACTTTCATGAGAGCTCTTTAAGTTTGGTTTTCATTCCAAACTGGAATGAAACCTAACCTCAAAACAGCAAAGCCTCCCCAAAATGGAAGTGGCTCTCTGCCCAGGGGCTAAAATAAAGCTGCATCCTTGACCATGATGGGATTCATGGCCATATTTTAAATACCTTTAATATTTTAAAGGTATTTAGGTGCCTAATGATGCAGATGGGTGTCTAAAAAGCCCTTCCATGTCATAACTGACCAAAACTGGGCCTGATCCTCATTGCTGCTAAGCACCTGCAACTCCTGTTGAACTTAGGAGGAGGTCTGAGTCTTCTGCAGCTCTCGGGATCAGGTTTCTAGTCAGCCATAGACTGTATTTATGATGTCTGTGAGGAGTTAATGTCTGAATGATAAATGCATTCAATCTCTCTTTCCGATGTATGTTTAAAGGCGAGGTGGCTCGTTTCCCAGTGTTCTGAGAAAATCACATATGTCAATTTTCCTTTATGATCTGATAATTTACTGCAATTAGTGTCTGAAAAACTTCAGACTTTCCACTTACGGTAGTTAACCCGTATTTGTAAAAATAAATATTTTCCTTCCCTGTCGCTTTGCTTAGCGTTATGTGATCTTGTAATGAAAGGCCCTGTCTCATGCTGTGTGCTCAAATGAAGAGTTAAGATTGCTGAGGGAGTTTTGCCACTGAATTTCCTCATTTGTTTTTGTGGTTTTCAGTTCTGATTTTAATGTTGTGTTAACATAGATTTTCCCCCATTTAATATTGAAGTTTATGGCTGATTTCTAATCTCAGTAGATTCACTGCAGCTGCCTGTCCCTTGACAGCTAATTCTGAGGCATCTGGGTATGCCATGTCCCTTCTGGCACCTAGCCAAATTAGTCAGTAATCCTAACTTCCTCCTAATCATGTCCATCTTTTAAAGAATGTGCTAAATCTTAACTGTCAAATATGTCACCAGGGGTCTCATATCTTTCCACCCCCTCCTTTTTTGATTGATAGATTTTTTTTTCTTTTTTAGTGCTCATAAAGGCTGTTGGATTTATAAGCCTGGAGACTGAAGTCTTATATCTAAAGAACAAGCACAGCATAGACAACAGCAATGCAAACTTTCTCACTCTGTCCTGCCACTGAAATTCCAACCAGGAGGAGCCCAAGTTAGGTCGGTTTAGTCAGTCTCCAGACACATTTCATTTGCTGGAATTAACAGGAAAGAAAAAAAATAATAACTGTTGTAGTGAAGAGTGTTGGGAGTGTGACAGTTCTCTGCTAACTGGACTGACACCTCAAAAGCCACTGAGCAACCCCCACCACCCACCCAAAACCACCATCACTTGCAAGTGCTTCGTAGACATTTTAGTAATTCTGCATCACAGGTTTGCTTGCTACTCTTCTGGGGTGAGAGTCATCCTAGTGCATAAACTGGTCTTGGGCCTAATGGTGAATGTCATATTTGTTGTGTAAAATGTTGAACGTTATATATGCTGACTTCAACAAGCTAAGGAGGATCGTTGGGGAAGCGCTGAGGACCCAGAGGGGAAGGGAATCAGATGTCGAAGGTGAGTGGTTGCTCCTTAAGGAGACGATCCTCCATGCCCAAAGGGAGGTAATCCCAACAAGGGTCAAAGGGAGCAGGAGGGCACATAAACCCCCATGGCTCACTAAGAGCATCCGGGAATGTCTCCTTGCTAAAAGGGAGGCATATACCCAATGGAGAGATGGGGTCATCGCCAAGAAGGACTATGTTATAGTCGCCCGAGGATGTAGGGGGGCAGTCAGGAGGGCCAAGGCAGAGTTGGAGATAGGACTAGCTTCCCGGATTAAGGACAATAAGAAGTCCTTCTTCAAATACATAGGGGGTAAAAAGAGGGTCCCGGGTAATGTGGGGCCCCTGCAGGACACGATGGGCAACTTAGTCATCACGCCAGATGACAAAGCTAACATATTTAACGATTTCTTTGCCTCTGTCTTCCTAAGTAGGGACCAGTTCAGCCACCTCCCTGCTGGGCCCCCCTCGGGCCCCGAGAGAGACACGCCTGGGCCAAGGGTTAGCGAGGAGTTAGTTAGGGTACTTCTGGAGAAGCTGGACGTGTTCAAGTCCGCTGGTCCGGACGATCTTCACCCTAGGGTTCTACAGGAACTGGCTGAGGTCATTGCGGGACCCCTGGCACGGCTCTATGAGCACTCGTGGTGCTCTGGCGAGGTGCCGGAGGACTGGAAGAGGGCCAATGTGGTCCCTATCTTCAAAAAGGGAAAAAAAGAGGACCCGGGAAATTACAGGCCAGTTAGTCTGACCTCAATCCCGGGGAAGCTCTTTGAAAAAATTATCCTGGCACACGTCCAGGAGGGCCTTGAGGGGGAATGCATGCTCAGGGGCAACCAACATGGGTTTATCAGTGGCAGGTCTTGTCAGACCAACCTGGTGGCCTTTTACGATCAGGTCACCAAATCATTAGACGCAGGGGTTGCTGTGGATGTAGTCTTTTTGGACTTCCGGAAGGCTTTCGACACTGTCTCTCACCCTGTTCTCATCAAAAAGCTGAGAGACTGTGGTGTCGATGCCCACACGGTCAAATGGGTCGCCAGCTGGTTGGAGGGCCGCACCCAGAGGGTGGTAGTGGATGGGTTCTTCTCGACCTGGAAGGACGTGGGCAGTGGGGTTCCGCAGGGCTCGGTCCTCGGGCCTGCACTGTTCAACATCTTCATCAGTGACTTGGATGAGGGGGTAGAAAGCACCCTGTTCAAGTTTGCTGATGACACTAAGATGTGGGGGGATGTGGGTGCACTAGAAGGGTGCAATAGGCTACAAGCTGACCTTGACAGGTTGCAACGGTGGGCGGATGAGAATAGGATGGGGTTTAACACTGATAAGTGCAAGGTGTTGCACATGGGGAGGAAGAACCGGCACCACACTTACAGGTTGGGGAACTCTCCTCTTGCCAGCACGGAGACGGAAAAGGATCTTGGAGTCGTCATTGACTCCACGATGAACATGGGCCGGCAGTGTGGGGAGGCAGTCAAGAAGGCCAATCGTACCCTATCATGCATCCACAGATGCATCTCGAGCAGGTCCAGGGAGGTGATCCTCCCCCTCTATGCGGCACTGGTCAGGCCGCAGCTGGAGTACTGCGTCCAGTTCTGGGCGCCACACTTCAAGAGGGACGTGGACAATATGGAAAGAGTTCAGAGGAGGGCCACTCGTATGATCAGGGGTCAGCAGGGCAGGCCTTATGAGGATAGGCTACGGGACCTGAACCTGTTTAGCCTCCACAAGAGAAGGCTAAGGGGGGACCTTGTGGCCTGCTACAAACTGGTCAGGGGGGATCAGCAGGTATTGGGGGAGTCCCTGTTCCCCCGTGCGCTGCCAGGAGTGACCAGGAATAACGGTCACAAACTGGCGGAGGGTAAGTTTAGATTAGATATTAGGAGGCGCTACTTCACAGTCAGGGTGGCTAGGGCCTGGAACCAGCTTCCAGGGGAAGTGGTGCAGGCTCCTAGCCTGGGGATTTTTAAAAGGAAGTTAGATGAGCACCTTGCCGGGGTCATCTGACCCCGGTGCTCTTTCCTGCTAAGGCAGGGGGTCGGACTAGATGATCTACCTAGGTCCCTTCCGACTCTAGCTACTATGAAACTATGAAACTATATCCATGTAACAGTAAAATAGCAAAAAAGGTAAAACAGATTTCTTCATCAAGTAAATCAATTTTTTAGTAGGGCTTTAAATTACCTATGATAGTGGTACTCAACCTCTGGCCCTTAGGCAAGATATGGCTTGCAGAGTTATGCATTCCAGACAGAGCTCTTCATGAGTCTGGAAATTTGCAGCAGCAGGGTGGTGGCAGTGTTAATTGCTGCTCCCCTGCTGCCAAATTTCTAGACCTGTGGGGAGCCCTGTGGTCTGGGTAACTTGGCCCTGTGTTCTAGATCATGCCAGTATGTGGTCACTCCATAGACGGATCTGGCATGTGGGATTGGACCAATGCATGGCTGGATCTGGCATGTGGGGTTGAGCTGGCATATAGCTGAATCTGGCACAAGGGGTTGGGCTGGCTTGTGGGTCTAGGGCAGTCTGTTCGATCATATCCATGGACTGACCTCAGATGGGATCCAGCCTGCAGACTCACCCCACACCACTTATCCAGCCTGCAGTGCAAAGGTTGGGCACCACTTATCTATAGTATATTTCTGTTTTTAAATGGGATAGGTTTATTTAATTACTTGTACATCAAGGAATTTGAATGATGTAGTCTCAGTGCAACTGGAACAAATACTGGGCCGATTATGGTGAGTTTATTTCTTCCTCTTGATCAAATTATATCAGAATTTACTATTTCCTGGATTACTTCTGGCCTGAAATGTTGCTGTGTTGGTACCAAAGGAATGAAACTAGTATCACATTAAGGTCTTCCTCTCTCTCAAGGATTGTAAACCACCCTAAAAAGGAAAGAAGACTTACTACGATGAATTAATGCTATAGTTAGTCTCTTTGTGGTTTCATTTGGGCGTGGAAGGAGAGCTGAGTGGAACAAACTGTGGTGTGAAATACTGTCAGTGCTTGAGAAGAAAAGTGACAGTAACCTGGGCCTTGGTTCTCTTACTTGACCTGGAGGTGCACTGACATGGAGGTGCACTGAAGCCATTGCTGAGCAGTCATTTAGTACTTGTATAGACAAGTACTAGATGACTGTGCAGTGACAGGAAGTACTATGCAGTACAATTGCCAATGGCTTTTAGATAATGCTGACTGCACAGTAGTTTGTTACCACTGTGCAGTAGCGTTGCATGACATTTCATGCCAGGCGATGCTACCGCACAATAGTAAGCTACTGCGCAGTCCGCATCTTGTGTAGATGCATCCTGTGTTCCCTACCCACTCTACTGCTTTATTTCCTGCTTCTTACTCTATCTGCTGTGCTGCCTGTCCCTTCCCCAATCTGCTGTGTGCCTCACACAGAGCTGCTCATGTCACTTGTAGCACCCGTGCTGCAGGTCAGCTGCTCCGGTCTAGCCTGTAGCTTGGTGCTTAAAGCACCTTTCTAGGAAGTAGGAAATTTAGTGTTCAAACCTTTTTAAGTGAGGAGGGCCTAGAATCCAGCTGTCTTGCTCCCTGAGGAAGTGCCTTAACTACTGAGCTAAAGGTTGGGCTATTCATCTGCTACTGCCTAATATCCAGTATTCAGGTTCTTCTCAACAGAGGCTTTGGATCTTGCCTCAGGGCAATTCTATTTCTCCTGGTCACCTGTGTAGCCAGAATACAGTCTATTGAGCAGTCACAGCAGGGGAAGGCAGGGCAGACCTAGCTACATCGAATCCCACACTCTACTTAAATGCCAAAATCTGTGGTTATATGGTTATGTTAGTGCCACTCAGACACATGTAGAGGAAATGGAATCTGACCCTAAGTTTCCTGAAGTCATTCAGGATGAAAGATGCTGAAATAGAAACATAGTTTATCATGAGATCCTGATTAGCGATTCCTTTTCATAGTGTCTGTTGGAAGAGCATTAGAACAGGGCACAGAAAGTCTGACATATTACTGGAATAGGCTGGAGACAACTTTTGTATTTCAAAAGATAGAGGAAATTACCAGGGAATGGCTACTTTATATTTGATCCTGACTAATGGGGAGGAACTGTTTGAGAGTCTAAAGGTAGAAGGCAGTCTTGAGTGAAAATGATCATGAAACTAGAGTTTGTTTTACTAAGGTGAGGATGGAGTGAGAATGGCAGAATGAGGAAAATGAGCTTAAAAAAGGCAGACATCCACAAACTCAGAGAGCTGGTAGGTAGGGTCTCAAGGGAAGGAAATTCTAAGTGTAATAGTGCAGACAAGCTGGCATTTACTGAAAAAGACTATATTAAAGGCATGACAGCAAACTACCCTAATGTATAGAAAAGATAGGAAGCACTGTAAGAGACCAATGTATCAGGAGCTCTTTAATGACCTGAAAAATCAAAAAGCAATTGTACAAAAACTGGAAATAAGGGCACATGGTTAAGGATGTCTGTAAAGGAACTATACAGGCACATAGGGTAAAATTCGAAAGACTAGAAAAGATGCAAAATGAGCAACTTACCACTAGCAAGTAACATAAAAGACAACAAAAAAAGTCTCTATAAATAAAAGAAGAGAAAGAAAAATATAGGTACATTACTTCCTGGGGAAGAAGAATAAATAGTGAATGTCAGACAAGGCTGAAAGTTTTCAATGCTTTTTTTGCTTCAGTTTTTACTGAAGCAAAAAAAGTAATTGTGACCAGATACTTAACGCAACTAGGTTACCAAAAGGATGGGGACGCAGGCCAGCACTCTCCTTGAATGCACTGTTCAGATTGGCAGGGCTTGACAAAATTCACCCTGAACCAGATTTGGCCTGTGGTGCCACTGGATCTGGCCTGTGGAGCTGGAGAGCTTTGCCAGTACCCAGGCTGGGGGGCAAGGAGCTGTGCCAGGGCCAGGCAGCTTCCTGTTGTTCCCATACTGCTGCTGCTTCTCTTTGCCCTCTCAGCTCCAGTCCAACACAGGCCAGGCAGTTCTGGTGGTGCATCAGCAATGAGGGGTCTTTGCTTGTGCCCATACCAAGTCTATGCAGCTAGTTGTGCCCACACTGCTACCACTTCTCGTGGCCCCCACTCCCTGGCTGCAGCATCCAGCCCAACTTGGAGCCAGGTTGTTCCAGCCCATGGCTTGTAAAAGGTTGCCAGCTGCTTCCCCCGAGCACTTAAAGAACTGGAGCATTTAAAGAACTAGCCGAAGCAATCTCTGAACCATTAGTGATTGATCTGTGTGAATTTGTGGAGGTTGGGGAAGATCCCAGAGAAATGGACAAGGACAAACATGGTACCTCCCTTTAAAACAGGTCAAAAGGGGAACCCAGGGAATGATAGCTCTGTCAAGCCAATTCCCATACTTGAAAAGTTGCTAGAACAAGTTATTAAAGAATGAATTTATAAATATGTAGGCTAGGGGTTAATTAAATGATCAGAGAAAACCAACTAACATGCATTTGTCTAAATGAATCGTGTCAAAACAATTTCAGTGTAAAAAACAGAAACAACACCCAGTGCCCAGGGCTGTTTTCTTTCTAGAGCAGTGCCCTCTTCACTTGGCCATAGAGTCAGGCTCCCTCACTTGCTTGGATTATGGCCTCACATATCTTCCCTTCTTGGCTGCCCAACTTCACGAGGGGGTGTGAAGGGTGGCCTCAGCCTTGCTTAGTCAATGGTTAGGGTACTGTGTTAGGAAGTGGGAGATATGGGTTCAAACCCAGTGGGGTAATGATACAACTGGGTGCCTGGAACAGCTGCCATATGGCCAGCAGTACCTTGTGGTTGCGTGACTGCTATCACAGCTGTTTTTTTCTACTACCCTTCTCATTCCCCCAAGCAGCATTGGGGTCACCCTTGGAACCGTTTTCTTCAAACCTTCTTGAGCCGAGGGAGGTGCTAGAACATGGCTTTCCTACTTCCTAGCCGTCCTAATGACTAACTTATTCAACTAAAGTGTGGGTTGAGCTCCCTTTCTCCTTTTCTGTGTTTCAGACAGTTGCTGGTCCATATCATGCAGAGCCCTGCATAGCCTGGCTACAGGGAGCTGGGCAGGTGCAGTGCCATGTCCAGCAATGTATCTGATGGGGAAAAGGGGTGGAATGGTGCCCCTTCCCCCCAGAGCCTTTGCCATAGAAGGCTCAGCCTTGCCCCTAGGGGTGGAGGGTTGCAGTAGGCAGCAGAAGGGGCCCCCAGGAGTCTGTGCCACTGGCAACAGCCCAGCCTGTGCAGTTAAAGGAGCAACAGTAGTAGCTGGCGCTCAGGTGAGGAGAGCCTGGGCAGGTAACACTCCTCCCTCCTCTCATCTCCATCTCCCCCTCTCCAGTCGACCATATCATTTCTTCCCCCAAAACTATACTCTCTGCCCCAGGTGCTGAGAAAGCTTGTAACACTCCTGCCCACAGCAGAGGTGTCTGTCCTGGATGCTGGACCTGAGAGAATGCTTATGACGCTTATAGGTGACATCACATGGCAGAAACTTTGGAAGGCAGGATCAGAATTCAATATTACCTTGATGAATTAGAGAGAGAATCTGAGATGAACAAGATGAAGCTGTATACAGATAGGTGAAATGAACTACACCTAAGAAGGATTGAACAGAAGCATAAATGCAAAATGGGGACTAACTGGCTAGGCCCCTGTGTATAAAAGGATCTGGGATAACAGTAGGTACGTCTACATGTGCTATTGATTAGACTAAATAAACTCCGGCACAGTTTGCAATGGAATTTATTGTTCATGGGTGCCGTGTTTACACGTGTGTCTGGGACCATGGCGCATTGACCTTGGGTGGAGCAGCCCCAGCTGGCAGGAGGCCCAGGGGACAGCCTGCCAGCTCAGGGCTGCTCTAACCTGGCTCAAAGTCCTGTGGAGAGGCTGGCTGGGGCACGGGGATACTTCAGTGTGGGGCTAACTGGCAGGCACCCCCTGCACTGAAGCACTCTCATGCCCCAGCCAGGCCCGTCAGCATCTATACATGCATTGCAGTGGAGTAAATAATGCCACCATAGGATAATACTTGTGTTGACAAAATACTAACCTACAGCAGTGTTTATTAGTTTACTGTGGCCTAATAGGCTGCACATGTAAATGCTGAGATTTTACTGCAGAGTTAATTAGGCAACTCTTCAGTAAATGTCTCGTGTAGATGCACCCAGTGAGCCACAAACCAGCTGCACTTTAGGGCTTGTCTAGGTTCCCTCCATGCTAGGCCTTGAATCTCTGTGGGCTCACTCACAGCTCCAGAAATGTATCTGCCTTCAGTGGCCCCGAGACAGTCTGAGAGGGATGAATGCTTGGGGCTATTCTAAGGTGACTACATGACCTCATATTTGGGAATCAGGGCACTCAGGGTGGGAGTGAGTCAGCAGGGTGGGCTTCACAGTCGTCATCCTGACTTTGGCAAGGAGACAGTATAGACCCGGCCAAAGCAAGTCACGGCTGCAAAAAAAGCTAATGACAATGTTAGGAAATGACTGTGAACAAGGGATGCTGTCTCAGACAAAGTTCCCAGCTGGATTTATCAGACACCACATGGAGTATGTAGGGCCAGAACAGGTCAAAATCTAATGCTGACATGCAATCTTCTTGGTGCTTTCTGGTCTGGGATTGTCTTCAATTCTGTTTGCATAAACTCAGGCGCAGTGAGGCCTCTGATAGTTATACTGAGACAGTTCCTAATCGCAAACAGCTGCTCGGGACCATGGAGAGTCAATGCTGCTGCAGCTGTCTCCAGATTAAATTTATCTCCGTGTGAAGGATCAGCATTGGGGCTAGGCACTGTTAGTCTCAGTTATGCCCTGCTTTCAGGAGGTGGGAGTTTGCAGGGACATGGGGGTGAATTTCATCCTAAAACTGCTAAATGAATACATGAGAGAAAGGTTGAAGACAAAGGTGTTAAGCCAGCTCTCCCTGTGATATGGCTGAGCTCTGGAGGATGAGAGGAACACAGGAAATCCACCTGAGAGCCCCCTTGCAAACTCACCAGAGTTAATCCTACTTGGCCCTCTGCTGTACTCATGGCCACTCCTAGAAGCCAACTGCACATGCAGCCCCCATGCCTGATTTCCATAGGGACGCTTGATTAAGAAATGCATGCATGTGTACCTGCAGCAAGCTGTTTACACTTCTCTTCCTTTGGCACTGTCTGAGCAGAGCAGAAGTTGCTTGAGCAACAGTTGTTTTTAACAGGGAGAATTAGAGATTATGTGAGAGCGTGATAAACAGCCAACCTTAGTCATCATGCATGTAGGAATGCAGGGAGTCCATTGACGCAGAAGAACTTTGAGCTGCAGTAGCTGCTTTCCATGTATAGACCCTGATTTTCTCCTTTCTCGACAGGGCCAGGGCAAAGCAGAGTCAAGGACGGTTTTCTTTCCTTTTTTTTTTTTTTGAGCCAGCTGTTAATGGAAAAAGTAATTCTACGGCCCTGCCTTTCACATCTCACTCACTTTATATGCATTCTAATTAATTCTGTCGGGGAAAATAATTGGCTTAGATCAGGTCGATCCAGCTGAAGTTCTAAATAACTTTGGCTGAACGGTATTTATATTTTAGTAACTAGTCTTGGATGAAACTTTTTACGTGCTGGGAATGTTAATTTTCTGCTACCTTGGCACACACTAAAATGAACTATAAAAGTCTATGGAAAGGCATGAAGTGACATTTATAAAAAGCTGTACAACTGTATGGCACCAACACCCCACTGAACTGCAGCCACCTCTGGGGAAAGAACTGACCTGTGAACAGCACAATATGCAACCTTGGTTGATCAAGGTTTTTGGTAGGGTGGGGTGAAGTGCCTGCCGTTATGGAGAGAGAAGTGGGGATATTTCTGTCACAGGAGAGTTGAAGGATGGGAAGCAGCTGGGAAGGAGAGAGGTAAAGGCTGCATTTCTGTGTGGGGAGATAACTGTCTTATCCTAGCAACCACTGATGGGGTGGGGGAAAGCAGTGTCTTAGGAAGGTCAGGAAATATGGAGGAATTAGCAACTCATTGGAAATCTAGGCTGAAGGCTGGAGAGTAAAGGGCTTGTTTGCTGGGAGGATTCATTGGATGTGTCATTGGCTTATGAAAGTCCAAGCTCAATAGCTCTCAGGAGAGCTGGGCTTTTTCTCCCAAGGGGTGAAAGTGAGCACTGCTCCCCTGTAAGAAGCTTGACCGGAGATGATGGGGCTGGGTGTTAGCTGGAGAGTGCTGCTGTAAGGTTAAGTACAATCTCCAGTATCTTAATGTCATGTGGGGATGGGTCCTCATCCCTGGGCACTGGAGGGTTGAACATCTTCCCCTCAGGACTGTACAGATGGACATCAGGGTTCCTTGCTGACAGCAAGCACTGTAGCAGATGCACCCCTGGCTTTCTTCATCCTAAAATTTCCGTGTAAACATTTGGATCCAAAGTACCCTCCCTCCCTCACCCACCTTTTAACTGTGCTACTCTTCCCTCATCTCCGCTTGTAACAGCATCGGCCCACTCTCTTGGATGCCAGCAAGAAAATTCATCATTCCATCTGGTCCTGTTCATTTCTTGTGGAATAGGTGGCATTATCATGAAAGATTTTACCCTCTGCCTGCCTTTCACTTCACTGAAATGGTCTCATTTACACAGATGAGCTATCAAAGCCGCTTCTCACAGCAAACGACCCTCTCAACCACCAAGTGTGCTTGCTACTGGTCGGCTTTGTCTCAGGTGAATTATCAGATGTGCAGGTTAGTGTCTCAGGCTCCTGCACCTCCTCTCTCCCCTATACTTTTAAAATATCTTAAATCCTGACTTCCTCTTAAGCCACAGAAAAAGTGCAGCCCATGCAGGAGCAGTAAACTTCTTGAACCACACCACCAGGACACCTCAAGCCTGCCCTGGAGGGACCACTTCTAGGCATAAGAAAACTCTTTTTCTCTTCTATCCCTTTGCTGATGTCTCTGCTGAGATGACTGGCAAGGGTGCAAAATGGAACTACTTGGGATAGCTGTGATAAGGATACCAGCCAAGCACTTGTCTGTTATTCGTCAGAAGTCTTCTTCACAACTGCTTCCCTGTGTGGCTTCAGGTCAAAAATGCCAATGGGGTTCCCTTTTTCAGGGTGACAGGATTTGCAGAGACCATCCAAGCACAGAGCTGAAGACAAGACATCTTATGTCTGTTTCCCCAACCAGTTTAACAGGGCTGATCTTAAATCATCAATCTTGCATCCTCCATACAGTCTTGTCCATGGATGCTTCTATGGTACAGAAACAGACTTGCTGTGACAAGCTGAAAGCATTTGAGTGATCTAGGCATCATTAGTGTTCCAGTAAATATGGCAGATCATGCTCCAAGAAACTAAACATATGTACTGAGTAGGGCTGATATTGTGAGGCAGTATGTGAAAGGTTAGAGTAATTCCTCATCATTTATACCCAAGAAGAACAAATGGAACCATTCTAGGGCTATGTCTGCAGTGCATTTGGAAGGTGTAATTGCAGCATGTAGACATACTTGAGCTAATTCTAACTAAGCTTTCTTGGGTACCAAGGGCAATGAAACCACTATGTAGAACAGCATGGAGCTCCACAAGGGCTGTATAAGGTTGTGCAGGTCCCTGGCTACTTACTTGGTGGCTGAAGCCTGTGACATCACAGCTTCACTGCTTTTGGACCTGAGTTAGCTAAATTAAAAGCCAGGTTGGGTACACCAATGTGTTTTGCAGTCATACCTCCACCTGCAATTTAGCCTTGCCCTGGCTGGGTATACAAAAATCTCTGGTAATTGAACAATTCATCATTAATGAGGCATTTGAAATCTTCCAAGAAGTCATGAAGACTGGTTGCATCTTGTCTATAAAGAAATACCCTGGTCTGAGGAAGACACTATACACTGAGGTGGGGCAATCGAACAAAATCCTTTCGCACAGAAACAAATAGGTCCACATTTTTATTTTCTGGTGCGATAACTTAGCAAAGCTGAAAACCTGTTGCTTTTCTCAAGACCCCTCCTAACCTGACTGATATCTATACATAGAACAGAGCATGTCTATAGCCAGTTCATCACTCTTAAATCTAGATGCAAGACTTAGTGAATGAAGTCTATGGCTTGTTATAAAGAAGGTCAGATTGTAATGATGCCTTTTGGCCTTTACCTCTACAAATCTATGGAAGTAACCTTCATTAAAGAACCCCGCCTTAGGAAATGTCTCTGTGAGACTCTTACTTATTTCTCACTTCCATTTAAAATCTGTTATTCCCCAACTTCAAGATTTATTTAGTCTCTCTTTTTCTCTGAACTCAATCTAATTAAACAAAAAATGCTTTATTCATGTGAGTGTTCTGTGAACTTTACTCAGAAAAAGTGCTGAATGTACCAAAAGCAAAGAACAGTTTTTCATGTGGGTTTTTTTTACTACTCAGCAAAGCTCTATCTATCTCCTTAAGTACAAAAATGGCCGAATCGCCACAATTCCACTTGAAAAATATTCAGACTTTTATTCAAAATATCTAAAGTGTTGGTTTTTGTTGGTTAAAAAGAGGGTTTTGCACATTGCAAACTCCTGCTCCTCTATTGTTGATCCTTGCCTTAAGCAGTAAAGCTGCAGAATCACTCAAAAGGTCTGAAATGTCAGAATGAAGGTTGTCTGAACGCTCTTAATATGACCCCCATTATGCTACAGTCCTGCACCGTGACTCACCATATTTAATAGGGCTGTGCGAAGCTTTAGTCCCTGATACAATTCAGCAGAGATTCGGCCCGATTCGGTGGCCAAATCCCCGAATCTGAATTGAATTAGAGGACACTTTAATCTCTCTGAATCAATACTGAACCAACTAGATTCGGAAAGATTTGGCAATTCAGACATAGACACAGCTTTAAATGCTTTTTCTACATACCTCTAGGTAGCAGATGGCTTGTGAATGCTGCGATGCTAGGGCACGTGGAGTGCCCCACAGAAGCGCAGGGGGCTCCCCAGCACACTTGGCAGCAGACCCCGAAGTGGACCAGAAGCATTTCTGGTCCACCTCTGGATCCACTGGGGAGCGTGTGTGTGTGTGTGTGTGGGGGAGCTCGGTGACTGGTGCCTCCTGGGTCTGGGGGGTCCCCTCTGTGGCCAATCGCTGAGCTGGAGGGGTACGGGGGGGCCCCCCCATGCACTCCCCAGTGGACCCAGAAGTGGACTGGAAGTACTTCCAATCCACTTCCAGGTTCGCCACTGAGCATGTGGGGGGCCCCCCCTGCACTCCTGTGGGATGCTCCATCCACCCCAGCATCACAGCATTCACAAGCTGTGCTGGTACCTTGAGGTATGTAGAAAAAACATTTAAGCTGTGTATTTGTCTGAATCGCTGATTCTCTGAATCAGCATCGAACCTTCAAATTTGGATTTGGCCGAATCGAACTTGGACAGGGATCTTGTAGCCCCCAGCTAAATTGCCAGCTCCCTCAGGCAACACAGGCTCAACTGTAGCTACCACCCCCGCTCTCCCCAAGACAAAATACAAAGTGTTTGTTGTGGGAGACTCCATCCTGAGGGCGATTGAGGGGGCAATCTGCCTCCCTGACCCTTTAGCCCAGGAAGTCTGCTGCTTCCCAGGGCCTCACATACAAGACATTGCGGAGAGGATCCCTAAGCTCCTCCAGCCCACAGACCACTATCCCATGCTCCTTATTCATGTGGGCACCAATGACATGGCTTGGGGTGCTCCCAGCCGGGTCATGAAGTGCATCAGGGGTTTGGGAGCGGGACTTAAGGTCTGGGGGCACAGGTGGTGTTCTCGTCGATCCTCCCAGTCTCGGGGTATGGGCTGAGGAGGGAGAGAAGGATCCAGGTAGTGAACCAAAGACTGTGGCGCTGGTGTCATTGGGAAGGCTTTGGCTTCCATGACCACAGCCCACTCTTTGGTGAGAGAGGCAGCGAACTGCTGGGAAGAGATGGCCTCCATCTCTCTCCGCTGGGGAAGAGGCTCTTCTCAGCCAGATTGGCTGACCTGCTCCACTGGGCTTTAAACTAAGCCCACTGGGAAACAGGAGGACTACTGCCACTGCTGGACCGCTGAGCAACCCTTGCAAAGCCAGCAGGCCAAGGCACTTAAGGGAGCCCACCCTTGCCCCAGCCCTGGTACAATTTGTGGGCAAGGCAAGAGCCCCCCAAAGGGACACTTGCCTGCCTGTACACAAATGCCAGGAGCTTGGGGAATAAGCAGGAGGAGCTTGTCCTCCTGCTCAATGCAAATAATTATGACGTCATAGGGATAATGGAGACCTGGTGGGACTCCACGCATGACTGGACCTCGCGTATAGATGGCTATACCGTGTACAGGAGGGATCATGTAGATAGAAGGGGTAGGGGTGTAGCTCTCTATGTTAAGGAAAGCTACACATCCCTATAAGCTGATCTTGGTGACCAGGGTGGATGACTGGAGACCCTCTGGGTTAAAATCCATGGGGAACATGGCACAGGGGACACAACAGTGGGAGTCTACTACAGACCTCCCACCCAAAGTCAAGAGCTTGACCAGGAGTTCACCTGGGAACTGGCTGAGGCCGCATGCTCCGGGACCTTGGTTGTCATGGGTGACTTCAACTACCCGGACATCTTGTGGGAGGATCACTCAGCAAAACACGAGCGGTCGCAAAGCTTCCTCTCATGTGTGGATGACCTCTACCTGACACAAGAAGTCTACAGGCCAATGAGAGGTAAAGCACTACCCAACCTGGTACTGGCAACTGGGGATGACCTAATCGGTGACCTAGTGATCGATGGGAAGCCGGGTGACAGTGACCATGAGCTGATCACCTTCATCATCTGCCATAAAGCTGACAAGTCAGTCAGCAACACTGAAGTCCTTGACTTCAGGAAAGCCGACTTTGACAAGCTCAGTAGGCTTGTCAGTGAGGCCCTAAGGGACCATGAACCCAGGGAGAGGGGAGTTCAGGAAGAGTGGTTGCTCCTCAAGGGAGCGATCCTCAATGCACAAGCTAAGTCTATTCCATCTCAGAGGAAAGGCAGCAAGAGGGCACAGCAGCTCCCCTGGCTCTCCAGGGACCTAGCAGACCTCCTGAGGCTAAAAGAAAGGCCGGCAAAGGATGGAGGATGGGATTCACCTCCAAGGAGGAATATCCTGCATTGGTCCAATTCTGCAGGGAGCAAACCAGGAAAGCCAAGGCTGCAACCGAACTCCAACTAGCTTCAGGCATCAAGGACAACAAAAAGTCCTTTTTCAGATATTTGGGGAGCTGGAGGAAAAGCAAGGGCAACGTTGGACCCCTGCTGAACCAGTTGGGACATCTGACAACTGACGCCCAGGGAAAAGCCAACCTATAAAATGGGTACTTTGCGTCGGTCTTTCATCAGTCCCACTGTGGGACAGGGAGGTCCGGGTGAGGATGATCGCCTGCCCTCCATCAATGCTGACCTCATGAAGGAACCCCTTGAGAGGCTGGATACCTTCAAGTCAACCAGCCCTGACAATCTACACTGCACGGTACTCAAGGAGCTGGCGAGCATCATAGCCCAGCCCATGGCATGGATCTTTGAAAACACCTGGCGCTCTGGTGTAGTGCCTGAAGACTGGAAGAAGGTCAGCGTGGTGCCTGTCTTCATGAAAGGGAGGAAAGTGGATCCAGCAAATTATAGGCCCATCAGCCTGACCTCTATCCCGAGGAGGATCTTAGAAAAGTTTATTTAAGAGGCCATCCTTAATGGACTGGCTGATGCCAACATCCTAAGGGATAGCCAGCACAGGTTTGTTGTGGGTAGGTCTTGCTTGACCAACCTCATTTCCTTCTACGATCAGGTGACCTATCACCTGGACAAGGGAGAAGAGATTGATGTCATATATCTTGACTTCAAAAAAGCCTTCGATCTGGTATCCTGTGATCACCTCTTGGCCAAACTAGCCAACTGTGGCCTTGGGTCCACCACAATCCGCTGGCTGGGAAATTGTCTCCATGGTTGGACCCAGAGGGTTGTAATTGATGGAAGTCACTCATCATGGTGTCCTGTGACCAGTGGGGTCCCCCAAGGCTCTGTCCTTGGACCCATATTGTTCAACATCTTCATTAATGATGTGGACATTGGAGTCAGAAGCGGACTGGGCAAGTTTACCCATGACACCAAACTTTGGGGTAAAGCATCCACACCAGAAGACAGGCAGGTGATCCAGGCTGACCTGGACAGGCTCAGCAAATGGGCAGATGAGAACCTGATGGTGTTTAACACCAAAAAATGCAAGGTTCTCCACCTTGGGAGTAAAAACCTGCAGCATCCTTATGGGCTCGGCACTGCTACACTGGCTAGCGCTATGGATGAAAGGGACTTGGGGATCATCATTGACCACAAAATGAACATGAGCCTGCAATGTTCAAATGCTGCGGCTAGTAAAGCGTCCAAAACGCTGGATTGCTTCCACAGATGCTTCTCAAGCAAATCCCGGGACGTCATTCTCCCCTCATACTCGGCCTTGGTGAGGCCACAGCTGGAGTACTGCATCCAGTTTTGGGCTCTGCAATTCAAAAAGGATGTGGAGAAGCTTGAGAGAGTCCAGAAAAAAGCCACGTGCATGATCAGAGGTCAGGAAAACGGACCTTACGACGACAGGCTGAGAGCTATGGGGCTCTTTAGCCTGGAAAAGCGCAGGGTCAGGAGCGATCTGATGGCCACCTATAAGTTTATCATGGGTGACCATCAGTATCTGGGGGAACGTTTGTTCACCAGAGCGCCCCAAGTGATGACTAGGTCAAATGGTCATAAACTACTATTACAAGACCGTTTCAGGCTGGACATAAGAATTTCTTTACTGTCCGAGCCCCCGAGATCTGGAACAGCCTGCCATTGGAGTTGGTTCAAGCACCTACATTGAGCACCTTCAAGAGCAAACTGGATGCTTATCTTGCTGGGATCCTATGACCTTAGCTGACTTCCTGCCCCTCAGGCAGCGGGCTGGACTGATGATCTAATGTCTATGAAATCTATGAAATCTGAATCAATTAATCGAATCACTGCCCCTGACTCAGGCCAAATCTGAATCAAACAGGGGCCACTTCACATACCCCTAACGTTCACATACTTTTTCTATCAAAGAACATTGTGTGAGTCATTGTGACCATGAGGTACTTATAGAAAGAAGTAGCAAATGCTGCATACAAAAACAGAAATAAAGAAATAGCTATGAGAAGTTTCATGGGAAGAAAATGGAGAGAAATCCAGATGAACTTCTGAATACAGATATAAAAAGTGCTTCCTAGGCTGTGCAAATGACGTGGGAGATTCAAAGGAGGCCAAAATCAATTGTGCTGTGAAGATCTGTTGTAATCCTGAAAGCATGAGATACATGGGAAAGCAAGCTGCATGGGGCCTGGGATTTTTCTAGTGCTGGAAAGGGGAGTTCTAGGATAGCTCTAAATTGTACTGTCTGGCCAGCAACATGCCTGTCCCGTACTCCCCTCCCCCACAAAAAACAAGATATAACAAATAGCAACTCTAGAGCAGCAGCAGCCTTTTATTGAGGAAAGTTACCAGGTGGCAAGTCCTTCCTCAGTCTCCTTGTAGTGACAGTTGACAGGTAGGGGTGTGTGAAGCGGGTCCTATTCAATTCGGATTTGGCCTGAATCAGGGACAGTAATTTGATTCGTTGATTCAGATCACTGTCCCTGATTCGATTCAGCCAAATCTGAATCTGAAGATTCGATGCTGATTTGGAGAATCAGCGATTCGGCCACAAACGCAGCTTTAAATGCTTTTTCTACATACCTTGAGGTACCAGTGTGGCTCATGAATGCTGTGATGCTGGGGTGGATGGAGCATCTCACAGGAGTGCGGTGGGAGGGTGGGGGCCCTGTGTGCTCAGCAGCAAACCCAGAAGGGGACCAGAAACATGTCTGGTCCACTTCCGGATCCTCTGCACAGCCCACCCCCCACCCCCCCTGCTGCACTCCTTCAGCTCAGCAATTGGCCATGGGGGGACCCTGGGTGCCTCCCCAGACCCAGAAGGCACGAGTCGCCAAGCCGGGAGGGTATGCAGGACCCCCCTGCATGCTCCCCAGTGGACCCAGAGTGGACCGGAAGTGCTTCTGATCCACTTCTGGGTCTGCTGCCGAGCACTCTGGGGAGCCCCCCATGCTTCTGTGAGATGCAGCATTGCAGCATTCATGAGCCACCTGCTACCTAGAGGTATGTAGAAAAAACATTTAAAGCTGTGTCTATGTCCGAATCGCCAAATCTTTCCAAATCAATTTGGAGGGTTCCAATTCAATTCGTAGAGATTAAAGGGTCCTCTGATTTGATTTGGATTCAGAGATTCAGCCAGTGAATCGGGCCAAATCGCCACCGAATCAAACTCATCTAATGGGATGAAACTCATATCTCCTCCTTAGCTGGTCTCCTGCAGACATGTTTTGCCATCTCCAGTGAGCACTCTATGCCGTGGGGCACAGAAAAGGACATGCCCTCTGAAGATCCTGCAATAGAAGAGGAACTGCAGGTAAAGTGTGTGTACAGCTCCTTCATCCTTTGCTTGGGCTGATGACCATTTTGTGAGCAGGAACTGAGACTTGACAGCTAGCATCTTTCACACAAACTAGTTCCCTTTGAAGACATTACATGTCCAGGCATAGCTACTGCTGCCTCACCCAATGGGTTATGAGCAGACAGTCATCTCATCCAGTCCATTATTTTGCACTGTTTATAAATGGCCTTAGAATCATAGAGAAGTGGGCTGAAAGGGACCTCCAGAGGTAATCTAGTTTAAGCCCTGTCTGAGGCAGGATCATCCCTATCCAAACCATCCTCTACAATCCATAATCTAAACTCTCTGTAAAACTGCCGTCAACCTAAAGTCTTTGTAGAACTGCCGTCAACAGCCTTCGTGCAAAGGTGCCAAACTTATGAATGCTGCCCAGCCATGCACCCCTACTCATGTGTTGCACAGAAACTATAGTTAACATCCTGCTTCCACTGCAGGACAGTTACTGCTCAAAATCTGAGATCAACTTCATCTCCAAGTACATCTTCAGCTATTTACTCTGTGATAGCTCATGCCACATTCCTCCTTGACAGAAACTGGGACAGAAGGACCCAACCCAGGGAGACAAAGGGAGACAAGAAGGTATTTTACTCCCACACTGAAATACCAGGCAGTGGGGGACTCAGAGAACCCTGCTATCATCAGTATGCACAGGGAGGCTTGAACCATGAAAGCTGAAGTCCTGTGTCCTTTTCAGTGCTGTCCTAGATCCTGTGTACTGCGAAGAGAGAGAGAGAGCAGGTTTGGGGATAAGAGATTGCTTATTTCAGCCCTTGCTTTTGCTGATTTTCCTAGTAATTCATCCATCCAGACATGCATGTATATATACAGACAAACACATACACACACCCTATATATATCCTACCTTTGAAGCACCTGCTCTAGGCAATAACAGGATGTGGCTATGTGTGGCATTCATATATATAAGGTACATGTATATAAAAACATGCAGTAATACATCAAAAGAACATTAAGGTTGCCAAGTCAAACACTGAAAAAATTAGAAAATGCTAGAACTAAGGTTGCCTATGCTTGCAACATTAATTCAGCTCTGTCTGCATGTGCCTAATCATGTAGTTATTAATGATATACTCATATACAAGTTTTCCATATCATATTTTCTCATCATAATCCAAGTTGTTCTACTTACTCAGCTTTTGGTTGAGTAATGCACATATTAATATATGAATGCGAAGTAGGGAACAGTAATTTTTTTACCCAAGGCTTCCACCGTGCCACTATCCTAAATAGTATATTTTCATAGATTTTCATAGATTTCATAGACATTTGGGCTTGAAGGGACCCTGGAGGATCATTGAGTCCAGCCCCCTGCCCCAGGGCAGGAAGTCAGAAGGGATCATAGGATCCCAGCAAGATAAACATCCAGTTGTGTTTTAAAGGCGTTCAAAGTGGGCGCTTGAACCACCTCAGGTGGCAGGCTGTTCCAAACCTTGGGGTCTCGGACAGTAAAGAAGTTCTTTCTTATGTCCAGCCTGAACCGGTCACAGTGGAGTTTGTGACCATTCAATCTTGTCATCCGTTGGGGGGCTCTAGTGAACAGTCGTTCCCCCAGATCTTGATGAGCACCCCTGATAAGCTTATAGGTGGCCACCAGACCAGATCACCCCTGAGCCTGTGCTTTTCCAGGCTGAATAGCCCCATTGATCTCAGCCTGTCATCATAAGGTTTGTTTTCCTGCCCTCTGATCATGTGCGTGGCTCTCCTCTGCACCCTCTCAAACTTCTCCACATCCTTTTGGAATTGTGGAGCCCAAAACTGGATGCAGTACTCCAGCTGCGGCCTCACCAAGGCCGAGTACAACAGGAGAATGACGTCCCGGGATTTGTTTGAGAAGCATCTATGAATGCAAGCCAGTGTTTTGCTCGCTTTACTATCTGCAGCATCACACTGAAGGCTCATGTTCATCTTGTGGTCAACCATGACCCCCAAGTCCCTTTCATCTGTCGTGCTGACAAGCCTATAAGGATGCTGCAGGTTTTTACTCCCAAGGTGGATAACTTTGCATTTTTCGGTGTTAAACACCATCAGGTTCTCGTCCACCCATTTCATGAGTCTGTCCAAATCCGCCTGGATCGCCGTCCTGCCCTCAGGTGTGGATGCTTTACCCCAGAGTTTGGTGTCATCAGCGAACTTGGCCAGTCCACTTCTGACACCAATGTCCACATCATTGATGTAGATGTTAAACAGTATAGGCCCTAGGACAGAGCCTTGTGGGACCCCACTTGTCACAGCACACCAAGATTATTGGCTCCCGTCGACCACCACCCTCTGGGTCCTATCGCAGAACCAGTTCCCCAGCCAGCAGATCGTGGTGACGTCAAGGCCGCAGTTAGCCAGTTTAACCAAGAGGTGATCATGGGATACCAGATCGAAGGCTTTTTTAAAGTCAAGGTATATGACGTTGATCTCTTCCCCTTTGTCCAGGTGAAAGGTCACCTGGTCATAAAAAAAAATGAGATCGGTCAAGCAAGACCTACCCGCAACAAATCCATGCTGGATATCCCTCAGGATATTGCCTTCAGCTAGTTGTTAAGGATGGGCTTCTTGATAATCTTTTCCAAGACTTTCCCCAGGATAGAGGTCAGGCTGATGGGCCTGTAGTTTGCCGGATCTACTTTCCTCCCTTTCTTGAAGATATGCAGCACATTGGCCCTCTTCCAATCATTGGGCACTTCACCAGAGCACCAAGAACTCTCAAAGATCTGTTCCAGAGGCGGAGCTATGATGCTTGCCGGCTCCCTGAGTACCCTGGGGTGTAACCCATCAGGGCCGGCTGACTTGAAGCTATCCAGCCTGTTAAGGTGTTCCTTCACAAGGTCAGCTTCAATGGAGGCCAAGGAATCTCCCTCACCCAGGCCTCCCTGACCCATAGTGGGCAGGGCTGCCCCATGGGGCTGATGGGAAACTGATGCAAAGTACCCATTTAGCAAGTTAGCTTTTTCCTGGGCGTCAGTTGCCCCATCTGGTTCAGCAGGGGTCCAACGTTGCCCTTGCTTTTCCTCCGGCTCCCCACATATCTGAAAAAGGACTTTTTATTTTCCTTGATATTTGTAGCTAGCTGGAGTTGCTTTCCTGATTTGCTCTCTGCAAGTCTGGACTAATGCAGAATATTCTTCCTTGGTGGCAGTTCCAGTCCTCCATCCTTTATGGGTCCTCCTTTTAAGACACAGGAGGTCCGCCAGTTCCCTGGAGAGCCAAGGGGGATGCTGTGCCCTCCTGTTGCCTTTCCTCCGAGACAGGATGGACTTTGCTTGTGCATCCAGGATTGCTCCTGAACTCCCCTCTCCATTGGGTTGTGGCCTTTTAGGGCCTCTCTGACAAGCCTCCTTATCTTGTCAAAATCAGCTTTCCTGAAGTCAAGGACTTCTGTACAATTGACTGACTTGCCAGCTTTATGGCAGATGGTGAAGGTGATCAGTTCATGATCACTGTCACCCAGCTTCCCTTTGCTTGTTAGGTTGCCAATTAGGTCATCCCCGGTTGCCAGTACGAGGTCGAGCAGTGCTTTACTTCTTGTCGGCCCGTAGACTTCCTGCGTCAGATAGAGGTTGTCTACACATGAGAGAAAGCTTTGCAACCACTCGGATTTGGCCGAGCGCTCCTCCTATGAGATATCTGGGTAGTTAAAGTCTCCCATGACAACCATGCACTGGGATTGTGTGGCCTCAGCCAATTCCCAGGTGAACTCCTGGTTGAGGTCTTGACTCTGGATAGGGGGTCTGTAGTAGACCCCCACTGTTGTGTCCCCTGCGCCATGTTCCCCATGGATTTTAACCCAGAGGGTCTCAAGTCGCCCACTATGGGTGCCAATGTCAGCTTGCAGGGATGCATAGCTTTCCTTGACATAGACATAGATATGCCCCCGCCCCTTTTGTCCACTTGATCCCTCCTGTACAGGGTATAGCTGTCTATACCCATGGTCCAGTCATGGGTGGAGTCCCACCAGGTCTCTGTTATCCCAATGACATCGTAGTTATTTGCATTTAGGAGGAGAACAAGCTCCTCCTGGTTATTCCCCAGGCTCCTGGCATCTGTATATAGACATGCAAGTATCCCCTTGGGGGCTCTTGCCTTGCCCACAAATTGTACCAGGGCTGGGACAGGGGTGGGATCCCTTATGTGCCTTGGCCTGCTGGCTTTGCAAGATTCACTCGGTGGGGCAGCAGCGGCAGTAGTCCCCCCATCCCCCAATGGGTTTAATTTAAAGCCCAGTGGAGCAGGTCAGCCAGCCTGGCTGAGAAGAGCCTCCTCCCCAATGGAGAGAGGTGGAGGCCATCCCTTCCCAACAGCTCACTGCCTCTCTCTCCAAAGAGCGGACTGTGGTCATGGAAGCCAAAGCCTTCCTGATGACACCAGCGCCGCAGTCTTTGGTTGACTATGTGGATCCTCCTCTCCCTCCTCAGCCCATACCCTGAGACTGGGAGGATCGAAGAAAACACCACCTGTGCCCCCAGACCCTTTAGCCCCGCTCCCAAATCCCTGATGTGCCTCCTGACCCAGTTAGGAACACTCTGAGCCGTGTCATTGGTGCCCACATGGATGAGGAGCATGGGGTAGCAGTCTGTGGGCTGCAGGAGTTTAGGGATCTTCTCTGCAATGTCATGGATGCGGGCTCCTGATAAGCAGCAAACTTCCCAGGCTAAAGGGTCAGGGAGGCAGATCGCCCCTCAGTCCCCCTCAGGATGGAGTCTCCCACAACAAACACCTTGCATTTGGTCTTGGGGAGAGCGGGGAAGGTAGCTGCAGTTGAGCCCGTGTTGCCTGCAGGAGCTAGCAACTCAGCGGGCTCTGCTGGGGCTGCAAGAGGCTCATACTTGTTGCAAAGCTCCTGTGGGGCAGGGACCTTGGTGCAGCGGGTCCTGGGGCCCTTGACTACCTTCGTCCAACCCCGTGGCTGGACAGAAGGAGAGGTCCCCGAGTCCTCCCTGGTCCTGGAGGGAGACCGTGGTCTACCCTCCGCCTCCTGGGGGAGAAGGGCCTCTCGGGGGAGAAGGGCAAATATTTTTATTTGCAAATAGTATACAGAATTTGAAGTGGTTGTGAGTTCATTGATTTATTTATTTATTTCTGCTTGTGGAATAAAGACTGCAGGAATGGCTGCTGGGATGAGTGCTCGTGGAAGAATAGAGCCAATGAAAGAATTTAGGTATGAAATAAATAGGCTCTTGCTGTGCCAATCTCAAAAAATATCCTATAAATAAATGTGTGAGAAATATCCTATAAATAAATGTGTGAGAAAGACTAGGAGTTTGATGTAAGTTCTATGGGGCAGAGACTGGCTATACACTATAGGTCTGTAAAACCCCGGCAGAGTGATTTTTAAGTGCTACTGCAAGGCAAGCAATAATAGAAGTGGCTGAATATTTTGTGAAAATGTTGATTTTTGCTCCCATTTTGCAAGATCAAATCTGACCTTGGTTTTATTTATTTGAAATTCCATTTTTAGTAAGAGAAATTGTTTCTATAGCAATTTTTTTTCGATAAAAAATCTAAGGGGAAAATATTGAAAAAGGCAACAGGTTTTCTTTTCTTCTTTTTCCCTTGGCAGTCTTTTTCATGTTCCAAATAAGGCCAAGTTTCAAAGAACCCCCCCCCCCTTAGTTAGGAAAAAACCAACCAGGCCAAGTAAATAACAATAACAGAGCTATGTAACTGAAATATATTTTTTGACCTTTTATGCCATAGGAAATATTAGCTCTAGTGTCCTAGGTTGGGTTATTTTGTTTGCATGTTAAAGGGGGCCTGTGCATGTTTTTTTATTTTTGGCTGTGGTAGAGTTGGTTATTCTCTAGGTCAGGGGTATCAAACTTCACTAGCCCCCCTGCCCCCTCGCCCCCATCCAGAGCTGAGCTATGGTGCTTCTAGCAGACTGCATCTGGACCTGCTAGCAAGGTGAGTGGCAGTGGTACAGGGGTTAATGCAGCTGTCACTTTCCTGCCATTGACATACATCCCTAATGGGGCTGTCTTTGTGGGAATTGAGTGGTGAGCCCTAATCCCAAGTTCCAAGAACCCTGCAGGTCCTATCTTTGACACTCCTGCTCTAGGCAGTAACAGGATTTGGCTATTTGTGCTACACTGAAATTCTGTCCTCTTTACTACTCTGGTCATGTCCCTGAACTTCTTGTGAACAAATATTTTAAAGAATGAAACTTAGAAAACAAGTCATCTGGTTGCATTTGACTGTGTTACAGCACAATTCAGGGGCATGCTTGGCTAACTGTGCCCTAGATTCAAATACTGCAACACTGAAATTGTGTGGTACAAAATGGCATATTGAACCAAGCAAAGGAATGGATCGATGAAGTCATTAACAAAGTGACCTTCTGGATCAGGGAGACAATGCAGAGGCCCGTGTTGTGATAGCAAGAGTTTCTTTAAGAGCAAGCTACACAGCAAGGAATCAGTAATGCTGAGAACAGCAACATATACAAAGGCTTTTTACAGCAACCTCCCCCACCCCCAATAATTGAATTTCCAGGAACAGAAGAAGTTCTTTCTCCCTTGCCAACACTCATTTTATCTGATTCACTGACAATGTCACTTAATTGTTCCTTTGGAGGCAATCCCATTGCTGTCACCAGATCTGATACCCTTGTCCCTCTCACTTGACTGTTCAACATGTAGACTGTTCCATACCTAGCACAGAATACCCCCATGACCCCTCTCCCTCATCATATGCAGACTGCATGCTGGAGAATGCTGCTTGCGTGATGAGTGGAAGAATAAAGACTCAAAGAGTCCAGACAAGGAGTGGTGCAGTCAAACTGCAAGTGAGCCTTTATTGTCAAGTCATAAACCATCTCCCATAATATTACTTGGCTGGTTAATATTGTGCATAATAAATTGAAAAAGTAATATTGTGCATAATAAATTGAAGGAGTGATTTACTGACTTTAGAATCGCTATCCTTATTACACATTCACCATGTGGGTTATTGAAGGGCTGTCTATAAAATGAAAAAATAAAAAAGTATCTCCAGATTTCCAAGAGCCTGTGATGGGGTAAAAGGATCACAGTGGGCCTACTCTTTCCTATAGATTTCCAATCATAATATAGTTGCCTCATTTTACACACATATACTCTCTCCCTCTCTCTCTGGTTCTTTCTCCCCCAGTCTGTGAGAGTGGAAAATAAATTGAGGTCAGTCCAATTACTGGAAACTTAATTAGAACGATTTAAAAATGACTTAAGCAATTATCTGACAAGTGATCTTTTTGGTAACAGCTGGACATGGACAATTGATTAGTTAGTCAAGCCAACACTCTTTTTTCTTAATATAAACAGACTAATTAATCAGTAGTTAACTCCTGTAATGGATAACTCTGGCTTTTAATTATTGCTGTTGTCATGAAGCATAGCAGCTTATTTCCCAGGATTATTATAGCAATTGCGAGCAGTGACCGCTCTGTGGAAAGGCCTAAAGCATTTTCATGAGAACCTGTTATTTCCAAAGTCTCATTATTTTTTAAAACATTTGCCTCTCTTTGTTGGCATGTTCCATGCTTTGTCTGTGCTTGGCGGGTAGGGGAGGAAGTGAATGGTTCTGGGAAAGTTGGAGCACAGTGTCCCCTGCCACTTCTGAGATACTAGCAAGTGAGGGGAAAAGAAACCCCTTTATGTACATTTTCTGAATGGAACCACAACAAAGACATCTCCGGTCTGAAACGTGGTGCAGATAAATTGTTAACAGTGGCCTTTGTGCTGTTTGAAATTAATTAGGTTTAGCTTAAGAAATTACAGGCTATTCAGCAGACAATGTCCTTGATTTTACAGGTGCCCAGCAAGGGGGCAGCCAGGCTTGTTGGGGGATTTTAACTCAATTTCTCCAACTTCTGATGCGTTCTAGGTCTCACAGCTACCTGTATTTGTACACGTGCACCATTTTTCTAGTATGGGGCTGCCATTATTTGACCTAATGCTTCTGGGAACTGTGACTTGGGGCAGGAAGATGATGATAGCCTATTAACAATTCAAAAGCAAGTAATTTTCAATGCCAGGGATGATGAGAGAAAGATGAGGATAAGAGAGAGAAGATAAGAAGCTTATTAGAAGCCACGGAGCCAATGGACAATAGCCAAAGAATCAGCTGGGGTAGAAAAAGAAGAGGAGTAAAGAAACATGAGAAGCCTCCTGGCTCTATCCTTTAATCCTAGACCTAAGAAAGGCCCTTTGAGGTAGTGAAGAATAAAAAGATCATAGGCCAGATATTCAAAGGGAGGCGCATTAGTTATGCATACAACAGCTCAGGTGTACATGCAAATCTGGGGGAGCAGGTGCACACATCTGGCCAGTAAACCACCTACCTGGCAACCTGTATATTCAAATACCAGCTGTGCTCCCACACATTGGGAATCTACCTGCATAAGTGTGCTGTGTGCAAAAATGCATGCGCACCCCTTGGAATTTTTGGCTGGCCCTGCGTGCTTTGAGAGTTAAGCATTCTTTAAGATTGAATAACTCTGAAATGCCCAGCAACAGATGCCATATTTGATCAGCTCACTGGAATCAGCAATAAAGAGGTTCACATAAACTCACTGGAAAGGAAAGTAAAAGTGCAGATGAGCTATTATAGAACAAGTTAGCAAGAAGCAGTTGTAAGCCGCACTCAGCGGGGCAGTAAAATCTAATAAAACCCTGACACACAAAATAGAATAATCAAAGAACTGGTCCCAAACACTTATCTTCAGGCTTCTTGGCCTGTTCATGGCACTAGTAGTGAAAAGGTTGCTTTGTCAGATACATTTATCCCAAATATGCTGTACCTGAACATCACACTCAACGCAGGCAGAGGAAAATAAGCCTTTGGACTCCAAAGATGAAGCCACAAATTTGGTCCAATATTTATAGCAGTTTTCAAAATGTCAGAGTTCCAGGCTTTGCTTTGTCAGTGTCGGGCTGGTAGAAAAGAGTGTAGTTTTGAGTCAGCACGGAAGGGAAATGTGAAGTGTGCCATAATCTGAAATGTGCTGTTTGGAAAGGGCAAGTAAACACTGTCATTGTCTGCCTCTTAAAACTCAGGCTGAGCTGAACAGTACTGGGATCAGCATCGGGGTCCATCGCACTGCACTGATGACAACGGAGTTACTCCAAAACTACGCTAATGTAAACAAAACAGAGTTTGTTCTCTGTAGCCTATATTTTCTGTCACTTTGATTATCCCGTACGGTGACATGTGAGCCTGTGTCAAGGTTTGACCTATTATGAATAACAAAGGGAGCATGTTGCTAGAAAATTGGTACATTTTAAATGGTGCTAATTACCGTCCACGTTTCTCCACGTTCTTTTACTTGATAAGCTCATGACTTTAACTTTTAAAAGACATTTCTTAGATCAAATTGTACTTTTGGATTGCCTCTTTCGATTTCCGTCCCCCTCCCCGCCATATTATGAGCTAGTTTCAGGTCTTGCACCACAATGAATCAGGAGCAAACTTCTTGTTGTCAATGGGTTACACTGGTGTATGGGTAATCAGAATGAGGTCCCAAACCAGCCCCTTTACAAACAAGGTACTGTGCCAGTTGCAAGAGCATAGTGGGGAGGACAGGTCAGCTTTGCTGCACTGGGCCAGGTCATTCATGCGCTAAATCTAAATTCTTATCTCCCATCGTGACCCGTATCTGTCTCTGAGGATGAAGTAAATTCTTCTAGTCTCATCTCCCCCCACACACATCTCCCTGCTTCTGTGCCTTGCTAGTTTTGCTGTATGGTGTGTAGGTGGGAGAAAAAATTTCATCCCTGATCCCCCTCAGGGGGAAAAGGCGATCTGTTTTTCACAGGAATAATTACATACATTACTAGTGGCCACAAAAGTATTAAACCCGTTCTAAAAACTATTTGTACTCAGCCAGCAGCAGAGGCAGAATAGACAGTTTTAAAGGTAGAGCTTTAAAACCCATAACTATTATTTTTGGCAGTAAAATAAAATGTCAGTGGTTAGGCATCCAGATTTGGGGTTAACCCAGCAGCGAGCATCTTCTCCACACAGACACCAAGCCCAGAAACAAACTGAACAGCAGCTATGCTGGCTGACAAGACAGCTTGGAAGCAAGGAGCCAGGAGAAGAACACCCACTGCCCGTCATCCTGCTGGCTGTTCGATCCACGCCTGCTGTTCAGACTGTAAGTAGCAGAGTCAGGGGCTGATCCTGCTGATGCTTACTACTAAGTTTACAGGTTACCTTTAAACCACCATAAAGACACCTATTAAAAGGTATTATCCCACGCTAAGTACTCTCTAAACATTTAAGTTACGCCAATTCAAGCGAAGGTTATTGCTGATCCATTTCACCCAGATCATTCCAAAGTATTATTAGTCTGCTTCAAACGGATTTTCATTCCTCCAGCATCCCAGAAAGCACCATTCCTAGGCCTTCCCACTTCTTTGTTCTGTGGGCAAATTTTCAACCCTCCTGAATTCTACTGCCCAGCGGGGTTGTGCTGACCCCAAAGCAACACCCCTTTCTTCCCCTTGGTGGCTTGACCCCAGCATACCCTGACCTCTATAAGCACCCAGGTGTAGCTCACCAGTTGCTGTTTGCAGTGCACCCACTGGGTCTCAGCTCTGCCCCAGTGTGGCATGCGTAAAGTGAACCTACTGAGTCTCAGTTCTGTCTTGATGAACCGGAGCGTGCTCCATCCACTCCATGCATTGACCTGGTATTGCAGTGCTTCCAGGACCGGTGCAAAAAAACAGAAAAAAAAAAAAAAAGCTAGTGCTAACCTGGGAGAGGGGATGGAGGAAGTCCTCAAAACCCTTCTGTATAAGAAGGTGAAGAGGTACGACTTGAGAACCTGGCGCCCAATTATACACCTGAACTTTGATTACAAACTAATAGCCAAAGTCTTGGCTGAGCATTTTAAGTCTGTTTGAGGTACTGTGATCTGTGAGGACTAGACGTGTGCAGCGCTAGGGTGACAGATCCACAATGCCCTGATGCAGCTGCGTGATGTGCATCAGTACCAGCAAGAGAGGCGTCAGAATGTAGCCATGCTGAGCCTTAACTTGGGGAAGGCCTATGCCCTGGTATCCCATCGCATCCTACCTGAGATGCTGAAAAAGATGGGAGTCCCCGCAACCTTTGTCACCTGGATAAAGGCACTTATAGACCTTGTGTATATATACATATATATATATAGCAACAACAAAAAAAAGATCTGATTTGGAAGCATCTGAAGCCCCAGGTGGGGGTGGAGGATGTTTGCCAGTAGTAGGACCACATTTGGTTCTTGAGTGACTCATGGATTTGGAATTGATTTGGCTGATTTGACTTAAAACGCAAACATTTTTTCTGAAAAAAAAAAAAATGATGTGATTGCTGCTCAGCCTCTTGTGGGCTAAGATCAAGTGCAGTCTGTTGCACTGGTTTAATATCCAAACCAAGATGGATTTAAAATGGCACCGTGTAGTGGAGGGTACACCCAAGTCCAAATGCAGACAGGACTCCCTACGAGAGCCTCATAGTTAGCTTCCCACTGATCAGCTTTCAGTGGGAGGATCTCATCTACATGCTGACTTTATGGAAATGGGGGACTCCTCCTTAAGGCCTTTACGTCCAGCCCCTCCCCCCCGCCTCCACTGCCGCTGCTGGCTTCTTTGGCTGCCTGCCACACCCCCTGCTGCCAATGCCATCACCACTGGTGGCTTCTTCGCATCAGGAGCCCCCAAAACTATATATTGCAAAAAATTGTGGGCTGGCCCTATTCTTCCCTACCTTGCTCCTCCGGCCATTGGCTGAGGGCAAGCAAAACTTGGGGGCTTCTGAATCCCAAGCCTCTGGGCTTGGGCCTGTACATAGGATGCCTGCCAAAGGATTTGGAAGTCTCTGAAGCCCTCAGCTGAAAAGTCCGGGGTGGAGGATACTTGCCAGGTCACAGTTCAAAGGATTTGGAACTGATCTGGCTAATTTGACCTGGAACATGAAAATTTTTCCAAAATTTTAAATACAAAAAAAGAAAATGATGCGAGTGCTAACCCACCTCCTGCTGCAGTGTGGCATGCAGTGAGCCTCTTGGGTCTTAGCTCTGCCCTTGTATGAGTACTAATCCAACTCCACTCTCAACCCAATCCCAATTCTGTGAAATGTGCGAGATTTTGGTCTCGGAGATTTTTTTTTTGTCGTTGGTTCTTTCTTCACTCTTTTCCATTTACTTCTCCCCCCGCTGGTTCACTTCAGATTTTTCTCCCCCATTACCTTTCCCCTCCGACCCCTGGCTCTGGCTGCCTTCTGCTGGCTGCAGAGTGAGGAAAACAACAGCCCCCATGGTGGTTTGTCCACTTCTGAGCTACAGGTCACCATCCCCCCTCCAGACAGAGGATAGACTCCTGGCACCTGTCCATGCCCCTGCTCGCCAGGCCATCTATTAGCAAACCACAGTGTGCAAGTCTGAGATGGCATTAAGCCTCAACCTGTGACTGCTCTGAAACTGCTCTAATGTTATGACTGCCTAACATTGCACAGATTTAAAATGTTTTAAAGGTAATCAGTAACAGCATCCTCATGAGTGTTGTGCTTTCAGTGGGAATAGGCCTATGTCGAGCGCAGCATGGACTTCACTCGGGAGAACATGACTAAAGACTGGGCCTTGCATCACAGTCTGATTCTGATGCACCCTTTACAAGTGCAGGGAGTAGTTCCACTGAAGGCTGTGGGATTATGCTGTTATAAAACAGGCGTGAGATCAGGCTCAAACCCTCAGTGATAGCAGTGTCCCCTGTTGGGCAGCCAAACTCAAAGTGTCTCCCCTGCATGCTGTTGTGCCCCTGAGACATGTACTGTGTCCATAGATTGCCACTGTCTTCACAGAGACAAAAGGGATGTTTCTACTTAACCAAACAACCAAACAAGCTGGATTTTCTCAGCTGAACCCTGCTGTAAGTACATCCTCAGTTACCGTGGAGACTTGAATTCTGGGCGTCTCAGCTGTGGGGAGTGGGAAAAGGGCAATTAAGATTTTTTTTGCCTGAATACCATTCTGTACGCCCACCAGCATAGCCACCCTGGTACTTTGCAGTTATTACATGCAGTGGAGAAAACTGTGCAATCACTGCCTCAAAGTCAGTGGAGTTACAGCACAGGTGACTCTGACCCTGACCTGGACAGCCAAATTCATTTAACACATAAGCAGGTACAATTCTCTGGGGAGTCTCCAGGTGAAACCAAGCAACATTATAAATAATGGGGTAAGTCACCTTTGGATGTGCAGGGATTGGAAAACACATGTCACCTGGGCAGTCGCAACGTCCTCTGGTTTGGCATTGAGTTGAGGTACAAAAATTAAAAAATCAATCTAATTTTCTTGACTGGGGCCTGGGTGGGGTAACAAAGCAGCACCTGCATGTGAGGGTGTACATAAAGTAACTCCAACTCACACACCCTTTCTTACCTGCAGAGCTTTTGCTGCTTCTCCCAAATGCACTTTGTCAGGCAAGTTTCATTTTACAAACTCACTGGTTATGTCTACACAGACACTGACTGCTCAGTAACTCCGGTTACTGTTCTAGTACTTTGCTAGTACCAATACATACAGGTACTAGAAAAACAGTGCATTAAGTAATGTGCCAAAGTGCACATGTAGACTCTGACTAGGAGTAATTTGACCCCAGTCAGCCCAGACAGCAGGGGGCCACAGCTGTTACCTCACTAAGCCCTACTCTCCACAGGGTTGGGGAAGCTGTCCTGGCTCCAGGGCAGCCCCCTCCCAGCCATGCGATCAGGGATGCCCCCAGTATCTGTGCGGCTGAAAGAGAGCTGCCCTGGAACTGGGGCAGCTCTCTCTGCCCCCCAGAGCCTAGGCCTGACCCCTCTGCTCCCTTCCAGCCCAGGGCTGGCACCCAGGGGAGCCTGGAGCTCCGTGTGGCTGATTCAGGGGACTGGACTATTGGGAGCAAATATGCTTCCTATAGGCACACATTCAGATGCAGTTTAATGCACCTGAACTTTCTGTGCAGAAAATTAGGGCAAATTAATTGCACATGTAGACACACCCACTGAGGAGCCACATTGGTGTAAGTTGCTACCTTAAAGCCTCCCTTTAACCTTGCCCTGTTGTAACCATTTTTTGTCTTTCATCATCTACTAAAGGTATGTCTACACTGCAGTCTAGAGGTGGGACAGTAGCACATGCAAACATATCTGTAGTATCAATGGTTAACTCCCTTACTAAAGAGTGATGTCATCCACAGGAAGTGGTCAGTGGAACGATTTTGGGTCATGGGTTAGTTGTTACAATAAAGGTTTAATGAGAACACAGTCTCCCTGCTTCTTCCAAAAACCAGAATAACATACGGTTTTAGAAGTGGTGAATCCTGCCACCAACAGGAAATCAAACAGGTGATTCCCAACTGATGGATCGGACTCTAGCAGCAGCTGAATCCAGCACAGAGCAGGGCTGATCTCCTCTACCTGCCGCAGAGCCCAGCACAGCACTGAGGCTGGCTACAGAGGCCACGCAGGCACTCAAAGTTGAACCACCAAAACAATTTGATTTCCAGTCCGCTGGAACGTGGCCTCAATGGATCAGGCATTTCAATTGCTTCAGGGAAGTGTCAGGCCTGGACAAACAGCCGGAAGCTTACTAAGTGAGTACTCTTACCTACTCTATGGGAGATCAGGTGGATGAAATTCTGCTTGTCACTGCCTCTTACAGATGCCGAGAAAAAGCAATATGCTGCAGTAACAGAAGCATTAACTGATCATTTTCTGGGCAAAAGAAATGTGATTTATGAATGAGCTAGATTCAACATCTGTAAACAGGAGCCTTCAGAACCTGTGAACAGATTCATCACACCTTCGAATACAATGGCTGAATCCTGCCAATATGGGGAGCTTACAGAAGAGCTAATTAGAGACTGCTTAGTTGTGGGGCTTTGTGATACAGAGCTCTCACAATGATTACGGTTGGACCCTAATTTACCACTCCAGAAGGCTATTACACAGGCTCGCCAATCAGAACTAGTTAAGCAGCAGCATTGAGAAATCCAGAATGACTCTCAGTCCTGTCAGGCATTAGTTAATATGGATGCAATGCACACTGTCAAGAATTACAAACAAAACTGACAGGCACAACGAATACAGGAAGTGGCCTCCCCAGCGCCCGCAACAGCAAACAAGCGGAAAAGGAGGCGAATGCCACAGATGTGAACAAACTCCATGACCAAGTCGTGCTCAGTGTCCTGCTATGGAAGAGATATGTCAGTGATGCAAAAAGAAAGGTCACTATGCTTCTGTTTGTTGCTCCCACCAGAGTCTGTGAAGTCACAGAACAGGATGCAGAGGACTGCACAGTACTTTTAGATGAAGTTACAGAGTCTTCATCAGATCCAGGAGTCTGGATGACAAATTGAGCTCAATGGACAGCCAATACCATTTAAAATAGATACAGGAGCAGCAGTCTCAGCTATCTCCAATTCTTACTACAGCCCACATAGGGATGGGATTCTCCTTACCCCTACAAAACAGTTATGGGGACCAGGAGACACTACCCTCAAAGTACTAGGATCCTTTAATGCAAAGATGACACTGAGGTAGAGATGTACAGACCAGGAAGTTTATGTGA
This sequence comes from Crocodylus siamensis, assembly GCF_052110815.1. Taxonomy (NCBI): domain Eukaryota; kingdom Metazoa; phylum Chordata; order Crocodylia; family Crocodylidae; genus Crocodylus; species Crocodylus siamensis. The sequence continues at coordinate 136,957,241 of NC_143395.1, read as the reverse complement.
TTGGTAATCTTGCTGTGCCTTTACTTGAATTAATGGCTATATAGGCACTGGAACTTGTCCATCGACTAGATGAAATAGCAGACCAGAAATCCTTGGAGCAGTACTATAGAACCAAAATGCCCATCATTTTTTTTCTGGTCTGGGAAAAATGTCAGGTGAATATCAGATATGCCTAAAAATTGATGCCAGTCCATATGCATTAACTACTCCAAGACAGGTACCAGTGCCACTAGTGCACAAAGTTAAAGAAGAGCTAACATTTATGGAGGAAATGGGAGTAATTACAAAGACTGAAGAACCTACTCTGTAGTGTTCTGGGATGGTGGTTGTGCCAAAACCCAATGGTATGATTAGGATATGTGTTGACCTCACACAGCTGAACAAGTACGTGTGCAAAGAAAGGCATATTCTTCCTTCTGTGGAATACACCTTGGCTCAACTTGCAGGAGTAAAATTTTTCACAAAATTGGATGCTCAGGCAGGGTTCTGGCAGATTTCTCTAGCCACTGAATCATCCAAACTAACAACATTTATTACCCCATTTGGACACTACCAGTTTAAACAGCTACCTTTTGGAATCTCATCAGCTCCTGAATTCTTTCAGTTTTGGATGTCACAGATATTGGATGGCCTAGAAGGAGTTCTTTGCCATGCCAATGGTATTTTGATTTTTGGGACCACCAAGGCACAACACAATGCAAGAGTGGATGCAATGCTCAGAAAAATCCAATAAGCTGGAGTTACACTTATGAAAAGTGCACCTTTGCTACTTCACAGCTCATGTTTGTGGGGCATTGGATTACCCCACATGGGATCCAGTCAGATCCATCGAAAGTTGCAGCCATCAAGGGGTTCCCAGAACCCAAAGGTGTCCCCTAATTGTGTAGATTTTTGGGCATGGCCACATACTTAGGCCGTTTTGTGCCAAACTTGGCAACAATAACAAAGCCTTTAAGAGTCGTCTTAAGTGACAAAAACATATGGCTCTGCGGACTGCTTTACCAGTCGGCCTTCAACGAGATTAAGTCTATACTCCCTGATACTGGTCCAATATAATCCAACACAAGAAACTTATATTGCAGCAGATGCTTCATCATACGGGATTGGAGAAGTGTTACAACAATGTCAGAAAGCAGGCCACTGGGCCCCTATTGCTTTTGTGTCAAGAGCACTTTCTCCACCTGAAACTCAATACGCACAAATAGAAAAAGAAGCACTAGCAGTTACATGGACAGGTGAGTGATTCAGAACTTTCCTTGTAGGCCTGATTTTACTTTACAAAGTGATCACAAGCTACTTGTGTCTGTTAGGAGACAAACCTCTCGACGAACTTCCACCGAGAATCCAGCATTTTTGCCTCAGAATGCTGCAATTCACCTACAACAGGGGTGGGCAGTTATTTCAGGAGGAAGGCTGCTTACTGGGTTTTGGCAAGCCATTGAGGGACAGGCGGCCAGGGGCAGATAAATATTAATTTTCTAAATTTTTAGGGGCCCCGTGGGCCAGATAGAATGGCCTAGAGGGCCGCATCCAGCCTGCGGGCTGCATTTTGCCCACCCCGATCTACCATATAGTACATATCCTGGGAAAAGTGTTACAAACAGCTGATACTCTTTCTAGGGCACCATTACAGATGTGATTGTCTCCAGAGGAACTCTTCCAGGAGTGAGAGATTGCTGTTTATGTGGATTTTATTGAGGATGGGATACCCATATGTGCTTCACTACAAATGAGAACTCAGGAAGCTCAAGAAGCTGATTCCTCTTGCCAATATATAAAGAAATACTACTTGGAAGGTTGGCCTCAGGTAAGATTCAAGGACTGTGAGCTAGTAAAGTACCAACAAGAGAGACTCAATCTCCATATTGTCAGAGACCTAGTTATGTTCCACTGGTACCTTCTGCACTATGCCAGGATATCCAAGAGAAGATTCATGATGCTCACCAGGGCATTACAAAGCGTTAAGCCAGGGCTCGCCAGACAGTATAGTGGCCCTCCTTCTGTGATGACATACACAACTGGATGGCCAGCTGTAAGGTTTGTGCCCAACACCGACCAGTCCCTGTGGAGCCATGCCTGGTGACTGATTTGCCAGATCATACATGGCAGATATGGGGGGCTGATTTATTTGCCTGGAAGGATTCTGTTTACCTCATTGCTACTGATTATTATTCCCATTACTTGGAGACGGTGCAATTACAGAGCACCATAACAGAGAGAGTTATAATGGCATTGAAGAGTATATTTGCATACCATAGCATACCTTCAGTTTTAAGAACTGATAATGGCCCACCATTTTCTGGAGCCATGTTTAAGCAGGTTGCAGCCCAGTATGACTGTCAGCATGTCACCAGCAGTCCACATTTTCCCCGTAGTAAAGGAGAAGCAGAATGTGTGGTGTGGACTGTGAAGGATTTGCTTCAAAAGAATGAAGATCTCTATAAGGCACTCTTGACCTACCACTCGACACCATTGGAGCATGGGTGGAGTCCAGCTGAGTTGCTTATGAGTAATTGGTGCTGTACAACCCTCCCAAGTATGAGCAATGACTTAGTGCCAAAACTTGTCGATCCACAGGCATTTTGTAAGAAAAACAAACAGATAAAGGACCATCAGAGATGGAACTATGACACCCAGCATGCTTCAAGACATGCACCTGCTCTTTCCCCCTAGCAGGAAGTTTGGATCCCAGAGCCAGGGGTCCAAGGCATCGTGCAGGCTAGGGCAAATTCCCCTCGTTCATACTGGGTGGAGACACCTAGTGATCTTCTCCATAGGAATCGAGAACATCGCTGCCAAATCCCGCCTGTTTACCACACTAGGTCTGGACACAGCTCAGTTCCACCAAAGAGATTAGACCTGTGAATTAGTCAGGTCTAAACAAATAGACTTACCAATGGTTTTGCTGTGTTTAGGTTCATTTTGTAACTAAGTGTGTATCAGGTTCACATCCCCTGAGAAAGGGGGATGTGTAGTAGTAAGGGTTAACTCCCTTACTAAAGAGTGATGTCACGCACAGGAAGGGGTCAATTGACCATTTTGGGTCAGAGGTTAGTTGTTACAATAAAGGCTTAATGAGAACACAGAGTCTCCCTGCTTTTTCCAAAAACCCAGAATAACACAATACCCAGGCTACTTTAGGGACTGACAGTCAACAGTTATGGGCAGGGGGGATGCAAGTGGGGTGGGGTACAAATTGGGCAGTAGCCCCTGACATCTACTTGGGGGCACACAAATTCCAGCCACTACTATTGCCAGCTGGCTTCACTGCCACTGCTGACAGCCCAGCTGTTGCCACTGGCCCTATGTACTGTTGCTTCCCAGGATACAGCACTGTCCTGTTACACTTCTGTTGCCAGCAACAGAGCCACAGCACCCTGTACTTCACTCAGTATCTGGGCCCTAAGAACTTTAGTGACAATAGTTTTGGCCCTACACCTTGGTTTCGTGTTATGTGAAAACAGTTTCCTATGCTGCTGCCTCCTCACTGCTCATGACACCCAAGCTAGCTTGGGGGTGTATGTGTATGTCCATCTCTGATGGCAGTGTTGCCATAGCCTTGGAGGGGTAGCTTCTGACAACAAAAGTCACTTTTTTTTTAAATAGGGGTATAAAGTGATAAGTTAGGGTTACTGTATTTCCAGTTTCAAAAAAGAGGACACCCATGGGGCGGAATGGGTATATGATTGTGGGGGTGGGGACAGGATATGCCCATGCCATAGCTGCACTGCCAACCCTGCTGCTGCCCTTCACTCCTAACTCACAGCCCCCTGTCCCTGTTGATACCCCTCACTCTGAATCTGCAGCCCCCTGGCCCTGACCATGCTCCTGACTACAGCTCCCCACCCCCCTGGTGCCCCTCACTCCCAAACCACAGCCCCTGCCAGTGTCCCTCGCTCCCGACCCGCAGCCCCCTCTCCCCCCAGTCCTGCTGCCCCCAGGGAACCTCCCCACCCCCTTCCCCCAGGGCCCCCATCCTGCTGTAGCCCCAGGACTAATCCACACACACACACACACACACACACACACACACACACACACACACACACACACACACACACACACACACACACACACTTACTTGCCTGCACTTACTTGCTAGGGAGTGCAGAGGCACATGATGTCCCAGCTTCCAATCGCCTTCGCCTGCCCTCCCTAGCCCCAAGCAGCCCCTTGCTGGGGCAAGCCAGGAACTGCCAGGAAAGTGGACACAGAGCAAAATCCTTGACATCTGTGGATAGCCAGATGGAGATGGGAAGACCCAAAAACAGGACATGTCCAGGTTTCCTGGACATACGGTAACCCTAGCTAAGCACAGTGGGACCCTGCTCCATAATAAGATTTCTGGGGCTTCCAGCATATATATTTCTCCATCACCAACATCTCCTTGATTAAATCAACCAGCATTTGCTCCATGTAATTATGTAACCCAATCTGGTACTTTCTGGCTGTAAACTGAATGCTGCAGTCAGTCAGAGAACAACCAAGCATTTTGGATACTGGAGCACATGATGATCCACATCTGGCAGTGGCCTATTTCTTGGTGTCTTTTTCTTCTCTGTCCTCACTCCACTGTGGGGTTTTAGTCTCCTTAGGAGCCAGAAGTGTGACCTTCAGCTGTCCCCATAGTCACACCCATGCCCTGCAGATGACTCATATTTGTCTCTTGCAGGGGCTGCTTCAGCCCTTCAGGCTCTAAACTCTTGTCCCAGGATTCAGCCTTCATGGCCTCTGTCCTTTTTATGTGTTCCCCTCAGCCCAGGTCCACTGCCTCGGACTCTAGGTTCGTGGACCCAGCCTCATATGTCTCTGACCAAAGCTGGTCTCACAAGCATCCAGAACCCCTAGCACCATATTCTGTGGCCTCTAGACCGCCCCTGCAGCAACAGTCCAGTCCTCTGGCCACAAACTTAAGGAAAGAAAACCAACAGATAAAGGGTTAACCATTCTAACTTAAACCCAACCCAACCCCCTCAGGGCCATAACCACTGTCACCTGCATAAGGACTGCAGTCAGTTCCCCCAGCCCAAGGTACCTCCTTTTCCCTGGCAGCCAGCTTAGCCTTTCAGAAGCGTCCCCGGCAGCCTGCAGGCCTGAACTGTCTGCCCCAGCTCAGCATGTGCTGCAGGGCTGCCCGGGATGGGAGGTGGGAGACAACTGGGACAATATGCCACAGGCCCCTGCAAAGCAAGGGCCCCCTGCCTCAGCTCCTATGTGTACCATTAGCCCCTGCCCTGCGACATCACTCACCAGTCCTTGGTATTTTGTTTTCATTAAAAAGAGGAGATCAGCGTATTAGAGTGTAAGATGACCCTGAATCATCTTCAGCATGTCATCATGACATTATGGGACCCATCCCTGACCACGAAGTAAATGTTATACATAGTTGTGTGTGAAACAGATGCTAATTTGAGGCTTAAGTGATTGTTGCACTTAATAAGGGGGAGTCTAAAACAATCACAGTAAGGTAACAATAGAGACAAGATTGATCAGGGAGGCTTCTGATTGGCTTAGCCTAGGGCCTGGGCCAAGAACCCCTGGTTACAGAGTCTGCTGTGCGGAGAGAAGAAACAGGGAAGGTTTAAGGAGGGATCTGTGGCAGAGCCGGCCTCTTGTCATGGAAAGCCCTCCAGGGGAAAGAGTTCAAGTTGTGAGTGAATGTCAGCTCTGTGGGTTCTTAAGGGCCAAAGCCAGAAATGAATTTGCAAGAATATAATAATTAAAATGATATGTATTGTTTTCTTTATATTTGCCAAGGAAGATAACAACATTAGACATAACACATATTCAGGTTCACATATTTCCCCACTTCAAAAAAGTACATGATGCAAAGTACATGATAAATGCAAAGTCTCTATATAACTCCTGGGGGAAAAAAATATTAAAGTCCTTCTTGATTGAAGAAGCCTGTGCTCCAAACTGCAAACCTTGCTTTCAGTATTGCAGAGATGACTTGCTCTCTTTTGGCCCTTCAAACAGCAGCGGTTGCTTACTAAGGCCCATAAGAATATGAACAGTCTCACAGTGCCCTTAATCAAGTGGTTAAAGGCTAAATATACAAGTTTATTCCCCAGCAACAGTAAAAAGACAATCCTCCTTCCTCTATCTACTCTCTGCAGTTACTGTTTGTTCCTTAAATAGGGGCAGGGTCTGCTTATCCTCTGCTACACTCACAAGCCTGAACCAAGTACAACCCAGCTTACGGGGGTTACATGAGCACCAGCTAAGATTTCCAGGCAAGGTCCCACTGGAGAGTAATTTTCTGTGGCAGGTTCCACAGGGAAAAGGTCTAGGAGTGGTGTGAGGCCAGGCCTTAAGGGAGGAATCCTTTCTTCCTGAGTAGTGGAGGAGGCCAGCCTGCAGGCCACAACTGGAAGACCTGTGAAACTGGTAAGAGAGAGTTCTGCCAGAAGGGATTGGGAATTTGCAGGTGCTCAGGGGAAAACTGTATGACACAGTAAAGAGTCATGAGGTCAATTCTGGGTCATCTTCAACATTATTTATAGTGAAAAGATCTTGCAAATGCTCTTAGTGGAAAAGAAGCCAGTGATGATGCTCTTGAAAAGGGTATACATTCAGAGAAGGAAAAGTGGTGTAAAGTGTTGCAAGGTCTGGTTGATGTTACCCTGTTTCTGGCAGAGCTAAATTTGCTGTTTCCAGGATCACATTCTGCACTAGAGCATGATGACTGGTTGTTCCTTTCTACTGTAGAGTTCATCAGTAAATACAATCAAGATCTGAACGGCCACCTTGAAAACTTGAAATGTTACAGAGCATTGAATGGCTGGTGAGAGAATGCAAGCACACTACATGTCCTGGCGTAGTCAGAATGAGTATTTGGAGGTGTGTGCCAAGAAAGTACAATTCTTGAGGTGAGAAATGCTCGCTACTATGGAAGCATCATAGATGGGGCGCCTAATGTCTCGCATACTGAGCAGTTGGTATTTATCATGAGATAGGTACATGAAAAAGATGGAAAATGGGATGTGCAGGAACAATTCCTGAAAATGGTGGATTGCGATAAAAAGAAAGGAGTAGACATTGTGGAACAGATAAAGAAAGTACTGGTGGCGCGTACGGTAGAGTTGCAGAACTGTAGAGGCCAATGGTATGACAATGCTTCAAATATGTCTGGGAAATACCAGGGCATGAAAACTAGGATACAGGATGAAAATCCTCACACATTGTTTTCACCCTGCAGTGCACACTCTCTGAAACTATGTGGTACCCATGCCATGGAGAAGAGCCCTGAAGTGAAAACATGTTTCAGAAACGTACAGAAGGTACAGAAGGAAAAGTCTTCAGGTAACTGCAGGACTCTCTCTTCACTCCATATCAACTAGATAGAGCTCAAGAATCAATGCTGTTCGCTCCCTCATGAAAACCCTAAAGGGAAGCTGGATTCTCTCTTCAAAATTGAAGAAGAATTGGACTTGACAGCAGAAACCGAGGCTCATGTTTCAGGTCTCATTGAGTGGATGCAGTCCTTTCAGTTAATTCTCCTGACTACAGTGTGATACTGGAGTCCATCAATATCTGAAGCAAGCTTGTCCAAGGATCCAAGCTCACCAGGGAAGAAGGGGTGCAACATGTCAAGAGCCTCCTGGAAAAAAAATCAACAGTTGAATGATTCCTGGCCAAGTCTTCTCATGGAAGCTAAGGCCATCGCTGAGGGGCTAGGTATCACTACCAAATTCACAAGAGAATACACAAAAGAATATGAAGGATGAAGCATTTCCACAATGAGCCAGCCGATACAGAACACACAATCTCTTCCCTTGAAGATAAATTCAGGGTTGAAGTGTTCATCACAGCCATAGATATGCTCCTCTCAGATCTCTGAAGCCTAGCTGAGACCATGGGGGTACTCACAAGCTTATTCTCACCCATACTTGACCCACCAGCTGTTGCAGAGGATGAAGAAACTGCAAAGTTTGCAGAGTCCTTGTCCACCACATACCCACGAGATATGAACAAGGATGAGTTGCAGGAAGAACTTTACCTGTTTTACAAAATCAGGAAAAACTCATATTTGTGCACCTCTGGAGGAGCCATGGGTACTGCACTTGAGCTTCTCAACTGGATTTATGGCAAAGGTATAGAATTTGTGTTCCCTCAGATATGCATTTGCTTGAGAATGCTCATTGCCTTGCCAGTCTCTGTTGCATCTGGGGAACGCACTTTTAGTAAGCTTGAGATGATTAAGAACTATGGTCAGCAATCGGGGAGGATAGGCTGAACCATTTGATCATGCTCTCAGTGGAGAATGCACTTGTAAAGCAAATACATTATGATGTAATTGATGACTTTGCAACCATGAAGGCGAGAAAGAAATACTTTACTTAAACTTTCTTCTTCTTAAGTTCCTAACTTTGTAGCATAAGCTTAATAAAAGTTTCATGTGCAAGATGTTAATGTCATTTTGCTTTAGTAACCTGTCTCCAAGGTAAAGTCTCTCTGCCTAGCCCTCCTTGCTATGGGAACAAGCAAGGAAAGCCCGCTTGTTCCCACTACCCAGGGCAAGGGAAAGAGGAACCACATGTGAGATGCATGTGTGCAAGAATTCTTGCACGTGGTCCTCCAGCTTTGTACACACACACGGCTTCTTGTAGGGGGCAGTGATGGGGCCCCCAACATCAAACCTGTCCTGGGCCCCATAAACCCTCTGGGCGACCCTAATATGCGGTCAAACCTTGCCCCTTCAGGTCAAATGACTGCTGGGCACATCCCTGAAGATATGCCCAGAGGTACCCATTTGGCCCAACGAGTTGTTGGGCTGTTTCTGCCCTGCAGCCTTCCCAAGGCTCTTAGCTGACCCAGACACTCAAAGCTGGAGTTCTTGCTGAAGCTGGCTGTTGCAGAAGTCTGCTCCTGTGGGTCCTGCTTCCACTCTGATTGCAGTTAACAGATACTGAATTATCTCAGCTCTGTTGTGATCATTTCCATTACAATATCCTCAGTCCCATAACACATCCTGCCTTTGCCCCAGTAGTCAACATCCTTGCTGAAAGTTGTGGCAAAGTACCCATTTAATTTCTGGACTATACTTAGATTATCCTTAATTTTCTCCCTATCCTCACTGCATAGTGGTCCTACTGCTTGCTTTTTTCCTTTGTATTCATAAGCAAAGAACTTTTTGCTGTTTATTTTATTATCCTTTGCAAAGTACAACTCAGATTGATTTCTGGCAATTCTCATTTTTAAAGCCAGAAAGCGTAATTATAATCCTCTTGGTTGATCTCCAGCAAAATACAGGTCAAAGAATCAAGTCCTAATTTCTGACTTGAGACTATAACTTCTGCTTGGAATGATAGCACATCTTTTAGGAAGACAGCCAAACTGGATTTGAAGACTCCAAGTGATGGGCCTAGCTTAAGTAGACTGAATTGTTAATTACCCTCACGGTTGAAATTTGTTTCTTGTTGCTAGCTTGAATTGGTTTGGCTTCTGTTTCAGCCATTATTAAAAAGCCCTCTACTATCAGAAAACTCTTTTCCATGTACAGTAAAATCCCTGTTATCTGGCATTCTACTTTCAGCAACACTCTACTAACTGGAGTTTCTGGCTGGCTGGCTGGACACGGTGGGATGCTTGCACGCAGTGGTCGCTGCCACCACTTACCACCCTGTGAGGCTGCAGCTCTATGTGCGGCTGCTGCTAGCCCCCACATTCTGCTCCACGTCTGACCACCACCACTCAACCTTCCTCTGCCCTCCCCACTCCAAATCTGTCTGGAAACCTGAGCTCCTCAGGTAACGCCATTTTTCGATATCAGGCATGCCTCATTCCCCACTCACACAGGATAACAGGGATTTTACTGTATATACGTGCACACCATGATCAAGCCCCCTCTTAATGTTCTCTTGAATAAACTAATAGCATCACATGATTTCTTAAGTCTCTCATAAAGCAGGTCTCAAATCAGTCTTATACCTTTTTCCTTTCCATGTAGTTCTTTCCAGGTTTCAGCATCTTTTTGAAAGTGTTTAGCCTAGTCTTCCCTCAAAAATTCTAAACATTACAGATTTCTTAACTCAGACAATTTCTTAACTCAAATAATCCTTCAACTTGGTGAAATGCCATATTAGGCCACATTTTGACAAAGATAAGTTAATGGCAAAATTGAAAATGAGTGGTTGCTTTGGTGAAAGTTATATAACTTGATCATATCTGTTATGTGCAAACAGAATAAAATCCAAATCAGGATTATATATATCTTTTGTGTTTTAAAAGGATCAATTTCACAATGTTAAAAACAGCTATGAAGTAAATCATCTGGCAGGAAAATTTTAAACAGAAAAACTGTGAAAGATAATTAAGAACTTTAAAGAATATTTCATTAGATGCCACAAATGCCACAATAAAGGTGGACTCTGGGTAAAAGAAAATAAATGAAACAAAACTGGCTTAGAGAAGAAGCAACAGCGGCTACATGTAACAGAGTTTGATTAAAGGTCTCCCATCCAACAAACACATGTATAACAAAATCCCATATTTGGAAGTTGAAGATAGACATATGCAGACTTCAAGGTTAGGGACAGACATTCAAAAAGCCCAAGCCTGAATTGATTCAATCATTGCAGATTAGTCTAACCTGCCTAGATTGAACCAATTTGTAAGTGCACAGACATTTTCTCTAGACTGAGGAAATGCAGGCACATGCCTGCAGTCGCAGGCCCTTGGCTTCTGGGAAGCTGTGGTGGGCAGGGGAGTGGGGACCTGGCCTGACCCTGGCAATAGCCTCAAGTGAACTGGCCAGGGAGCTGATTTAATTCACCCCTCCCTGTCCCATGGACCTGAGCCAGGGCACTCCCCACTGGCTGTTGCAATGGCAGGGGTGGGGGCATGGTCAGACCCCAGCCAGCCTGGCCCCCTGAGGCAGAGGGGGCAGAGATTATTCCAGTAATGCTGTCTACATTGTGCTCCCTACTCCTGTTTGTAATACTCTGCTAATACATCAAGGATCAGATTTGCCTCTTAGCTGTACTACTATGAGCCCATGTTTGGTTTGTTATCTAACCCCCAAGTCATTTTCAATATCATACTTGCTAGGATGCCCTCTCCTACCTTTCAAGGAAGACTTACATTATTCGTTCCTAAATGAATTAGCTTTATTTAATCATGTTAAAAACACGTGCTCTTCACCTTACCACATCCAGATCAGTGTGTAGATAACGGATCTACTCCTATCATTATGTTCTACTCCAGAGTTTTTAAACAACTGTAGATGTTACCAGCAATCATTCTTCTAATTTCTTCTAGAACATTGATAAAGATATTAGGTACTAATATTTCCTGATGGCAGAGAGCTTCAGGGTTCAATCCGATTCCTAACTGAATTAAAGAGGAAGATTTTAAATTAATTTAGTAGACTTGAATCGGGCCCTAAAAGTTTTGACCACAGCAAGAGAAGGCATAAATGTTAGAATGAGGATCACAAACTAGGAATTAATTTAGTCTTCTGTATTCTGGACATTTCCATTACTGTTATATCTGGAAAGAGTAATAACATACAAAACCAGGATTCAATTAAGTATAAAGCAGAAGGACATGCAAAGACTGTCATTTCTGAGAAGCACGAAAATGCATGTTCATTGTGTATGTATTGCCAAGTTGGAAAGCTATGGACAAACTGTTTGGAGGCAAGAACTAAGTATATGCCAAGAAGGTTAAACTTCTACATTCAGAGCCAGTGGACCTTCCTGGGGCATTGTTAGAAAGAAGAATCCCCTTTCTTCATTTTTTGCATTTCTGTGCATCTCATGTGTCACAGGCCAGCTGTGCACTGTAAGTATATCAATTTAGCTGCAGACTGATTGAGCATTGCAACTTTATTAGCCACTGGGCTTTTTGGTTCGGGATTGAGGAGGTGATGTTGGAAAGGAAAGAAATGACAAATTTCACTTACAAAAAGAATGAATTTTACTTATGACAACAAAAGATATAGTTTGCATATATAATAGTTAATAAAAAGGTTAAGCTAATAAGCAGGCAACATAACAATACAGACTAAAATTGACAGTGATAATAAAACAGATAAAGAAATGAACTAAGAGTCCCCGCTTGGTTAGTAACTTATTGGTAGTCCCTTGGTTAGAAGATGCATGTCAAGTTGAATCAGCGAAGTCAGACGTCTCTGAACTGGGCTGCCCGAAGGAGAACCGGTGGAAACCCCTCAGTTACGATCTGGTTCTCGCTCTCAGAGGGAGTAAGAGAGATCCGTGGGGGTATGGGACAGCAATGACCCTTCCGTTCTGTCCTTCCCAAGGGGTTTTATGACGTGTGGTTTTTTTATAGTTTAATTATGTTAATTTTTTAGTTATATAGACATTTATAATGTTACTTTATAGCTGTTATTCTACAGCGTTTAAAGGTGTTAGAAATCATTATAATAAGTTACTACCCAAGCCTGGGTTTATCCAATAAGCAAATTGCAACACAATATCTTCAGGTTTGAAATTAACCTTACCCTGACTAAATCCAGCCCCTTCAGAACTCTCTCTGTTTTTCTGAGATGTTCTTTCTTGAAATGTACTGGATAAGCTGGGCAGTTGAATCCAGTTTTTATCAAGGCTAAATTCTGAGAGAGAAAGAACTATTAGGTCAGCTAATTTCACAGCTATAGCTTTGTCTCTGAGGCCTAGTCAGTTCCACAAACAGTTGCAAGTTACATTTGCGGGTTACAAAAATACAAAAATACAAGCTTTATATTAGTCAAAGTTCCAAATGCCTTCAAGAAGCACATATTTATTGCTTATTAATTTTTTTGGTTCTGGCCATCACACTCATGGTTGTCTGCATGTTCAGTTAACAAGAGGCAGCAGCAGGGATCAAAAGGAAGAATGTCAGGCTGGATAGTCCTTCTTGAATTTATGCTCTTTCACTGGGATTTTAGGCAATTTGTATAACCTCTCACAGCCTAAATTTCCTCATCTGTAAAATGGGAATAATGTGATAGGATAGCAGAATATGGTAAACTTGTTTAAATACTTCAAGAGGTTTAGACAAAAGATAAAATGTGAGTGCTAAATAAAAATATTAATACTCATATTATTATATAAATACTTCCATTACTGTTGATAGATGTTAGTTGCTCCACAACAGTTCGTGATTATACTGAACCAAGAACAGAGACATGGTTATTCCAGCCATGATATCATTTATAAATATAATTTAATGTGATTTGGTTTTACTTTTGAAATTAGAAACCATGCAAGCTCCCACTGTAACTGCTTGGAAGTGACTGCAGTTAGGTGAGAAGAGAAAGATTTCTAAAACCTCCCTGCATGCCATCTGACACCAACAGGGAAGTAATCCTGCCTGATCTGATCTGCAAAACAAAGAGCAACTCACAGAGACACTTGCATGGACCCAGAGAGACAGATTTCCATCTTCAACTCCCTCCCTCTGTGCAAAAATGAAGTTTATTTTCTACCTATGGGGACTTTTTGCCTTCTTTAATTTTCCCTGAGCCAGATGAAGGGCATGTGAGCCTGAAAGCTTTCAGAAAAAGACTATATATATTTTTTTTTTTTTGCCATTTCTTAGTTGGTCTAAAAGGTATCATCTCTGAACCGAGTTTTAGAGTTTTGCAAGAGAAAAATAAACACTTGAGATGAGCAGAATGACAAGCAAAATGATCAAACTAATAACAGACAATGTGGCCCACATAGCTATGTAGCTATTTGAAAGAGAAGCAGATCATGAGGACCTCAGAAATTCTGTTTCTTCTTACCCAACTGAAATATCTTTAGGGTAGTTTTAAGAATCATAAGAAAGTAGGGCTGAAGGGGACCCACAAGATCATCTAGTCTAGCCTCCTGCTTAAGGCAGGATTATTTCTGACTAAACCAGCCCAGCCAAGCATCTGTTTAATCTTCCTTTGAAAGTTTCCAAGGACGAAGATGCCACAACTTCTCTAGATAGTTCCAATCCTTGACCACCCTCATAGTCAGAAAGTTCCTCCTAATCTCCAATCTAAATTCCCCCTGCTACAGCTTGAGGCTGTTGCTCCTAGCCCTGTCCCCTATGGACACAGAGAAAAGCCCATATTGTGGGACCCTGCAAGGTTTAGAGAGGCCTTGCCTGCAAACCTATGGGATCTGGATTCTTTGCCAGCTTCTGCTAAGAAAATCTATCTTTAATTGCAACTTCTATTTCTTACCTATTTATTCTTTACCTTTCTGAATGACAATCTAAAACTTATTCTGAAATTTAATTCAATAATCTTAAAAATGTCAACAGTTTGGAGGGTTTCTTAAAATCCAGATACAGTAAAATTGATGTGCCTCATTCTCCATTTATTAACCTGGAGAAAAATCAGGAGCAGTTCCACTGAAATGAATGGATTTATACTAGTAAAGAATCAGTATAGAGTTTCTATAAGCTGACCCAGTACTGTGGTAGCTGTATGGCTTAAAGCCAGTGTGAGAAGTGAATCAAGCACAACAATTTTTAAGTTAATAAGGTGAGTATTAGATCTGGTAGAAATTTCTCCACCATGAAGAGCTTTTTTAAATAGAAGTGTGACTTTTATGCAAAAATAAAACTTTCATCCCAAACATCATCTGCATTATTGACATTTTCTGGGTTTTTAAAATATATATATATATTTTTACAAAAATCATTTCTGAAGTCATTAAGAGATGTAATTTACTCAAAACAGACAAGCCTGAAAAAATAATAAAAAGTGATTTTGATAGAATGTCCAGCAAAAGAACCAGAAATGTTTGAGGAAATTGCAGATAAATCCATTCAAACCCTGTGGGATGAGAACAAGTTTGAAATGATTTCTAATATAACTTGTTCTCCTCCCCTTCCCCAATTAGTTCTAACAAGTGCACAGCATATTTCAGACTTCTCAGAGAAGAACTTCATCGTCTGACTTAGGAAGGCTCATACTTTGCAGTAGAACACTATCGTAAACAATCACTTTAGGAAAGTGAATAAGAAGATACCAAGCATGCCACTGGACACCTGTGTTGGGTAAGACATGTTCAAATTCTTAAATTCTTCCACAGACAGCACAAGGAGGGTTAAAATTCATCTTGTCTATTCCATAGAATCATAGAGAAATCGGGCTGGAAGGGACCTCCAGAGGTCATGTGGTCCAGCGTTTCTCAACCTCTGGGTCATGACCTAAAAGTGAGTCACAAGAATATATGAAAGGGTCACAAACAAACTTTTTAAAGGAAAAAAAACATGGGAAACCATGGGTTTTGCCTTGCAGGCTGGCAGAGTTCCAGCCTGCAAGGGGCTTTTTGGGACCCCCCCACCCCACGCCCCCCCGGCCCCACACACTGTGGGGGCTGGGGCCTGGGGGCAGCAGGTTGGGAGTGAGGGGCACCGACAGGGCCAGGGGGCTGTTTTCTACTTAAACTATTTACTGGGTTGGGACTGGCCATCAATGTTTACAAATGGGTCCGTACAAAAAACATTGAGAACCACTGATCTAGTCCAGCCCCCTGCTTGAGGTAGAATCAGCCCTATCCAAACCAACCTATACAATCCATAATCTAAGCGCTACTTAAAGTTATTGTCAACCCTTAGACAACACAGACCTAAGAGCCTAACCTGCCACAGGTAAACCAGGGGAACCATGGCAGCCAATGTCCTGCTTCAATGAAATGTCAATATACGCTCAAGAGATCTCAAGTAGACCCTGCCCCCTCCCCACTACAAAGTAAGGCAAAACCCCCAAAGTCTGTTCTAATCTGACCTAATAGCCCAGAAATAGCTCTGGGCTATTTCCCCAGTCAGCAGCAGCAGCCTGCTGTCATCTCGCATGCAGATCCGGGAGTCTGTGCCTCCCAAGAGGAGTCTGGCACAGCCCCACAGCCCTCCTGGGGGGTGTGGGCCCCCAGACCCACGTGCAGGATGACAGCAGGCTGCTGCTGCCAGCTTGGGCCAGTGCCAGCACCCAAGTCTACCTGGCACAGCCTGTGCCGAGTGCCAGGAAGAACCCAGTGCTGATACTGGCCCCAGCTGGCAGTGGCAGCCTGCTGTCATCCTGCATGCAGATCTGGGGGCCTGTTGCCCCTGGGAGGGTTGTGGATCTGTGCAAGATTCCTCCCAGGGGGTTCGGGCCCCTGGATATGAATGTGGGATGACAGCAGGCTGCCTCTGTGATACGAGTTTTGCTTTGAACAGTTTGAGGTGCAGTTTCCCAGAAACCCCTGCACCTATCTCCTTGACCCTTGGAAGGCTCAATGCCCTCAGAAGGGACTACCATCCCTGCAATTTTCTACCTAATCAGGTAAGAAATGACAAAGTTATAGGCATTTTTGTGATTCCCCATTATAGCCTACGGGCTAAATGTTGAAATGTGTCGAAAGAGCATCGAAACAGTTTTGACTAAATGAAATGGAACAGTGCTTAAAAACAGTGAACCAACACGCTGTCCCTTCAAAACAGTGAAGGGGAAGTGGAAACGAAAGGGTGCTGTTTTGCACAGCCCTAAAACACCCATGAGGAGATGTCAGAAATGCCAAGATTTTACTTCAGGGCTGGGGTAAAGAGGTAGATCCATATCATGGAGATAACATGGAATTATGCTTTCAAAGGAGATTGTCCAGTGAAAGCGTACAAAGGAAAAGAAATGAGGACCAAGAATGGAGCCCTATCACCAGGCAAAAGCATTGAGGTAAACAGCTGAGAAGTATCCCTCAAGATAGAGGTAAGAGAAGCAGGAGAGGATGGAAACTAAGGAATGTCAAGATTTCAAGAAGAGCATGATTGACTGTGTAGAGAGTAGCTGATGGGTCAGGGAGGATGAGGTGGGAGTATTGGTTCTGAGGTGTGACAAAGAAAAGGTCATTAGAAATTTGTGTTCCAAATAGTCCTTAACAATGGTATCCAGGCTCTAAAATATAGTCCAGAGCCTTACAAACAATGTATACTTGCTTTTCCTTTGTGATATGGAGAGGTCATTCAAAGTAACACAAGACATTACTGTGCCTGAAACAAGCAGCATTTCAGAGCTTGAAAAGTGTTCCAGTGCAAGGAGGATGAAAAGGAAGGAAAAGATTAGGATGCTCTGAATTGAATTAGGACAGGAAAGCAGCAGCACAAGGAAGCTATTCCAGAAGCTGAAAAACTGGCCATAAATGAAAGAGAAAACTGTTGAAGTCCAGTGAAGAGGCTGAGAATGTCAACAGTGCATGGAAAAAGAAACAGAAAGAAAGCAGAGGTGCCAAGAATATCACTGGCAAATGGAAGAGGGGGATGTGGAGGCCCAAACGTAATACCAAGAATACCAGGAATAGGAGAGAGTGGAAGCCGCAAAACAGAAGAGAAGGTGCTAGCAGAGGGAATATATAACTTGCTTGTAAATATGTGGACCACACTTGTTGACTCTTTATTCATGCCCAGTGATATTGGTCCATTATCTCTTTCAAAGAGTACCTGTAGAGTGTCTTCTCCACAAAGATTTTGGTGAAGGACACACTCCGGGTGACCAGCTAGTTGCTACCCTCTTGTCTGATCAGCACCTATGTGCACTGCTGCCTACATGAAGGCAATACAATACATAATACATAATCACCTTCCTTTCTATATCCTTTGTGCATTCTCCTTTCTGTATCCTTTGTGTTTTCTCCATTCATTACATCTTCTGCTGTTTGCTATGGACATAGTCCTGATGCCATGTATTCCAGTTTTCATTTGTTCCGATATTTCTTCATATTTAGATTTACATTATTGCTGGTTGGCATGTGAGAAGGTGAAAGATTGTATATGCTATGCAACAAATGGGGTTTATAAAAAGAAGAAGCTGATATGGTACAGCAGCTCAGTAATCCAGAACATATTTTACAGAATGTATAAGGTAGTGGTGGGGTAGGGTAATATCACATATTGAGTGGAATTCATGGCTTTACTTAAGTCAGTGCAGTTCTTTGACAGATAGAAAGAATAATGAAATCATCACTCAGCTCCTCACGGAATCCTTTAAATCTCTTGTCATTGCCAAATTCTCATATCCTTTCCCCCAAAACTCAAAAACTCAGGAGAAAAATGCTTAGCAAAATCTCACCAACCTTCCATTTCATATTTTCTGGCATCTATATTTAATTACGACTGCAGGTATATGCTTTCTAGGCCCTGGCATATATTTCTTAATATCTGGAGGGTGACATTCCTTGTGGTGATTGGGGGGGGGGGGGTTATCTTGTTCTTTACCTTTTAAAATTATCATCACCATCAAAAATGTACTAGGTGTACTACTTAAGAATATGGAAACAAGGTCTCCAATTTGAGTTTATAATCTAACATCCCATCCCTGCAAACAGATATACTAGTAGGTAACTTTGCATGTGCTTAAAATTATAATATGGGTCTGTTTTTGTATGCAAAGGTACACATCTATGTTTGGGGCCTATCATTTGTACACTCTTACTAGGGCACACAGAACAATCAGCCACAAAAGAATGTGCAAGAGTAGACTCTCAGTACAGTTCTTGTGTAGCTGAACTACACAGAACATGGAAATACATATCCCAGAGTAGCACATAGCTGTTAAAGTTTATATCTTGTTTATTCTTTACTCAATGAATATGTGAAGAAGCCACATTGAGCATTATTTTGAAACCACTTCAGTATTTATAATCATGTAAGGCCTAGCCACAAGGAGTACTGACAGACATGCGGCCCAGCACTCACTCACAGCACTTTATATAAAGTGCTGTGAGTTAGAGTGCCTCTGCCCCCGCAGGCTGTAGCTTCAGGTAGTTGAAGGCTGCTATTAAATCTCCTCTCAGTCTTCTCTTTTCCAGACTAAATAAGCCCAGTTCCCTCAGCCTTTCCTTGGAAGCTACGTTCCCCAGCCCTCTAACCATTTTTGTCCCCCTCCACTGGACTCTCTTCAATTTGTCCACATCCTTTATGCAGTGGGGGGCCCCAAACTGGACACAGTACTCCAGATGTGGCCTCACCAGTGCCAAATAGAGTGGAAGAATCACTTCCCTCAGTCTTCTGGCAATGCTCCTACTAATGCAGTCCAGTATGCTGTTAGCCTTCTTCACAACAACGGAATACTTTTGGCTCATATTCAACTTATTGTCTACTGTAATCAATGCAATATTGTTGTCTAGTACTAATGGTTGAGGTAATTAGCACAACTGAATGATGGAGCCAATTAGAGCCCACCCCCAAATTAATTAACCTGTCTGAACCAACAGACAAACCAGGGTACATTGTTTCTGGGCTGGGCAGCAGCCTGCCTGGACCAGGGCAGCATGTTTACAGGCATTGGAATGGTGTATGGTAAGTTTACTACTTGGCATAGCCCCAATTTACTGTGTAAACATTGACCCTGTGTCCTCTTTACCCATGCCCTGTGAAATCTCCATTGCAAGTGTTGGGCTAGGGACAACTGCTTTGTACCCCCAGCTCAAGTATTGTGGTACCTAAGCAAGTACTTAAATTTTGACTCTGATGAATTCTGACAGAGTTCATCTGACTTAGGCTGTGTATACACATTCAGATGATCTGGGAGAAGAATCCTCTGGGGTTTCTTTTTCTGATAGAAAACTTATCTGGAGAGCCCTTAACAGACATTTGAAAGCTGAGCCCTTGAAAAGCAGAGACCCTGCAGTGCTGACACTGTGCATCCAGGGGACCCTTGTGCATACATCTTAGCATGCTCTTCAGACTCCCTTAGTCTGCCTGGAAATAGAATGGCAGCAGTGGACAGGGCATAGGTAAGGACGACACTGGGTCAATGTTTACACAGTAAATTTGGGCTATGCCAACTAGTAAACTTACGATACACCATTCCAGTGCCTGTTCTTCTTCCTGTTCAGCTGGAGCAGTAAAGTCCAGTGAGGGACACACTGTCTTCTTGTGAGGGGTACCCTGAGATGTTGGAGGACTGTGCTGTGGCTTCTCTTAGAAGTTCAGACATTTATTTTCCCAGGAGAAACTCTCCCAGGAGTGAATTAGCCCTTGTTGTTCCCAGGTTATTTTTCTCCTAGAGTGGCCAATTTTGCTCTGGGAGAAAATCTGTACATCTGTACACTTGTGGTCTCTCCTGGGAAAGCAGCAATCCTCCTAGGAGAAACTAAATGTCTGTATGTGGCCTTACTCAATGGCACATCTTAAGGAGAAAGGGTAGAAGAATTGGGCTTTTTGTTAGCATTTACTTTCTTGTCCTCCTCAAAGATCTTCAAGTTCCTTGAAGGAATTTCTAAAAAGAGTAACCTGTAGGTCACACGGATTAGGGGACACAGGTAGAGCTTCTGCTCTACATAATGACCTTGTGGAGCCATGCACTAATAATTGTAACACAAGTGGCACTAATATGGTGTTTGACCCATTATATGGGTTGTTTCAATAATACTAGAATTTGCAGTACGCTTTTTGAAAGTATATTGCTGTAATTAGTAAATGATTTCCAGCTGCTACTCATGTTTTATTGCTTTTCTGACAGGTGATATTTTTTCCATAGAAATGATATCCTATAGTTTGATGAACTGTTGGTCAGAGGGAGTGGGGGTGGGAATATGTGGTCTTTTCCAGTCAATCCTTCAATTGTGAACAAGCTGCTAACAGCAAGTGTTTTGGAAGCTGTTTAAACTGGTCTAGTGGTTTTACACTGTGAATACCTAGACCTTGTGAGTTTCCTAACTCTGTTGGTGTGTTTAATGATTTCATGCAGTGGAATCATTCAAGAGGAACTGCAGCATAGTTGTTAGAGTAGACAATGGGGTTAGGTTAGAATATAATTTGTCTTGCTGACACTAAATGCTTAGCTGCTAGTGTCACAAAAATAAACAGTGACATTACTATCAAGCCATCAGGGCATGCAGATGAGGTCTGTTAGCATTAATTTATTTTTAAATGAATATATATTAGATGATCTCCTGTTTTAACACTGTCCAAAAGGAACTCCAAATGTACCATGGATCTCAAAGTGCTTGATAGAGCAGGTAAGCAACATTACCTCATTTTACAAATACAAAAGCCAAGCCTCAGTGACTTCTCCAGTATCACCCAATAATCTGATAACATAGCTGAGATTAGAATCCAGACTGCCTGAGTACCAGGGCTAGGAACAGACATTACATATAAACTGGTTTAAGTGATCAGAAACTGGTTTAAACCTATAGCAGAACAGATGTTCAGTGGACATAAACCAGTCTGAAAATGGCTGAAACCTGTTTGAGATAAACCTAGTTGAATGTAGTATCAGACTTAACTGATTTGGGTCAATTTGGGTGTTGAGGGAGCTGGCAGGGGTTATTGCAGTGCCCTTGGCACAGCTTTAGGAGTGCCCGTGGTGCTCGGGCCAGGTGCCAGATGATTGGAAGATAGCCAACATGGTCCCCATCTTTAAAAAAGGGAGGAGGGAAACTCTTTGAGAAGATCATCATGGAGCACATCTGCAATGGGCCGGCCTAAGAGATGATGCTCAAGGGCAACTAGCATGGTTTCATTAGGGGCAGGTCATGTCAGACCAACCTGATTGCCTTTTATGATCAGGTCACAAAAGCATTGGATGCAGGTGTTGCTGTGGACGTAGTCTTTCTGGACTTCAGCAAGGCCTTTGACACTGTCTCCCACCCCATCCTCATTAAAAAATTGGGCGACTGTGGCATTGATGCCTTCACAGTCAGATAGATTGCAGATTGGCTGAAGGGTTGTACTCAGAGGGTGGTGGTGGACGGGTCATATTTGACCTGGGGAGAAGTGAGCAGCGGAGTCCCCCAGGGCTCAGTCCTTGGGCCCATGCTGTTCAATTTCTTTATCAGCGATTTGGACGATGGGGTGCAAAGCAACCTGTTTAAATTTGCTGATGATACCAAAATTTGGGGTGAGGTGAGCACGCTAGTAGGGAGGGAAAGACTGCAGCAAGACCTGGATAGGTTACAGGGGTGGGCTAACAAAAACAGGATGTGCTTCAATACTGACAAGTGCAGGGTGCTGCACTTGGGCAGTAGTAACCAGCAGCACACTTATAAGATGGGAAACTCCCTTCTTGAGAGCACGGAGGCAGAAAGGGATCTTGGAGTCATTATTGGCAGGGCTAACCGGACCTTGCACCAGGTGCATCTCAAGCAGGGCCAAGGAGGTGATCCTCCCCCTCTATGCAACACTGGTCAGACCACAGCTGGAGTACTGTGTCCACTTCTGTGCGCCCCACTTTAGGAGGGATGTGGACAACGTTGAGAGGGTCCAGAGGAGGGCCACCCGCATGATCCGGGGACAACAGGGCAGACCCTAAAATGAGAGACTGCAGGACCTGAACCTGTTCAGCCTTTACAAGAGAAGGCTGAGGGGGGACCTGGTGATTGTTTATAAACTCACTAGGGGGGATCGGAAGGGTTTGGGAGAGACCTTGTTTCCCCTAGTACCCCCTGGCATGACAAGGAATAATGGCCACAAGTTGTTGGAGAGTAGGTTTAGATTAGACATCTGCAAGAACTACTTCACAGTCAGGGTGGCTAGGATCTGGAACCAACTTCCAAGGGAAGTGGTGCTGGCTCCTACCCTGGGGGTCTGTAAGAGGAGGCTTGATGCCTACCTAGCTGGGATCATTTGAGCCCAGTTTTTTCTCCTGCCCAGGCAGGGGGTTGAACTTGAAGATCGAGAAGGTCCCTTCCTACCCAACTTCTATGATTCTATGAAACTGGTTTATGCAATGTATGTCCCAGACCCCTTGCTGGTTTAAGTTAAATCAGAGTCCCCCAGCATCCAAAGCAGTGTTGGCCACTCCACTCTGCTCCCTGGCCAGAGTTCTGGCAGAGATTTGCAGATACAGCAGGGTCTGCTGGCTTCTCTGTACTGCCCCCCCCCCCCCACTGCTTAAGCAGGGATCCCTTCCTCCTCTCTGCCATAGCATGGACCATAGCCAGAATGTGCTATGTTAGCTAATGCTGTGTAAAGCTCCAACAGAGACTGCAGACACAGGGTCTGCCTGGCTTCTCCCTGCCCTACCTTCACCTCAGTGGTGAAGCAGGAACTTCCACCCTCCCACCCCCCAACTCCCACAACCCAGCCCCCAGCCCCACAGGTCCTAGGCATGTGGTGTACTAGCTAATGCCAAGAGGTGTCTCTGTGTGTGTCTCTTTCCAATTTCACTGGGACAGGCAGACAGTGACTGCTTAGGGCTGTTGGAGCTAATCAACAGGTCAGGGGTAAGCTGTTTAAGAAGTCTGAAGTAATGGAGAGAGGCCATTGTTTTGCTAATCAGGTGATAAAGACTGTTATCACTACTCACCTGGCTTGCTTCCTGTCAGTCTGCTGCACACACTGACAAAGCAGGGAGGGAGGTTGAAAAGCTCAGTATCATCAACAGATACTTGCACTGCACCTCTCCCTCTCCCCCCCGCCCCCCCGACCTCAGAGTGCTAGTCCAGAGCTGGGGTCTAGCAACACTCCCGCCCCTTGAGCAGCCAGCAGGGAAAAGCCTAGGACCATGCAGGATGACCTCCCTAATGAGAGATTCCTTCCCGGGCCTGGCTACACCCACTCAGCTCAGCTCTCTGCAGAAGGGAAGGGAGGGCTGCTCTAGCAGCCCCCGGCTTCTAGTCTGAGCCTCTGCAGGCATGTGCCTGAATTTCCTCAGTCCAGAGACAATGTCTGTCTGGTTTCAAACCAGTTCAGCCAAGCCAGGTTAGACTAACCTGCAAAGACTGAATATATGCAAGCTCAGGCATTTTGAATGTCTGTCCCTAGTCCAGCTCAGTACTAGATTGACTACACCCATGGTGTCAAGATTATGGCCTGCAGGCAGGACTCAGCGTGAAAACCTGTGTTGTCTGGCTCTCAGGACTCTTACAGGGGTCAGAGTGAGTGGGGGCAGGGCTCTCTGCCAAAATCTGGGGTACAGAGCCCTGTTGGAAATCCATGTCGACAGCGAGAAGAAAGTGATGGCTTTGGCAACCTTCAGGTTTGCTGCCACTGCTTATCCAATTACCATTATATCAGAATCTTATCTACAAGGAACTCCATGGTCTAGATCCATTCCACGAGAAGCCCCATGGTCCTGATCCAGCCCGGGGAGGTGAGTGAGTTTGACACCCCTACACTAGACCATCTTTCTTCTGTATTAGCTTGTTAATCATATTTTGATGATTTTTAGAAGCCTCTTATATTGGGTTTCATCATATGTACTAACCAAGGGCGGATCCAAAGAGGTTGCCGGGGTGTGGCTGCACACCCCCCTCTTTTGTACTGGACCACATTGTGGGAGCCTCTAGGGGCTGTTTAAAGTCCCTGGAACAGATGCAATTTCTTTCTCTCTTCCTGTTCCTGCTCAAAGGCATGCTCCCTCTCTGCCCCTTCTCCCTTTCCTCTGCCTACTTTCCCCCCCTGCTCCTGGAGGCACGGAAGCACCAGAGCTGTTCCTGCCCACTGCATGGCGACTGGACTCAGCTGGAAAGATGGACTATGGTAGCAGAAAAGGACAAGAATTCCCCTTCCCTGTACTGCCTCTGTGATACCTCTAGGACTGGGCAGGGTTGTTGCCAATGTCCCCTCCCCAGCTGAGCCTAGTTCTGTGTAGCCTGGCTGGCTCTGGAGCTTCCCCACTCCCAAACAGTAGAGAAACCAGCAGTGGTTGTCAGGGGAGTGTGGGCAGGATGAGGGGGGAGAAGGAGGGGAAAGGGAGAGGAAGACTTAAAGTACCAAGAGGCTCCCACATCATGGTCCATCTCCACTGGTGGGAGTAGAGGAGGCTGGGAGCAGGGGTGCAACTACCCCTGCATTGTGAGTTGCTGTTCCCGCATCCCGCTGTGGGAAATCCTGGATCTACTGCACTGCTAACTCTCTCTATTTGAAGTGGTGTTTACACTTTAAGAGACACTGAATTTTTCCACCGCTTTTGACAAGAATGTTTGCAGCCCAAAATACTTCAGCAGAATCTGAATGTGTCTTTACAGGAAGATGGGGCAGCCTCCCCCAGGCATATCTTTATTAATAATTTCCAAACATCCTAGTTTAGGCAAAACAGTTTTCTTTTTTAGTAATCTGGCAGCCATCAGCCAGATAAAGGAACATTTGCACTGATGTGTGGCTAAGAATGCCACAGCAAATATTTGGTTGTGGCTTTAAATAAGGTGCTATAAATCCTAGCAGGATGACTATATGTTATTTTATAGATTGGCATCTGCAGGATTCAGCTGTAGCAATGTACTTTTGGAACCCTTATATATGTTGAGTGATCCATTCTTATGTGAGTAGCTCCCGGGGATTTCAGGGGTCTTCTTAAGCTAGTACTATTTAAAGTGCTTAATGGTTCCAGAACTAGCTCTCAGAAAGCAAGGAAGGCAAAATCATCACTGAAGTGAGTTGCCCTGGAGTTACATTTGCCTTTTTAAAAAAAATTAAAATATTCCAAGCTATATAAATAATTTAAGAATACACATTTCAGAATTCCAATGCCTTTTGAGACGGCACGTAGCAATTCCAAAATAGCCCAGCTTTCCTTTTAATACATAATTCATTATCCAAAATGATTGCTCATTCAGTGATCCCAGAACAAAATGTCACACAAGAAGCATAAAGCAAGGAAATCAAGCACATGACAAGGGGACAAAACAGAAAGCATTAATTCACACAGGTACCAATGCTGAAAAATATTTTAATCCCAAAGGCCCCTTGCATAGGAAACCTGATTAGCACAATATGTGTCATTATTTATTAACAGAAACATGCAGTAGGCCACATCCTGAGATATACTGCTGAGCAATTGACTCCAATGGGAGTTGAGGGTCAGCATCTATTAGGATCAGGCACAAAAAAACACAGCAATCAGATGTAGACCCTTCAGTTATACTGCCACAGTATGAATATTAAATAATATCGCCAAGTTCCACATTTAGCTAGTAAAGCAGATATCTATTACACAAGTTCAAATTCCCTCTTTAGGTACCAATGTGCCAATTTGGTGCACAGGCAGAAAGTACACCAGTTTCATAGTTTCATAGTTTCTAGGGTCGGAAGAGACCTGAGCAGTTAAAGCTCCTTAATTTGAAAAATTTTAGGCTCCCTGTAGTGGAGGGGGAAGTCCTTCATGAATGGAATAGTCAGAAATGAAAGGATTGAATGGTACAGGTGAAATATCTGAAAGCTACGACAAAATATTTTTTCCCCAGCCACCCATGCTTTCAAAAATAGGTGTGAGGGTCAACATCATCAGTTAATGCAGACCAAGTTCAGACTATATCCATTCCACAAGATCTTGTGTCATTCAGCCATGATACTTTCCATCTACTTCAAGGAGTGACAGTGAATAACTCTGAAGGTTATGGCTAGTCTACCATTAAACATAGCACCTGAAATGTTGTGAGACACCTAGTGGGTGAGATTACAAAACAGGAGTCTAAATTGAAGATACATTCCAGGCTCTGACAGTAATATGGACTTCTATAACTGGGGAGGAAGAAATCTTCCACCTGTCCCTCACCAAGCAACACTGTTTTCAATTGCTGCATGCACCAAACTGAACATCACATTAATCTGGGATTGTTTGAAGATGACTTCATCTGGAAAGAATCCAAATAGGGAGCTTTGAGGATTGCAACTTGTAATATGTCTTTAACTTTGAAAACATCAGGCTTTGAAAAGTTGCAATTTGGAATAGGCTGTCTGTATAGCAACAGCTTCAGGACAAAGAATAGAAATCTGGGATATGAGAGGGCACAAGTCCAGCGAGAAGGGTTAATGAGAGCTAAAATAAGTTACATAAATATGTGCACAAATAATAGCTTGATTCCACTCGCACTGAAGTCAGTAAAGATTTTTACTATTAACTTCAGAGTTAACTGCGGGATCAGGTTTATTTCAGAAATGTCTGTGTTAGGGTGCCCAAGAAAATGTGATATCACTTGTCAGGTACACCCACTAACTATCTTTAAAAAGGTGGTAAGAGTCATCAGATTAAGAAAGCTAGGACATTCTTAGGGAAGGTGATCACGAAACATCTATATCTTTCCTTTATTTATGCCAATCATTTTCAGATCAATATGCATGTGCTGCTTGAGATGTGCTGAGATAAATTCAGCATTGATACCCACGAAGAACCACAAGCAAATTCATGGTAAATTAGTTCAACTCCTTGACTGAGTTTTTAAAGACCAGTCAGCTCTGAGGCAAAACCCTGAGTCCTTTGAGCAACAAGTCCCGATCTACATAGTAAACTTAACCTTTCTGCAGCACTGCCATTTCGGGTGGGCTAATTAGCACCGCTGAGTGTCCATATCAATTACTCTACCCCTAAACTCATTAACCTAGCTGCACTGACATGGCTACACTGATTCCAGTTTAGAGGCAGCCTGCCCAGATCAACAGAGAGTTACTGAACACACTGCTACCAGGCATGCTATGTTTACGGTGTAGACATCATCCAAGATGCCTCACCACACAGATGGTTCCATTGGCTCCAGTGAAATTACTCATGTGCTTAGCATTAGGTTCATGCTTAAACACTTTGCTGAATCAGGGCACAGGCCCCCAGTCTTACCAAGCGCTTACACACATGCTTAACTTTAGCAGGAGTAGGCTTACTAATGAGAATGAGGGCTACTCATGGATTTAACTGGATCAGTGCCAAAAAAATGAGCTTCCCTAGGCTGCAGTTGTAGTCAGCAGTGCAGCCAAGACCTGAGTGCAGGATTTCTCAAAATCTAGACTTGTACTCAGCCAGCCCCTCTCGATTCTTTAACTGTCTTCAACTAATTATACCTCTGGGTGGGCAACATTAGCTCAGGAAGCTCTTGGAAATAAGCTCTCAGTCATTATTTTGGTGCATATTGTTCTGGCTTCAGTCCAAAGTGAAAAACAAAACTATCAGCCAGAAAATTCAGAACCAGAAAAAAAGACGCTACAGCTTCATTTTGCTCCTGGGGAAGTTTCAGGGGAGGGGAGAAGAAACACAGGATTCCTAGTTTGTGGCTAGTCCTGCTTTCATTGAAGCCAAAGGCAAAGCACCCATTGACTCTCTTTCAACCTTTATGAGATCTTTCAGTCACCACTGAATCATGTGTTTTTGCTACAACTCCAGGGAAATCAGACTAGTCCTCAGTTATGATGGGGAGACCCATTGCAAACAGCCAAATCTGACATGACATCTCTTGTAGCTCTGGGAAAAGGACAGGGAGGCCTATAGGACTGAAGGCCCTCCCAAGGAAGCGTTTAAACACAGTGAAGAGGTAAGGCTGATACAGAGGACATGCTTTGTTGATTCATGTTGACAATAATAGCGATGTTTTATTTCACTGCTGATACAGAGGACATTATGTGCTACAGGGTGTTCTGTAGTACCTTTTTAAAGTGTAACCATGTCTTAGTGTTATGGCAGCACACACAGTCTTTCTCATTCAAGACAGCCCACCAGACACAGCCAGCCTGCCCAAAAGCTTACCCAGTACTACTGGAACAAACTGTCAGAAGGGAACACTGAGGAAAGATGACCAAGTTGTCTGGAATTTCATTTCTGTGAGCCTTTCCCAGCACTTTGCACTTTGTTTATACAAGAGTAATGCTGAGCATTTGAACATGCCAGATCCCCAGCTGGTGTAAAATGGCCTACTGCCGTTGATTGCAATGGTGCTGTGCTGATTTACACTGTCTGAGGACTTGGCCCTTTATTTTCCATGGGTTTTTCCAATGCTAATAATAAATACCAGAATGGTTGTATGCGAAGTGACTTGCATTAGGATTTGCTCTTCTTTAACGGGGAGAGAGATGTGCAGTGTGCATTTGCTTCTTTATTCTGGATCCTCACTAAGTACAGACCTAATGTCTCTCCAAGTACTCACTCCAGGTTAACACTGGCTAGTGCTGCTGGCCGTATTGATTGGCAAAAGTGGGCTATGCTATGGTTTCACCCATTATGAAAGAGGGGGTACAGTCCACCTCTGTAAAGTTGTAGCAAGGTACCTTCCGTCCTGTGCTTCTCTGTTACCACCCAGAGGGCATTGTGCCTTTGCGAGTGCTTTGATTTGCACTCCTGGATACCTGCTGTTCAGATATGGGTCATCTTTTGGCCCAGCTCAGCCCTGAAAGAAGCAAATATTAGTTCATAGTGTACTGAAGTCTGAAAAATCCCATTTCTGCTGTCAAGACTGAATAGCAGTTTGGGATTTGATGTACATGACTCACTTGTTATATAGCTCTGCCACTGCTTAAGGGATTAGGCACTGTTCTTGATAGTAGTGCCCACAGAGTGTCAGTAGTCTGAAAGGCCACAGGAGAGTTTGGGGCGGGTGGGGGGAAACTAGCCAAGTATGAAGGAAATGTCCGCTGCACCACTTCAGTACAGCTGGTCTGTCTGTCTGTCTCCCTGAACATACCTGGATGGTCTCTCCGTTACTCAAGGCTGCACATTGTAAGCAAGTATCAGTATAAATGTAAGTGAGGGCTGGTGTCCACACAAAGGAATTCTCTTTGGCTGTGTTTACAGATCAATGAAAGAAGAAGGAAAATGGTGGGGCAGTAATATCTGATGAAAAGAAAATGCACAATCTAAACCAGATTGCTTGTCAGTATGCCAAGAGCTGCATAAACTATTTTATTAGCGTGTAAGCAGCCTTTTTTTCCTCCCATGAGAAGATTGCAAAACATCTCTCCAAACAGATATTTTTGTTTTCCTGTTCATAAAAACGACAAAAAAGATTTTCCTCAAAGATTGTTAAAAAAACAAGCAAAGAAACCCAGAAAAGCAAACCCTAAAGCCCTCAATCTGTTTTTAGTCACTTCTTACTCAGGAAAATCTCCTGGCAAGGGCCCAACTCCTACAACCACTGAAGTCAATGGTAAACTCCTCTTGTTTCAATGGGTGAAGGTGAAGGCTCTGAGCCAACAAGAGTTTTACCTGGACAAGGACTTCATGGTTTGGCCCTAAATTCACATCTATGGTGAAAACTTGTTTATTAGTTTTCAACCTGAAATTCATTTCCATGGTTATGTCTAGGGACTTACCCAAATTGAGGAGGCAGATGGCTGATTTCTCGGGCAGATTGCAGCCAGCCGCCATTTTTGTGGGCTTATTGCAGCGGTGCCACCCCATGCCTCTGATTGGCCAAGCAGCCCCAGTGGCCCCACCCCAGTGGGCCCACCCCTCTGGGATTGGTTGAGGGCTGTCCATCATGCAGCCTTGCTCCTTGCTGCTGATTGACCAAGAGCTGTCTGTCATGTAGCCCTGCCCCACACTCGTGTATCTCTGCTCCTCACTGCTGACTGGTGGGGAAGGGCAGGGCTACATGACAGACAGCTCTCTCAGCCAATGAGAGGCAAGGGGCAGAGGCTGCAGCCATCTTGGCTTCTCTCCTTTGTCCTGGCAGCCCATTTTACCCTGGCGGTATGTGTGGCTGGGCCCCAGCAGCCATGAAGACTGGTGGCTCCCTCTGGGGAGCCAGCATTTTATTTAGTAAGCTTTTTTCTTTTTTCAGGATACTGCAAACGTTGCCCAATTTCACAGGCAACGCCTGATTTATGATTTCTGCAAAATTGAGAATTGAGTAGGTCCCTAGTTATATTTTATCAACTTTTGCAAAATGTGGTTTATAATGGAAATATTTATATTTACCTTAGTTGTAGCAATGAAATAGCAACAGCATTGGTTATAATCCTTGAATCTTGTCTGAGGTACTTTGCTTTCAAAACCTCCAAGACCTCTTTAAAGGATAGGACCCTATACCTAGTTGTCCGAGGGCAGCACCTTAGTGTGGTGTTTGAGATAATGAAACCTGGGTAATGTCTAGTTCTGTCATGTTGCCATCCAAAGGAAAAGCATGCCCTATTCCCAAGCTCTTTGCTGTAGCATAACAGAAAAATATTGATACAAATTCTACCTTTTTACCTAGAGAAATCCCACTAAAAGCAATGGAAGTAAAACAAACTGAATGTGATCCTTCAACTCTGCAAATCGAGAGTTGCAATGTAGGGGTGAGGATCCAGTTCTAACTCAGAAAGACAAGTGAGGATGGTAAACAATCAGATAATAAAACCACTCAAAAAATCAGCGTCCCTGTATCTTAGTTTGCCCTTTAGTGCAAATGAGAATAAGCCTCATCTTACTTGAAAGAGATTCTATGAGATTGAGCTACTTTAATGGTTGTTAAGGTACCCTGGTGATTCTCAGAGGAACTGCATCAAATGCATCCTGATTTTGTGTGTGCATGCGTGTGCCTGATTTTGGGGAGGGTGTGTGTGTGTTTTACTGGGTATGATCAGCAAGGTTTCTTTCTATGCTTACTAGAATCCAAAAACAGTATGCTTCCATATAGGGTTGCCCAACTCTCCTGCAATCTCTCAAGCTGAACATATGTTTTGAGTTATTAATATGATTAACTGGAATTTGGGGACTTGAATCACAATGAATGTTATTTTTCTATCCTTTGGAAAAACCCTATGATGGGGGTGTGTTTGTGCAAAGCGTCTGATGTATCATCCTCTCCAGGGAAGGCAGTTGTGAGGATCTGGTGAAGCTGGGGGAAGACCTTCACACTAGACTGAAATCAGCAGAATGCAGGCATCCTTTTGTGCAGTTTCTGGAACCTCTCCTTTCCTCTCTGGCAGCCCAGTTCACTCAGGAACCCTGCCGCCACTGGTGGCTTATCTATCGTTATCTATTGATCCCTTTCTCTGGAGCACAGTGTATAGAATGGGTGCATGGAAGTCAATGCTGCTCTGAACTGCATTAGCTGGTGATGAATTTCCATCACGAAATCCATGAGTTTGAGAAAATTCAAATGTCACTGTAACAGGGAACCCTGGCCCTGTTACTAGATGGGGGAGAAAGAGAGATGGAGGGACAGAGGGCATAGGGGTTAAAGAGAAGGGAAGAACAGAAGGGAACTGCGGGCAGGAACATAGAGGGCCAGCAGTCTTGCAGAGAAAACAGTGGGTAGTTCAATGACTCACCAGGGAAGTGAGCTGGGGAGAGTTACCTGGCTACTTAAACCCCTGCCAGAGGACCTGAAGGAGAGGAGGAAGAGTTTTCAAACCAGACTGGAGTTAGTGTACAGAGAAGTGGGAAGGAGTTCCTGATGCGGGAACGGGATGACTCAGCTGCAGGGGATTTGGAAGAGTCAGAAAAAAGGGGTGAAGGAGCCTACTGGGGAGATTTTACATGAAGAGCCAGAGACTAATTAGACAGGATATGATTTCATGGATCCTTTTTCCTTTCTTTTTTGTTGCTGCCATAGTGGAGGCAGAAGATTGTTTTTGTTGTTAAGTGGGCATGTATGTCATTTTTTGTTCTGATGTTTTTAAAGATTAATCCGATGGTTTGTGGTGGGACTGTGAGGGTAGGAAGGAGGTCCCAAAAGAGCCTGAAGAAGGCAGAGGTGTGGACAGTAAGTCCGGTTGCCTGTGTGGGGTGGTAAAAGGGGCTGAGGCCCCTGATTGTGGGATTGGAGCCCATGGACTTTAAAGTAGTGGCTCCATCCTTAAAATAAAGAGCTACACATATAGAAGAGAACCTCCTGCCAAGCTTGGCTCCTATCGAAAAGGTCAGCTGCTGAAGAGGAAGAGTAGCAGAGTGGGACGCACACCCCAGAACTAAAGTGGAGGAGGAGGAGGTTGAGAGAGAAAATCTGGTGAGCAACACATTCACCAAGGGTAATCTACCTGCCTCCTAAATATAAACCATGGCAGGCGAGAAAGGAGGCGAAGCCAGGGAAAGGGAGATTGTGACAGCCGGCCATATCCCTCAGGTAACTGGGGAAGAACAGGCCAATTGCCTTTGATTGTCAGCAAAGCTGTCACAGTCATATACAGCAATCATCTCCCGAGTCCTCCAGTCTATAGTTAGACAAGTCCCCAGTACTCATCCAGCCCCAGCTGCACAGCATCTGCCTTGAGGAGTTTCTGCCAACCTAAGTTGTCTTTTAGCCTTCTTGCCCATGCTTCATGGCCAAATTTACCTAATCTTTACAGTATTTTCATCCCACCATGTGTTTCAGCAGAGGAGACAATATGGCTTAGCATTTGGAACAGAAAACGTAACCCTGGTAGTTTCTTTATTACATTAGTTTGACCTCCCTGCCAACCAAAGAAATCATCAATACACAGACTATATCTTTTCATCAGTTGTGTTCTGGCCAAGTCCCTGTCAACACATAGGCATGTCACCCACTTAAAATCTGATATTACATCACTGGAAGTGAGTCATTTGACTCACTATAGAAAGAAAGGGGCTCAGCAGGGGCAAATCTTACAGGACGAGTGTATTTGCTAAAGATACAGGACTGAAAATGAATAGAAGCACATCATTCAGTCTGAGCAATAAGCAAAATTGCCACGTCAGTGTGACTGTAAATCATTTTGTTGTTCATATAAATGCACACAAGTATATTCATGTATATGTGGCTGGATAGGTATTTGTCAATTAACATTAACACCAGTTGTGGAACTCAGTCTCCTAATTGGCTTTGAACATTTCAGAAGACAGCTTATTAAATGCATATGGAAACTGATATGCCATCATTATCTGTCTGTCCATCTGTCCGTCTGTCTAGCATAAAGAATACATGGTATTGTGCAAGGAGTTTATTCACATGGATTTGGGACAACCACACTGTTAATAAGCAGCGCAGGCACAAGTGCATTATGTAGGCGGTCCCATGTGGGTGGCAGTTGTTATTGTAATCTGTACATTTGTACTTCAGCAAATGGCCTATGGCCACCTGCTCCTCTTGCATATTTCTGTAAGTAAATGCACTGTCAGTAAACACAAAAGGCAACTTAGTAAAAATAATCCAAGAAATGTTGGATTCTGTCGATATTTCCCTGTGTAACTCTAAGTAACAGTGACTTTCCAAACATGCTGCCTTTTTTGTTTGTGTGAGGTGAAATGAAGGGGCTCTGGAACATTACCAATTGAATGATGGCATGTTAGTAAAAGAAACTCAGTACAGCTGTTCCTTTGGGTATGCAACCAAATACCAGTTGCTGTCAAAGAGTCACAATTTTTGGTTATGACCAAGCAGAGTGAGAGGCAGTGATCCTCTCTATTCTATTACCAGTCTCCTGAGCCATCCAGTTTTGCTGAAGAAGGTATTTTAGAAACAGAACCTATAGTTAAAGTCAATTGAAGTCTGAAGAAATCAAATTTTTGTGTTGCTGCCAGCCCTCACTGTAGCAAGCTGCTGTGGGTGTCTGAAAAGACAGAGGGAAGAACAGCTCTGTGAGAGGAGAGGGGCAGGCATATAAATAATGGAGGAGCTGTTTTTTGCAGGGGGAGGGCAGGGGGGAAAGCTTGAGGTGTCAAATCAGGGATGAGTTTATGCTTGTGTCAGACTGGGAGGTCCCAAACTCTGGATAATTGCTCTTGGTGGCTCACACTAGAATAAGCTGTTCTTTATGGCCTCAGTGCCTCAAATAGGAAAAAAATAGGAAAAAGACCCTCCCAAGAAGCTGTTTGGCATTTCAGACTGAAGAACATGAACTCCTGAGTCAGCACAGGCCTCCAGAAACCCTACTTCATTCCTGCTCAGCCACCCCTCATGAATGCCATGTGCCCCTGGAGGCCGGGAGGGCATGGCAACCTCCTGTAGGCGGTGTCAGCTGCAGGAGCATGGCGGCAGTGAGCGGGGAGCTCCTGCAGGCCTGCAGGCAGCCAAGGCAGTGTTGGTGGGGGCGGCGGGGGGGAGTGGCAAGTGCCAACCAGTGGTCGGTGATCACCCTCACATGCTTCTGGCAGCATTGGTGGTGGCCAGCAGTGATTGGGGACCGTCCGCAGATGCTGTCAGCAGTGTCGGTGGCAAGGGGAGGGGTGGTAAGCGGCGACCACCCACAGGCACTACTGGCAGCGTCGGCAGTGCTTTTTGCAGGGTGTGGACCACCAAGCGCGGGAGGTGCATGTGCACCTGTGTGCACCCCCTAAATATCGCCAATGCCTCAGTTATGCTCAAGTAGGCAGAGAAAGGCGACCTCCCTGAGCCTCCATGTTTCTTTCGTGGAACAGGCTACCTCAGGCATGTCTTATTCACTAGGCTTAAAAACAAAGCTTGGATTTCTTCCTGGATAAAGCCTTTTATTTGGGATCCTATAGACACACAGGCCTATTGTCCCAATTTAAGTACCTGTGAAATATCCAATATATCCAGGACAATTTGTGTTAATGTCCATTCAAACTGCCTGTGTAAATAATTGCCACTGCACCTGTTTTGATGCAAGCCAAAGCTGGACGGTCAGACCTGGAATACATCCAAAGTCTGATTTTTCCTTAGCATTAATTATGGTAAAATAGGTTCACTATTTGAAATGATCCTGATATAAAATACACATTACTCCTGGAAGAAGTGTATGGTTTAAAGATGGTCAGAAATAAGGTTATAGATTATGAATCATCACTGGCCGAGAACTAAACAGGAATATGGCATTTCTTTTCTCATTCCAGTATCACCATCTCTTGGCACACATCCAACACGTTCTATATACCTTTGCCAAAACACTAATTTCTATTTTTGGATGTAAGGTTAATCTGATAAGTGGAAAATGCATTTCTTTCCTAGCCAGAATTGTAATTCTTGAAATCTCTGAAGGGTCTTGAGGAAAC
Source organism: Crocodylus siamensis (assembly GCF_052110815.1). NCBI lineage: Eukaryota > Metazoa > Chordata > Crocodylia > Crocodylidae > Crocodylus > Crocodylus siamensis. The sequence continues at coordinate 136,921,738 of NC_143395.1, read as the reverse complement.
AAATATTTCTACAGGTATATCTGAGGGTTCGTCTATCAAAAAGCATGTAGGGAAACTAGTTCAAATGGTGTGAATTTAGGCCAGGTACACATGTTATACTTATTGTACAGTAAGCATGCAGAAAGCACCTACAGCCATAACTGAACTGACCATCAGGGCACACTGTAAAAATGGTGGATCCCACTCTAAGGTAAACCTGGATGGATGTGGTAATCCATAGTGCTGTAGGTTAGAGCACTGTAACAAACATCTGTACCAGATCCATAGCAACTCACATTAGGTTGCATTGCGCCAGCAACCCATGGGGCTTTGCAGCACCTCATTCGCCCCTGCTTGCAGGGCACTGTTCTAACGTGGGCCAAACCTTGACCCTGCCCCTGGGCTATCACTGACAAGTGTCAGCAAAGCCTCTGTCCCCAGGCCAACATCCTCCCTCCACATAGCATAGATCTATCCACACAAAGAAAACTGCTTATTGCTGAATTTCTCTTGTTGCATATTGTCATGGGTGCAATTGAGCAAGTGCTGAATGTGCTTCAGTTGCTGTTTTGTCTCTGCTCACAGTTAACCTGTCTTAAGAACTGATTCATCTGCACTGACTTCTGGCAATAGGAAAGTTCCCTAATGGATGTGAGGCTTTTGACATAAAATTGTGTTTAACTCCTGGCTATTTAGCATGGTTCAGAATGGCATCAAGATAAGTTTGGTGATAAAAATGCCCTCTAAATCCAGCCTCTACCGAGGTACTTAATAGTTTGATAACACTGTCAAAATTGTATTGTGCTTTTCAAATGCTGTTACAGAGTCCCTGAAGTAGACAGGAACCCTAGCTCCTTTTACTATAAAAATATACTTAAACATGCCCAAATGTACGTCAGCATACCTATACATACTAATATCTACATACCTTCCAACTTGTATGGGGAAACTGAAAGTATGTGTAAAATGCAGATTGTGAGAAGCACTTACACTGCTTGTACTCAATGCAGGATGCAGGACCAGAAACCCATGAGTCCAGTTCACAGACACAAAGGCCCAGAAACCTTGGATACATTCAATAGTACGGCTGTGCAAAATGACTGTATTTCAATTCAGTTTTGGATTTGGCTATTTTGGAGGACAGTGATTCATTTCAGTGTTTCAGATCACTGTTCTGTTTCATTTTGACTAAATCTGTTTTGGAAATTTGGCTCTGCCAAATCTCCTTCAAATCTGGTTCGAACGGGCTGCAAGGGAAGCTTTGCACAGCTCTACCCAGCCGGGTGTAGCTTGGGGCCAGCGGCTGCAGGGCCCCACTGGGGTGCAGGATGGGGCTGTGGGTGGCTTGGGGCCAATGCGGGGGACTGGGGGGTGGGGGAGGAGTGGGCCTGACGGGGGGAGGAGGCCTGCTTCTCTTCTCCCCTGATCGGCCTGCTGTCCCCGCGCCCCCCCCCCTCCCCCCCCACTGCCACAGCGGGCCGGCTTTTCCCCCGGCTTGGGTTCACTTGACCACACATTGGGCCCTGGGCCCAGTCCTCCCCTGGCCCCACTGTCACTGCTGATGCCACGGCATGCCCACTCCTCTCCCCCGCATCAGGTCCTCTCAGCCTGAGCCCAAGGGGGAGAGGAGGCCTGTTCCTTCCCTTCCCCAACTGCTGCTGTTGCCAGGTCAGGCCAGGCCCACTGTTCCCTCTGCCCCACACTGTGGCAGGCTGGCTTTTCTGCTGCTTGGGTCTGCTCCCCACCCCTCCATGTTGGGCTCAGGCCTGCTCCCCCTCTCACATTGGGCCTGGGCCCACTCCCCACCCCCAATGTAACCTGCAGAGAGCAGGGCCAGAGGTGTGTGGAGAGGAACCAGGCCAGCTGCAGCCCCTGCTCCATCCCCTGTGTCCCCACCATCATGGTGGCAGGCTGCCTTGTGCCAGAACACTTCTTTGCGCTCTGATTGGCTGTTTGTCAGCCAATCAGAGCATGAATAAAGCATTACAGACAGACAGATTTAGGCTTTTATAATATTAAAATAATATCCAATGGTCTTGCTATCCTTAATTTAGTGTTCCTTTCTTAGAGCCACTCATCAATCAATCAACCAAAAAAAAACCTTCTGGGGGACTGTCTATGCTGTTCCCCTTAGGGAATGCCTTACATTCTTCAGTGGGAGGAGAGGAAACTCTTTCCCTGCCTTCCTAATTTGCCACCTACAAAAGAAGCAGTGATTTGATTTCCCTTCTGAACCCAGTAAATTCCCTAAAATCTGTATGGAATTTAGGAAACCAAGAAACAAACAGGGCCACCATCCTGAAGCCCCAGTGAGTAAAACCAGTCACACCGTCCAATTTGCTGGCTTCTGCCCCAGAAAGGATGACTTAGGATCACCAGGTATTTGGTAATGTGTCAATATCCCATCAGTTCTTTTTTAATTGCCTAATTAGTTGGCAACCTAACATTAGCAGCAGATAGGAGGCATTGGGGGCACCTACACACATGCCAGATACCTGTTCCAGTGAGTGCTAATTAGCACATATTGGAGCAGACTCAATTAATCAAGTCTGGTGGAGCGTGCTAATTAGCACGCTCCAGCAGCCTAAGTGTCACGCATATTCAGCATCCCCATGCTTCAAAATGGATCTGGGGGCGCTTTCACTAAAGGTCGTTGAACAAACTTTAGTGAAAGCACCCCTGCTGCCATTTTGAAGTGCAGGACTACATGAGACGCTGCGGGTGCTTTAATTAGAGAGGCTCCCAAGAGCTCGTCCAATTAAAGTGCCCCCGCCCAACCCCCGAGCCCCTGTGAAGATGCTCTGTGTGTCTGATGTTCAGGCAGCGGTGCTACTATCTACAGTGCCAGTACAGTACATCATTTACCAAGAAATTGTACAAAGGTTTTCAACGGCATTGTTTCTTTGCACTCAGGGCAGTAACACTTCCCCTGTATGTTTTTTGAAGTGGTCTAATAATGCAGTGAACTTTGGGGGAGACAGGATTGTTGTGGGGGGGTTAATGTTTATCTCACAGTCCTTCAGTCACATGCAAGTTGTTGAAATTAGCAATATTTAAATTGGAAATTGATCTTGGCATTTTTCAAAGATTTATGGCCTGATCACTGAAGTCAGGGACGATTTTCCCTTGATTTCAACTGGAGCAGGATTGGGACTTTGTACTGTACTGTTTAATTTGTAAAGTATATTTCTAGCCTGCGTTTGTTTTGTCTCCTAGCAATGACTTAGGATTTTCCCCAGCTCATGCTAGTTCTGTATCTGCAGCTGCATAATCATTAAGAAAAGTTACAAATATTAAAAAATTTTACAGCTGGGGGAAGGGGGAGAGAAGACAGCAAATTCAGGTGTGAATGAAGCCAACTAAGACTTATCAGGTGAAGCTGCCAAGCTCTATACAGGTGTAAAGAAAATAAGAATAAGAGACAGGTATATATGTGGATATAAATTAGGAAACAAAATCTTGCCTGAAATATTTTAATAGCACTTGACTTTCTTACTCCATCTGAAGGTTTTTGTCAGGAAAAATTAACAAAAAAATAAACCATGTTTGTTGTTTTTGATATCTACAATCCACAATATCTGCTCTGTCCATCTTGCATTCTCCAAAGTGATTTCAGATGTAGCTGATGCAGTAAGCATCTGCTTACTGCATAGTTCATCGTAGGAACAAATCTACTCTGCCTTCTGCTTGTCTTCAGACACACATGACTGAAGAATTTTGTAATGACCTAATCCAAACAGTGTCTTGTTCAAACCAAGTTTGTGTTTGCTTGACATTTAGGTTAGATCTGAACACTGAACCAAAACCTCTCTGGATTTGCCTAGTGCATTCAAAAATCACTTTCACTTGGAGAAGGGATAATGTCTTAAATATGACATTTAAATTTAGGTGAGGAAGGGAGTGTTTGGATTTGAGTCCTGGATCTGAATTCGGCATATGGTTTTGGTTCCAGCACTAGAATAGTTCTGCTTATGTCTGTTCTTGAAGGGTTACAGCTGTGGATGATAGAAAGTAATCAGAGGAGATGATTTCTCCTTATCTCTGTCTCACACATCCTTTGTATTCTCTTTCCTTTTAAAATCTCTTGCCTCTCCATACCACTTCTGTCACCACAAATCATCCCAACTTTCTACCTTGCTTAGGCTTATAAACTACATATCTAGATGGATGAAAACACTGCATCCAGTCTCTGTGGTGTCCCCCCACCTGCATCTCCTGGGCAGTGAACTTGAAGACATCTCTGATTCGATGCCCTGTCTGAAGCTGGCACTGGATGTGTTCATCACCCCAGATGGCACTGAGATCCTTGATTTCCCCAAACTGCCAGTTGCATGCCCAGATTTAGCTGGTGGCAGTGGACAGGACAGGTTCATTCGTGGCCTGCATCAGTGCTTGTGGGGTCTCAGTGTTTGTGTGTGGGTGAGGGTTTGACTGTGAGGGGGTGGGTGGAAGCCTGGAAGGGTGGACAAATGGATGGAAGCAGAAGCGCACACATGAAGCTGCAGTTCCCAGTGCATGGTTCTCACTCTCACTTAAGTGGCTTGTGGCCCCTGCTCCCATGTCACAGATTATCTACTAGCTTGTTGATCAGTGAGGAAGAAGAGGGGGGTCAGTCTGAATTAAATGAGAATGACGCACACCCAGGAGCCTTCCTTCCTCCCAATTTTTTGTAATGTGATAGCAAATATTTAAGGCTTAGCTCAGCCACCCTTACCTGACACCTGTACAGAATGGAGGACTTTGGTGTGGTGGATTCTATTAGTGGCATGTTTTGAATTTCAACCCCAAATATTATTTGCCAAATTTTATTATTTGCCTAATTGTATTAGGGTGCACTCTCCCAGGTGGATGGGATGGGGCCACAGGCAGGCAGGAAGCAGTGCCTGGCCTGAGAGTGGGACGGGTGGGTGGGGCCAGGACTGGGGCAGGACTTGGGATTGCAGGGCCATGACAGCGTAGAAGCACAATCCACTCCCCACACACCACTGCCTACAGAACCAGCACCTGTCACAGGGACGTGTGGGCAGTGGATCATGGCTTTGTCCCAAGCTGCGGGCCCCAGGCTTCAGTCCCACTCTGTCACCACTCCATGATCCCAATCCCAGTCCCAACCCTGCCCACCTGTCCTACTTCTGGATGCCACTCCTTGCCTGTCCACAGTCCCATCCCATCCATCTGGCCGAGCATGCCTGGGCTAAACGAGCCCTGAGCCAATCTCTATGGAGACCCCACCTACCCGCTGGGCAGATGGGCTGGGGTGCCCAAGCAGCAGGGCTGGGTCTGGCAGTGGCAGCGGAGACTGGCAGCAGCAGCTGGAAGGAGTTGCTATTTGTGGGGCTACTAGGAAATGAGTTCAGTTGCCGAATGCCCCAACACCAGCCTCAGCCCAAGCCTCAGCCCTGGCCCCAGCCCCACTGCTTGCACAGAGGCCATAGGACTGGTTGCATGAACCATGGCTGGGGCTGCCCCCTGTGCCTAGGGACCCACCGCAGGCCAGAAAAAATCCCTTGGCCAGCTGGATTTGACCTGCAGGCTGGATTTGACCTGCAGGCTGGATTTTGACCACCCCTACCAAAAAGCATTGATAGCATCTATTGAGCTCAGCAAGCAAAGGGTAATTTTGGCAGAAAGCACCCCTAGGTCAGGAACAGATGCTAGACAGGTATGTATGACAACCACTGCGGTCATGGTTCATCATTAACAAGACAAAAATATCCCCTTGTGTGGGGTTTTTTTTACCCCATTCCCTCTCTCCCAGTCCAGGAAAGGGATGTGATGGAAGAATTCCTGCATGGGAACTGTTATCTCAGTCACTTGGCTCTCATGGCCAGGGTGACTCCTGGGTTTTTCATGTGAACAGGCTGGCAAATGGCCTGTAAACACTTTTTTCCTCCCTCCTCTGATCCAATCCTTTGGTGAAATCCAATGGGTGCTACCTGATTCCAATTCTCCTGGTACGGACACTCACTATATCAACCCCTCAGGGGTACGAGGCACCAGCAAAATAAAGAGAAGATGTTACATGCAGCCTCTGAGCTCAGGCTATGCACTGTAGACTCCTGTCACCAGGGGCTGTGAGATGAGCAGGGGGAATGAATTGGGCTGTGTATGGGAGGAAGTGGATAGACTGGGGGGTGCCTACATTTGGGCTGCTGAGTCCATGACCAGGGGCTCCAGACAACCACTTGCTGTTTGGAGGAAACACCCTGTGGTGCAGCAGAGCTAAGTCAGAGCACCAGGACAGGGGGTGAAGGCACATGGTTCTGGACCACTGGTCCAAGTGGTTCCAGGTCAGTCCTGAAGTGGGGGCAGGAGTGCTTAGAATTGGGGGAGAATGGCACCTACCAACCTGCATGTCAGGCGGCAGAGCCTGGGAGCCCCAGCTCATCCACCCACCAACTGGGAGGCCCGAGGGGGAAGCTTTTCTGATTCCCATGCAGTACCGTAGCAAGGAAGTTTGGCACGTGGGGCATGCCTGCAGCGGCAGCCCGCCCTCACCCCATGCACAGATCCAGGAGGCACCCCCCTGCCCATGCTTGCCTGGGAGTGCATACAGTGGTGGAAGGCACCTTCCCTCTGTCACCGTGCCCCCCCACAAATGATCTGCTCTTGGCTCTGTCCCATGCTCCACCCTGGCTGGGAAGCAGCCATTAGTGCCCCATTGCTTCGGCGCCCGAGGCGGTCACCCCACTAGCCCTCCACTCCTTGCTGTGGTACTGTCCCCATGGCCCTACTTCTGGCCTGGGTCCCACCGTGGGAAAGCAGCGCAACCTTAGCGGGGATAGGCAGCCCCCCCAGCTTGGGCCAGCTACCTGACATGAGTCTCATGAGATGGCAAGGGCTGTGGGTCTGTGGTCCTTGAAGGAGGAGACATGGCCTTGGGGGCCAAGGGGCCAGAGGTCCCATGTAAGAGGGCCAGCAGTCTTCAGTGCTCCCTTCAGTGAAGCCTCCCAGTCTGCAGCCCCCCCCCCCCCCCGCCTCCCCCCAAGGCTTTGTGGTGGTTGAGTTCAGGCCCTGTGGCATTTCCTGTACCAGTTCTGTCACCCCGGTCTCAACATCCACTACCCTGCCCCCTCCAAAGGTTTGCTGTTTTGTTAACTGGGAGGAGGGACCAGGCTGAGACATGGGTAGTGTTCAACAGGTTTTCTTTATTAGACACAAGAAAAGTTTGGCAACCACAACATTTTAAACTGAAGGAGGTTTCTTCCTTATGCTGCATTCCCCTGCACCCTGGTGGATGTCCCTGGGGTTGGTGAGGGTGGGGGTGGGGGTGGTGCTGGGCTAAGAGAAGGGAAGAGGAACAATGCCCAGGCAGCCTGGGTTGCAGGCAGCACTGCCCATGACATGGGACCAGAGGAGCCTGGGGCAAGAGACCCATGGCCTAGTGCCGGGCATGGGCACTCAAAGCCCTCTGGCTCTACTCATCTGGGAAGGGCTTCAGGTCCACGCAGCTGAGGAGGCAGTCAGCCAGGGCTTCATGGATCCAGATAGCCTGCAGCTGCTTTGTGGAGCTGGGCCACCAACATCAGCAGGGGCTTGCCTTTTCCTCCATCACAATGCCACAATACCAGGCCTGGTCCATAGTTGAAGTGCTCCTTCCAGCAGTACAGCTGCCCCTCCTAGGGCTTCATGAGCCAGGACAGGAGAGGTAGGGAGGACTTTCCAGTTTTCAGCTACTCTATCCTTTGTCCTCTACTGATATGAAAAAATAGAGGACATAAAGGCATCTGGTTTCATATCAAGAGAGGAGAGAGGACAACCGGATGGTCCTCTATGATGGCCACCCAAAGTGGGTAGGCCAGGCCCTTGATGAGGACTGGTGGGGCGATGATGTCACCAGTGATGAAACCAGTTCCTGCTTTCCATCAGCCTGGGGACTGGGGAGTTGCACAAGACATGGGTATCCTTATCAGTTGCATGAAAGTCAGTGGCTTAGTCATATCCTGGACATACCCTGGAGACCCATGTCTTCTATGTGTTTGTATGTGTGGATGCACCCCAGATGCCTAGGTTGCAGAGCCCTGGAAAGTATATAAAGAGCAGTGTGCCCAGCACAAGGGGAGATGTGCCAAAGGACAAAATGGAGCAGAGCTAGGAAGAGCTGCACAGTGGGGCAGTTCCTGTTCCCCCTGAAGAGCTCCAGAAGACTGACCACTGTCTAAGTGTGTTTGACACTGTCTAAGTGTGTTTGTTGATTATCAGAATTCACCTGTATTTACCTGTTCTAGATTTCTTATTTACCTGTGTGGGTTCCAGGCTCTTCAGAGCAATCCTTTAGAAGTCCATTATAGATGTATAGCAATTTATATATGTCTAAATAGAGTGTTGAATATGTGGCAAGCTCGCTGCTCTTGCCTGGCAAGCCCGGCTTGGAGACGAACATTTTGGATTGGTTGAACATTTCCACCAATCCAATAACAGCTAAGAGGGGCTTGCCCTGCCCCTGTTCAGAGTGTGGGGGAAGGAATGCAAGGAGCCCCTGGATCTGATTGAAAATTGGGCTTTGCAGGTCCAGTAGACTTCAGGGGTGGGGCCTCCGGTGTAAATAAAAGCCCAGCATGCTTAACACACTGGGCAGATGCAGCGAGGGACTCAAGAAGAGCGGAGCCAAGAAAAGCTGGGGAGCTCTCCCCCAGTGGGCAATAGGCCCAAGGCTCCTGAAGTCCCCACTGGAGGAGCAGCCTTGGGAGTGGTGCGAGACTGCTCGGGCTCATCACAGTGCACAGTTCAGTGCATGGAGCCCAGGCTTTGGGAGCCGCAAGCGGCGGCTTGAGCCTGCAACCCCGGCAGCGCCAGCAGGCCACACAGTGCATGGGGCAGCGCATGGGGCAAGGGCCTTGGGGGCAGCAGTGAGGTGGCTCAGGCCCCATCTCCCAGCCCCATCCCTCTCACAGCACCCCCTGCTGCCTATCCATCCCATCCGACTGAGAATAGGGCACACCCTTGGGTGTACCCGGGTTACAAATATCTGTATATAGAGTTATTAATTGTATTCTTTCTTTTTGTAAGTTGTACTTAAATTTATAAATGTTTACATAGTTAAATGTTATAACTGTCCTGGCCTGGATCTATAGGGATAGAGGGGAACTGTAAGTGGTCTGCAGTTTCACCTACAGCACACCTGTCAGCTAACAATCCCCCTTCAATCAGAGGAGGGAGATATCTGAGTATACCCAGGCTACACTAACCTTGGGCACTTAGAGTAAAGCTCAAAAGTTAGAGCACTTATCCCTCTGGCTTCTTGAATGCCTGTACTTAGGAGGATTAATTAAACTGCATTAAACCCCTGTGTAGACACTCATATTTAGAATTAAGGTGACCTTAATTTGATTTAGTTTAAATCACTTCCAGCGTAAATTAAGCTAAATCAGATTAATGCCATTTTAGTTCTGATTAAAAATGTCCACACAGGATTTAATGAAATTTAACTAATCCACTAAAAAAATTAAACAAATGTATTTTTTTCTGACTGTGCTCACAGGCAAGACCTGAATGTGAATGACTAATTCCACTTCTCATTGAGTTGGACACGAAACATCATAGTAACAGGGCAAACCTACTTTCTACAAAGTGCATACATGGAGGGGGGGAGCATTAATTGGTTTGAGCACAGGAATGCGAGCCAGAACCCAATATGCTCTGACATAATTCTGTCACTTTGCACTTCTAAAGTATATTCTGTAGACTGAACGTAGAATGGTAAACAAAACCACATCCTCTTATCAACACCATTTCTCGCTGAAGCAAATTTAAAATAGTATCTGTCGTGATTTAATAAGGCAAGTTAACTTTTCTCTTTCTTGTTGCAGGATCTAATTTGTAAACTAATTTGAATATTTTTGTAAACTAATTTGAATAATCTGTACTTTTACTGAGATGGTGAAAGAACTTGCTGTTCACTAGCATAGTAAACACACTCCTTTGATGAATCACAGAACACAAATAATTCTTCAGATAGCATAGCAACGATCTAAAGCTCAGACTTAGAAGGTCTCTGCAGATTGGGCATCATATGCGTGTTTTAATATAACAACAATGATATTGTATCTGTATTGGACTGTATTTGACTGTTTTTCTGGGCCAAAAAATATCCAGAAGAAAGCACTGCAAAATTGTATAATAATGGGCCAGAAAACTGAAGCATTGCTATTGTAAGATGTGGCTTTTGGATCATGACTGTGGAACTGTGTAATAATTTTTTGTAAAGGAAGTTTTATATTAATTGTCAGTTTGATTGTTGAACTCTCGTTGTTTTGGAGCTCTGCTTTGGAGTAAAGAAAAACCTGTAGAAGTCAGTTGCTGTTGATGAAGGCAGAGAGCTGGTGAACTTTTTCGTGCATGCTTTTGTAACCCATTGGTGAGTATACATTACAAATCCCACAATGTATCTGATTCATAGATGTGAGTTGTAACAGCTGGAGCTGGGTTGTTGGGGTTTTTTTTGACAAACTGTAAACTTAAGAAATGGAATTTTGTGGGGACCAAAGTTATTCAGAACTTTGGGTTGATTCAGCTAGAATTTTGGCTGAGAAAAATGTGAGGAAAAATTTGAAAAGGTCAAACACTTTTTTTGACATTTTAAAAATTTAAGACTTTGTTTCAGAAGTGCCAAAATGGTTTGTTTGAGCTCAATGTTAACAAAAAAGAAAAGATGGTGTAAGAAAGGGTCAAATAGCCCTAAAAGGAAAAAAACATATTTCATTTTAGGTTGAATAAAACTTTTAGGTAAAGTGAAAATTAAGGTTTTTGGAGGAATTTTTTTTTGTTCTACCAAAAACTGTTTTTGTTTGATAAAACGAAAGTTTTTTTCCTGCCTTTTTAAATTGCCTACCAAATTTTAAACTCCATTATTCAACACACAGCCTCCAACTGCAAAAGTCTAGCTGTTTAGCTGAAACTGGAGCAGCTTATATTTTTTACTCTGAAAATCTGTACAAAGTCAATCCCTGATTGCTGAAAGACAGCTACCATGTAAGTGGGGACTTGTTTGGGATTCAAATTATGATAGATCCAAGAAGTTTGGGTTAAGCATCTTTTTAGTTGAAGATGTAACACCTTGGGCAGTGCATGTCCCACTCTCTACCTTGATCCCTAGAGGGTATGAGTTGCTGTAGATCATAGCCCCAGGGTCCTGACTTTTTAACTCAAGTAGTAGACTTCATCAGGGCTGTCCAACTTTGGCATGATCAGGGGTTGCCCACTGCACAGATGCCCCTCCAGGATCTTGCCTACATATGGCCTGTGCTAGCGGTATGCACTAGTGGCTAACGGCCTCACTCCATGTCATGCAGAGTGCACCACTGCTGCATGGCCTGTGCTGGCGGTGCATGGACTGCCAGTCCCTTCCCCTCCACACAGAAGCAGGTGAGGCAGCTGGCAGAGCCTGTAGGCTGCCCATCAACTGCTCATGGGTGGCCAGTAGGACAGCACTGGCCTGTGTGTTTAGCTTTGGAGTCCCTTGGTTCAGCCAATAGGCAATCATCACACATTTATGTAGACTCAGCTTTTGGGGGTCAAAGTCGCAGTCTCTCCCAGGTGCATTAGTATATGGAAGCCAATGACCTTCACATGAACAAAGTGAACGTGTGAGTGATAAATCACTTACAGGAAATTTGCCTTGTAAGGGATAGTTAGTAAACACTCCTCACTGTGATTTGACTGGATAAGAGGACCATCTCTCTATTTCTCCACAGATGCCTTTGCAATTTTTTTCCTGCTGCCCTTTGTCAATGGATGCCCTCAGTTGCAATTGGGGTGTGTATGGCCAATTGTTCTGGGCAGGTAGCCACTAGATATTGCTGATCTTGTTAATATATCTTGCTTATGTTATTAGAAAGAGCAAAAGCTTGCTAACTGTGCATGTAGCTAGTCTTACATACACATGTTCCTGTCACTTTAAATCCTTCTCTTCCCTTCTCCCTCCTGCCCTTCCTCCCCCCAGCCCCTGTCTTGCTTGTTATTTAAGTCAAGATCTGTTGGGTTTTGACTTAAATCTGGCTCTGCATTCTTTGAGGTGTATATAGAGAATGAGAATTTCTGTAGCAGCACAATAATCCTTGTTTAGTTGGGAGGGCTGAGTGTTAGCATAATACAAAAATACAGAATAATAATTGATAATATTACGACCATAGTAGCACTGATTTAATGTAGGGTGAAACTAACAGAAGCTCTGATCCTGTTCTCGATCAAATCAGTGTTAAAATTCCCTTTGACCATAGTTGGAGTAAATCTGAGTCCATTATGGGACTAGTAATCAAACCTCAAGATTCAAGGTGTGACTCAGTTGCCTGGTACCTCCCTCACTCTAGCATACTATGCACAATAAAATGGTTGAATTCTAGGGGATTTTTCACTTTCTTGTGAGTTATCATATACTGGCTAAAGCCTGGGATAGGAAGCAAAGGTATGTGGAACAGCAGCAGCTTTCCTGTTTATGCTAGGCCCGCCATCAGGTCTTGTATGTTTGTATGCAGTCTCTGTAGTTGAATAGTTGAAATGTCTGCAGAAAGCAAGCAGCTTCCAGTTTTAAGATTCTGCTGTACAATATAAATTAGAGTTAATTCCAGACTTACCCAGCTGCTGGTCACCTATTCAGCACAGCCCTGCATTATTTATCTAATCATAGTTGTAAAGCAGTATACTACTGTAGCATGCTCTTTTGTGCCATGGTCTTCCCCAAAAGAGTAATACAGATCCACAGGATAATCTCCCATATCAGTTTCTAGTGCCTAGATTCCCTTGCTAGCCTTCACTGCAGTGTTTTGAACCACGTAATGAAAAAGGGTGTTCACTGACATTGACACTGATACAGAGATGCATTTTCTGTCATTTACACCCACACAGCCTTTTTAATTTCCCATGATCCACCTTCTTCCACCCTCCCAAATAATAAATGATGCACCATGGACAATTCTGGCAGGTAGTCAAGAAGGAGAGCCTGGGCTGTATGCTAGAGTTGAGAAATTCTTAACACTTCAGTCATTAGTCCCAGGATGCCATCCATTCGGTTTATGGATCCAAATATGCAATCTCTTTGATAATTTATTTGCCAGCTGACCTATCTTAGTATCAGAGGGTTTTTTCTCCCCTGAATAAATTGTAAAGTATAATACCTAGTTTCTTTTTGTAAATTCAAAGTAGAACTATATTTCTGTGTGTTGAAAGCAATGTGCCATATCTAATGTGATCTGGGAAATCCATATACAAGTCATTTCTCAGTTTCCTTTTGGTTGTGCTTTAGATTTTGTTATTATTATTTATTTACTGAGCACTACCAATGAGCTCAGTATTGTACAGCACAAAATAAAGGACACAAGGCTTGATTCTCGACCAGGGAAAATAAGTGTAATGCAGTGGAGAATCCAACCTGTGATCCCTCATCCTTGAGGCTTACAATCTAGGGACCCAAACCAAAAAAGATGGTGAAAAGCTACTGCTTAAATTAACTTCAGTGTGCTCTGAACCTTGTACCTCTATAGGTACAGTGCTGTTTTTTTTTCCTTCCTGATTTCTTTTTCCCTTTCATTTTTTGCTGTATGGCTGTTATATCTTATTAACAGTAAATTGCTTTAAGACTGCCTCTACTCCTTTGAACTCAACAGCAGAATTGCTGTTGACTTTAATAGTGCGTGAGATCAGGACATGTATAATGAAAGCTATTATTGAAACAAAATAATACACATAGAGCCTGATCTCTACTCTGGCCTGTGTATGTTTGGTTGAAAAGCTAGAGTGAGACAAAGGCACTTTGAAAGACCCAATTCTGGCTGGAGGAGGATTATCTTGGTGCAGTCATTGCAGAAAGCTCCATTGCAAAGACTCTTCTCTCTGACAAGCCATGGGGTATGGATATGTTGCGGGTGGACAGGACACATTAGATCTAGGAGGCAAATTCTAGGCATTGCTTGCATCCCACAAGGCTGTGGAAGACTGGTGTAAGTCCAGCAGACTCCAGGACTACTTTAATTATAGTCTTTTGGGGAAGAGTATGACATAAAAGAACATGCTATAATAATATGCTGCTTCACAACTTAGTTTGGAAAAATAACTCAGGGCTGTAGCAACCAGGAGGGTGCAAAAGAAGCTCAAAGCTACTCTCTCTCCTGGCTATGAGTTCTGTGTTGTGCCTTTTAGGACATATCTGTGCTGTAGTCCAAAATTGTGACTGCAATGTATATAGATTTACTTGAGACATGGGCAGAGCCAGGATTTTGAAAAGTGGGTTGCAGATGGTGAGGTGCATATAACACAATACATTTTTCTCCAGATAAAAAGAAATTAGAAGCTTTACTAATACGCAAGGGACCTATGGCTGTATTATTCAGTTTATGTTGAAGCAAAAACAAATATAACTTTATTGGAGCATCCATTAATTTGCTACATCATATATTATATATTAAAACCACAACAAACTAGGCAAAAATAATCAGAAGATGTTGTTTCTTTAGTCCTGTAGTCATTCAAATGAAATGTACATATCTTTCAGATTCATAAACCAAAGCTAGCCTTGTTGAGCATCTTGGCAATGCATCCAATGCTTCTCTGAAAGTTATTTTCACATCTGAGTTAATGTTTTTAACCAGAGTTAAAAACAGACTGCAGAACTGTGAAATAGAAGCTACAATACCAGGAGCAGCTAGCAGACAGCAGAACTGCCAAAGAAAGAATAGCTTGATTAGTGGAACATAACGACCATTAAAAAAGGAGAGAAGGTCATTAATATCTGTGGAATGAAGAGTTTAGAAGGAATTAGGTAGATTTTAATGAACCACAAAGTCAATTGATTCCCTCACTGCTGCCTGAATAGGAATACTGCTGTCACTGCCAGGCAGTTGGTTTTAAACTTTGGGTGAACCAGGAATCAAAGAAGAGTGCAAATGTACCACTGCACCCTCCTCCACTCCCCGTCTAGATCCACTCCTGACCTAAGATTGCTCTTTATTAGCTACATTGGCAATCAGTAACAGTATAGCCAAGGCAGCTTAGAACTCAGCCCATGTTTGCCACATGAATCTGTGTCCTGGGCAGATTCTGTAACTTTCAGCTGAATCCTATGCTGCCAATGGCTATACTGTAGTTATTACATGATTACCCAATTCGAGGCTTGGCTATGCATACATTAGCTGTAATCACATTTTTGGATTGCTGGATAGACATAAAGGCAGATCAAAGTCTCAAACAATGTGCTAAATGACATACAGTGATCTACTGGAAGGGGCAAATGATGGATAGAGAGAAAGGCATCAGCCAAAGCAGCAAATGGTTGAGGGAGCTAATACAGAAAAAGAATGCAATGTGTGAATGGGGACAGGAAACCTAGGCAGGGTAGGATGAGTGAGGAGAAAAAGGGAGAGAACATAGTGGTCAGAGCAGAAGAGGAGTGATGGGGAAAACATGGCAAACTAGACTTTTCCTGGGAATGGGCAGGAGAGGAGAGTTCTTGAAAGAACTGGAAGGAGAGACCAGGGACAGGGGAAAGGAAAAAGAAATTGAAGAAAGAGAAATTTATTTTAATGCATTTAAAAGAAAAGGTTGGTGTCAAAATGTAAATATAGTGCACTGCTGTTTAACTTTCTACAAGGGACTTGACAGGGCTGGAAAGCGGGCAAGAGGCCATGAGAGCCCATTGACACCTGGTCTATAATCTGATGCTCTTGAGATGTTTCCATGTAAGGGTGGCATATACATAATAAAAATAAATAAGTATGTGTTAATGTGTGGCTGACTGAAGCCAAGTAAATGGGTCTGGTTTTGGTAGATATTGGTGCTTTTAAAGAACATAAATTGTCACTAGCATCTTAATCTAGCATTTGAGAAAAACATTAAGTTGGTTTTCTTTATTTTGGCACAAAATCTTTTAAACTAAAATCTTCTGAAATGCAGGAAATTGCACCATTATTTTTAAAGGGTTTCCATGGGAAACGAATACTTGGACAGGCTGATTTACATATTTTTTTCTTTCTTTTTCTTTTCTTGTTTTTGTTGCCACAGTTGTTTTGCTGTCTATAGAATGGAATGTATTGGCACCCTGTCTGGAGTGGCCACATCTGGAGTAATGGGACAACACTTTCCTGCCCAGTCATTGGTGGGCCTCTCTGCTGAAACTGTCAACTGGATTGATATGTGTGACCGCCTTACTTTGAATACCCGCTCACGCGCTGCCTTAGCATGGGTGCCTGGTGATGGGCATGGTGAGGGTTTGTGCAATCACTGAAAGGGACCTCAATCACCCCAGAGAAGACCCCTGAACTCATCTGCCACGACTTTGAGTTTATTTTCAGTGGAGGGGTCTCCTGTTGAAGGTCCCGCAGGGTCAGTCACTCCTCCCGATGGAAATTTGTGGGACTCCACCTCCCCTACACCCCTTCCTTATTCCAACCTCCGGTGGGCCACCAGCTCTTAATACAGCTATCCCTCCAGTCTAGATGATCTTTGCTCTTCACGCCCTCTAGGACCAGTTGTTGTCCTCGTTTCCTTAGCAGGCTATGGGTCTGCTGTGTTCACCTCCCTCAGTTATCTCTCTTGTTGTCACTGGCTACTTGCCAAGTCTCATGAGCACCCCCTGTGTTAGGGTGTAAGTCAGATCCCCTCAAGGTGGACCTAACCACTGAATAACAGAAAAAGACAAAATATAAAAAGCAACAGAAAGAACTATACACAGGCAAGAGGCAACTAAAGAGAAAAAAGGACTTAAAGAAAAAAAGAGGGTGGATAGGAAAGGAGAGATCAGGCTAATCTGCTCCTGTTCTCTGCCCTAGAGCCTGAGCCAGAAGGCGTCCCCCGGTGCTGCTCTTCTCTCTGCCTTCCTCGAGAGTGTCTTCAGTTCCTCCCCAGGTTAGCCTTTCTCCTCTACTCTGGATCTGTGGGAATCCAGAGTGGAGATCTCCCACCATCTCCAGGGCTCCTATTGCTTCTTCAGGAGCAAGGTCTTCCCCTGAATGCTGGTGCTGCCCATGACTGGCGTGGGGTTGTACTTTAACTGCTGCCACTTGGGATGCCTATCCCCAAGTGGGATCTGTCTTTTCGCGCCGGTGCTGCCTGCCACTGGTGCAGAGAGTCTCTGCAGCCTAAGCTGCCTCTCTCCAAGTGGGATCTTTCTTTTCATGCCAGCGCTGCCTTCTGCCAGCGTGGAGAGCCTCTTCAGCCTCTGCTGCCTCTCCCGCTCTTCCCTTCTCCCCACTGGCATTCCTTTTTATCCCAGCCAGCCGGTGATCGCTTCTGACGTCACCTGCCGGCTCCAGCTGTAGATAAGCGTTGCTAATGAACCGTGTGGGCTTTTCTCTTCATTCCTCTTGTGTCTGGAGTCCTGTGGCAGGTAAGTAGTCTCTGATTTCAGGGTTTTTTTCTCCCCGAATGTACAGCCCCCATCCTGGGATCCCCTGTGGGGAGCGTTTCTAGCTCCCCTGTGGTTGTGCCCCTGGGACAATATGTAAGTGCAAATTGTGATACTGTATTTTGTGATATGGACACACATTCCAAAAAGAAGAATAAATGAGCCAGTGTGGAGCTCCACTTTGATCCAACTAGACTGATTCCAGTACCTGAGCTAGTTTGCTTAAGATAATTCTAGTATCTCCATCATACTGCACCTACTGTATAGTCATATCCTGACATCAATCACCAATATCACTTCTCATTTGAAGGGGGACTGGATGATGGCAGCATTTTTACTTTCTTTTACACTGATTTCATTGATAGGGTGAAATTTGCTCCAAAGGAAAATATGTTTACAAGGTTCTCTGCACAATTTGAACCCTGCACTGAGAGAGAAATTCTGCCTCCAACTCTAAAGCTATGACTAATGATACTGTTGCAATGGAGGGAGGTATGATTCAGAGAGGCATAAAAGATGGGCACCCCCTTCATGGAATAAAATCCTATTCCATAAGGACACACTGCAAAACAGCATACACAGTTCAAGGAGGAGAGACACCAGAGGATCCACCACCATCCATGTGTTGGGGACATGTAGGAAATTCACCATCACTCTGACTGTAGTACCACCAGCACCATGTCCCTCTGTCTCAGTGGGTGTGTCTACACCTGCATTTATGTTTGGTTAAATTTACCGCGCAGTAAGTTACAGCGCAGTAAGCGGGAATAGGCTGGCATCTACACGTGCAGGTGTTAAAGTCTATTAATGCTGTGTGCAGACTGACTTGGGACTAAAGTGAGTCCTAAGTCAGTATACACACAAACACACACACAGTGTTACTGTGTAGTAAGGCATCTACATGTGCATTACTGTGTAGTAACTAATTGGGAGTAAATTTGATACCTGTGTGGCAGGCTGGCCGGTGGGCTCACTGGCAGCCTGTATTGTTAACTTTAGACCAAAATGGCTCAGGACAATTGGTGGAACATTTTCACCAATCAGGAGGAGGCAGGAGGCAAGCTCGCCTTGCCATGACCCAGGGGCAGGGTGAAGAAGAGGACCTGAGAGGGAACTAACCCCTCAGGCTTTCCTATTGATCCATTTTCAATCTGGAGGCAGAGCCTCCAGAAGAGATAAAAGTCTGCATGCCCAGCACATGGGGAGCTGTCAGCAAGGGACGGTGAAGACGAAGCTTTTGAAGAGCTGGTAGAGCTGACCAATAGGGTGAAGCAGTTGCCCCAGAAGTGCCCAGAAGATGCTGCCACCTAGCAGGGAGCAGCAAGGAGCTGTGTCCCCAGCCCCACCGCAGAGGGAGCCGCAGCATTGGTGAACAGATCGGTGCATGGAGGGCCCAGGGGCAGACAATACCTTGGTGGGTGCATGAGGCAGCATGAGTCTCCAACAATGCCCAAAGAGCCTTCAGTGCATGGATTGGTGCACAGGGCAATTGAGGTTCTGGGAGTGGATGGGACTGCACAAGACAGTGCAGGTCCCCAGCCTGGCACAAGGCAAGTCCCAGCCCCTTTGGTGCACAAAGTGGTGCACAGGCCTGGTGGAGAACTGAAGGGACCACCACAGCTCCATAGGGCAGCACAGGTCCCCAACCCAGTGGGAGACAGAAGCCCAGCCCCTCCAATGCATAGCACAGTGTACAGGGCTGGTGGAGAGCAGCTGGGACTGGGGCGGCTGCATGAGACAGGGCCAGCCCCCATGCCTGCGCAAGACGTGCCCCCTTTGGTGCACAGTGCAGTGCACGGGGCTGAGAGTAGGCTGATAGGCTGGGTGGCTGCATGAGGCAGCTTGGGCCTTTCTGCAGCGAGCAGCACAGGTTTACCACCCCAGCAAGGGAAGACACCTCACCCAGCCCACCACTGCAGATGAGCCTAACTCTCCAAAAGCTGTGGGAGTCGTGAGTCACCCAGGAAGGGGATTTTCACAGGGGAGGAGGAGCCCTTGATGGGAGGGGACGATTTGCCCTGGGACATATAAAGAAATCTAGGGCCCCTGTTGGTTAAAGGTGGGTTCCTGGTCATGGGCCTTTCCTAGATGAGTAATTTAGGAAAGGGTAATAATGTTCTGTTAGGTAACAGGATTCTTCCCCAGGTGTTAGTTCTTCATTGGGCACAGCTCCTGTGCCATTGGTGTGGTCTGTTTCTTTATGCCATTTGGGATTTTTGTTGTAAACCCTGCATCCTTATTGTTGTATCAGAAGAGGATTGTAAGCTGTTTTATATTTGAACTCATGGGTTATCTGTATATATAAGGACTCATTTGATGTAACCTGATTGTGTATGTACAATTATTGTCCCATCATTGCCAGATATTCTTGTCATTGTCTTGTTGGTTAACCTGAGTTTTATCATTAAGTGCTCTTTTCCTTGCTACCTGGAGGAGGGGGCCTGTTGAGTGGGGCACAGGCTGCAGACTAATTGGAAGGCCACAGGGGACTAGGCCTGTGCCTGAATCAAGGCGTTAATAAGAGATATCGATTGTGTAAACCTATATCTGTAAATAACACACACACACAAATAAACTTGGAACCATGAATGTACATACATACATGCATACATATATACATATATATGTATGTATGTGTGTGTGTGTGTGTGTGTGTGTGTGTGTGTGTGTGTGTGTTTGTGTATATGTAAGTTCATGGTTGCAAGTTTTATATAATGCTGTATCATTACATTTGTAAATAGTTAAATATCACTGGGTGTTCTTGGTGTCTGAACATCTCCGTACGAAAAGGAGGTGAGCTGGCCTGCAGCTAGGCAGCCACACTCCCCACAGTGTACACACACTCACTAAATCATTTCAATTGGAGAGGGGTACCTTCTGCGTACCACCCAGGTTACACCTACATGATATAGGTATCAAATTTAATGCTCAAATTGGCATAAGTTGCCATATTTACTGTGCAGTACCGGCATGCACGTGTAGATGTGCACCCATACTGCACAGTCATTTTGGTTATTGTGCAGTAAATGCTTGCGTGTAGACGTGCCCAGTGTACAGGATTCTTCTCCTCACTTTTAGCTGCTCAAGTTAGACAGAAATGAACTTTGGTGAGTAAGGATTTAATTGAATAATAAGGTCTCAAATGAGTCCTCTGCATGGGGTTGAATTTCACCTATGGCAAATAAAAAATCCTAAGTATTATAAAATGCCCATTAAGATAACCAGCAAGTCCAGATGCATAGAGAGGTCCCCTCTTGCCTTAAAGCAAATTATTTTTATACTTGTGGGCAGGGGAAAGTGTTTGCTCTTGAGTACAAATTCATGAAGTATCCATGAAATGAAAAAATTAAGGAACACACAGCTAACGCAGTGCTGATACAAATAAAAAGTTGGATGGAGATGATAAGAAGATAGGATTCACAGAAATCATAGATATCTAGGGCAGGTATGGACCTCAAGAAGTCATCTAGATAATCCCATTTTACTGAGGCAGGATCAATCATACTTCAACTGTACTTGATACATGTTTGTTCTTAAGATCCTTCAATGACAGAGATTTTACAACTGCCCTATGTAGTCTCTCATTGTTTAATTATTCTTAAAATTAAAAACATTTTCCAAATATCCAACCTAAATCACCCTTATTGCAAATTAAGTCAATTGCTTCTTGCCCTGCCCTCAGTGGTCATGGAAAATAATTGATCACTGTCTTCTTTAGAACAATCTTTCATGCATTAGAAAGCTGTTTTGTCATCTTTCAGTACTTTCTTTTCTAGACTAAACAATCCTAATTATTTCATCCTTCCTTGTAGGCTGTATTTTCCAAATCTCTCATAAATTGTGTTGTTCTGCTTTGGATTTGCCACAATTATCTCTTAAAATGTGATGCCCAAAACTGGACTTGGTACTCCAACTGAGGTCTAATTAAGGCTAAATAGAGCAGAATAACTACCTCCTGTGTCTTATATATGACATTCCTGTTAATACATCTCTGAATGACATTTGTCTTTTTTGGAACAATATTACATTGTTGACTCATATACAGCTTGTGGTCCACTATAATCCCCAGATCCTTTCCTGCAATACTGCTCTTTAGCCAGTTATTCTCCACTTCGTATTTGTGCTTTTGATTTTTCCTTTCTATGTGTTTATACTTTGTACTGAGTTTTACTGAATACTGAGTTTTATTGGAGATTTTCTCCAGTTTATCAAGATAATTTTGAATTCTATTCCTGTTCTCCAAACTGCTTGCAACCCTCCCAGCTTGATGGCCTCTGCAAATTTCACAAGTGCACTTTCTATTCAACCATCCATGGTAATGGCAACCAGATATTTGGTTTGGTGGTAAAATATTCTTGTCAAACCTTGTAAAGATATCCTGTAAATTAAGTTCTAGTGAAAAACCATTTAGGATGAGAAAGATATGAAGACAGCACAACTTTTGGAATTGATAATGCAAATTGTTACTCATATGAGTAATTCATTTGACATCAGCAGCGCCATTCTCCAGAGTGAAGGTTTGAAGGATTCAGTCCCTATTTTTGTGTGTTTTCTTTTTCCACAAATTTTATACTTCTGACTGTAAATGAAAAAAAGGAACTAGATGAATAAAATGTAAATGGAGCCATACAGTGTAGTAAAAGATAGCACAGTAAAAAGTTTTGCATTCAAGGAATGTACAGCACTAAAAATACTTGTCAGTGTTGAAGTATTTTGACACATAATCTGAAAACCTTGTATTTGCTTCATGTTGCTTAATGCAAAGAATTTGCACAGTGACAGAATTCATCTTGATCAGGAGCCAGAATGCTGCTGGAGCTGTCTTTGGCAAATAACAATGGCTACATCCACAGCATCTTCACAGCCCTATCCTAGGCATTTGTAGCCTATGTATACCTGACAATGCTTGTAGATTTTGCTTGAACGTAGACATACATAATTTGTGAACTTGCTCTCTGGGAAAATGTCAAGAAGCATTGGAGCAATGTACTTCCTCTAGCTTTGGGATATTATGGTTTGCCAACAGTGTTGTCATCCTCAGCGCTGCTTGTATGACTTTCTCATCCATATACTCAATTGACATTTTTTTTTTAGTTTCTTGAAGATATTAGTCTTGTTTTCTTCTCTGCTCTTTTCTATGTAAGGATATACCTTATCATTTTCATACAGGTATGAACACTGGAACACTCAGTTGAAAATACAGTAAATTCCATTTTATTGTCTATGATGTTTGTTGAAAGTCACTATGATTCTTGTAAACGTTGCCACACAGATATCCCTGGACATTAATGTTCTCTCTTTTCTTCATAGGGTAGATGTACTAACAGAGCAAGTATCCTAGTGCTTCCTTATCAGGGCATCTCTCAACTCTAGCCTCTACCTGTAGTATTTTGGTTTCCATGCTAATTTAGTTTTTGACATCTGCTAAGATTGCCAACAAAGGTGCCCACTGGAAATGCAAAACTCATCAGAACTTGTGAATAAACCAATGAGAAATAGTCATTGGACATTTGTCATGTGACAGAATCTTCCAAACACTACCACTCTGTGGCAGATTTGAGTCAAGGCCTTGGAAGTTAAATTCAGTATCCCATTACCAAATTTCCCCTCTTTCTCCCCCACAAACCTGCTAGCCTTACGTGAAGAAGCATTATAAGGCCAGCATACAATGTGACTAATTATGAGTTTTGCTGTGGGAGGATTTGGGATGGGCAGGTCTGGAAGTTACTAGCAGGCTGATTTAGGTACTAGCAGGCTCTTACTAAAGATTAGTGGATTTGTCCCACATTGCCACATTATGAAGAAGTGGGAATAGAAAAGATACTTCCTCTGTAAAGACTGCTGAGGGCTGCAGAATACTTCTGGGCCTCTCCACTCAAGAAAATGTCACAAATTAAAAGTTGGTGGGGTAAGAACTTGCTGGAGAGAGGGCAAGAGAATGGTTGCCCATCCTCTCCCTCTTCCCAGTGGAGGAAAGATTGGAAGGTGAGATGCAATAGGTCTTTAATCAAGCTTTCCTGAGCTAATTTAGACTTTGGACAAAGGTGTGTGTGTATATTGGCATGGGGATAGAGGATCTGATTTTAGCCAACTACATCCCCACCAGGGGTAACACTGCAGGAATGCAAGGGTGTTCTGGAGGGTTTCCCAACAGTTTTATTCTCTGGGAATTTTCAGTAGGGAGAGAAAAAACCTCCTCCACCTGGTAAATCAGTAAACACAGATGTTTGCTGCGTGTTCAGATTTCAGTCCTGAAGTTAAGTGTGCTTTTGGATGGCAGAAGCACATTATTAACTGTGCAGGTTAAACAAATTCCATTCTTCCTCAGACCCTTCTAGAAAAATAGCATAATACTTCACCTGTGCTTATGTATCTGCTGCTCTGACTGAACCCAACCACAGCCTATTTCATTGGTGTTTTCCCCACTTCCCCTTATTACCATAAAACTATTTTCTAAAAATTTGGGCTCAAATTCTATCTTTGGATGTAAGGGAGGAGACTCCCATTAACTCCCATTAATTTCTGCAGGGGCCATTTTTGGGTCCTTAATTGGCTTTTATTTCAAAAAGCTTTATTTTTATTTATTTATTTATTTATTTGGTGAGGAGATAAAAGAAGGATGGGGGCAGATTGGTACTAATGAATATCCTGGTTCTGTTTTGTGTCTCTCAGATGCAAACCAGCCATCTCTCTCCTTTTCCTTTCAGTGGTAGCTTGAGATCGTGGTTATATCACACTTAGCATCTAAATTTCCATGTGATCCTGAGCTAAGTTGGTATTCTATCAAATTTGTCTAGTAAAGCATATATAACAGCTCACTGTTCTGGTAAGTGAAGTAAAAAAAAAAGCAGCTCTCAAGTATGTGCTGGGCCTTGATGTTTTCTTGGCTTCTAGGGCAGAAAATCTAACTAAAATAATAACCTTGTGAGCTGCTTAGTTTTCCTCCATTTGTTACTGTTACTAAAGCACATGGCATGCTTGGAGGCACCCTAGCCAGGAAGGCAGTGTAGACAACTAAACTTAAGAAAACACAACAGAATGCTAGCAAAGAGCATTGTGATCTAGCCCAGGGAAACTTTGCACTGCAGAAGAAATTGTTGTATTAAAACTGTGTGTCAGAAAACTATTTAAACGTGATTAATTGCAGTAAAGAGATGTATTGCTCTCCAGTTGGACTGGAAAGACCACACCAGAGGTCTGAACTAAGAAAATTAGTGATGGAAGAAGGAGCAAGAGAGAGGGAGAGGAAAACAATTACTCTTACTGTAAAGACTAAGGCTTTGTATTCCAGCTGGACCCCATCAGGGGTATGCCCTGAAATGTCAAAAAACATGAAAAACAAAACAGCCAGATGCAGAGAAGCTGGCCTTCACTTAAGGCTAAATTCTATCCTGTGGCCTGCTGGTGTGTAAGGGAACTATGAGAGGAGAGAGTGGGGAGTTATTGCCCTAAACATGCAGCCAGACAGTTTTCTTCCACAATGTGTAGGTGTGTATCAGGATGAGTCGCTGTCAGACTGCCAAGAGTATGTTACAGGGCAGTCTGATCTGTATATGATTTATTAGTATATAAAGAAGTCTGTGCTTTGCTTTTTTGAGAATGAGCTGCCCCTTGCTGTTCTCCCGTGGCCATGCAAAATAAAGCGCTTCTGTTAGCCAAACAGTGATCCTGTCTGAATTTTCACATCACCTTACCTGAGTTTTTGGCATGGTGCAGCCACGTGGCCCAGGCTAGAAGACCCTCCTGGAGCTTCCGGCTGGGGGGGCAAGGCTGGGGGGGTCCCGATGTTGCGGAATCCCGCCAGGCTTCCCCTGGGTCCTACTGTCCTTGTTCCTGTCATTTTAGACAGGAACCAAAGACAGAGAAATATTAATTTTCAACATTTTTAGGGGCCCCACAGACCAGATAGAATGGCCTCATGGGCCAGATCCAGCCCATGGGCCGTTTTTTGCCCACCCCTGTGTTAAGGCATGATCATGATCTAGAGATTTGAGCTGACTAATACTTATGTTGCCATTAAATTTGCACACCAGTCAGCAGAAGAATCCTTGTTTAAAACTGCTACAACTCACAGAAATATTCTACATTGCCGCGCAGCTGACTGCAACAACTCACCTAGAACCAGCCAGACCTGAATGGAAAGATAACTCTTAGGACAAATGCAGAGTTGGTGATACATTGTTAATGTCTATACTGGCTGCTTCAGTTAGAGACAGGATTTTTAGGTCTCTGTTTTGTGCCACGTGCGACTTGCCCCCCAAGATAAAATACTGCGTATACACATCTGACTGGGTTATGTAGGATATATGTATTTGTTGTGTAAATGTATATACAGATGGGCAAATATTTATTGGGATATTGTACAGAGAACTTCTTTTAAAAACTTCACCAAACTGTAGAGCCAGAGTGGTTCTTCTATGTAGAATGCAATTTACTATACACAGAACAAAGCAGACTTTTTTTTTAATGTCACTCATTAAAATATAGGCGTGGGCACTTGAAAAATACGTTAGCAATAGTAACATCACAATTTACCATTGCAAAAGGAGGTGTTCTGACAAGTTCTACCTAGAAATGTTTGCCAGAAAGTCATTGGCCATCAATGGGAATGCAGGTGTACCAAATCTTGCCGGGGGACTGCTCTTGTCACAGAGGAATGCTCTAGTGCAGAACCCAGGGGTCAGAGGCCACTGGCTGCATGTTTATCCAAGCACATCTTTGGGTCTGACATTAGCCCCAGTAAACACCTCTTCGTGCTGAAATTATTCTTACTCCTAGCAGGATAACTTATAGTTAGAGTCTATGCATGGTGCTACTTAGAACTACAGTTAAATGTGCCTGTTCACATTGCTTTTGCATTGTGCTTGAGCCTGTATGTATGAGAGAATGAGCTATATTATAGACTGGATTCTTCTCTCAATGATACTGGTTTTACCCCATTGTCACTCCTTTGACTTCAGGAGCTTTACTCCTGATTTCCATTGGTATATGAAAGATGAGAGTCAAGCACAGCATAGCTATCTCTGAATTATTGGGTAAATTACCTTGCTTATAAATTTATTAAGCCAAAAACATTATTTTGATAAATATGACCTCATTTACAGCTGTATACACTGGAAGAGACTAATTTACAAGTAAAATCAAAGTTATTATTCAGGCCTCTCTGCAATGAGAGATACATCTCTCACCCCAGACTCTCTACATAGAAATATTTCTGGAAGCTGGAAGAAACAGTGAATGCTGGTCTGCTGGAGTGAAGGAGGGGGAAAGGACCTCAACCTTTTCTTGCCCATCCACTGTCCTTCAGGCTAGAGACAAACAGAAGGACTTGTCTTTGCAGTGTATTATCTTGAATGAAAACACTTGCTGCTCTGTTTGAATCTTTTTAAGGAGCAAAGGGCCAGAAAAACACATGGTCTCTGAAGTACAATCACTGCTTCTCTCATGAACTTGTTTGTTTCCCTGGTGGACTCCATTGCTGGTTCAATGGAGATACACTCAGAATGAATTTGGCTTCTTTTGCTGGGAGTAGAACAGGGTAAGAGTAATGTCTCCTGATACTCTGGTTTTGGCCTTGTCTTTAGAAGGTCCTTTCATGATCTTGGCAGATTGTGCTAAAGTTTTGAAGCCTAAAGGGTCATGAAGGTTACAGATGAGGTTGATTTCCATCTCTGACTCCAAGGGTGCATTTACACATGCAATTAATGTGAATTAATTCATGCACAGTTCGTGCCAGAGTTTATTGCTCTCAGGCACCTTATTTGAACATGTGCCCAGGACTGCAGCACATTGAGCTGAGTCAGAGCAGTCCCAGCTAGCAGGGAGCTGGAGGGTCAGTCAGCCAGCCTGGGGATGCTCTGACCCAGCTCAACGTGCTGTGGAGGAGCTGACTAGGGCACAGGGGTGATCCAGTGCAGGGCTAGCCAGTAGGTAACCCCTATACTGAAGCACCCTTGTGCCCAGCCAGCCCCATCAGCTTCTACACATGTTGTGGTGCAGTACATAATTCTGCTGCAGGATAGTACTTGTGTTTACAAGTACTATCTTACGGTGTAGTGTATTAGTTTATTGCAGCTAGGGCTGCATGTGTAGACACAAGGACCTTATTGTGGGGCTAATTAGTCAACTGCAGTAAACATCTTGTGTTGACATGCCCTGAGAGACCCTATTTACTGTTCCTTCCAAAGTACTGAAAGGTTGCATTTGGGAAAAGTTGATGTGTGTCATCTAAAAGACATGTGATGTGAAATAGTTATGGGACTTTATTTTCTTTCTTACGTGAAATAGTCTCTTGACTATTCTATTGTGATATAGAAAGACCTGACTAATTTGTTTTAATGACTGAGGGACTTAGTGCAAAATGCCAAAATTTGCAAATTAGCAAGTA
The DNA here is from genome assembly GCF_052110815.1 of Crocodylus siamensis. Lineage (NCBI taxonomy): Eukaryota > Metazoa > Chordata > Crocodylia > Crocodylidae > Crocodylus > Crocodylus siamensis. Next base: position 136,894,040 of record NC_143395.1, on the reverse strand, counting down.
TGCAAACAAACACAATAAAGTAAACATAGCAATGTTTATTGGGCGTACATTTGTAATATTTAAAATCAATAATACTATGTCAAACAATGATTTAATTAAACAATTAAAAATACTCCTGAGCAGTCTCCTGGAACAGAACTGACATTACTTACATGAATACATTACTGTGGCTTATTTATCTAGCTACCAACCATGTGTGGAAAAAGCAGTGGGACTGTTGTGTGAAGACAGGTTCAGTTCAGTTCCTAGGTAGCAGCACTCTCCAGACAACAAAGAGGGAGCATCAGAGACATGCCTTAAAACCATTCATCAGGAAATGCTATGCTCTTGATTAGTTGAGGGCATGTTATTTGAAGGCGGGGTTGGCTGGCTGTGTTTGAACATGGTTTTACTGTATAATAACTTAAAGGCTTTGAAACAAAATTAATCAGAAGGTTTATCTGCTTATTACCTGCTGTCTGGGCCCTGTAACTTGGAGAGATCAATTTAAGCACAGCTTACGTGTGTTTATCACATTTGCATTTCATATTGGAACTTATTTACCTGAGCTTCAGGGTCTTTTGGGGGAGTCTCAGCCTCTCTCTCTAAATACATCAAAGCAATATTCTTTTTAGTCTGCTATATTTCTAAGGTCCATTTCACTGAGATACTCGCGGTAATCCTGCACTGAGTGACCCCTTTACCATTTCAGTGAGGACAGGTTTAGACCCTAAGCGTGGAACAGCATGAGAGATGGTGTGCCATGTTCAAAGAGAATCTTTCTGTTTCCTTATTTTCCCAGCTTTTTCCTCTGCCCAGTCTCTTCCTTCTTCCTCTATTACGGTACTTCTTTCTTTTCAACCTATTCTTCCTATATTCCCCATTGTGAACTGGTAGTGGGGATAAAGGGGCATGCTGCCACCAAGGAAAGGCCTTATTGAAGAGTTGAGCAATCACTGTAAAACTCAGTTCCATCTGATAAAGCATTCTTTAATTCGGAATGCTCTTTCCTGGCAACCAAAAACTTAATCTTGGCCTGGTTTAGCTGCAGTTCTCCTGATTTCCTGTGTCATTGACAGACAGAGTAATATATATAACTTGGTCTTGGTGCTGGATTCCTCTAGTAATCCACATTTAGATTTAGATTAAGATTTGGAATTCAAGGAGAGATGGATGAAATGCCAGTAGAGTTCCCAGAACACAGGGCGGGGATATATTTGTTATTCAAAAGACTAGCTGGTATATGATACACCAGCTATAATTTTCACTGGCATGTCATGTCCCCCCAGTACCCGCCCCTTCCTCCCCACCCCCCTGCCCAATCCTAGGTAAGAATGATTTACACTTATCTGGGCTAGGGATTATAGTAGTATAGCCTTTTCTGAGAAGGAGGTGTGAATTCTTCCACCCCATCAAAGATGGTGGAAAATGATTTTGTCATTATTGAAAAATATACAGCCTAGAAGCTGTGAAGTCCAGCATTACCGTAAGGTTTCACGCCATAGGTGGCAGAAAGATGGGGCTAATGGGGAGAACAGGGCTTAACACCCCCAAATGTGGGGCAGCGATGGCAGCACAGAAGGCTGCAGGGTGGGGAGGGGTGTACACAGACTCAGATGTGCAGAATATGCACACAATCAGGATTGCAGCCCAGTGGTGTGAGGACCACTGCCCAGCAACACAGGCAAGTCTATGAAGGGGAAGGGGAGGGGGACAGGGCCAGATCAAGGCCCTCAAGTGAGGGAGGGAGTGGGGCAGAGGCAGGGGCAGGGGCTGGGGTGAATGGGGCTCCAGGTTGGGTGGTGGGATGGGTGGAGCCCAGGTGGTTTGTCCAGGGGTACGGGGGGAGGAGGGGGCCTTTGCCACTGTGTGCACCCTGGGGGAGTCACAGGAGGCACGTGCCCCCTGGATTTGAGCGTGGGGTGGAAGTGGGCTGCCGCTATGGGCTGGGCTCTGAGTCCCACTGCTTGAGACGCGCACAATGCTGCATGTGTGCCACCGCCAGGTGGGCAGGGGACGTGGCATAGCCTGGCCACAGGACGCACATGGTATCATGCGGCTCTTGAGGCAACAGCATCAGGGTGCAGAGCCCAGCCCACAGCAGCAGCCTGCTTCTGCCCCGTGCACAAATCCAGAGGACACATGCCCTCCATAATGCACACAGCTGCAGGAGCCTCCCCGCGCCCCTAGACAAGCCACCCAGGCTCTTCCCATCCCACCACCCACCCCAGGGCCCCATTCACTCCTGCCCCTGCCTCTGCCCCACTCCCTACCTCACTGTGGGGGCCTCGATCTGCCCCCCAGTCGCCCTTTCCTGTCCAGAGACTTACCTGCTGGAGTGTGTGTGTGTGTGTGTGTGTGTGTGTGTGTGTGTGCGTGTGGTGTGTGCATGGGTGTGCGCTCAGCCCCATCCCCAATAATATTTTCTTCCTCCACCTATGATTCACACAGATTTGGTGTTAGTGATCAGATACTCTCCAAGGTGAGATCATTGTTTCAGTAAACCCCCCAAAGACTGAATCTCTCATCTTCCATCATTTCTCTTCTAAGAGAGCTGTTTCTGTATCACGTCTCAGGCTGAAATCTTGTCAGGGTCTGGAATATGGCAAACAATTATAATCTGCTGGTGTTTGGGCACTACAGTTTTGCTCAGGAAGGGTATGTTGGAAGCAGGGAACTAGCTGGCACAGGTTTCTGCAGAATTGGCTGGACCGTTACATGTTGTCAAGGTGGCTGGAAATGTGCCCGTCACTGAAGGAAGTGTTGATGAAGTCAGCCATCGGGGCCAAGGTGTTTTTTGTTTATTATCACCAGCTATGAGGGGGAAGGGTCTGTTTCCTCTGTGCATAAAAATGAGCATATGCAAAGAATGCTGGCTGTTACACTTTATCAAATGGGAAGGGGCATGGGAGAGGGTCTGATCATTTATCTTGCAAAGCACAAACTCTAGTGCAGCTATCCTAAACTTTGGTGAGAAAATATAGAGCTGAAATGCCAATATTTCAGGACCTAGCGAACTGATCCTTACAGGAGCAACATCATGAAAAACTACTTTCAGAAGTAGTAGTTGCCTTACACTTTGTAACTGGCAGTGTAGCACCATCAGCATTAACATTTACCCAAAAAACAAAGTCTGGGGTAAAAGAGCTTTGAGGCTAAACTGTTTGAATGTATCCAAGCCCTGGATGGAATAATCTGTGGGCAGGCACGTCAGCTAAAATGTACACGATGCAGTATTTGTTACTGGTGATTTTAACAACATGAGGGTAAAAACAGTTTCTGGAGCCAAGAATGCCACTGCCAGGGTGCTTGCCTACTCTGGGTATCATCAGAAATTTGGCTGAAAAATTGAACTGACAAACTCTTGGCACCTAAGCAAATTGAAAAGGTCATGTTGACTCCAACATCTTTGATTGAAGAGAGAGTCCATTTCTCCTTGTTACCACTGTGTAATGAAGAAACATCAAACAACCCCCTGGATTTTCCCACAGAACTTGTGCGTGTGCTTAACATTTCCATGTCAGGATAACATTTCTGGATGTTGCCTCTAGAGAATATTTTGTGAATGCTTGAGCAAAGCTTGCACAATCATTTTAGAATATCAGGAATGAACCAAAAGTCCTATTTTAAAATAATTTAATGCAATCTTTCATGAACATTCCTTCAACCTAATGAGCAGAAGGTTGAAAAGTGAAATCTGGCATGGAAGTAACCTTCTTTAAGCAGAAGTGCTTTTGCTTGTTCAAGAGGAAATTAGTTTTAATTTGGCTTAGTTGTAAACCTTTGAAAACTGCGATGGAGTATGTGTAGTGGATTATTTTACTAAGCCTGTAAAATTTGCAGCTATGGAATAATTTGCTTTCCATGCCTGGGTGGCTAATTTTGCTCTGAAGTGAAAAGTCTAGTTAGGAGTCTTGCTAGGAATCGGTGAATGTCAGGAAGGTACTTGAAGATCTGACTGAAGATCTTTAGAGTCTGAAAAGGGTACATGGTAGATTTTGTAAGCTTGTGACTCAGTTCCTAAAGACTTAGTAATATGTCAGTGGGATTAGGGAAGGCTGCAGAAATTAACATTTTCAACACCCAGGGTGCATCCGCACCAGTACCTGTGCTGGGCTCATCAGCCTTACCTGGGGCTCGGGGGAGCTCCTGGGGAAGCAGTGGTATGGAGCCAGCCACTTGGAGCCTGGCTGGCAGCCAGCATGGCTCTGGCCAGCAAACCTCCAGTTTCTGGCAATGCGTGCTGCTACCACATTTGCCGCACCACTTTTTTAGCTGTGGGGTTTTTTTGACACTGGGAGATCCCCCAGTGTCAAAAAACACCACTGCACTGCAATTAGCAGTGTGATGCATGGGTGTATGTGCATAGTGTATGGTTTGTAGCCCCTCAAATGGCTTTGAGGGGCTGCTAACTGCATGTATGTGCTTGTGGGGATGAGCCTCCTGTGCAATGCTTTCTGTATACAATTATTTAATCAACACTACTGTGTTATTGAGTCTGCTAATTTTTTTGTGCATGTGTTCCCTCACTCAAAACCTTGTAGATCTGTCTGGTGAAGGAATGCTTCATTGGAGTGACCAGGAATAACGGTCACAAGCTGGCGGAGGGTAAGTTTAGATTAGATATTAGGAGGCGCTACTTCACAGTCAGGGCGGCTAGGGCCTGGAACCAGCTTCCAGGGGAAGTGGTGCAGGCTCCTAGCCTGGGGATTTTTAAAAGGAAGTTAGATGAGCACCTTGCCGGGGTCATCTGACCCCGGGGCTCTTTCCTGCCAAGGCAGGGGGTCAGACTAGATGATCTACCTAGGTCCCTTCCGACTCTAGCTACTATGAAACTATGAAACTATGGAAAGGAGCTCTTACTTCATCTCACTCCCAGCCAACAGATGAGAGCTGCTCTAAACTATGCCAAGACCCAGACCGGTAAAGAACTGGCCCTGGGACTGGATGGGGTTCAAACAGCTCATCTGAAGGATTTTCCTTGGAGAAATTAGCTGTGTTAGTCTGGTCAGGCAGAAGGTAGGGCTGACTGACTGCTCTTCCTTCTGCCTTCTCCTTAGATGTATCTGACATATCTTGGGGGCAGGGCTGGGCGGGGATAAGGGAGGAGATGAAAATTTGATCTAAAATCTCCCTATGGCTCTCTGCCTCGTTCCAAGTGCTGTCAGACATTTTATCTGAAAAGTTAAAGCTGGGCATATCCCACAGTTTTGTGATTGGAAACCATTTGTCTCCAAAACCAAAAATTATGAAAGAAAAAAAGCTTTAAGAAAGAAAGAAATTGAGCTTCAAGAAAGAATCATTCATACTATAGGGCCACAACTTTTTACACCTGTTTAAATTTCCAGAATTAATAATTGTGCTCCACACACTGTCTTTGTAACACAGTGCATTCCTTCATTCAGGGCTTGACAGGTGGAAAGGAATGCATCCTTTCACTGAAATCTTCAGATGCTGAAGAAGTACAGCAAGGCAGTGTCAATTTTGACATAAAAGGATCACCTGTCAGCTTCCATGCCTGTTCAGTCTTCAGCTTCTTTGATGAGACTGTCAACAAAGCAGCTTTTAGTCTCTGTTCTGGGAGAACAGTAAGGCCAGATTTCTCAACTTCTTTTCTATTAGCTACTGTTTCTTTTCCTGCTAATTTGACTGAACTTCTGCCAATCCTAATGCTTGGTCCCCTGCCACATCCCTAGGCTGCCTGGAGTTGAGCCTCCTGGAGACTGACTGCTGATACTACAGCCCTTGGTGCAGATGGAGTGGCAGAAGGGCAGGAGGGTTGGCAAAGGCTGTTGGTCTGACATCAGTTGACAGACGGAACCGAGAAATACAGGACAGTCAGAATGGGCAGCCATCAAATGGTCTTGAATTTGAGCTGAGGGATGTTCTGCGTAAATTGCACACTGTGATGCTGAAGTACATACCTTAATTGTTATGGAAAGTTTTTGTGTCCTCTTCAGTTTCCTATTTTTGTTTAATGTCTTCTTACTCTAGAAGAAGAAGGTGACCAGAGCTGGCCAACAGAAGACTAGTGACATGCCAAAAGGCCAGCAGCTGACCAGCTGGAGATAATCAGAGAACCCCAGTTAGAGCTGAGGCTGTATGTGTGGCACCTCTCTTGCACTGTTTGGGGATGGGGTCAAACTAAACAGGGGCCTCGACAATAAAGGGAAGAGAATACAGTCAGGAAGAAGTGTCCCAAAAGCAACAAAGCAATGTAGATGGGTCATGAGTTACTGACCCTTGTGAGAGAATCTAGGTAGAGTTAGGTAGAGTTCCCTGGAGCTCTTTTTAAACACCACAATTACCGGACCTTTTCTTGGGGGGATTTAACTTCTAAAGTTGGAATGCTTGAAGATGTCTTACAGACTGAAGTTTAATTCATACACATCTGTGAATGCAAAATAGGAGTGACTCTGCAGGGATTTGCACTGATTTAACTAAATAAATTACACTGTAGTTAAATTAATACATTTTTTTTCATGTAAATAGGCTCTCAACCTGCCAGGGTGAGGGCACTAGTGCTGTACCAGCCTACCAAGATTATACTCTCTCCTTCATGCTGCGTGTAGATACTAGCAGTAAAGGGTTGGCTGCTGCATTCTCCCAAGATCAGGGTAGATGGGAAAGGGTGATGATCCTGTGTGTCAGCTGCAGATTATGAGGAACAAAGATAGGAATAAAATGAGCAATGCTACAACTCCTTCTAGTCTAGGCCATAATAGGGATGCTTAAGGGCTATCTTGCAGCTGCCCACTTCATCATTTTTACAGAGAACCTCCTATAACGCATTTATTCTGCCAGATTAGACACACTGCCATGGCACTGGTGGCTACAGAGCATAGGGAGATTGTGGTCAGTGATCATGGAAGCCTTCTAACACTGCTTTGTGCAACCTGTTGCCTCTCCTTTCAAGGTGCTCCCTAATTAAAAAACACCTTCTGAGCTGTGGTTGTACAAGGAACATCTTTTCGGTTATAGTAGCCACAAGCTAAGGACAGCAGGCTTCCATCCACAAGAATGGATGGAAGCTAAAGACACAAGGTAAGGACAGCTCTCTGTATGAGCTCTGTGAATGAACCAATGAGACTCAAGACCCTGGAAAAGACTTTACATGGAGACTGATATAACCTGCCTGAACTGGCCTGTGTGTAGAACAACACAGTACACAGCTCTACACATGCTTTGCTCCATTATGTTTGGCAGGCATGGCTGATTATCCAGGGAAATGATCCTGGGTATCTGTCCTGGACCCTCTGAGGACCTGAGTTCATGAGCTTCAGAACAGGTTGGTAAGCATTACCAGTTCTGCTGTGAATTGGGAGAGACAATAGCCACAGACATGGGCTTAGTCCAAGACAGACAGACACAGTCAACATCTTAATGCTGGACTGCTGGCTCTGGGATGCCGAGTCTTGTTCAGATGACACAGACTCACTAAAATGTTGGGTCACATACATCTGCTATGTAAACTCCAAGCAGAGCCGGCAGATAGACTTGAGAAGACTGATCACCAGAACACACTTAGGCCTTAGTATTTTGTGCATAAGCTACTGAAACACAGGGGACAGGGAGGTTCCCTAATCTCCACAGTCATGGGTTGGGTCCAAAAAATATGAGACCCTCACTTATATGGTGACCCTCATTTAGGGCTCCTTCAAGAAACCTTAGAGCCTGGCCCTATGCTAGTGGGAGGGTAAGGAATGAGGCACTCTGATGTTCTCAGAGATTAAGAGGATTTCCCCCCATGCATGGCAGTGCTGAGGTGCTAGTGGACAACCGTCCTGATTCCCTATGGGATTGTCCCATACTGAGGGAGCGGGACAGCCACAAGAGATGGGTTGAGGTGCCAAACTTTAGGTGGGAAGGAGGAGCATCACTCCCAAGCAAAAGCAAGGGGTCAGATATTGATTTGAGTTGCCTGAGAAGAAGCCAACGTTGCTCTGCATCCAGGTCTCTTGGGTGATGCAGGGCCACTGAGCAGAGGAGCTCATGAACAGGTGGGCTGAAAGGCAGAGCAGCTCGCTAAAGGCAGGAGCGGAGCTGAGGGGGCTCATGCAGACAGCCAGGACCCTCTGGGTCTGTGAGTGATAGTCTGCACAACCCATCACAGCACCTGGCAGCACAGGGGCAGGCAACCCACTGGAGCACCAGGTGCTCTTTCTTCCGCTGCACGGCACAGGAAGGCTGGGGCTGTCCGGGGGGGCAGAGAGCTCTCATCTGTCTCATTCAGATGGCGGCACCGGGACATGGCTGGGAGCGGGCACGGGCAGCTCCTTCCTAGGGGCAAGCCCTGCGTCCACTCGAGGACAGCCGGGGGCCGTGCCCAGGACCTTTTCTCGGGGGCGGGGCGGCTGGAACCCCGCGCTGGGAGTAGCCCCGCCCCATAGAACGCAGCGCGCCGGCAGGAGGGGGTGGAGCAGCGCCCGCCATACGCCCCTCCTGCCGCGGGCCCGGCGTGCTGCAACCATGGCGACGCCGCTGGCTCCGCCCCACCCCGCCCCGCCCCGCCCCCGGCGGCTGGCGATTGGCGGAGGGGGGCGGGCGCTCGCCCTCTGCCCCCTGACCCTGCGCGGCGGCAGCGGCGGCGGTTGCTGCTGCCCGTTTCCTGGTGGTGCTTGCGGCGGCTGCTGCTGCACGGGGCGGAAGCAGGAGGAGGAGGATGCGGCGCAGGTCGCGGCTGCTGCTCTGCTTCGCCTTCCTCTGGGTGCTGGGCATCGCCTACTACATGTACTCGGGGGGCGGCGCCGCTGTGGCCGGCGCAGGCGGCGGCAGGAAGGTGAGACCCCCCCCATCCCCCCCTCCGCGTGCTGCCCCTCCCCCCGCGTTGCCCCGGGTTACCCTCCCCCTCCCCGGTGTGTATACGAGCTCCCCCCACGTCACCGCCGGGGCTTTCCCCTCCGCCGTTGCTTCCTGCCCCGTGACGCGGAGGTGAGGGCTGGAGCAGACTTGAGCCCCGGCCACGTCCCGCCGCGGGGGAGGGCACCGCCTGCCCGGGGCGGGATGAGGCGCCTCCGCGGAGCGCAGTGAGGACAGCCCTCCCGTCCTCCTGCCGCCGCGCTGCTGTGTCTCTTGTGGGCAGCTGCGGAAAGCTATTCTCATCCCCCCCGCCTCAATTTGTCCAACCACAGAGCGCCCCCGCGGGCTTTAGCTTGGGGCAAGACCCCCCCCCCCCCTTCCAGCTGCCTGCCAGACCCCGCAGGGCTCTCGGTGCCGCTCAGCTGCTCCCTGGCTTGTGCTTGCAGCACGGCCACACACCTCTCCGGGGCTTGTAGCACCAGGGATAGGACGGGCAGCAAGCGGTTCCCAAACTCAGACAGGCACGTTGTCCATGTAAAACGGTTCACCCTGAAGTACCACCAGCACATTTTTCAGTTCAATCTGCAGCCCCACCTGGAAAATTTTGTCCTATCAAGTAATTATAATAAATCTGTCAAAGCGCACCACTGACAGGTTGCCTGCGTACCCCTGGTGATACTTGTACCACAGATTGGGAACTGCTGGGATGGGGCTTTCCTCGCAGCTGGGGCCCCTCTGCCTTTCCTCTTGGGGCTTTGGTAGTCTGGTGCAGAAACCCTTTCCTAGCGGCACAGATGTCTGAAAGGAGCCTTTTGGTGCGTGGGGGCGCTTGGCCAGCCCCAAAGATACATGGGTGTTGTCCCGCCATGGCCGAGCATGTGGTTGTCCCTGGGTCATCCCGTAGATTTTTCTTGTGAGTTTTTAAAACAACACGTTTAATTTTTGGCGGGATAAATTAGCAGGCCCTTATAACCCCGCAGGGTTTAATTTTAAGGCCAGGGACGCCAGAAAGCTTTGACTCTAAACATTGTGCCTTTAGTGTAGTGAAAAGGTTCAAATGTTCATTGGCTTGTAATTCCTCTTGCGTGCCTCCAAAATGGGGAGGGGGAAGGGAGGGTTTGGTGGTGCAAAGGTGGAGATGACTTCAGTAATATTGTTTCACTAAAGAATTGGTATCTGTTTGGGGCTGAACCTTAATGTACCTTAACATAGTGTCTAGTAAGATGGGATTTTATTGCCACTTTTCAGTTCAGTTCCTAGAAATACAGGTGTATTCGAGAGGTGTTTTGAGGTCCAGACCCTGTAGTCAGTCCTTGTTGTAAGCAGGGATTATTTCCACCAATAAGTCTGTAGAACCGAGCTCTGTATCTGTTTGCAAATGGCTCAGTGCTTTGCTGTGTTTCATCTTTCACATTTTGAAAGTAATATGCTGTACATCAGCTTGGAGGAAACCATTGCGTTTACTGTTACTGCTTACTGTTTAGTTAAAAATGAGTTTGATGTTTAAGTGGATGTTGTGCATTTATCAGAAATGGGTCTGGCATGAGATACAATTAAGACTTTGATCTGAATGCACTTTGAAGGTCACACTACTGTATTTTGTATGTAAAAACTGACTTGGACGACTGATATATAGTGAGGTAAGAGAAGGTTAGCTAGGACTAAAATTTTTGTTCTTGGGAAGCTTGTACAAAGAAAAGTTATTTTGACGCTTAGCAATTATAATACTTTTTTTTTTTTATCAATTGGCTCTTAATATGCTTTACTGAGGAAGTTGGTTTTATCGTCTGTGAAATTTTTTGAAATCTATGAAATCTCATTTATATAGTTGGGGAAACCTAAGGTATAAGCAAAATGACTTGCCCAAAGTTACCCAGCAGTCCAGTGGCAGAACAGGAAGAAAGCTCTGGGCACTGATCTGGGACAGCATCACACTGCTGCGTAAGAATGGTATTACTGACAGGGAAAGGGGGGGTGAGTCTTGTCTCAACATTTGAAAAGCAGCTGTTGTTCTATACAAAATTTTCTAAACTTTACAGGTCAGCACAATTAGGAATTTGAGCAAGAGGAATTAGACGGAGAGGAGTTTCAGCAACATAGCTAGAGCTTTAGTATGAGACAAAAGTGTAGGCCTCTAAAGTAATTGCCTATCTGTGAGGAATTGGGTACTTTGACCCATAAGAAACAAGTGGTGATATTAACAATTATACTTGCACTGGGATTTAGTACTGTTTTCTCTCAGTGAAACAAAATTTTATCCCAATCCTTGGAATCATTTAGTGAAGATAAATACGGAAATGTGTACGTACAATAGCTTTTAAAAGCCGAGTAAAAGATTTAGTGATTTAGAGTGCCAGACCCTGATATGAAGTAAAAACACAAACTGGCTTAGCTTTATGAATGAAAGTTTTGCTATAGTGAATATCATGGCATACATGACTTGTACTCCTTGATACTTTTCAAGTATTTTTGTCCAGCAAAAGTGTACAAGAGTCACCTGAGTATCAGTTTTAGCAGACCTAAGTCTTTGGTTTGTTCAGTCAAAAATTACGAAAACAGGGAGAGTTCTTAATTGCACAGGCCTGGTTATACAAAGAACACATGCTTCTATCAGGATGATGTCATGTACCACTTCAGGGCATAGTCCAGATTTTCTGAATTTTTTCTGGTATAGCTTCCAGTCCTGCTTGTTGGTTGATTTCATCAGTTTCCATTAATATTAGTAGGTGCCAACTTCTGTGCAAATTTGGGCCCCGTGATGGGGAACAAGGCTGTAGTTTTTCTCCCTTATTCAAGTTGTCTGGCACTGATATGTATTTTTGTCCCTTGGGTTCTCCACTTTCAGCCTTTTGAATTTAAGTCTACAAAAGAATGAGGCTGATGCCGAGTGCTGGAGGTCCCAACCTTTAGGCAGCTTGCTATTGTAGTGCAATCCACAGTCCTGTATTAGATGCTTAGGCTCCCAGCATATGGGAGGAGTTGGGTGCCTCAGAATGGGAATTAGAAAAAAAACAGTCTGCTGAGTGGGAGCCATGTAAACTAGTAAATACATGCCAAGGACATTGGTATACAGTGTCTACCGGTTGCTAGGATCTTGCTTAATGGAATCAGTCAGAGAATATAATCAAAACCCCCAAAGCCTGGTACTGTGTGATTTTATTTATTTATTTATTTATTTATTTTTGTGGTGGGGGAGAGGGGTTCGTTTGGTTGTTTTTTCCCCTTGATGCTTATTAGCATCTCTCTCTCTTTAAAATCAGCCAACTTAATATTGGAGTCAAAATCTTGATCCATAATCTATGCTGAATAAGGTTTCCCCTCCCCCTCTGTCTGGCTATTAGTCTCAACGAGTAAAATACAACAAGCTTTGGAAACTGTGCAGTTTCTTGACAAGACTCTGCTTGGGTGTTTTTTCTTTACTGTCACTTTTATAGAATTGCTGGCTATTAGAATCTAACGTACTTTGCTCAGTTTGATTTTTTTTTTTTTGGTAACCAGTGAATGCTGTATCTTAAATCTCATCCCTCACTGGGGTTAGGTCTAATTCTGGGCTATCTCCCTCCATGTGGGTTTCACAAATCTGAATCTGCTTCTGAACTGGATGCACAAACACTTTTTTTCCTTTTAAAAATAGGATTTAGGCCTGTCATTCAGAACACCACCAGAGGAGGTCCTGGCCTTCTTTATACAATAGCTCCATGGTTAAAACAGTCAGCATGAAGTCAGAGACCTAGGTTCAAGTCCCTCCTCCCTTTCATACTCAAAGCTCTTGCCTCCCAGGAGAAAGTTTTCAGCCCCAGATTATAGACTGGGTGAGGGCCTGTCTGTCCTTTCTTTTAAAGCTGTTCCATGCAAACTGAAGCAGCTTGAAAGATTCAGAAAATGTGAGCATGTCTCTGGCCTAGTAGTTACAGCATTCATCTGGGGAGGTAAGCGTGGGTTTTGGTTTCTGTTCCATTTGACAGTTTACTACTAACAGTTGGGAACAAGCACTGGAATCCAGGTCTCTACCCAACAGGCAATAAAATCCTGTCTTTTTTCTCTTTTTCTCTCTGGCCCAATGCATCTTTAATTATTTGATGAAATGTGGAATGACTTTAATAGGAGAGATTAAGAGCCTCCCCCACCACAGAACAGTTTGATGGTGAAGTTACTCTTCTGGGAGCTGAGCGATTTTTAGGTACCAGTCCTAAGGCGGAGGAGGAAATTGAATTTAGGCCTCTTGCATCCACTGAACTACTGGATAAAAGGAGGCACCACCTGTCTTTGTGTAGAATCTGATCTGCTAGACATACTCAGAGACTGCCTACCAGATTGTGCCCTGAAGCTTAATAGGCAGAAAAATGCCTGATTTTGGATCCTGACATGCTTTAGGCTTGAGCTTAGTGCAGAGCTACTTAACACTGTCAAGAATAGACCACTTCTGAGCCTGGGCAGATGCAGACCTTTAAGCATCAACAAAAATTCAGTGCTGAAAACTGAAGTGTCCAGGCTTAGGTAGAAGTTGAGCAAAGGTTTTGCGGATCTCAGTTTTGGATTGAAGTACGTGAGTTCTGTTTTTCACAAGATTTTTGTCCCTAAGTCTCATTGTCCAGCTAGACTTTGTTTCTAAGATGCCTTTTTAAAAATATATGCAACTGTGTAGCATGGCCTTGGTTGATTCTGTATATGGGAGAGAGAACTGTAAAAAGGCTTTTCCTCAAATTTTATTTATTTCCATTGCTCCTTCTTTGGCTTCAGGGAATGAAGCAGTCAATGATAGGTTCAGTGGATCAGAATGTCCCTCTTAGAAATATCAAAGAGGTTGTTGCCTTTTTATTTTCAAACATCTTTGGCAATTGGGGCACAAGACCAAAGCCAACTCTTAGCAATTAGGATTAGGAAACCAACTCATGATATATAAAACTTGGTAGTGGCTGCTTAAAATATGAAAAAAAAACACAGAACCTGTTGTTTGTTTGTTTTGTTTTTTACTGCATTCATTTATTTTATTTAGTATGTTTTGTGGCCCTGGGGATTGAAGGAATTGGAGGAATTCAGAATTATAATTTAGTTTAGCCACAAGGAGGCAGGCTACTCCTTTGCTTCTGGCTGTGTTACTTCTGTATACAGAGTTCTTTTTCTATATTTTTCCCTCTATTTTTAGAGCAGACTTGATAGGTTTGCTTATTATGGAGTAAGCTCCAAAGGAGAGAGTCAGTGCCTTGACTCAGGAGGGCATCATTCATTAAAAGTAAATTGAGCTGAAGAGTGTGTGGGGACAGGGTTGCTTCCTTGAGGACAGGGCTTTGGTATAGCTCCCATTGGTAAATGTAACATAAGAAGGATTTCTCTTTTCTTTTCTTTTTTTTTCTCTTTCTTTGAATCAGAGCATTACATGAAATAGTGTTAAATGAGGCATTTATAACAGCAGTTGAAAAGAACAAGAGCTACATAACCATACTATGTACTTCAGTTTAATTTTTGTAGGTTTAAATGGAAGCGAAAGGAAATGCATTTTCATATCTTAGTGATTTTAGAACCTTACTTGTTATAAACTTAATTTTGTAATAACAGAAGAGTACGTAGTTATGTAACTGACAGAAAATTGGCGCTAGTTGACTGTCGTACGTTTTTAAAACGTAGGGAGTAGGGTATGTGGAGGTTCTGTGCTTCTTGGGGCACACATTTTTTTTCTCTCTCTCTTTTCCTGTTAAGAGGGTGGAACTGCAGGCAGTCTCAGCTGTTGTTTTAATGTGGAGGATATCTCTTCCCTGCCTTGCCCATCTCACAGCTTGAAGGTTGTGAATATACAGCCACTCTAAATATCTCTTACATTAGCGTTTCCCAAACTTCTGATACCTGAGGCATACTCCCCCTCCCACCCTGATTGGTGAGGCATTTTTTTCCCCCTGAATTTTATGGCAGTCCAGTAGAAAAGTCACCAAGAGATCTAAATTGAGAAAACATATGGAGGGGGGCCTTGAGGCTAAAAGATTAAAAAAAATTAATGATCTAGCTGGTGCCACTTAAGGGTGAGGGCCTTATGCTGCTGTGCCCTGCTCTTTCCACTGTCTGTACTCTCCCAGCCCCTGCTCTGTACTTTGGGCAAAGACAGCCCCCATTGCTAAGGCAGCTTCTGCAGGGTTTCACATGCTGGCAACCACCCTGTGGCCCCTGTTGCTGGCCCTAGGAGCATGGGAGGAGTAGAGGCAATGGGGCAGGCTGCACAGCACACTTGCTTGCAGCTGAATGCACTGCTGGGAGTGTGGGGGTGGTAGGGGGAGGGGGAATGGCACAGGGACTGTTTGGGGACAGGGAAGGGCAGGAGACAGCAGAAGCAGCAATGGCAGTACCTGTTAGAGCACTCAAGGTGCTGCTAGAGTAGCTGGAGCAGGGTGCTGGATGGGGGAGGAGGCATTTACCCCTAATAGGATCTCACAGCACACTTCCATCACTCTCGTGGCACATCCTTTGGGAATCACTGTCTTAATTATTAAAACACAGAATCATAGAAAAATAGGGCTAGAAGGGACTTTAGGAGATCGTCTAGTCATCCCGCCAAGGCAGCATCGTTCAATTCCAAACCATTCCAGACAAGTCTAACTTACTCCTAAAGCTACACAATCAACCCTGTCAAAAACACCAAAAGCACCTAACCTCCTGCAGGTAGAGCTAGGGGATGAGGGCTGTGATTGTCTGGTCACTGTAAGCATTGTTAAAATATACTTGAGAGATGCAAGGAAGAAAATTATGCCCTCCACCACAGAGGAAGGCAAAACCCCACACAGTCTGTACCAATCTGATCACAGCATAAACTTCCTTCTAGATCCTAAATGTAGTGATTGGTCTGATGACCCTGAGCAGAGGGGCAAGACCCTCTAACCAGGGAGCTCTAGGTTTTAATCCCAGCAGGAGAAATGGCACACCTGAGTCAATCTTAGCCTCTGTAGTCCTTAGCTGCAGCCAACACCCGGTGCTTTTTAACAGCCAGAACCCTTATCACCCTCCTGCTCTTGACATCTGTAGCAACAGGTTGGAAGAGAAGGTGGGGGGAATTCCTTCCCAGCTTCATGTGGCAACCAGGGAAAAAACCCATAAGCATGGGAAAAACCAAACACCCCCTATTCTACTCTGCAAGCTGAGGACAGCTAGCATAGGGGTGGGCGAAATATAGCTCGTGGGCCGGATCCAGCCCATGAGGCCATTCTATCTGGCCCGCGGGGCCTCTAAAAAAAAAAAAATGTAGAAAATTAATATTTCTCTGCCCTTGGTTCCTGTCAAAAATGGACAGGGGCCCTGGTACCAGTGGTGACCAAGAGGTGGGGCACCTGTCAAGGGGTGGGTCTACCCATACAGCCCTCCACAGCCTGCCAAAACTGGGTAAGTGGCCCTCTGCCTGAAATAGCTGCCCATCCCTGAGCTAGTATAACTCCACGGAATCATATGCTCTAACTGGAGAACCAGAACTCCTCTTCCTGTATCTCCTATATAGGAAGTCAGTTTATGGAGTTCAGTTGTGGGAGTTCACATGTGTCAAATCACTTGAGAAGTGACCTGAACTCCTTATGCTTCTGGTTTTGATTTTTAATATCTAAATTTTAAGACAGTTTGGTGATTCTTAATCTTGATGGATACCTTGTCTTGTTTCACATCCTTTCTAAGACTTGTACTTTCTAGAAAGCAATAGGAACCAGGTGACAAAGAATTCTGCTCTCTCTTTGGAAGGTAATGTCAGGAGGTTTTTTTTTAAAACAATCTATAGTTCTTCACCTGACATGTTATGGTAGGGTAAGAGTGAAGTTGTAGCTGTGATGGTCCAGAAATTATGTGAGAGGCAGGGATTTCTTAGGGTGGTAGCTTTTATTGGACCAACTATGTAATTGGCATAAAGTTGGAGAAGCTTTTGATTATTTCTCAGGTCACCTTGCAACTCTATGCAACTTCATAGTTGGCCCAGTAAGAGAGATCACTCTAAGAAATCCTTGCGTCTTACCTGACAGGGAAATATATGAAATGTTTAGCTGCTGCAATGCTAAAGATTTTCTTCTTTTCTTTGCACATCAAATTAACTTGTCCAAAACTTAGTCAAGTGTTTTTTCATTTAAAACACTATGTTAGGTTTTTGGTTTTTCTTTTTTTAAACGATGTTTTGACAAAATAACTTTGCTGTGTATCTGTTTAGGCAATAAACCCCATGGATTGCTTTTTTTTTTTTTTTTTTTTTCCTTGGGTGAAAGTTTTCAGGTAGGATGAAAAGTATGAGTGCTTTGCAACCTGTTTATGTTTGTTTTTGTGTAGGAAGCTCTTTTGAAGTGATATGTTGCTGGGAAATCTCATATTTTCAAGGAGGGGACATAGTGGGGACATTTTATTTTAACTGTGAAACTTCTGAAGAACAAAAGCAAAGACAGTTGAGTGACTGATGTTTTAAATGTCATTTCAAGTATGGTTGATGCTTTTGCTAAATGCGTAATAGAAATTCTGTGGTGGTCATTCATTCATAACTCGGGTAATAACATGACACAGCACCTTGAACAGGCCCTTAAGGAGCCTGTTCCTTAGTTTTTCTGCCTTGTAGAGTTAATTAATGGTTATGTTTCTCAAAGTACTCTTCCACATCCTGCTTAGGTTTGCTGTGTCACTAGCTTCTGTATGCAGCATCTGTAAAACCATAGTGACACTGCTCTTTATTTTGGGTTCTTCTGTGGATACAAATGGTCCTCTTGAGAGACATGGTTTAAAAACTGTAGATAATGAATGAATGATGTGAGCTGTAAGTGCTGTGCCTGTTTCAGGTTTGTGTCTATTATGCTACAAGATCTGTTGTAAATAAATGCCATCCATATCCATCAGGTGTGCTAGATCCTTCCAAAATGCTGTTTGATATGTGATACCTGTTGATGGCATTTTTTTTTCTTACTAAAAAGAAATCTGTTTTTTGTCCACAGTAGAAGCACTTTTCCTATCCTCTACTGCAACTATATTTTTCATATTAGGGCTCTCCTGCATAATAGTATCTCAGAGTTGATGATTAGAGATAAAATTGGATGATCATTAGGTTCCTGTTAATATTATCCACTGCAGGCAGGTAGACCATTTGAAGGAAGGTATAAGACTCTAAATATGTTGTACTCTGGGCTTTATTTGGCATGTCTAAGTCTGGCTACCCTTGCCTTGTTTTTCCTCTCAGGATTTCTATCGATCTTCATCCTTCCTGTAGTCTCTGAAATAGTTAGCAGTTTTGCATTCGGTCTCTGTTTTAAATTGTATAGAGTCACCTGGATGCTTCATATAACACACTTTATTTTGCTCTTCAATGCTGTATAAGTGGCATGAGTCATTAGACTGCGATGTACACCCTCCTGTGGGCAAGTAGCTATACACACAATAGACCTTGTACAAAGAGATGAGATGCCTTTCTCTGATTATGGTGTTGAGTTCTGTTGAAGATGCACTCTTTTGCATGCTCCAAACTTAATGTTGCAAAAAGTGCATCAGATATCCCTTGGAATGGGATCATAGGCATCGCAGGGTTCATAGGGCTGGTAGGGATCTTACAAGGTCATCATCTAGTCCAGCCCCCTGCTAGAAACAGGATCATCCCCGATTAAACTATCACAGCCAAGTGTCTGTCTAAAATGTTCATGAAAATTTCCAGGGACGGATATTTCTATAGCTTCTCTAGGAGGAACTTTCTGACTATGAGGGTAGTAAAACATTGGAACAAGCTACCTAATCTCCAATCTAAAATTTCTCTGCTGCACTTTGAGGCTGTTGCTCCCAGTCCTGTTCCCCATTGCCACAGAAAAGCCTATTTCCTTCTGTAATTGCCCTACAGGTATTTAAATATTTTTTGTCATCAAATCTCCCCTTCAGTCTTCTCCTTTCCAGGCTAAGTCCAATTCTTTCACTCTTTCCTCTAACTCATGTTTCTCAGATCTTTAGTCATTTTTTTTTATTGCTGTGCTGAACTCATTCCAAACTGTCCACATCCTTCTTGAAGCATGGAGTCTAAAACTGGACACTGTACTCCATGTGCAACCTCCCAAGTGTTGAATACAGTAGAAGACTCACTTCCTTTGGTTTGCAAGTGACACTCCTGTTAATACAGCCCAGTATGTTGTTGACATTTTTCTTTCTTGCAGCAGGAGCACACTGTCGGCTCATATTCAGTTTGTGGTCTACTGCGGGAGTGTTCTACCCCCTCCTGTGGGCCAGATCTGGCCTGTGGCACCAGGTAACATGTCACCGTGCATACAGGGCTCCCCACAGGTCTGGAAATTTGATGACAGGGGAGTGATGGCACTGCTCCAAATATTTGGGGGGGGGAAATGTTTTCCCTCCAAATTAAATCAAAACTCAAATAACAACATCTGTGATTATGTGTTCCTGGCAATTCAGCCTTTTTTTTTTCCAAACTGCCAAGTTACCTGTTAATTTGCACGTACATTTTGTTTTTTAAAGATACTGATGAGAAGATATAATAAGGGGCTTGATGTAGTCTAAACACTAGTTCTGTAAGTCATACAGGGCAAGTTTTGTGGCAGTTTAAACAACATAATATATGCTAGTTCAAATACAGGAACTATTCAAAAGGGGATGTCTGTGTAAAGAGAGACTGCACAAATATTGAAGTTCTTTAAATGTAGTCTAGGAACTAGAGAAAATATGAACGAGTAAAGGGTCAGAAAAGTCTACTGAATTTTAAAGTGCACAATGTGATAGCATGCTTCAGGGAAAAACTGCTACTCAGTGTGCGTTTTCCTATCATAATAAGATGATGCAAATTCATCTGACTTCTGTAACCTTTTTTATGTCTTTACAAAGAAAAGAGCTGTTTTTAAGGACCCTGCAGGCTTTACTGGGTATTTGACCTTTTAATAAAGTTTAAAACCTGTATGAACTCCTTCATGTCACTTAAAATAGCGAAAGGTATTGCAGATTATGTGGAGAATAGGCATGGGATAGAAATCTGATAAATGGTATCAACATCATGCACCAGAGGTGCTCAAAATTTAAAAAGGTTCGAGTTGAGGAAATGTTATACAGAAAATTGGTGTTAGACTTTGCCAGGTATGTTAGGGGGTGGAATACTACTAGTCACACCAGGCTCCCTCGGTTTGGATGGTCTGTATGTGCTGTACAATAACCAGAGGTATCTAACCCCTAGCACTTCTAATGACCTTGTTAGTTGTAATAAAGAGAACACAGGCTCCGGTTCTTAGTAACAAGGACTTTGTGGTACCATGAAGTCCTTTGAAGGATACAGCAGGAAGTGTGAGGTGATAAGCAGATAATGCCTGGCTTGGGAGCCAGCTGCCTTCCCTGCCTCCTGCCGTGCAGGTCTCAGGATTCCCCAGGAAAGTAGGGGATGGGGCTGTCCTCCACTTCAGGCAGTCCCAGGACCTGCATGGCAGGTCCCAGGAAAGGCTCCATTGCGTGGGGCTTCCCCTGGTGGTGTTTGAGTGCTGGGAGCTGCATGTGTGCCATGAGGAGCTCTGCGGGATACAGGCAGGCTGGTCTGGTGGCACTCCTTGCCACATGCTGATGGGTGACAGTGCCTGCTGTACACCATGTGTGGGGGAGGAGAATGTGTGAGGGGTCCCCACATCTCCCCACCCTCCCTCGCACCCCACATGCAACCATACCCCATCACAAACCCCCCTACATCTCACCATCCACCCCCCACCCCAACCACACCCCCCACACAGGATATACAAGAGTAAGACTTTACCTCTGTACACAGTACACAAACACAAATCTTGACAAAATATTTTTGTAATAAAACGAAAATATGCTATAGTAGGCATTTGACTTTTAATGTATGATTTGCTCTTTTTTTTTTTCTGGTTCTAAGAAGGCAACCTTCCCCTCCCAAAAGGAGTACTTCTGGGTGCCAGAGGAGAGACTTCCAGTGGCCAAGGTCAGGGGTTAGGGATGGGACTTCTGATCCCAAGATGGTGACTGGGGAGGGGTCTGTCAAGGGGCAGGGATACCCTTGCAGCCCTTGACAGCTCACCAAAACTCATTTAGCTGCCCTCCAGCTGAAATTATTGCCTGCCCCTGAGAAAGGAGGATCCATTTTACCAGGACATTCTGAGCACTGCTTTGGTGCCTTGTACCCTTCTTATCCTGTGTACATCTGTTGGCCTTCTGAAATGTTTAGAAGTTAATCTGGTTTCCAAGCACTCTTACTTGGGCCATATATAGCTTGCTTTTTGGTCACCAAAGTCTATGGCTCAGGCTCTTACTGAGGCATGCTTTGGTTTATAATGCTAACTGGTCTCTCTGACTTCTTTATGCACTAATCAGTGATTGTACCAATCCATGCTTCAGTTTAGCATACAGTTGGCGCCATGGTTATGCTGTTATGTATAAATTCTCAAACAGTAATGAGCTGTGAAGACATTTTTTTTCTTCATTGTGAGATATTCCAAGTATTTAGCCACTTTAAAAATAAACAGTCCAGCTGAAATCAGATCTAGCTGCTGAAACTAACTGTTCTTTTAATTTTGTGTTCATTTGAGGATGGGCAGCAAGTCTGTTTTTAGCAATAGGCTTAGAAGTAGGAGGATTTCTGAGTCAAAATGAAAAATGTTACCAGGGTTAGAAATCCACAGAGACCGGCAGCTTTTATACCCTGGTAAATAAATAGAAACTTCTAGTTAAACAGCTTGATTTGGCACCAAGGTGTCACCAGCTAATGGTAGGTTGGTCTGTGTGACTACTGGTCTCAGTATCGTAAAACATCCACTCTAGTCTGCGATCACATCAAAAAGGGGCAGTGTTAGGGTTGGATTGTAAGTGAATCCATCGCTTTCTAGAGAGAGTCCCATCAGGTTAGACTTGAGGCATGCTGACCATAGATTAATAGATTGTGGAGTCGGAAGGGACCACAAAGGATCATTGTACCCAACCCCCTGCGCCTGGCAGGAAAGAGGACCGAGATCAGATTACCTCAGCCAGGTGACTATCAAGCCTTCCGTTGAAGACCTCCAAGTTAGGTGATAGTACTACCCCTCTTGGAAGCGCCTTCCAGATTCTGGCCACCTTTACTGTAAAAAATGTCTTTCTAATGTCTAACCTAAATCTGCTCTCCACCAGTTTGCACCCATTATTTCTAGTTACTCCTAGGTGTACTCTGGTAAACAGCACATGTCCAATTCCCTGTTGTCCTCCCTTGATAAATTTATAGGTGGCTACAATGTCTTCCCTCAGATGTCTCTTGTGCAGGCGAAGAGACCCAGATCCCTCAATCCCTCAACCTCCCCTTGTAGGGTCTTCACAGAGGCCACTAATCATGCGAGTGGCCTTCCTCTGAACCTTCTCCAGATTCTCCACGTCCCTCTTGAAGTGTGGCGCCCAAAACTGGACACAGTACTCCAGGTAGTTCGTGGTGTTGGCAGTGGCTTATCTGGTTTTTTATGATAGCACTTCAATCGTCATGGTTCGTAACTAGGGACTTACTGAAAGTGCCATTTCACAGAAATCATCAAATCCAGCATGGCCTGTAAAAGTGGGCAATATCTGTAAAATCTGGGGTGGGGGATAAAAAGCTTACTGAAATTAAAATGCTGGATCTCCAAAGGGAGCTAGCAGTCCTCATGGTGCTGTGGCCTGGCTGTGCAGCTCTTCAAGGGAGAAGGAGAGAGAAGGGGCTGCATGCACAAAGGGCAGCCCAAGATGGCTGTTGCTTCCACCCCTTGCTGTTGAGACAGTTGTCTGTTTGTGGCCCTGCTTCTGCATCAGTCAGTGGTGAAGGGTAGAGTTGCATGATGGACAGCCCTCACAACCAATCGGTGGTGCGGGGTGGAGCTCCTGAGCCCCTCAACCAATCAGAGGTGTGGACAGGGCCCAGCGTGTTCAGACTGTGAACCTGCTATCTCCTCCCGAAACTAGCCAGCCCCCTCTTTGAGGTGGTAGACCCCTACTCGTATCTGTTTTTCAAAAGCAGTCTGCTCACTCGCCTTTTTGTTGCAAGCTGGCCTAATCATTATATTATAAATGAATTGACTTTTGAAGCATGGCTCTCACTTCATTGTTCTGGAACTTTTTGTATTTGCATTCTGAAAGGATCATGTCGTTCAGGTTATTAGGTTGTTGTTTTGAAAATCCCACTGACATGGCAATTTTTACTATGTGATTAATTTTAACAAATTGGTAGCTGATTTTTTATTTATTTATTTATTTTTAGTGTGTTTGTTATTACCCATACACAATGTTCTAGCTGATACTTCTTGAAGTTTTAATTAGAAAGTGTTCTTTAGTTCCATTAGTTCAGCATCTGGCTTTCTTTTGATGTTCTTTGCAGATGACAGCTGAATGACGAATAATTGTACTAAGTGTAATAAAGACCCCTTGTGAAAGCTTGAGAATGGTTCTGTCACTTAGCACTTTCTTTGGAGCTGTGTTTATGAGCGTCAAAAAGGAAAAACATTCTTTGCTCAACTGCTTTTATCTATTGCACATATAAGCAGAAATATTCCGCCCTCTGCCACAAGGCCCTCTGTAGAAAATGTATGTATTTTGGAACTGTTCTTGCAGTCACCTGAGAGTGGTGTGTGCTTCACAGCGAAGTTCAAGTCTGTGGTACGGTTTTGAGACGATAATGCCAGATGGGACACTAATTGTTCTTTTAACAATTAAACAAGATCGCTATTCTTTCCGTGAGAATTCAGCGTTACAGTAGCCCCTCTGTCCTGACTTTCCATTTTCTGCATTGTCCTCCAAGCTTTCACTTGATAAGCTATAGAATTTTTGAGTTAATGACTAAATGCATCAGAAGCAGAGACAGCAGAATAGTTTATTGGCAGCTGCATAAGGGGGCGCTTGGGACTTTTGTCCTCGGGAATTATGAAATAAACATCCAATTAAGAATTTCAACTAAATGTGATTTAAGCAGTGAGATGGCTAACTGTCACTTCCATTTTCCTGTTCAGATTTCATGTTTGAAATTTATGAAAGAGGAATTTCTAAGCATATGTATGCTAAGAATGTATCTGCAGTAGGGGTGCTTAAGAAATATTGAAAACCATAATAAAGAAAGTGATTCAAAGTTAGTTTCAGCATGGTGTTGACTTTAAGTCATATTGCAGTACTGCCTGGCGCCCCAGACCTATTGTATTAGATGCTGAACAGCCATAATAGGCAAATTCTTCTTTGAAGAGCATGCAATCCTACTGGGAGAGTTTTTATATCCTAATACAACTAGAGTCAGTAGTTTGTGGTCCATCTACACTAGCGATTTTTAAGGCTGCCATTTCTTGTTGCCACTTCCTTAAAAGAATTTCCCTGTAGGCACATCCCAACACATTGACCAGAGAATTTGCTGACACAGACTAAATTTGCTAGGTGGTTATCTATGAGGATCTTTTGTTCAAGTCTTAACTTGAGGATTGCAGGAAAAATAGCTCAGGCTTATCTTAGGCTTTTATGGGTGGTTACATAACCTAAGTATACCTCAACTGTTGTGTGTCAGATTCTGTATGGTGATTCAGGACCGGAATAGCAGTGGTGTTGCAGTTCTGGATTTGGTGCAGCAGCAGCCTAGCAATGCAGAGAATCTATCATAGCGTCTCTCCTCAGCATGGTTGATGTTAACTATCGTGTGCTGCTAGTACCTCAGTTTCATGTTTTAAAAAACATAATGACCTTCCTATCCTAAATGCTCTTAGTTTTAAGACTGAGCAGTTACCTGATGGTTTTTAAAACCCAATTAAGGCATGGAGCAAAATCCTTGCATCATTTCTAGAGTAAATGGTAAATCAAACCAGTCTTCACATTTGGTCTCGTTTGGATATGCAGGTGGGAAAAGTTCAAGACCTTTAGAGATGCTTCCCTCCCACCCCACAGGAAGTGAAGAACAAAAATAACTAGGCTATGGGGAACCCTGTTCATTCTCTTGCAGTAGTATGTCTCCTGGAGATTCAGTTTTTAGCAGAAAATGGTAGTAATATTAATAGGAATGTTCTTTGCAGTCTTGGGGAGGTGGGGAATAAAATCTGAGCAAGTTGAAGGCTTGTTTTTGGGTAAATTTCAATATATATTGAAATATTTTAAATAGTGGCGTATTTATATTAAAACCATACCTCCTTTATTCTCCTGTATATCTCTCAATACCCCTTGAGGATTAGTTTTTGTTTGTAAATTGTTTAAAGATAACTATATAAAATTCTACATGGCTTGTTAACCCCTGTCAGGGCTTTTAGAAAACCTTTCAATGATTTTTAATTTTTCTCAAATGTCCCCCCTTCTCTACCTCCTCCTGCCTTCCCTGAAAAAAATGATGTACATCAGGGCTAAAGTAAATGCCTCCTGCACAAGGTATCAGGTTTTTTTTTTTCCCCAGGTAACAATTTGAGCCATAGAAATAATTGAAACTGCAGCAGGGTCTCTTTAGAATATTATCCTTGGAGGATGTAAGGCCATAAACGCTATGCATGCTGACTAGAAAAATGACTGCAGTAGTCTTCAGGGTTTTGTTGTAGTTTTTTACTCTGTTCTGTTTGTCTAGGGCACTTTCTTCCTCAAATCTTACTTTTTTGCTTTCCCACTTGGCTTGTACCTGTGTCTGCTGTTCATGCTACTGTGCCAATATCTTTAGCGTTTCCTGTCACAATATCCTTTGTAAGATTTCATATTTTTTTTTTGCAACATCATTGACTTTTTGTACAAAAATACTAGTATGTTTATACTGTTAATGTGCTGCTGTTTTTCTCATGTAACATTTGAGGGAGGTGTTAGAGGGAAAAAAACCCCCGTAGTCCACACTTCCTACTTTTTTGTCTTGCAGGCTTAACCTTGCTGTAGTAGTGCAGACGGATGTCTGGCTGCTTGCAGTTGGTGTGAGATACAAGGAGTGCACCTTTCATAGAGGGGGAAACATCTTTAGAATCACTTTTTTTGGAAACTTCTATTAAAGCATCTTGGGGGAACTACAAGGCATTTAGATGAAAAGGGTTATTTCTCAGTGTTCAGAAGGGCTATTTGTTAAGTCACAGTTCCTGCACTGCATTTCTTAATCTGGGGGTGGGGGTGTGCGGTTTTATTTCCTGTGGAGAAGGGGAAGATGAGTCTCCAGTTTTGAGGATTTTCAGAAGCATGTCAATATAATTCTTATTCTGGCAACTGCAGTCTGCTTACACTGTTCTAGTATGCTCAGTGGCACTAGAAAGTAGTAGTTGTGGTGTCAGCATATTTGCTTGTGTTGTGACATTGACACTATTTGTTTTTCCTCTTTTCTCTGCTGCTCATCTCCTCTTGTCCTGAGCTTAGGATTCAGACTGTAAAGCTTGCATCATTTTTACCTGTAACAATGTGGCTTCCTGGTCTGGGACTTTTGCTAATCATTGGCATGAGGATACAGGATTGCCAGAACTGGCTTTTGTAAAAAGCCTTGCCCTGTAGCCCCTGTCCTTTTTAAGGCTCTCTAAGGTGCCAGGTCCTGGCAAGCCTCAGGGCATGGGGAAGTTCTGGGACACAGCCCTCTCCTGCCAGTTCTGAGGACTGGAGAGGAGACAGCCTTGGATCTGAACCAGGATTGGAGTTGCTAGGTGCTAAATCCTGATGCCCATGTGAGCATTGGGATCTGGCACTGGGCAGTCCTGGGGTCTGGGACAAAGCAGCTCCCTGCCCAGCTGGCAGGATTGGTCTGGAGGCAGCTCCAGGTCCTGAACTTGGCTGCTTCCTGCTCTGTCTCTGGAGGTGGTCTTGGGTCCAGGATATCAGGTGCCTTCTTAAAAATGGGTGTGGAGCTGGGGATGGGGAAGCTTCTCATCCTCAGCTACGTGTGCTGGTTTAAGAAGAAGGATGATTGCACCCAAAAGCTTGCTAAGAACTTTTTTCCAACTACTCAGTTGGTCTAATAAAAGATATCACATCTACTCAAAGATCCTTGCTTGGTTTAAAGAGGTGCCCAACATGAGCTACCAGGGGATGGGAGAGTTCCCTTATCTCCATCTCTGCTGTTCAAGGGCACATGAGCCTGGGGAGCCTCTCCTTGAGGCATATGGTACCCAGGAGACTTGCACTCTGAATCAAGATGTAAAGTCAGCAGATACTGAGAGGAGAGGGGGAGAAATTTCTGTGTGTGTTCTGTTCTTTTTCAGTTTTCCATAGCAATTCTAAGTTTGTTTAGCCTTGCATGGGGGCCGTCTGCTACCAGAAGAGACGAACAGCAGGCTTGGACCAAGCAATTCGCCCTTGTTTTTAATCTTGCTGCCTTTACACATTAGGCTTTACCTAGTGTTGGCTTTCAAGACCTGGTTTAAGAAGGAATCTGAGGAAAAAATGAACTTCCCTTAGATTCAAATGATTCTTTCCCTTTTCTCCTTTTTTTAGTTCTCGTCTAATTGTTTAATCCTGGGGTTGTTGTCCGCCTCTTTTCTCTTCTCGCTTATTCATTATAAGCAATATGAAGTACGTTTCCTTAGGGGATAATGACTGCCTTTGGTCTGAAGCAGGGGTAGGCAAAATATGGCCTTTGGGGTGGATCCGGCCTCCCAGGCAGTCTCATCCAGCCTGCTGGCACCTATCAGCTAATTGTACCCAGCCCATGTGCCTCGCTCCCAACTTTGTGCATGGAAGGGCCATGCACAGCCACCACACAGCTTCCATGCAGGGCTGCTGCTGTTGCTACTGCTGCAGCCGCCAGGTGACCTGTTCAATTTCTCCAGTGTCCAGTGGTGGCGGCTCCTATCCCTGCTGCGGTGCTCGCTTTGGGCAGCAGGTAAGGAAATAGTGGGGGTGGAAGGAGGAGCTACAGCTGGATGAGGATGGGGAGCCTGAGGCTGCAGCTGTCAGGAGCGCAGAGCGCATGTTCAAGGGGGGCAGTGGGAGTGCAAAGCTCGGGTGGGAAAGGTGTGACTGTGAGGTAGTCAGGGGGTGCTTGTGGCTTGGATAGACACTGCCACCCAGTGGCATGCGGCTTCATCCAGTGCTGCACGTGGTGGCAAGGAGCAGAGCCTGCCCAGCCTACCTCTATTGAGTAGGGCTCCGCTTAGCACACGTGCAGATTCCGTGCACTCGCATGCCACCAGTGGGAAGCCCTGTGTGCTGGAGCCAGCTGCCTTCACCACCTACTGCAGTACAGGTCCCGGGACTTCCCTCCACATCTCATGGAGCCCCGGGACCTGCAGGGTAGGGAGCAGGGATGGCAGCTAGCTGGTTCCAGCTCGTGGGTGGCAAGCAAGTGCCAGAAGCTGCATGTGCGCTGCAGGGAGCCCTGCATGAGAGGTGAGCCGAGCAGGCTGTGCTCCTTGCCACCACGTACAGTGTTGTCTGCAGCTGTGTGCTGTTGGGAAGCAGCACCTGCATGGGCCACGGGCAACCCCTGCGTGCTGCTGCCACTACTGATGATGAGGGCTGTGCACCATGGGGGTGGGGAGGGGGCAGTGGGAGGGTCCCCACACACTCGTACCCTATCCCAACATACACCCCCCCCAACATATGCTGTGCCCCCCACTCACACAGCCACACTCTCTCACAACCCCCCCCCATACACGCAGAGACTCCCCCTAACTACACCCCCTCCACATACAATATACAGGACTTGACTTTATTTTTGAGTTCTTATGCAGTCACCTCTGTATAAAGTATGCAAACGCAAATTATGACAAATATTTTTGTAATAAAATAAAAATATGTTATAGTAGGTGTTTGACTTTTAATATATGATTTGTTTTGTTTTTTCTTGTTCAAAGATGGCAACCCTCCTGTCTGAAAAGGACTACTTCTGGGAGCAAGGGGAGGGACTTCTCGTGGCAAAGGTCAGGGGTTAGGGGCTGGACTTCTGGACCAAGATGGTGACCCAGGGGGCTGGTCATATGTCAAGGGGCGGGCCCAAAATAATTGTCCAGCCCTGGTTTAAAGGCATTTCAGCTACATGTCAGGGTATTATCTTTCACCCAGTCGCTCATCTCTGAGAACTGACTCTTTCATGAACCCTCTCTGCCTATCCTTCTCTGTTAGTTACACTTTCTATGTAGGTCACATTTTCACTTGCATATCTGTTTTCTCCAGTCTTGGAATATAAATGATGAAACACTTGAATCCAGTGTCTTTTTTTTTTTTTTTTTTTTTTTTTTTTTACACTTATGTAGCACTAGTGAGACTGTAGCAACGTCTAATGTTCAGTAGAACCACTGACTCCACTAAGGTTTTTAGTTTTGGTAAGGAATTGAAGCAGTTATGTAAACAAGAAATTCTTTGCTATATCCAAAAATGTCAGGCTGAGTAGAAGGATAAGACTTTTGTTTCTGCTAAAGCATTTAGTTGGTTTCTCTCCCTGTACCCCACTATGCAGCTTTCATCTGCAATCTCTGGCTCTCTGTGGGGAAGACTTCTCTTTAGAAAGTGTACACTATCTATTCAAAAGTGGCAGCTGTTGTCATTACGAAGGCATCTTGGCTGGAAAAACTGGAGTGGAGAAGAGAAGTTCTCCAGATAGAAAGCAGGACCAGTGAAAAGGATTAGCTGCTTTACTTCTGTCAGTTAAACGTATGCAAAAAAACTGCCCTTGTTACCATTCTGTCCTGTACCAGCGGGGGCCAACCCTTTTGGTAGATGTGCCACTCCAGTCCCTGTCCCCTGCCCTATAAGTTTGGTCAGCCCTAGCCCATACCATTGACAGAACTTAAAAACAAACATTTTCTTTATTTTGCTAGTGAGGATTTTTTGGGTGGAGATAAAAATATCTGAAAAAAATACAAGGCCATATTTTTTTTGTTATACTAACGTTAACATATCCTGGTAACTAAAAAAAAAAAAGTTAAATTTTGTAGCTTGTTTTACAAGACTATAAATGGTCTGTGTACTGTGAATAATAGAGCAGTATTAAACTGATGTGTTCAGAGTGCTCCTATGCCAGGTTCACTTGACAACAAACACAATTATTTCTCATTAAGTACA
The DNA here is from genome assembly GCF_052110815.1 of Crocodylus siamensis. NCBI lineage: Eukaryota > Metazoa > Chordata > Crocodylia > Crocodylidae > Crocodylus > Crocodylus siamensis. The sequence goes on along the minus strand of NC_143395.1, from coordinate 136,864,373 downwards.
ACATTAATAGTAAAAACCCATTTTTCTTTTGTGTTAATATCATTTTGCTTGTATTAGTGCTGCTGGTGCCTCCACAACTTGATTGCTTCCAGAAAAGTTGAATGTTTTCTGATTGACTTCATTTCTAGCCATTTGAATTAAGAAAATACATACCAATTTAAACTATGTGTTTGAATGAAAACAATTGGAATTTTAATAGAATTTCATAGTTGGGAGCTATGGATAACACTACCTAGCCTTGAATTTGCATAAGTGGAGGTAAAACCATATATTAAAAAAAGAAAAACAACCCCACCTCCCTCCACACTCTGACATAAAATGGATTATATTCTTGAGCAACTAAAATGTAAAGAATGGAAAGTGGAATGGAGTGAAATGCATAAAGAATATGTGGTGGAGGGCAGACTTAAAATCAAGCATTTTGCCTTGTCTTGGATAACAAGATGCTTTGAAATGCATGCTTCTGACTTCTGCATTTCCATATTTAACATTTAAGATAATTTACTCTTTAAACCAACTGATGTTTACTAGTCAATTGCTTTTGAGACGCATAATGTCTTTGGGCTGGTAGACACACAGGGCTAGATTTATGTTGGGCTTTAGTTGAAAAATTCTGTATCCCATTAATGCTCCCAAGAGTTATTGTGCAGTTAAACTGAACTATAATAGAACCTTGTTTCTAGTCTTTTGTGAACTCTTTTTGCTTTTCTTTCAGATTAGTATGTGTGTGGGAGCTGTGGTTTATAGGCTGACCCTGTGTGTACTATATTTTCGCACACCTTTTTTTTCCTCCTCCCCATCCCAAACCAGCTGGAGAAAGTTGGGGTGTGTCATTATATGCAAGGAAAAAGGCTCCCTGTGGGTCTGGGCATTTGGCAGTGGGGAGAGTGATGGCGCATTAATTACTGCGGCTCTGGGATCCAGGGCAGTTTAATGTTGTTGCTGCTGAAGTTCTTGCACTGCCCCCCGCCCACACACACCCCAAATAGTGTCTGGACCCATGGGGAGCTCCACATCCAGCCAGGTGGGGCTGGCCTGTGGGTGGGCCCTGTATGCTAGCTTTGACGCTGTCTGCTGGTTTGGACCTGGCATGTCAGTCTGGGAGTGTGCTGATTTTAGCTGTCAAGGGTTTTTGGGTAAATCTGATATCTCTTACTAGGCCAACTCAAGCTGTAGCATGCATCTCTGGAGCCAGCACACAGGGTTGGCTGAGCAGGGTCTGGTTAGTTGTGCTGTGCTGGGAGGCATTGGCGTTGTGCGACAGGGCAGTTCTGGAATGTGCCAGAGCCATGGTGGCCAAATCCTGCCTGGCCAGCCCTGCTTGCTGGCTCCAGAGCTGCTGAGACCAGACCCTGCATGGCTCCAATGCCTCTGTGGCTGTATGTGGCTCAGCTCTGGTGCATGGCCTCCAGATCCCAAGACATAGTCTGCCAGTCCTAGCGTGCAGCCCCTGGCTCCCAAGCCTTCAACCCTGATGTGTAGTCTCCAGTTTCAAGCCCTGGTGTGCAGCCCCAGTCCCAGGCCAGTGTTACACGCTTGTACCCAGACTTCATGATAAAACTTTTGTTTTCTTCTTGAGGCCTTGAAAAATTAGCGTGCGTACTTTATTCCGGGAGGCGTACTTTATTCTGGGATGTGATATATGCAAGAAAAAGCAAACAAAAAACCATAGCAAGTAGTATGAATTTATTAATGAACCAGAGCAAAAGACTTGACTTCTATGTTAGAGAAGCAAGGGTTTTGGCTATCTCTTTTATTGGACCAACTATGTAGTTGGGAGAGGTGTCAGATGAGTTTTTGGGCACAAAACGCCCTTACTCATCTCATTCTTTTCCAGACTTGAAAATGGGCATTTTGTGGCTGAAAGCTAGTGGGGAGAGCTTTAGGTTATACATGTAGTCCAATGAAAGATATTGCCTTAAACCTCTTGCCGCTTGCCTAATTCCTGGACCATTACAGTAGGATTGTGCGAAGCTTTGGTCCCTGATTCAATTTGGTGGCTGAATCTCTGAATCCAAATCAGATCAGAGGACCCTTGAATCTCTCCAAATTGAATTGGAACCCTTCAAATTGATTTGGACACAGACATGGCTTTAAATCTTTTTTTCTACATGCCTCTAGGTAGCAGGGGCTTGTGAATGCAGCAGTGCTGGGGTGCATGGAGTGTCCCACAGAAGTGCAGGGGACTCCCTAGCATACTTGGCAGCAGACCCAGGAATGGACCAGAAGCAGTTCTGGTCCACTTCTGGGTCTTCCAGGGAGGTGTGTTTGTAGGGGTGGGGGCGGGCATATCTCTCCGACTCAGTGACTGGTGCCTCCTGAGTCTGGGGGGGACCTGGGTTCCCCCTGCAGCTGATGGCTGAGCCTGGGGGGTGGGAGTGGGGGGCCCAGCTGCTCCCTGGCAGACCAGGAAGTACTTCCAGTCCACTTCCAGGTTTACCAAGCACATGGAGGGCCTCCCCGCACTCCTGTGGGACACTTGATACGCCCCAGCATCAGAGTGACCATGAGCTGTGCCTGCTGCCTCAAGGTACATAGGAAAAACTTTTAAAACCATGTCTGTGTCCAAATTGCTGATCCTCCAAACTGGCATAGAATCTTCCAGTTTGGATTTGGCCAAATCAAATCGATTGACAGCAATCTGAATCAGCTAATTGAATCATTCTCCCCGACCTGGGCAGAATCTGAATCCAAATTGAATAGGGCCTGCTTTGCACACCCTGATATCACAGCTATAACAACATTTATTTTTCACTTTTTTTGCTCAGATTGTATCAGTTAACTTTCTCCACTCTTGCAGTAGAATTTTACATTTTGTCTGCTGGGAGAAGCTTTGTATCTTGGTATTTCATGCTACCTTGACGAGAGCTGTTGCTGTTTTTCTTAGTAAAACCTTGCTTACATAATAGTCTTTTCTTTTTTGACTAACATAAATAACAAACAAACAAATGAACAAGTACTTGTCACATCCTATTCTAGTTGGTTTTTTGTTGCTTTGGTAGGGTAGTAGCATAATGCACAAAAGATAAATTAGGTGCTGAAGGTACTTAGACTAACGTTCAAAATCCTGAAGTAGCCAAGTTCAAGATCAAATGATACAAAACCAATTGGTGCGTTTCTTTCCTCATGAAAAATGGAATTTTTCTCTTCTGGTTTTGATTTTTAATGTAGTATTTTACAGGTGCATTCTTTGTGATTTTGGTGCTTCTGAATATGAGCATGTGGTCAAAGCCCTTGGCGTTGGAGTTGTATTTTACCAGAGAGAGAGGGGAAATGCACTGAGTAGCTTGGACAAATCTTGTCCCCAGTTTTTTCTGGATGGATAAATGATTGGAATGCATGTGGTATACCATCTCCACTAGAAATAGCAAGCACCTGTGTTTTCAAAATATTTTCAGTTTGTTGTAAGCATGCCTCATTTTGCTTAACAAACTGTCTGCATTGTGTGAAAGTGCAGACAAAGTAACAGCTAATTTTAATCTGCCAACAAAACTTGTGAGCCTTTTCCCATTCAAAAGAATCTGCAAGCTCTAAGAACTTTTAAAAAAAAATAAAACCTTCATCTGTTCATTTGTTTTGGGATCCATTGGAGATGGTTTATCTCTTATGTATCTTCACCATTTCTTTTGCCTACTAAACTTTAGGAAGACATTTGTTTGGCCATCTTACCTCATTTTTTTGGCGGGGGAAGATTTGAAGATTACTCTTCCCTTTGTTCTTGGTTCTGAATTACTGCTCTTGTTCATATTCTCTTTTTAAAAAAAAAAAAAAAGAAAGTACTAGTCAGCCTCAAGAAATTTTGCGTGTTTAACTTTCAGGCTAGGTAACTACCTTAAAAGGCTTTTTAGATAGCTACTCTATGAAATGGGTAAAGTTCAGTTTGGCAGAACCTATTGTGAGCTTTCCTCTTTCCAAAGAAAACTAAATAACTTTTCTTGTAAGTAGATATCTTCCCTATGTGCTGCTAAAGTCTGGAGATATTTTCTTTTTATCCTCCGAATTCTTTTCTTCCATGTTATTCCCAGGATATGAAATCAAAGCACTTCAAATTGGTGCTCAGATTTTTTCCACAGTAATATAGGATAGTGCTGCCTGACTGGTGGGTCAGTCTCAATTACTGTTTTTGCTTTTGATGAAACTTGAACTTGTGTGCCAGAAGAAGTGTTTTAGTCTGAAGTATAAAGATTAAAAGCAATACTTTTTGTTAAGAGCATAATAAATTTAAAAAAAAAGTTGCTTCATACCACCTACCTGCTCAAACACTCTGTTAAATGGAATTCAATTTCCTGGAACATTTCGTTTTCAAACAGGTGACCAGTGACACTGGTGTAAGAGTGGTGAGCAGGACGACAGCTACTGACTCTGCATCCTACCCCTAAGTCAAATGACCACCTTCACTTCAAGATTACTGATGTTGTAGTCCTGATAATCCAGGAAAAGTTAGGCATGGATATCTTCTTATTTGGACTCTTCCTCAGAATACAGTGGTGCCTGAAAGCTTATTGAACTCTCTCCGACTCAGTGACTGGTGCCTCCTGAGTCTGGGGGGGACAGTTCGCCCAATAAAAAGATACCCCTCAAAAAAATTGCTTTAAAGAGATATTTTAACACTTTGCAATAATTTTATTAACACTGGCCTGTAAACAGCAAGCATAAGATCTTGTTATTACATCAGTAGGTATCACACCAGTACACTACAGAGGTTAATTTGATTTTTTGGATGACAAAACATGCATTTTTTTTCCGTATGTGATGTTTAACTTTTCAGGCTGGATGATGATTAAAGTAAATATAAACCCCTATAGTGATACAGTTTGGAGTATTTTGATTTGGTAGTATTTTGACTATATACAGAACATGCCTTTTTTTTTTTTCAAATTCTTTTTTTGTTACGTGCTTATCCTTGGGTTCAGAAATTCTTCTTGGTTAGAATGAGTACAATGTAGCATGCTGTAGGGGTCCTTTAAAAGCCAGCATGACGTTATTCTGCAGTTCTTAAAAATAGAAGACATACTTCCTGGGGATATTAGATTAATTGCTTTTGGAGAATTAGAACGCTAGTATATCTAATAGATTATCTTCCCATACTTGTTTGGGGTTTGCTAAACTATTCAAAGGTATTATTGCCAGTTAAACAAAATATCAGCTTTTACATATGTATGGAAAATTGTTGATCTAACATGAGGTGGGGTTGCTAGTTATGTGTTGTGGAAGGGCATATTGTAAAGTGTATTCCTAACTGGCTTGTGGGGAAGCAAGAATTGCATTTAATAAAAAATGGGCTAGAAACAGTTTTTGATACAGTGGAAACCAGCTGACCCTGCTCTCAGCTTAGATGGCTAATAAACCTGAAGCTAAGGCATCTACCTGAGATGCTTGGGATCCAAGTTCATTTCTGTGCTCTGGTATGCCTGCTGTCTCACAGGCAAATGTCTTAACCATAGGCTAAGTACAGATGTTCAAAAGCTGAGGTGGAATTGATTTAAACTATGTGGGTTTCTGTAAGTGGCATAGGTTAGATTGGGAGTGAACAGAACACACTTACCCTTTGGTCGGATGTAAGGAGGCTGCCAGCATTGGCTGAGGCCAGCAGGTTGGGGGTGTTCCCACATACCTCCCACCATACTCTGCAAGCTCCCTGGGCTCTTGGAGAATGCTAAGTGGCTAGGCCACCTCTGACTGGCTGCTGGACACATGTGCGCATGTCCCCAACTCTTATCAATGTAGACCCTACTCCACATTGGCCTGAGGCCACCCCGTGGCATGCCTGGAAGCTAGAGGTACACCGATGCATTGTTTGATTAATGGATCAGTACTGATATAAAGAAAACTGGCTGTAACGGATATCGGCCAGTGCATCACTCGGGCAATGAGCACAGCCAGCACCGTGAGGAGCTGTCTCTAGCTGGTAAGTCTGGTGTGGTGGAAGGAGATTGGGGGGGGTGGGGGGTAGAGCCATGGTTCTGGGAGAAGGTGATTCCTGTTGCTGCTTGCACCCCAGAAGGGTACAAGGGGGGGCATGTGCCCCTTTTATCTGCACAGGGCAGGGCAGGCTACAGCCTGGGTTGCATGGGACTCTTCTCGGAGGGGGCTGGGCTCAGAGTGGGTGCTAATGGCGCTGGCAGGATGCAGCTTCCACCCCAAATTTTGCTGCTGCTTTGTTCCCAGCACTGCTGCTGCCAGCTGCCCAGTGCAGCCCCAACTCTCTTCCCAGGGCATTGAGCTGGGGCTGTGCTGGGCATCTAGCAGTGGCACTGGGAGCAGAGTGGCAGCAAAATTTGGGTGGGTGCATTATCCTCCCAGTGCCACTGTCGGGGAAAACCGAAGGATCGGGCCCCAAGGTCACGGTGAGCCAGGGTGGCAGTTAGATACGGACAGGTGGGATTAGCGGCGTAGAGTCTGGAGTTAGGGACTCGGAGCGGATTGAGAAAGAACAGGTGAATTTATTTGACTTACGCTTCAGCCGTAGGCAGAAAGGTCTTCAGTTACAGTTTGGAACACAAACAATTAACAACAAAGGGGTCTGTTGGCCCACGAGGTTCAGTCCGAAGACCTAGTCCCAGGGCTGGTCAACAGCTCATAAATGGGGATCACAAACAACAAAATGAACTGTAACACGTTGATGATGAACCGCGTGACGCCAGTCCACAGCAATGGACAAATCGGGTGGTCGAATGAGAAAGCCGAGGTCAGGAGCCAGAAGATGAAGCAGCGGAGACGTCAGTTGGAGGGATAAGCGGAGTCGTAGTTGGTGAAGAAAGCCGAGGTCGATGATCCAGAACCGGGTTAAACAAAGTCCAGAGGGTGATCTGAAATCGTAAGCCGTTAATCAGTTCAAAAGGTAAGTCAGGAACCAGATGAGTACACAAAGCAAGTATCAACGGAGCCGAAGGAGGAGATCAATAGGCCCTGAAGCCTGACTCAGAGAACAGTCCCTGCAGCAGCAGCCTGTCTGTAGTCCACGGGATCTCCCCCCTGAGGGAGGGGCTCACAGAACTTTTATATCAATTTGGTAGCCAATCAGCGTGCTCTCTGCAGAGAAATTTCTAGTCCGATTACCTCATGTCAGGTTCTGACTGAGCATGCTCTCAGTCAGGAGCTGACACAATTTGAGCATGTGTCTGTGGGGAAAGTAGGTCAACAATGATTGACAGCTCCGCAGGTCACCCAGGGGGCAAGGACTGGGTGAGCCTTGGAAATTTCCACTCACAGCTTCAAACCCCGCATGTCAGTTTAACCTCTTCTGTACTGGCAGCACATACTCAAAACATTTCCATGACATGCCACCAGCACCTGCTCTGAGCCCAGCCCCTGCCAAGAAGAGCCCTGCACAGCCACGGGTGCAGCCCACCCTGCCCTGCACAGATCCAGGGGGCACATGCCCTCTCTCATGCCCCCCCCATGAGCTGTGGCTCTGGTCCCCCTCTCTGCCCCGCCTGGGCAGTGCCTGCCTTTGCCCCCTCCCTCACCACAGGAGGTGTTGATCTGCCCCCCTCACCTCTCTCTTTCCACCACATTGGACTTAACAGCTGGAAGCAGCTATATTAGAAATCAAATGGGTATCAGCTGATACTCCTCTTTAAATATGGTCTGTCAGTAGGAGCCCCAAAAATCTCTATCAGTGCACTCCTACTGGCAGCCCAGCTGCTGGTGGCAGGGCAGGAGGGTGCACACTGCAGAAAGAAGGATTGGGCCCCTCAGAGCCCAGGCATACAGCAGGTGGTGGCAGAAAGCACCAGATGTGATTTCTTGCAATTACACTGGGTACCTCCTGCCACCACCTGTTGTTCACTGGAACTCGGAGGGACCCAATCCTTCCTTTTCCAAGCTCCACTTTCCTTGGTACAGGCCAGTTTAGTAAGGCCTGCTGTTTGCCAGAGCTGCAGGACTCAATCCTTCCTTCTGTGGAGCACCCCCCTGTCTAGAGACATTGTACAAAGATAGAAAAATACTAAGTTACAGGTACTTCCTTCCCCCTTACTCCCTGGCTGTTGCTGGCAGCTGGCTGGAGGTGGGGGCTTTGCAGAGGGGCTGCGGCCTGAGAGAGCCAGTGCTGGTTTTGTGGGACAGAAGCCACTTTAGTGTTTTCCCCCCTCCCTGCCTGCCCTATCGCCCTGCCAAGGGTTCTGCATGCCCTTGGAATTTCTGGAGCCCACAGGATCAGGCCCCTGCAGCCCTGGGTGCACCTTGCCAGGGCAGCTGAACAGCACAGGCAGCTAAAGGCTGCCTGCCCTCTCCTGCTCTAAAGCAAATAGATGTCTGCTACAAAATAGCAGTGCAAAATTATGCCACTTAAGCCATGACCAAAAATGCTGGGAACTTCTGGTGTGACAAGGGGCATAGATGTCTTTTTGCTTGGCCTTTGTGCTGCCGTTAAAACTTATGGTGATGGAAAGGTGATGTCACTTTCCAGCCTAAGAGTCATAAGCAGTAAGTCATTCTTGAGGATAGTAGAGGGATTTTTGACTCTTTTTATTAGTGCATTGAGCATTTGTGTTAAACCTAACAAAATAGCAATATAAAAATAGAATCTTTTTGTGTGCAACTATTCAAGTAATGAATCGTGTGCTGAATATTCAAAAGTCCTGAGCTTGACTAGGAGTTCGCCCGGGAACTGACTGAGGCCGCTTGGTCCAGGACCTTGGTTGTCACGGGTGACTTCAATTACCCAGACATCTCGTGGGAAGATCACTCAGCAAAATCCGAGCGGTCGCAAAGCTTTCTCTTGTGGGTGGATGACCTCTACCTGACTCAAGAAGTCTATGGGCCGACGAGAGGCAAAGCACTGCTCGACCTGGTACTGGCTACGGGGGATGACCTAATCGGCGACCTAGTGATCGATGGGAAGCTGGGTGACAGCGACCACGAGCTGATCACCTTCACCATCCGCCATAAAGCTGGCAAGTCAGTCAGCAACACAGAAGTCCTTGACTTCAGAAAAGCCGACTTTGACAAGCTCAAGAGGCTAGTCAGTCAGGCCCTCAGGGACCATGACCCCAGGGAGATGGGAGTTCAAGAAGAGTGGTTGCTTCTCAAGGAAGCGATCCTCAATGCACAAGCTAAATCTATCCCAACACGGAGGAAAGGCAGCAAGAAGGCACAGCAGCCCCCCTGGCTCTCCAGGGACCTAGCGGACCTCCTGTGG